>NC_089038.1:34758750-35415625 GCF_034140825.1 Oryza sativa Japonica Group | reverse complement strand
AAACCGTGAATGAATCGAGGGATGCAGGCTTAGCACTCCACCGGCTAAAAAATGGAGCCTTCCTGAGAAGCTCAAGTGTCTGCTGGTATTCATGAGCCATATCCTGCAAAGAACATCAGCCACCTTCCAGTAGTCAGTCATTGACTTCTCATATTCATCAGACACTAGAATCGTTTGACAAAAGGGTTAGTTCATCATACGCTACTAAGCTACTGTATTTTCCAATATAAGATGAAATACCTTGATTTGACGGTAGGACATTTCCTCGCGATGGAACTTTTTGACTAATGGATGTTCAATCAACACAAAGGCTTCTAGCAACCTTCTCCTACAGTTAAAAAACAGAATATAAATATACCATAACAGTTTTGCATCAGGATGCTTGGAATGGGAAAGGATGCACCCTCTTACTTGCAGAGCAATGACTCAGTGGATGGTGAGCATGCTGCCTTTGAAGATGTACCCTGTTTTCTCCCAGTTGTTCCTAAGACAACTTCATGAAAACCGGATTTGTTCCAGCATATCGAGTACCTAGTAAAATATAAATTGCAAAGCTAGGTGCTCTTACTAAAAACATGTACATACTACATGAGGTAAACTAAAAAAAAAGGGTCTAAGTTTATAAAGACAACAAACCATATACTACCCGCATGTCAAAGGTTGCAAATCTCCAGAAGTCTGTTGAAACTCTTTTGGAGGGATAGGTGCCTCATAAAATAGTGGCTGTAGGAAAGAAAACGGATCCACTGTCATGAGAAGTTAGCAGATGATTTGTATATCAGTACACAACATTGCCACTCCGACCTTGTTCAATTTAAAAGGCAACAGCAGTTTGCTGGATAGAGAGGACAGTCGAGCATCGAGAACTTTCTTGATATTATTTTCAACAGAAAACCCATCAGAAGCACCAGTAGGTGATTGTCCAATAGTAATGGTGGACAGGTACAAGGGCTCAAGAATGTGAGACAGTAATGCACCTGTGAAAGAACAGAGGTAAGGGGTTATAGAGTTGATCCATTGACCCGTGAAACGGGAATATCGTAACTAGAAAAATAAAGAAGCAATATAATTGTGGAGAAATACTAGCATGTCCACTATATATTACTTCAGCAGATCTGCAGCATATATTGCCATGAACAGCAAATGATGAATAGCATGAAAATGCTGCCACATAGGATGCAATCAACAAACTTATAACATTGAATTGAAAATGATCGTGGACAACAAACCTTGAATTCCAACAACACTCCAGCGAGTTATTTTGTCAAAACAACTCATTGATAATGTAGTGTCACCACGCCCAGGCTTCCTTTGAACAAACCCAACATCTGTCACACAAGGCAGTCTACCAATTAAAATGGACACAGAAAAATAACACTAAGACAATGAAATGAATTAGACTTTTAACATGCGGGCAAAGTAGGCACATCTTGAAAAAAACAATTAAACCGAGATGAAAGATCCATCAGTTTCCCAGACTGTATTATATACCCATGGAGTCTAGATTTAGTGTAATCCCCATTAAAACTCTCCAGTTCCAAGTCTAGAAAATTGGTGTGCATTGGTCACCAACGCCAACTTGTTTAGCACCTGGGAGCTAGTTCCACTCCCACACTTTCATGATACCATTTTTTCCAACAGAAAGGAAAAACAACAAGTACTGGAAAATCAGCCAAATAAGAAACTTCGACATATCTACTGAGTTACAGTACGATGTCACAGCTAAAGACATGAATCAACTGCTACTCCAGATACATGAGTAGGCGTCTCATTGAAAAACTTAAGTAGAAATTAAATGTTACCAGGACAAATAAAGCATTTCTAACAAGCCATCAACTGATTAATACAATTTGTCAAACGTAAGGCTAATAGTAAAAGAAAATTAGCAGCTATAAACATGAATTTACTGTTCTGCTCAATGCCAAGAAAGAGGCATACCATCGCATCCATTAACACTATCCAGCTGTTCCCTGAGCAACTCTGAGGGAGATGGTGGAACAGGCATGACTCCACCTGCAAAATTCACCAAACCAAGGAATCCATTGAACTCTAAATGTGTAGAACTTTGCCATTTCAATTGATCAAACAATCGGCTAAGCCTAAAAAAAAATGCGAACCGGCGAACAGCAAACCGAATATACATGGAATCTGGGTGATGTAGAGATGAAGGTGGTACCCATCCCTCAACTTCCACTTCTCACCGGAAGCAACCAACCAATCGGAAGCGCCGCTCCGGCCGATCTCGGTGTAGATGAGGCGGAGGAGCGCGCGGCGTGCGACGACCTCGGCATGCGCGTCGTGGACGAGGTCTCCGTGGTGGTTGAGGCGAGCGGCGCCGAGACACTTGGTTCCGGTGGCCAGCGAGAGAACAGTGAGATTCCGGGGGTCCTGCTGCGGAGTGGAGAGGAGGAAGGCGGCGAGGACGGTGGACTCCCGCCCCTGCGGCTTGCCCTTCTTTGGGAGAGAGTTGTAGTGTTGGAGAACAGTCGAGGAGGTGGATTCCGCCCAGGAGACGTCGTCCCATGGCGACGGCGGCGGCGCCGGCGGCGAGGAGGCGGCGGAGGAGGGGAGCATCGAGGACGGGGAAGGCGTCAATGCATTTTACGCTTTGCAGCTGCAGTTACGTAGCCTTACGCCCATTGTGCGGTACAATGAGATGAAGGGGAAAGGAATATATCGGCCCACTAAAATTACGATCCTAATTCGGCCCACCAAGATGTTGTTAAGATTTGGTCGCGATCCAAATTTGCCCCATGAAAATTTCGTTAAAAAAAGTCATCCTCGAAAGTCACAACAAAAACAAAGGATTCTTACATATATATTTTCCAATAGAATAAAGACTAATGATCAAGCATTGTCTCCACTATTAATAGCGTAACAGTAACAATAATTTCAATCAAAAATAGCTTGTTTGTATCAACGACTATACCAATGTTCTATTGGTAAATAATCTAAAAAATATTTGTTCGAATACTGGTAAACGCGCCACATAGCTAGCCTCTAGATCTTTGATTAGAAAATAACTCACCATCCGAATGACATGTGCACTAACACAAGGAGGCTAGGAGAAGCTAGCAAGCAATGATGCAACACAAGGATGCAAGCAACAAGGGCCAAAAATTTGACTGCACAGTGCAAGTGAAAGCAACGTACACAATCCTATGTTCCTAATTAAACATCTCGTACTTTGTTAAATTTCATAATCTCTGCAAAGTACCGATCACTGTCAAAACGGCCGGCCTCCTCCATTTGCCGGCCTCCGCCGGCGACGCACGCTCCTCGCAAAGTCAAATGCATGGCCGCGTATAAATATCCATTCCATCGTTACCGTCTCCGGCAGCGGATTGCACCATTGGTTAACCAGTAATTAAGGAGGCGAGATGAGGCAGGCGAGGCCCTACTCGGCGATGTTCGCCGGCGGCGTGTCGGCGCGGACTGGGCCGCACGCGCTGCCGCTGGCTCGCATCAAGAAGATCATGAAGCGGTCGGCGGGGGACAGCAGCGTCGTCGACGGCGGCGGCGGCGGCGGCGGCGGGGCGAGGATGATCTCCGGGGAGGCGCCGGTGGTGTTCTCCAAGGCGTGCGAGCTGTTCATCGCCGAGCTGACGCGCCGCGCCTGGGCCGCCACGCTCGAGGGCAAGCGCCGGACTGTGCACAAGGAGGACGTCGCCGCCGCCGTGCAGAACACCGATCTCTTCGACTTCCTCGTCGACGTCGTCACGGCAGACCTCGGCGACGATCATACGGACTATAAGTAAATCGATATGATTTATTACACATTTACAGTAAGCTAGCTATGTTTGCCGAATATTGCAACACAAATCTGTGTCAAAGTCCACTTGTCCATGGGCCATGTCCAACTGTGTCATTTTCAAACACCGACAGCCGGTACATCGACCTTGTCCATGGCCCTTGAAACAGGAACAAATCCATAGAGGTCGCCGTCCGGAATCACACAAGGTCCTTCGAGCTTCGACGATCACCGATGCATTGCATCGAAGACGTACGTAGAAGAAGAACAACACAACGAGTAGGGTATGGAACCGTGCGGGCAGAGCACGAAGAGTTTGAATCGAACAAGAAGACGATGGCCATAAGCTCCGAGGCCCGACGGCCCGGTCCACGGCACGGTTATTTGAAGCACAAGCACAGCACGATTGGTGTCGGACCCGTGCCAGCCCGACCCGACAGTTGGGCCGTGCCTAGGGCGATGCCTTGGCACGGTGAGCCGGTCCGACACGGCATGGTCAAAGAAAAATAGTCGAGGGATCTAAATTAGACTTAATTCATTCATATAAGATATGGCCCAAAGAGAAGAGGGATAAAATAGACTTATTCTAACCATATGAAACACAGCCCAAAGAGATGAGAACGGAAAAATAGACTTATTCTATGAAGAAGCACGATGGGCTGTTGTGCTTTTGGGCCGCGGGCCGAGTCCTATTGTGCCATGCCTGAAGGGGGACAAAATAGACTTATTCTAACCATAAGGCACAACCCAAAGAGATGAGGATGGAAAAATAGACTTAATTTATAAAGAAGCACGATGGGCGGTTGTGCCTTCGGGCCGCGGGCCGAGTCCTATTATGCCATGACTGGGCCGTGGGTGCAGCCCGTGGGTAGGCCCAACCTGGCCCGGCGCGTAGGTTGAGCCGTGTCGACCCGACTAACCTTGGCTCAGGCCCAGTTGTGCCTGGGCCATGTCGGACTGGGTGGCCCATCTGGGCATCTATATTGAGGGCCATGGTAACGAGGGCTTGTTCATTTTAATGCCGATTTTAGTAAATTTTGGCATTGCTAAATTTTAATAGTGTTTGGATGTATTTAGTTCGATGCATCTCTAAAATTTGATATCGTTTTTATAAGAGAAAAAAATTCCAGAATTACCAAAATTGGTAGAATGATATTGGTAAGATAATGCTTAGTTTGTTACCCTATTAAATTTTGGCTGAGTTGAAAGTGGTGATGAAGTGAACAGGTTCGAGGACAGGTTGGAAACCGTCTGGCCATTAGGGCATGTACAACGGTTTTTATTAGTGGTCTTTCTTTATTGCTATGCAAGTAAAATTTGATGACATGGAAGAAAGAGAAATATGGTTGTTATGCATGACAATGGCTCAGAGTCGACTCTTAACATTTATTAGAGTAATTTTTGTTGCATGGTGGCGAAAGAAAGGAAAGAAGAGTAAGAAAAAATATTTTGATACATTAGTGATTAGAGACCATATTGTCTCCAACTGTTGTAGGATGCTAGTCTCTAGATAATGTAGAGCTCATACCTGACTCTACCTTTGTACATAGCCTTAATCTCACCCGTGAGTTCCGCAACCTTGCCACGCGCACAAGACTCCTACGAGGAGTTCCTCCTTATCACGTGGTTGTCTCTATGTATGGTCATCTGCAACGCTGACACCATCCACCCATCCCTCAGCGAAAAAGAGAGAGAGAGAGAGAAGAGGATAGAGAAAGGGACGATGGCGCGGACTGGAAAATTCTATGTATACTCATAGACAACAAAAACAAAAATTAACTCAAAATTCTATGTATACTGGAGAAATATAAAAAAGACAATTTTCTGCGTGTATATAACTTGGGGGTAATTTTGATTCATATCCCTCAACCACAGACCGGGTATACGAAATCTATTAATTGCCAATACCGGTTCATTTTGCACCCCAAGCAGTTTCCAAAGTTGTCTTAGGTTGCTTAGTGGGGTCCATATGTCGGTGACATGGGAAAGAAAGAGGAGGGGGGGGGGGGGGGGGCATGTAGGACCCAGTGGCTGTTTCGCGCTGCAGCCCACGTTCGAAGAGTGCCTGATATGTGTAGGTCGTTGAGTGTGGAGACAACGAGCAGGTCGTGGAAGTGATCAAGGCGTACGTGTACGTGTGAGGATGGTGAGCAGAGGCAGCAGCAACTTGAGGAAGACGAAGAAGTTTGTGAAGGCGGCGTGTCCGGTGTCCGGTGTCGCCGTCTCATAGGTGATCTACACGGCCATGCACGTGCGTCCGACTGTCCAAGCTAAGCTTTGTAGTACGTACGTGCCATGTCTAACTGGTGTTCGATCGTTGTAGGCGGCTCGGGATCACGACGGAGGTGGTGGCGCGAGCGAAGACGTGGTGCGCGGCGTACGCGACGTACGATGGCGTCCAACACGGCGCGTTCGCTGTTCCAGGGGCGGGCCGGATCAAGTCCTGGTGCACCCCGTGCATCGGCACTGGGCGCGTGTCTCTCGCGCGCTGCGCGTTACAGCTACCGCCGCAGCGGCCTACGCGGCGCTATTTCCCGCGGCACGCTGTCCCCGCCGACCTCACGGCGCTCCTCGCACACGAGCTCACCCGTGGCATGCATGAACCTCGCCGTTGAATGTAGCCCCGGCGCCGTCGTTCGCCATGCTCAGCGTGTACGACGCGACGTACGCCACGCGCTCCCTTAGCTTCCGCTTCGGCGCGCGGCGCGCGCGCTGCCGCTCCTCCGGGCGTCCCTCGCCGCAGCGCGCGTGCCCGACCGCCACGCACCGTACGTGGCACCCTCTCCGTCCCCGACGTCTTCCGCGCTAGCTCCCGTGCAGACGTGCAGTGGCAGATAAAAAAAAAACAGAGATGTCTAAACAAACTAGATAAAACTACAATCCTCTCTCTCATCCATCTATAGTAAAAAAAAATTTAGCAGGGGCTTCATGGACTCTTGTGGTCTTCACGCTAGTAGTGGAGTCAGGGCTCGACACCCCACCGCTCCAATATTGGATATGCACTTGCTCCTAGGCACCTCGAGTAGTGTCGTCGCTGCAACCTGGGGCGAGGCACTGCCCTCAAGTAGAGATGGCAACGGGTGCATATCCATCGGGTTCCCCTGCCCCATACCCACACCCACGATGTCAAAATATTCCCACTTAAATACCCACACCCGTCGCGGGTACAAAATCGTCCCCATACCCACATCCATACAGGTAACGGGTACCCATACCCATATAATTGATTTGTAGCATTTATAGTTTTGTATTCTAATTAGCCATATTAGAGTTGTAAACCATTAATATTTTCCCTAGCAACAATGCTATTAATATTAGTGTTCAAAGGCGAGTAAAAAAAATTATACAACCACATTACATAATCAAGAAATCAAATAATAATTTCATATAACTAGTCTATAACAATACTTAAGATGTGAAAGGAGTTTTATGCTATGATTTAGTAGTCGTTGAGACTTATATTGCTAATAGTTTTAGGCTTAATCAACGAATTTTTTTACCCATGGGTTGGTGGGTACGGGTGGGTAAAGAACATACCCATACCCACGTACTCAATAGGTAAGAGTTTTCGCCCGTTAGTAGACCCATGGGTATAAGAGTTAAAATACGATTAGCTTCTAGTAGAATAAAAACCTGTCGGGTCTTGGGTTATGGGTCCCCATTGCCATCTCTACCCTCAAGTCTGCCCGCTTCTCTCCATGTCACGGCGCCACCATGTGGACCGACCAGCCGAGGCTGTTGGGGAGGTCGCCTGCACGCTGCCCAACCTTACCTACCGAATTGCACCCACCTCTTACTAGGACACTCCTCTCATTTCATCTAGCTCTCTACCGTTGCAATGTACGAATATTTTTTCTAGTTTATACTAAGTTATAAAAATGAGGGATAGATTGTTACCGAGGGACGCAATCTAAAACTCGAGCCTTATAGAAGGGACCAAAAGTAAACCTTTTTCGTGTTCAAAAGTCCAGGCGCCCAAGCGGCCTGCCTCGTAGAGGGTTTTGGGCCGAGAAGCTAATGTTCGGGCTGAGCAGAATATTTGATAAGGAGCCGGGGATTTGTCCCCTCGGGGAGGGGTATGCGGGTCTAGCCTAATCCACGCTCTCCATCCTCCTAACCGACGGCCACGATGGCCTCCGCCACTGGAACATTCCGGACTCCGGAGTAGATTTCATAAGCCTCAAGAAGCTCACGTACAGTGTAATGTAGCATACTGTACTTCGTATACAGGGCAGCGTATACGTACGTACGTGCCTTTATAAGGGGGCTCTTCCCCAAGGTAGATCTCTCGTCTCTCCTCTTGCATCTTCTTCCACACCGTCTCTGTCTCCTGCGCCGCGCCGCTCACCACCGCTCCACCGCCATGGCCTCCCATAGCAAGCGTGACAGGAACTGAGAATGCAGAGTTTTGAAAAGAAATTGTTCAGTTGAAGTTAAGTTCTGAGAAGAAGAGGAGATAAGGAGATGGACGGCCCATATTACACGATACCGGTTCACAGGAGAAGTTAATGAAGATCCAAGGGATCACACTGATCGAAGTAGTAGCTGTAGCTGTCCGTTGCCGTACTGTGCTACGTCATTTTTTGTGTGTGCTTGTAATGGCGTAAGAATATAAGCCGCTTCTGAATCTGAAGGATGTATCGAACAATTCAAACCCTAATTTTATCTACTCATTCTTGCGGCGCACAGTTCTTTCCTTTCCCTTTTATCTTTTCCAGATATGATCCCAATAGGTAGCTACATGGCTAAATTTCTCTGAATTTCTGTTGAATCAGGGCTCAAATCGGCCGGGTCTTGACAATCTGGTATCAGAGCAAGGCGATTCTTGGCCAGCTTCTGGATCTGGGTGGTGCTAAGCCGGTGAGGGTTGGAGGGACAAGTACCCTCTGTAAAATTCCGCAGCCAGGCTAAGGAGCTCAATCCAGAAGCAGAGTTGTGAGAAGAGCAATGAAGGTTGGGGAGGGCTTCGGTTTCTCTCTGTAAAATCCCCCACTTGTTGCTGCTCAAAGATGGCGAGGGGAAGAAATTTGGAACCTGTGTTGGAGGAGGCGGATCCGGCATGGGCTGGAGATGTAGGGGAGTTGAGGCAAGCTGTGGCAGAACTCCAGGAGAAGTTTGAGGAGGAGAACAAGGCGATCCATGAGCAGATTCAAAATCAAGCTATGCAGGCTCAAGTTCATCGAGATGAGATAATGCAATCCATGAAGATGATTCAGGAGATGTTGAGTTCTACGGCCAGTTGCTCTCGGAAGGAAGCTAAGGTGAAGCAGAGGTGGTAAAGATGCCGGGGGCTACTCAGTCCTCAACACAAAATCCTCAAAGAAGTGAAGGTATGATGATGTTTCCATCCACTCCAGGGAGGGTGGACTTAAGGGGAGTCACTTGTCCCATGACTCAACCCGATCTATTTACTACTGCTCACACTACTAGTATTGGTAGCCACATACCCCAAGTTCCCACTTTTACTGCCCCTGAGATCAATACATCAGTGTTCTTCCCAACTCATACCACTCCACCTCATACTAGTTTTGGAACTCAGTACTACCATCCAAATGCTCACATGATGAATTATCACAATTCCCCATACTTTTTCCCACAGTATGCTCCTTTCCAACCACCTTGGGTCTACACACAACCAGGGCCTTACACTTAGGTAGATAATCCACCACATGGGCAACATGATAATGTGACACATGAGCAACAAAGGCACAGAGGTAGGAATCAATATGCAGAGGAGGTGAAGAAAGGACCCAAGAAGTTTAATTTTCCTGAGTTCAATGGGGAACATCCTGAAGCTTGGATTAGAAAGGCAAACAAATATTTTGCACTTACTAAGACCCCTGAAGAAGAGAAGGTGCTAGTAGCTGAGGTATACATCACTAGTAAGGCTGATCAGTGGAGTGATAGCTATGACATTCCTACTGAAACCCTATCTTGGCCAGAATTCTGCACTATAGTTTGTAAGAGGTTTGCTGCTAAGTCTAAGGTGGAGATAATTGACATCTTCAGAAACCTAAAGCAATATGGATCTGTGGAGTCCTATATTGACAAGTTTGAAGAGATTGTGCCATTGGTCAAGAGAAATAATTCCAGCTTGAATGAGGAGTATTTCCTGGATTATTTCATCTCTGGGTTAAAAGATCATATTAAGAGGCCACTCAAATCCATGGGAATTCATTTGTTAGTGCAAGCTTATGAGCATGCTAGGAATTATGACAGTGGACCTTAGTTCAGTAAAGGCAGCAGTGGACTGCAAAAACCTGAGAAGAAGGGTGAATGGGTTGGAAATAAAAAGGGAAAGGATGATAAAAATGAGACTGGTGGAAAAATTAAGTGGAATGGCAAATGCTTTAGATGCCAAGAACCTTGGGTTCCTGGGCATGGGAAAGTGTGTAAGGCCAACAAGCAGGTGTATCTGGTGACTATGGAGGAGGAAGAAACTGAAAATGAAGGAGGATATGGTGAAATTGTTGACACTGAAGCTAAATTCGATACACCACCTGACAGCCCAAGAAACAAAATCAAAAAAGGAGAAGAAAAGGAGTAAGCTATGCATCCTATCGGTGAAGGAGATATGGGAGCCACAACCTTGACCTTAAAGGTCAGAATTGGCAAGGTGACAGCCACAGCCTTGGTGGATAGTGGCAACACTACTACATTCATTACACCATCCTTGGTGAGAAGGGCTAATCTGGAGATAGAAAACTATGAACCAATTCCAGTGAAGGTAGCTAATGGGGAAATTTTGTATACAAGGGCACATTGTCCTCAACATGCATACCATATCCAAGAGGAAGAATTTGCATCTACATTCAGGGTGTTGGAAATCAGAGGATATGACATCATCTTTGGATGTGATTGGATTCACCAGTTCAGCCCTGTATCTCTTAATCTTAAAACTAAAGAGTTGACTATGAGTAAGGATGGACACACCTTGGTGCTCTCAGATGTGTCAGTTCCTGTAAGGAATTTCTTGATTAGCATGCACAAGCTGGAGAAATGGGTAGATCAAGGAATGGCTGGAACAGTATTGCACTTAAAACCAGTTCAGGAGGATGAAGGGAGAAAAGGGGAAACTCCTGAAGAGGTTAATGAGGTGCTTAAGGAGTATGGTGATGTATTTAAGGAGCCAAAACAATTACCTCCTGCTAGGGACTGTGATCACACAATACCATTGATCCCTGGAGCTAAACCAGTGAATGTGAGACCTTACCGTCTACCTCATCATCAGAAAAATGCAATGGAGGAATTCATGAAGCAGTTGATTACTTCCAATACTATCCAACCCAGTATGAGTCCTTACTCCTCACCAGCCATTTTAGTGAAGAAGAACGATGGGTCTTGGAGGATGTGCATTGATTACAGACAATTGAACTCTAACACTATAAAAAATAAGTACCCAATTCCAGTAATTGAGGACTTACTTGATGAGCTCCAGGGGGCCAAGTATTTCTCTAAGATTGATTTGAGGTCGGGGTATCACCAAATCAGGATGAAGGTAAATGACATACCCAAAACTGCATTCAGGGCCTGTTCACTTTGATGACATTTTCAACCTTACCAAGTTTTGGTAAAGTTGCTAAAAAAATGGCTACATTAGTTTGCTGCCAAATTTTGGTAACTATATAAGAAATCCTGCCAAAATTTTGGCAAGTTACCAAGCATTGCTAAAATTTGGTAAGTTTTTTTTTGCATCAAAGTGAACAGGCCCTCAGTACACATGTGGGGCACTTTGAATTTGTGGTCATGCCATTCAGGCTTACTAATGCACCAGCTATATTCCAGGCCCTAATGAACAAAATAATGTGAAGTACCAGGTAAAAAAAATAATGTTAAGTAGCTCAAAAGAATAGGAGGCTAACCCTATGATGTAGTATTATATATTCCCATGGAAGTGAAGTTAAAACACGCCTAACAAAGATGTGTGTTGATTACTTGATTGCTTCCATGAAACACGACCTAGCATAATAAATTTCTAATTGAGGCTGGTAATTCAACTTAAACAAAGTTGCCCTTGACATAGAAAGATATAAATAAACATGCAGTATTCCATACCAAGAAAAAAAATTACAGGACCATTATCATATAAGCTAAAATCATTGAAAACATGATAGACAGTAGCAACTTGATCATAGGGGAAGCAAAAGAAACAATGGTGCGTGCTGAGTTTGACGTCCCAGAGCTGTTATATTTAACTAGAATTTCTTCTCTCTTTTTTAACTCTTCTCGTGTTTTTGCTAAAGCTTCTTGGAGTGGCATGTTGTACATATGGCTGTGGACTGTAATGTCACAAGTTTTCTTATTCGGCACCAGGTAGAAGAATCCACCCTTTAAACGACGATCCTTGTAACGGCTGAGCTTCTCGTTAATGATATCTATCAAGTGATTCATACTGCGTCTATGTTTCTTATAGACCGTCCATGTAAGCATGGCTAATCCCTTAAGCATATTATGGTAAACCACCGCTATTCTTTTTTGCACTAACAAGGATACTTCACGGTCTAATGACGTCGTTTTAGCCATAGTATAACCTTCACTGCAAATCCAGGTACCACGCTCATCTCGGAGACATAACCGAAAATTCTTTTTCCCAACCTTGAAACCAGTCTTCCTTCGTCCTTTCCTAAAAGATTAAAAAAAATCTCTAAGAAAAGGAAAGAGACTCTAGTTGCATCCATCACTCCATTTAAAAAGACATTTGCATCTTCATATACAAGAAAATGACAACCACTCCAGATTTAATTTTTCAAAACTTTAACCACCAAATAGCTCTCAAAAGATTATGTTTATAAAAGTAAAAATTACATGGGTATAATTTTCGTTACAAGTACTTTTACAATACAACAATGTGCTGTAAGTTATCGATATATTCTAATAAAAAATAGTAATCCAAGGTACATGTAACTATTTTGTACATATTATGCAATCTCAATTATTTTGTACATATTATGCAACTTAATTTTCCGCAGCAACGTAGCGGGGTATTCATTTTGTTTGCTTTCAAGTACATCAAAATTTGTTTTGTGGAGTGACAATTGCAATCATATTCTGCATATATAGTAATCTATCCGTTTTATATTATAAGGCGGTTGACTTTTTTTTCCCTAATCAAACTTTGTTAAGTTTGACCAAGTTTATAAAAAAACAGTAACATCTAAAATATCAAATTAGTTCCATTTAATCTAACATTGAATATATTTTAACAATATGTTTGTTTTGGGTTGAAAATACTATAATATTTTTTCTATAATCTTGATCAAACTTAGAGATATTTGACTGGTTAAAAAAAATCAAATGGCTTATGATATAAAACAGAAGGAATATTTTTCAAGTCCAAAAGAAAAATTCTACTATACTATTGTTATTTATTATTAGTATCTTTCAAACCTAAAAAAAGTGTGCAACACGAGGAACTGGCCATTACGTACCTTGAACATATATATGCCTTGAATTAATACACGTTATATGATTTGTGCCGGCCCCCATCGGTGCACTTATTCAACGAACAAGAGAAACGACATATTTGTAAAAAAAAATTGTGAACAAAATTTTTATATACATGTTCTTAGCGATCTAAAATTATTAAAGGATAAAAAATAAACTTCGATAAAAAAACCTCTAAATTTAACTTCAAATTTAAAGTTGTTAATTCAATTTTTGACTGATAAGTATAAGCGAAAAGATGATACCATACATGTTTTTTTGAAAAAAAAGATGAGATGAGCATATAATTATAGTACATACATACCTGAAGCTGCGGCAGGTACAATCATTGTCCATTGGCTAGCAGAGTCGCGGGTGCTGCAAAATTGTCGTCTCTGTTAATCGCGCGGATGCCAATGATTTTCATGGATCAACCGAGCACATAAGCCACATATGTTATATATACACGTAGTATTATACCTTGATAACGTCGAAGTGGGTATGGTTGGAGTAGGCAGTGTTGTATTTGGATACAGTATAGGTGTATCCGTGTATGTGTGGAAAAAAAACGAAAAAAAAAACGAAGTACTTGAGAGCGTGCCGGTGAGGCAATGGACTTTGTATTTATACCTCAGCGACACCTTTACCTTCGAGATGGACCCGATCGGACGGCTACGATCAGCCGCACCCCGCGTCTCACCACCCAAATACCCAACACACAGGCTACGCTATAAACGCAGGCAAAAGCGACCGAACCAAAACCCAAACGCGAGCCGAGCCTGGTCGAGACGCTTCTCAACGCCACGCCCCCTCACCTAACCGGGCCGACGACCCAAGGGCCCAAGCACCAGCCACCCTCTCTCTCTCTCTCTCTCTCTCTCTCTCTCTCTCCTCTCCGCCGCCGCCACCCCGCCGCCTCCCTCCTCCGGCGACCGCCGCGGGCAGAGCGCGACAAGAGGGAGGGAGGAGAGCTCGCCCGAGGTGGGGGCAGGGAGCGCGAGGAGAGGGTGAGGGGAAGATGGTGAGCTCTTCGTCGCCGGTGGTGAACGTGTACCCGCTCGCCAACTACACGTTCGGCACCAAGGAGCCCAAGATGGAGAAGGACACCTCCGTCGCCGACCGCCTCGCCCGCATGAAGGTCAAGTAAGTGTCCCCGCCCCCAAACCCCTCCCTGATCTGACGCTAGGTTTCTTCTTCTCCCCGGAACCCTAAACCCTAGAGCTCAGATCATGCCCGCTTTTTTCCCCCCTTCGGTTTGAACAGGTCCAAGGTCTGCTTAAATTAGATAGTACTGAAACAGGAGTGTATTAGGCATTTTTTTTGTGAACTATGCTTGCTTAAGCCGTTACATTTTAACTGGGATTTAAGACTAAACACTTGTGTTCTGACTGTTTATGCCACCCTAGTGTTCAGATGGTCATCGTGGGCACTTATTTTGATCCGTATGTTGATATGGGAAATTGTTTTAGTTACATGGCTTATAATGGTGGGTGATTCGTTGGGTGTTGACTTGAATTATAGCTAAAATGCCACGACCATCTATTTATTTGCTCATGTATTTTTCCTCTCACGCTGTTGATCTAGCTGCCAAGCACTATGTCATGAATAGTTTTACAAGATAATTTACGTTTGTCAGAAGAATACCCGGAATGTCAAGCCAAAATAGTATGACACTGGAATTTTTTTTCTGTTTCTTCAGTTGATTGCGATGCATTGTTGTGTTAATTACATATATCTACTTTGTTTCCGATGTAACTTATGAACAGCTAGGCTCCTTCCTCAGTATATTCCTTTCTAAGATTATCTGTCCAATAATGCAAGTTAATTACAAGTTGCTTCTGTAATGACAGCTACATGAAAGAAGGAATGCGGACCAGTGTTGAAGCAATCCTATTGGTGTGTTTATACTTTCTTCACATTATTTATGTACACAATTTTGTGTTTGAAATATCCAACAGTTGTCAAATTTTGTGTAGTTATTACTACTAGTCCATATAAACTGCAGTGTGTCAAACAAACTGAAATCTTTGCTTGCATTGTCCTAAATAGGTGCAAGAACACAACCATCCCCACATACTGCTGTTGCAAATTGGTAATACATTTTGCAAGCTTCCTGGTGGACGTTTGAAGCCTGGAGAAAATGGTGTGTTATGTATAGCTCTTTTTTAAACCCTGTCAGTTTCTTCATAAATTGTAATATAATGTATTTAGCTGTTGGTTCTGCTACTGGAATTTGCAGAAATTGAGGGTCTGAAAAGAAAGTTATGCAGTAAGCTTGCAGTGAACTCGCCTTCCTTTCCACCTAACTGGCAGGTAATGAGCTCAAGAGAAATTTAGATGCAACTCCTTTGAATTTAAGTTATATCTGGTGACATTTTGCATGTGATTCATAGTTAATCCGGTATTAATGAAGGTTATCCACATGGCGTCCTAAATTTCATAGCTATTTCTGATTTGTATCGGTTGCCTTAATATTGATCTAGAAGAAAGAGAAAACTCAACTGTTGTTTCGGCAATCCTTTACCTATTGATTTGCAATATCTGTATTATTTGTTACTCATTTCTTATTTCAGGCACACATATTAGAATGTTACTGAGTTTATGTGTGTCATATTGTGGCATAGGTGATTATGTGCACAAAGTTGTAATCTGAAGCTTCAATGGTCAGCTCATTGTCTTGTATACCTCTTAGTCACAGGGCTAGTTTTCTTTATGTATGCCCTTTGTTTTTATGTGCCATTCAAGTACATGTGTAGGTTATGGTATGGTTTGCTGGACCTGGAATTTTTTGGAGAATTGTTGCTGATGATTTTTCACTAGATATAAAACGTGCAGATTCAGAATGAACTTTTAACTTATTCATGCTTGCCACTCTTTATAGTTATTTCCTTATCGTGTTTTGTATTCAATCATGTTGATAATGGTTTTATTGAATGCCTTTAAAGATGGATCTTGTGTAGTTTAAATTATATCCAATCTGATAAAGGTGTAAACATTGTTTCCAGGTTGGAGAGTGTGTTGCTGTATGGTGGAGGCCAAACTTTGAGACTGTGATGTATCCTTACTGCCCTCCACATATAACCAAGCCCAAGGTACATTCTTGCTTCAAAAGGCTTTTTTTCTTAGGGCCTGTTTGGCAGGGCTCCAACTCCTAAAATAACTCCAGGAGTGGAGCTGTGGAGTGGCCCGAACCTAGCTCCACCCATCTAGTATATTTTTTCAGATTACTCCAGCCCGCTCCACTCCCTTTTTAGGTGGAGCTGAAACCGTTTGGTTGGGCCCCAGCTCCATGAGAGGTGGAGCTGGAGCGCTGCCAATCAGGCCCTTATAACTTAGTGAAATCAGAAAATCTAAATGTGCATTGTGGTGAACAGGAGTGCAAGAAGCTTTTCATTGTTCACCTATCTGAAAGAGAGTATTTTGCTGTTCCGAGGAACCTGAAGCTGCTTGCTGTTCCACTGTTTGAACTCTATGACAACGTTCAGGTAATCTAACTCATCCTATAGTACAATTAGAATTCTTGAAGTTTGAGAATATTTTTCCCATCTGTGAGGCGTTATGAACTATGTACCAGTGGTTATAGTTTCTTTCTGTTTCATTAGGAAGCATTTCCATATTATCAATTTGATTTTGCTTCATTCTTTCTTTTTTCTATTTCCACTTAAAATCATACTTACACAGAAGGGAAGGATCCCTATATTAAGTTGGTTTCTAAAAGAAAGGATCCATCTCTTGTATTTAGATTACTTCCCTGATCTTCGTCTTGTTTGGTGTCATTGACAGGGCCTTAGTTGTCACATAATCACTTATCTTTAACGAGGCAACATGATTAGGACATCTTACAAACAGAATTTCCAAGTTTGATAAAAATAGATTGGTGTTACACAAAATCTAGGTTCAATCATAATGTGCCACATTAGCTTTTGTAAGAACAATTTTGTATGTATAGCCTTTCCTTTGTAGGCCATCACTTCTGCACAGAGTTTGCTTATTCTTCTGATGCAGTTTTTTTTGTGTCTTATGTTGTGCTTATTCTTCAATTACTTTGCTACTGTTGCTGAAATTTCTTTGTGTGGATGCAGCGATATGGGCCAGTCATTTCCACCATTCCGCAGCAGCTGTCTAGGTTCCAGTTCAACATGGTTAGCTCGTGAAGGTGATGAGAGATGGAGATTAGTGTGCACTAGGCTCTATTTGATGGGATCTTCAACGGGCTGAACTACCTAATCGACTTGGCATGACTAATTTGTTCTATCACAGAGAATTTCCATGAATTAGCTTGGGAAAAATATTCTGGATCCATCGTTGGACTGTTAGCTGGACATGCATTTCGACTGTATTTTGTTGGATTGTTTTGTATCACATCGCAAAGCTGGTGCCTGGTGTATTTTTAGATGATCTTTTGTTGGCTCTGCACGCTAATTGTTGGTGTACATGGCTCTGTATGCTTACTGCCTTGATGTTGTATGCTGTAGCTGTAACTCTTCAGGCTGCCTAGCTTTTTTTTCTAGCCAGGAACTCCCCCTCTTAACTGTAAAAATGCTTTGGATTTAAGACAACATAGAGAGGATTAAGCTTTTTACAGTGTTCCATCACATGCAAATTATCGTGCGTCTGTATGTGGCATGCTTGTCAGTTGTCACTAAAAACTTTGCGGCTGAATGCAAATGCTTCACCTAGCAGCATCACTAAACGCGGACTAATAGCGCTACTATTGTGTAGTTCATCTTGCGGAAACAACACAGTACGTGGTGCTCATAATAGGCGGCAATTCAGGGGTTTCCAATCTTGGGGTAACAACAACACATTGCGTAGTGCTAATAATAAGCGGCAATTTTGGGTTGAAAGATCGACTCGGTATTCTTAAAAAAAAAGAGAGGAAGCAGAACTAAGTCAAGATGATATGGGTCGCCCCTTCTTTTTGCGCCAAAGAGTCTCAGTGAGATGGAGCATTGTGTAGTGCTCATAAAAAGCGGCAATTTTGGGTTGAAAGATAAGAGTCTCAGCAAGATGGTGGATTTCGTGAAATTCGATCACTCTTTGAACAAAATCCGATACAAGCCAAGTGGTTCGGACTTAGCTTCGGTACAATTCCGAAATTTGGATGACGAAATTCGAACAAATTTTGTTGCGATCAAAGCCAAGTGGTTTGGTAGAGCTCCGAAATTTGGATGACGAAATTTGAATAAACTTCCTTTTTGAATCGGAAAACTCGAACAATCTTGTGAACAGTGGGCCAGTGGCTCACCGCCCACTTCACCGGTTTCCGGCGTCCGGCGCGGCGCCTGCAGAAGAGCCCCTCGAAAACCCCTACCCCCCATAGCTGCCCACGTCCCCCCGTTTCCCGCGCCCACCTCCACCGCCATCGCCATGGGCAAGCCGAAGCAGCAAGTGCTCTCCCGCTTCTTCTCCCCCAAGCCGCGGCCCTCCGCCCCCGCCACCGCCGACGATCCGCCGCCTCCGCCTAGACCTCCCGCCGAGCCGCCCGTCGCCGCCGTCGTCTCCTTCTCGCCCGCCAAGCGCGCGCGCGCCCTCTCCGTCTCCCCCAAAACCACCGCCAAAAGGGCCAAGCCCTCCCCTCCCCCTTCCGACTACGTTCGCCGCAGGCTGCTCGAACCGCCCCGGCCGCCCCCGCCCGCCGCTTTGAACCCTAGCGGCAAAGGCTACACCCCGCTGGAGCAGCAGGTGGTCGACCTCAAGGCGCGCCACCCCGACGTCCTCCTCATGGTCGAGGTCGGTTACCGCTTCCGCTTCTTCGGCGAGGACGCCGCCGTCGCCGCCTCCGTGCTCGGCATCATCGCCCACCCCGACCACAGCTTCCTCACCGCCAGCATCCCTACCTTCCGCTTGGGCTTCCACGTCCGCCGCCTCGTCGCCGCGGGGCACAAGGTTGGCGTCGTCCGCCAGACCGAGACGGCGGCGATCAAGGCGGCGCACGGCGGGGGCGCGGCCGGCACGCCCTTCGCGCGCGGGCTCTCGGCGGTGTACACGCGCGCCACTATCGAGGCCGCGGCCGGGGAGCTGGAGGGCGGCGGCGCGCCCGACGAGGGGAGCAGGTACCTCGTGTGCGTGGTGGACAAGGAGGTGGACGCCATGGGGACGGAGGGGTTCGAGGTGAAGATCGGGGTGGTGGCCATCGAGGTTTCGACCGGTGAGGTTGTGCACGGCGAGTTCATGGACGGAGTCTCGAGGAATGGCCTTGAGGCCGTGCTGCTTGGCTTGGCGCCCGTTGAGGTCATCCTCGGGACTCCAATATCCTCTGCCACGGAAAAGGTATACCTGTGCGGTTTGTGATGTGCGAATTGTAGGCTACCTGATTTGTTATAATCTGCAAGTAATTCCAGGTTGTAACTTACCTGGTCTGTTTTCTCAGCTATTGTAGTTGTTCTAAATGGAAACTTATTTAGGATTGTTGGTGGAAAGACTCACAGTCATCTGGGTAGTTTGGCAGCAATAGTTCGGCATTTTAAAATTTCTCAGCAAAAAAAGAATGATTGCTTGTTGACTCTGCCAAATTAAGTTCTAGCAAATTATTCCTATAGTGAACTTTGGAAGGGTTATTTGCCTTACAGTTTAATGAGTTCCCCCCAGAATTGTTTAAAGTTCTTACAATCTGTGTGAAAGTTCCTTCCTGTTTTGATGTGCTTGAGACCCCTCTGTTTGATTTGTTCTGTTCTACATGTTGTCCAGCTGATGGTGGCATATGCCGGGCCTACCTCTAATGTCCGGGTTGAGCGCACCTCGCGTCTTTGTTTTAGTGAGGGTGGTGCTTTAGCTGAACTGCTCTCTTTGTTTGAGAAGTCTGGGGTTGATGCTCCAACTGTTGAGAATGGCAGACATTTGATGGAGATGAACGAGGAGAACAATAATCCTCGTGGGATTGAGGTACCGTTAAGTTCTTCTGAACTCACTGTCATCGCACCTTATGATTGGGTCTCCATATGTAGTTTAGTAAGTTCCAATTTCTTTTTTTCTTTTTGGTTCAAGCAGGGTATCATGGCTATGCCAGAACTAGTTATCCATGCACTGGCCTTGAGTGTTCGCTATCTCAAGGGTTTTGGTATGGACAGGATAATCTGCTTTGGTTCTTCATTTCAGCCATTTACAGCTAACACTGAAATGTCTCTGTCAGCAAATACTCTTCAACAACTTGAGGTAGACTTTTATACAACACCGCCAAAGTAAATTTTTTGTTTGCATATATATGACCTTCTGTTTATTTACTCTGCACTGTCTGTAAGTCTCATCTTGAATCCTAACTATATGGAAGAAAGTGCATCCTATCATTAAATAATATATATATATATATATTATTTAATATGAGACTTACAGTTGGCTTTTCTTAGAAACACATGGATCACGTCAACTTTTTGTTTTTATGACCTATGTTCTTAATACACTTTTCCACTCCATTCTTCCATATATGAAAGTAACACCTGGAGTGCTTTCAGGTATTGAAGAACCACTCAGATGGTTCATTGGATGGATCATTGTTCCAAACTATGAACAACACATGTACAGCTTTTGGATCCAGATTGTTTAGACACTGGGTAAGACTCTGTAACCTGGTCATGGAATGAATATTAATCCATGATGCATCATATCACTATGAAAAGTGATAACTAGACAGCTATTGTTTATCTTGACTATTGTCTTAAAGGTCTTTGGTTGTGACATTTCTTGCAGCTGACTCACCCTTTATGTGATAGAAATCAAATATGTACTCGTCATGACGCGGTCTCTGAGATCTCTGAATCAATTGGATCACAACAATATTCAACTAACAATCTCCAGGATGAAGTGGACATGTCTTGCTCATCTTCTGTGAGAAGTGATCTGAGCACCATTCTTTCATCCGTTTTGAGAATGCTGGCAGGAACTCTTGATATACAAAGAGGAATAACAAGGATTTTCCACTGCAAAGCCACAGCGAAAGAGGTCAAATATTTATTATTCCTTTTCGGTTCTAGACTTCTAGTTAATTTGATAATGACACCTAATTATGCTAGTTTATTTCATTAAACTGACATTATACAGCATGAATATCCTGCTTAGACTAATCCCTTTTTTTTATTATACTCTCTGTTCAGACTGTACATTTTTATTATTTACTGTCCAAATATTCCCATGATTTCAATTCAATATTCATGTAATCAGGGTACTTCAAATGATACTCCCTTCGGGCTGATAATACTTGTCGTTTTAGACAAGGATGAGGTCAAATTTTAGAATCTTTGATTATGAATCATTTTTAAAATATTTGTCTTTCAAATATGGTGACTACATGTATAGATTAGTCTTAAAAAGTACTTTAATAAAATCATATATTTGTTAACATTTTTATACATATTATAATGGAAAATAATGGTCAAAGTTGTTTTTTGGAGACCGTGCCCTTGTCCAAAAGACCAAAACAACAAGTATTATCAACCCGGAGGGAGTAAATGTTATGCTGCTGAAAAATTATGGCTTGGTTCTTATGCCAATAGTTGACTGGTGCATTCTGTTCTTGACGCCTGATTGCCTATAGTTTTGTATTGTAGTTTGTTGGGGTCGTCCAAGCTATCCTGACGGCTGGAAAGCAACTGCAGAAGCTTGTTCTTGAGGATACAGACACCATGTCTTCTCAGCATAGAACTGTGCACTCTCCTTTGTTGAGAAGGCTAATAAATACGGCTTCATCATGTACTGTCCTGGCTAATGCTGCGACACTTGTGTCTTGTCTTAACAAAGATGCTGCTGATCAAGGAGATATGCTAAACTTATTCATTGCATCTGTTGATCAGTTCCCAGAGGTATAACCTTCTCTTTTAGGGCTTGTTTGGTTAATCCCCATGAGGGAGGGAATTGGAGGGGATTAATTCCACACCCCTTCAATTCCCTTGTGGGAGGGATTAACTGAACAAAGCCTTAATGGAATGATCTTGTTATTCCCTAGTTTTTATGATGCATCGTCTTCATATTTGAAAAAAAAATTATAGGTTGCAGAGGGTCATGCAACTGTTGAAATGGCCAAGCAGAAATTGGAGCTGTTAATTACTGAGTATCGAAAGCAGCTTGGTGTGCGCAACTTGGAGTTTAAAACAGTAGCTGGGACAACTCATTTGATTGAAGTTAAGTCGCTTAATTGAATTCAGTTAACTTCTAACTATTGTTAATTGCAGTTCCAAGTAGCAAATGATGTCCATGAGAAAAGTAGCACAGAGCAAAATATTTTACAGTTTTGTTATACGATTAATATTACCATCATCATGTCATATCTTGTGCCTGCAGCTACCGGTGGATAGAAAGGTACCTTCAAGTTGGATGAAAGTAAACAGCACCAAGAAAACAATTAGATACCACACTCCGGAAGTCTCGAAAAACTTGGAGAATTTATTGCTGGCTAAGGAAAAGCTAGCAGTTATCTGCAGGACAACATGGAATAACTTCCTCATGGATTTCGGCAGATACTATGCGCAGTTTCAAGCAACTGTTAAATCTCTTGCCACTCTGGACTGCTTATACTCGCTTGCCACTCTCGCAAAACAAAATGTAATAGACTGTTCTTAACCCTTTTGTGCTCATCTTTTTACATTCACTTTGTTCCAACAGTACATTGCTAAACAACCAATATTCCATCTGCCAGAAATATGTACGACCAAATTTTGTTCGTGAGAATGAAGCAAGTCAGATTCACATAAAAGATGGCCGCCATCCGGTTAGTTTTGGATCACTTCCCACTCCATTCCTAATATGAATGCAACTTCAGTTTTTAACAGGCAAATCACAAACAGTATCATTGCATTCCTTTTATTAGTTGTAATACAGTACTGCCTCACAAGTTTTGCATCCCTAAGAAAACAAATAGAAGAACCTGAAAATTTGAGATACTCATACTGCAGTTGAGGGGATTAGTTCTATTGGTCAATTTTAATTACTCCTTCCTTTTGGCTGTACATCTACCGTGCTTTGGGCATTTTGGTCTTTTCAAATATTTAGGTACCTAGGTTTTGTAAGGGAAGTCGTGTGTACAGATTTGTCACGAAAAGTACTTTCGTAATATTTCAATTTGATCGGGTTTTTGGCCACTGGTGGTCAAAGTTGTTTTTCCAAGGCCATACCATTGTTCAACACGTTATTATATCTGGCCTGAGTAGAGTAGTTGCATGAAATTGCATGCATGTTTCAACTTTAAGAGCTATAAAGAATAGTGTCATGATAACTGCATGCTTTCTTGAAAGCTTAGATTTTACCTACAATTATTTCAGGTGGTCAATATGAAAATAATATTCTACTGTGCCACGGACACTATTTCCAATACTACTGGCAGATCACACACGGTCATGCATACTTCATGTGAAGCATTTAGTTTATGTTGACAATGTTTGTATTTCTATGCTGTTGGTTTTTAGGTTCTGGAGTCCCTACTTGGAGTCAATTTTGTTCCAAATGATACCGAGCTTCATGCAAATAGTGAGTACTGCCAGATTGTTACAGGACCAAACATGGGAGGAAAGAGTTGCTATATTCGTCAAGTTGCTCTAATTACATTGATGGCCCAGGTATAAATATTGTCTCACACTTGTAGTTCACTCATGTTAACATGTTCTGGATGTATAACATAGTTACTGCAAACTTAGTTGTTGGGCTTAGGACCTGAGGAAGTAAGGGTTTACTTTGTTGTTATCTTACCCTGACTCTGAGATTATCCTAACACTTGGTACACTGATTTCCTTAGGTTGGTTCCTTCGTACCAGCTTCATCAGCAACATTGCATGCTGTTGATGGAATTTATACTCGAATGGGCGCGTCCGATAGTATTCAGCATGGAACAAGTACCTTTTATGAGGAGTTGAGTGAAGCTTCCAACATATTGCATAACTGCTCATCTCGGTCACTAGTTATCATCGATGAGCTTGGTCGTGGTACAAGCACACATGATGGTGTTGCTATAGCTTATGCTACATTACACTATCTTCTGAAAGAGAAGAAATGCATGGTAATTTTTGTCACTCATTATCCAAAGATTCTTAATATTCTGAGAGAATTTGAAGGTTCTGTCGGTGCATACCATGTCTCATATCTAGCAACACGGAAACTGTTGGAAGTAGCTGATAGACAGATGGTGATTAACAACACAGAGACAAAGGATCTTGGTGAAATCACTTTCTTATATAAACTTGTTGCTGGAGCTTCAGACAGAAGCTTCGGTCTTAATGTTGCGCTGCTTGCACAGGTTAGTTTTAAGTTGTCATGTCTTTTTGTTTCTATATTTCTAGTTTGGTCCAAATTTGATTAGTTATTAAGACATGTGCTTAATACCATGACTTGCAAGTGACCACCTTTCTTCCCTTGTACTCTAGACTGATTGTAGAATAACGACATACATTCTTCAGTTTGCTTGTTGCTGTCTATATAGGGAATAGGTTCTAGTTTTGGGTTCATTGTTTTAGTACAGGAAATAAGTCCTCTGTTTTCTTCAATGACGATGCATGTTGTGGTTAATTTTTGAAGTACCCTTCCTCCTTTGCAAGCTGAGTTACAGTTTGAAGTGAAACAGTGCTTATGATCTCCTTGTTTTTGTTACTTGTTTGCTGATATGTGTTCCTATTTGCAGCTTCCATCTAGCTGTATTGAGCGCGCTTCAGTCATGGCAGCCAAACTTCAACAGGAGTTAAGTGAGCGTGAGAAAAATAAGTTTTGTAGGCTAATGGACGTTCCACGGGAAAGCTCTCCGAAAGAGCTTTGTGCACAGCCTTATCAAGGGCTGGCTGAAGCATGCCACAGGATACTATTTAACGTTACATCTGCTCAAAGTAATGACGAGTTAACGGATACACTATCTTCTTTAAGGGAAGCCAGGGAAATTGCCTTGAAGGCAATAAAAGGCTGGTGATCATGTTCTTCGAAGCAGTGGATACTTCACCACTGGTTTCCTTTTGTTTTTTTGAAGGGATCAGGTATTGATGCTGTTCCATTCTGTTCAGGTATTGCTTCGTTCTAGCTACTAGTTTCTAATGTAGTGCCTTGACTGATCTTTGCATGAAGGTGGCATCTTCTGATAATCTACTAAAAATTTATCGAAGATGATTTTGGGACTAATGTTATTTATCGAAGACGATTTTGGGACTAATGTTAGCCATTGTGCTAATGGCAGCAGTGTAGACTGTAAAATATAGTGGATCTGGAAGGTGGAGGACCTTGAAGTTAAAGCCAACTCTATGGAAGAGCAAGTAACTTATTGTAAATCTGTAGTTACAGCATCAGTTGATGTATCCAGACTTGTCCAAACCATATTAAAGCTTTGCCTCCATTTTGAAGTGTAGATGCAGAAATGAGATGCATCTCTTATATCCTATTCCTCAGTGAAATATCCCTGTGTTTCTAATTTGTGTCTATTTGTGATAATCCTGGAACTTCAAAATGCTGTCCTCCGTCTTGATATTTTCGATTTGAATTTGGACTGATCTATCTTTTTTTTAAAAAAAAGTTACACTAATCTATCTACTGGAGTACTTCAGCAACATTTTCTAAAAGGAAAGAAAGGAGGATGCTGAACGCAGCACAGCAACATTTTCTAAAAGGAAAGAAAGGAGGATGCTGAACGCAGCACATCCTGAAGGCGTACTTAAGAAAGGCCAGCCCAGCCCAGCAGGGGCGCCGGCCCATTCATCCACTTGGGGGCGTACCATCGGTCCATCGCACGTGAGAGGAGAGGAATATCCCGTAAAATCCGAAGAGAAGGAATCCTCCTACTACACAAATTTCATATTTTTTTAGATTTTCTTTGTTTGAGAAAGTTTCAGGTGGCAGAGTCACGAATGCATCATCGCTCTCCTGCCCTGCCTCGTCTCCTCCGCTCAGCTCAGCTCCGGTCCAAACCAAAACACACACACAACATAAGAGGCGGCGGCCCTAACAAATCCCAAGAGACTTCCACTGCACAACCAACCTAGAGCAGCTTTGAGACTTGAGAGTGAGAGCTCGCGAGTCGCGCACAGACTCAAACAGAGGCAGAGAGAGATGGGAAGGGAATGAGGCGGCGGCTCCTCTCCCCTTCTCCGGTGACGTGACGACGCCCCTCTCCTCCTCCTCCGCTGCCGCATCCGAGTTCATAAACCTTCGTCCCTTCCGCCCCGCCATCCGTCTTCCCGGAATCCCGGTATGTAAGCCCCGCCCCCGCTTCATCAGTTCGGTCGGATTGGATGAACGCCCATTTTTTGTGGGGACGTTCAGCGTGATGTATCAACGATTCAATCGAACAGCCATTGGTTTTTTTTCTCCCGTGTTTCTAATCTAATGCCGCTTACTTTTTTTAGCCAAACATTTTGTTGGATTCCTCCGGGGTTCTGATTTGGGTTTCTGTTGATATTGTGTTCGTACAGGGGGCGCGTGGGGATGGATTTGTCTAGGTTTACTGCCCCGCGGCCGGGCTTGCAGATCGGCGCCGCCGGGAATGGCTTCCGGGCATGCTCCCTGCGGCGTCTCAGGTATCGTGTCTGCGGCGGGAACCCCATGGGCGCCTCCGCCCTCGGAGGCTGCGGTTCCCGTAGCCTCTTCTACTTGGCTCCAAACCATGGGAGCCCTCTTGCCCTCCGGACCAGAGGGAGGGCGCTGAGGTGCCAGGGAAATGACTCACTGGCCTATGTTGATGGCCCTTTGGAAGGTACCAATGGCTCAGTAGTCGATAATACCGAGGACGAAGCAAACAGCTCTGGGTTGGATGAGGAGAAGGGTGATGATGATGCAGAAAATCTCAGGGACTTGCTTCAGAAGGCGAGGAAAGAGCTGGAGGTGGCCAGGTTGAACAGCACCATGTTCGAGGAGAAGGCGCAGCGGATATCCGAGTCGGCCATCGCACTGAAGGATAGGGCAGATAAAGCTCAGAGCGACGTCTCTTCTGCCGTGACGACCATACAGGAGATCATCAGCAAGGAGGCTGATGCCAAGGAGGCTGTCCGGACAGCTACAATGGCGCTCTCCATGGCTGAGGCCCGCTTGCAGTTGGCGTCAGAAGCTCTGGATGCCAAAAGGGGATCAGTCGGGCCGATGGAAGTTAGCATTGATGATGTGGAGGAGGAGGCCCTTGCGTCCGCGCAAGAGGAGATTAAGGAGTGCCAAGAAAGTCTGTCAAAATGTGAGGAGGAGCTGAGACGTATCCAAGAGAAGAAAATGGAGTTGCAGAAGGAGGTTGATAGATTGACGGAGCTTGCTGAGAGGGCTCTTTTGGATGCTTCAAAAGCTGAGGAGGATGTTGCAAATATAATGGTTTTGGCTGAACAGGCAGTAGCTCTTGAGATGGAAGCTGCACAGCGAGCAAATGATGCGGAACTAGCATTGCAGAAAGCGGAGAAGGCCATCTCCTCGGTTGATGCCGTCGTAGAGTTACCAGCACCTGCTGAGGAGCAAGTAAGTGATGAAGAAGACAATGTTTCTGAAGTGTATGATTACAGCAGTGATGCTATAGATGATATTCCTGAAAGAGACGAGGTGTCAAATGTTGAGCGCCTAACTGTTGGGGACTTAGCTGTAGAAGGCATTGAGCAACTTGAATCATCCCGTGAAATGTCTGATGACGAAAGCACTGACAAGTTGCTTGTTGAGCCTCAGAAAGAAGCCGAACCTGATATAGATAAGTCAAAGCAAGGGAAAAAACAGGAAATAGAACGAAAGGAGTCTCAGCCATCGAATGCTCCTAAAGCATCACTGAAGAGATCATCTCGGTTCTTCCCCGCATCTTTCTTCTCCTCCAAAGCGGATGGAGAATTTACACCTACATCTGTTTTCAAGGGGTTGATGAAATCGACTAGAAAGCATGCGCCAAAGCTTGTTGTTGGGATAGTGCTTCTTGGAGCAGGGTGAGTTGCATAGTGAATAATATCTTTTCTCTTTGGTTTCTGTTTGCTAGAAAGTAAGAAAATTCTGATTTCCCATATGTTTGTATATTTATGCTGGATACTGTTATAGTTTGTCATATTTTCTATCTGTATAATCAAATAACTGAAAGTACTTGTTCTTACAACAGTTGAAGTGATTTCATTAATGTTGATAAGCCAATTCTTTATGAAACGGTGTTTCTATTCTCTGTCTACAGAGCATTCTTCTTAAATCGGGCTGAGAAGAGTAGTCAATTATTTCAGCAGCAAGAAATAACCACAAGTATTGAGGAAGTTACCTCCACTGCAAAGCCCATAGTTCGTGAGATGCGAAAGATCCCACAACGAGTAAAAAAGCTTATTGAGCTCTTACCTCATCAAGAGGTATGTTCCCTTTCAACTGAACCTGTACATTGGCGAATTTATTTCCCTTTTTTGTGAGTACATTCTCTTGCTGCTCACACAAGTTAGACAAGAAATTTGGCTTGTGTCTAACTCCCTTCTGCTCTTTGTTACCCTAGGTAAATGAGGAAGAAGCTTCACTCTTCGACATATTATATTTGCTTCTGGCTAGTGTTGTGTTTGTACCATTATTTCAGAAAATACCTGGAGGTGATACATTTATTTCTGACATCTATATGTGCATAGCATGGTATCATGGCAATCAAACTTTCCTTATCCATCTGCCTTTTTTTTACAAATCATATCAAACAAATTCGTCTCTGTTCTACTCTAGTTTTAGTTTCAAGTTTCAACCGAACACTACAAAGTACAAACATTCACTTTGATTTTCTAATTTGAAATATCTGAACGTTTGTTCACTGTCCGATATTTCTTTTTCTAATATGCACCTTGATATCATAGGTAGTCCTGTTCTTGGATATCTGGCTGCTGGTGTCCTAATCGGTCCCTATGGGCTTTCCATCATCCGTCATGTCCATGGAACAAAAGCAATTGCTGAATTTGGAGTTGTTTTCTTGTTGTTCAACATTGGCCTTGAGGTAGAAACTGAGTTTCTTTTAGATTCTTTCCTTAATCCTCATGCAGGATATATCAGCTTACCATTTTTTACCTGCAGCTTTCTGTGGAAAGGCTAAGCTCAATGAAGAAGTATGTCTTTGGGTTAGGCTCTGCTCAGGTTATACTCATGCTATGCAACCAGTAAAGCAATAGTTCCATGTGGATACTCCCTAACAAATTGGAGCAATTGACAGGTGCTGGCTACTACAGCAGCTGTTGGTATGATAGCTCACCGTTTTGCAGTGCTACCGGGACCAGCAGCAATTGTTATTGGGAGTGGGTTGGCTCTGTCCTCAACAGCTGTTGTTTTGCAGGTACTTATAACTGGCATTTATCTTGTGTCATAGATTCTGACATTTTGATATTTCTCATAGTCACCGTGATCATATCACAATTGGAATAAATTGATCACCTGGAAACCTTTTTTTTCTCTGCTTCAAACTTTGATACCAGAGTATTGTGGAAACTTCCTTTCTACATATATATTTGTGGTCTTCATTTTTTTAGTTACACTGGGTGTTGAGCACTTATGGTTTGCTTCTCTAGGTACTACAAGAACGTGGGGAGAGCACATCACGACATGGACGTGCTACATTTTCTGTGTTATTATTCCAGGTATGACCACCATGATCATGAATATTGGTGATTATGTTCCAAGTTTCTCTTCCTCCCTTTTTTTTTCTTCTGATGCACTTCCTTATGTTTTATCTTGAGTTCTTGATGACACCCCACCCTGTGGTTGCATTTATTTGAATGTCCTTTACTGTTCCTTGCCATGCATGTATGCAAGCATGGACTTAGACATACACTCATCTGCAAGCACATGCTTATGCTTAGGGTTTATTGTTTCCTCTTCCCATATCTATTGCCATTTACAGGAAAAAAAATGCATTGACCTGACTAGTGTTAATGTAATCTAAGTCTTTCTTCTGATAGATATTTGTTGTGACATACTGTTGTATGCAGGATTTGGCTGTGGTGGTCCTGTTGATATTAATACCTCTTATATCACCTAATTCTTCAAAAGGAGGGGTAACCTTTTTTGATGCCATGTTCTTTTTCCCTGTCTGAGTTAGGACATTTTTGCTTGTTGGTGCAAAATGATCAACGTGTTTACTACAAATGATTCTTCGTGCATGAACAATCAAGTACTCTACATCACTCTTGTAACAGTCAGTATAATCATGACATGAACTGATGAGATAATCTAGATGTTTTATCCTATAGCATGATCAATTGACCAATTAAAATTGTTAAATTTCTTGATTGGTGATAAATTTTATGAATCACTTTAAAAGCCATGTTCCATTGCATTGCCCTTTGTAGGCTATTTAAGCCAGATGATCTATTTATTGTTCTAAGTGCTCATTCTATATTTCTGATGACATAGGTTAAATTGACAGAAATATAACATAAGTAACTGTTGTGTAAGATCAGCTAGTGTTATATATGTTTATTGAAATGTATGCTTGACACTTGGACACAGCCAAAGACATTAATTTAGCAAGAGTTTTAATTGCAATATGACCATGGTTGCTTCTCGCAGAGTCTTTCCATAACCATGTGGTGTCGCAATGTTCTCTTTTTATCTTTTTCTTTCTGTTTAAACTTTCTTACACAATTTCTGCTTCTTATAGGTTGGTTTCCAAGCAATAGCAGAAGCTATGGGAATGGCTGCTGTAAAAGCAATAGCTGCTATAACAGCCATAATCGCTGGAGGTCGTCTGGTGAGTCGGCTGTTGTTTCATTTAGTTGGCATTCTTATCCGTTGATGATTTTTGCATTGACTCTAAGTTTGACTGCCAGCTAAACACGCACACCTACATGCATGCATGTGTGCCACTGCACATTTATAGCCCTTGTTGCCTGTGTGCTCATTCTGCTCTCTAGAATTTGATTATAACTGTTCGATTTGTAAGTTATCCTTTTTATGTTGAACAGTTGCTTCGTCCAATTTACAAGCAAATTGCTGAAAATAGGAACGCTGAGATATTTTCAGCAAATACTCTCCTTGTTATTTTTGGAACAAGTCTTCTCACAGCTCGGGTATGTATATTTTTCTTATTATATCCCAGCCTTGCATAGTTGCATTCCTTGAATCTACTTTGCATGTTGTTTTACTCTCTCATTTCAGGCTGGATTGTCGATGGCACTGGGAGCATTTTTGGCTGGTCTATTGCTAGCAGAAACAGAATTCTCCTTACAGGTTGAGTCGGATATTGCTCCTTACCGTGGTCTTCTGTTAGGTCTTTTCTTTATGACGGTAAGGACTCTGAATATAATCATCATTTTTTTTGTCTATGTCAATGAGCTGATAGGAGTTTGCTTCAATGTTTATATGGATAATATAACAATGTACATATCGAATGCAACATTACAGACATCGAATTATGTTGATATTATCTTGCTAGTTCATTAGTTATGATGCCACCGACATATGCAATGAATAACTTTACACGCTTGTTCACTATCCAACTGTTTGACTTCACATATTTGTCAAGTTGTTATGTTTTATTTATTTAAATTTTTAATGGTCATGTATTGTGTAGAACAGTATTAATGGTTCCAGTGTCATATCACTTATGTTTCTGTCTTTGATTCTTATTTTAGATTTTTTTTTAGGTCCAACATCGTGGTTTCTATTATTTACTCTGGAATGACGATAAATCGCTAATTCTTCCTGTAAGCTACTATCTTATTTGAAGCCCTTGCTTAATGCTTGCACTGCATTTGCCCTTTCCAGGTTGGAATGTCTATTGACCCCAAGTTGCTTCTGTCAAACTTCCCAGCAATCTCTGTGATATTAGGTCTTTTGATTATTGGAAAGACAATGTTGGTTACATTTATTGGTAGAGTATTTGGAATTTCCACCATAGCTGCTGTTCGGGTTGGTCTGTTGCTTGCACCTGGTGGGGAGTTTGCTTTTGTTGCCTTCGGAGAAGCTGTCAATCAGGTTTGGCCCTGGTTCTTTCTGTTTTTTTGTATTGTTTTAGGTGATAAGATGTATATGTCACACACATCTGAGTTAAGACAAACTCATGGACAATATTTTTGCAGGGTCTTCTATCTCCTCAATTATCGTCATTATTATTTCTAGTGGTTGGCATTTCAATGGCTCTTACACCATGGTTAGCTGCTGGTGGCCAGTTTTTGGCATCAAAATTTGAGCAGCATGATGTGAGAAGTTTATTACCTGTGGAAAGTGAGGTATCTTCTTTTCACTCTCATAGACCAACCCATGTTTTACCTTCTGTTTCGATGACCTTTTTTTTTTTGCTGCAATAGAGGACATTTGCAAAAACTTAGTATTTTTCCCAGTTTAGTTTGTAATGAACTGTCAAGTTCACAGATTTTAACAAGAATGCATAATTCCATGCTATGTTCAATTCAGCTAGTATAATACAAATTTTGTCCATGTAGACGGATGACTTGCAAGACCATATTATAATATTGGGATTTGGGCGTGTTGGGCAGGTTTGTAATCCTCATAAGATTTTATCTATCTATCTATCTACTTTGCTCGATAAATTTCTACTAATACGCCTTTCATATATTTTTAGATAATCGCACAACTCCTGTCAGAAAGATTAATTCCATTTGTTGCACTTGATGTTCGAAGGTATGGTACTGCATCTTGCAATAACCTTGTTAAAGGCAGCTACAAGATAATATTGAAGCATATCTCAGCATTACTATTGGCTATTTATATGTATAATAATCCTCGTTCTCAAGCATGCATATAAGCTGCTATGTGTTCAAACACTTTGTTATGATTTATGTCTGGCTGGTGATGCCTACTTGTGGTTAGTGGCATGCTTGTTAGACAGTGAACATGTAGCTGGAGATAAATTCTAGTAGATCCACAAAATATTAGAAAATTCAGTTAAGTGCATGGAAACTAAGGAAGTGGTGGCAAAACCTGCAGGAAACAGATGTTACACTTTCCATTTATCGTTGGTTAGTTACATTTTGGTAGATTGATAAGGCTGGTAGCTTCCCTCTGAAACAAAAGTGATGTCGTGTGTGATGCTATTGCCGTAACATTTGGTTGTCATCTCCATCTGTCTTGGGCTGCCAAGCCTGCCACATGTACTTGTTCAATTAGTCAATACCTCTGGTTAAACCTATTATCTTCAACTATTTAATTCTTGGGCACCTTTTTCACTCAGTGATCGGGTGGCAGTTGGACGCGCGCTTGACCTACCAGTATATTTCGGGGATGCAGGAAGTAGAGAGGTAGAACAAGTTCAACTAAAAATTCTACCATACAACTTGTCAAAAGGTGCTGATCTCAATCGATTTTTGCCAGGTACTGCACAAAGTTGGGGCTGAGAGGGCCTGCGCAGCTGCTATTACTTTAGATACCCCTGGTGCAAATTATAGAGCTGTCTGGGCTTTGAGCAAATATTTTCCAAATGTGAAGACATTCGTCCGAGCGCATGATGTGGATCATGGTGTTAACTTGGAGAAAGCTGGTGCAACAGCGGTAAGTATGTGTAACAAAGTTGTGTGCAATGATTTCAGCAGTGTCTAGGAGTCTAGGTGATGACATACTCCTGGTGCAACTTGAATGGACATTACTCCATGTGGTTCAGTGCAAGTTTTTTTTTACACATTTTATTTTATTGGAAGGAACTTTTAAAATCCAGTAACCTGCCTATTAACATTTGCGGCAAGTAGTTTTTCACAAATATATGAATTGAAATGTTTATTAAAACCTTAAACCTTGTGGCAGTTAGTTTTGGAACCTGGTAGTACACACCCTTAGTTGTACAGTCATTTGCATAGACCATTAGAAAAAAAATCTTTTGGTCACTAATGAATTAAATGTTGAACATGGAAGGGTTTTAGGTGCTCATTTGCCACTCATGGGATTACCCAAGTATCTGGTCGGTGCAATTGTAATATTTGGTGTCATCATTTGGTACCGATGGTTCTTCTATACTTGTGGGCTAGCCATTTCGATATGATATATAACCTGCCATTGTGCTGCACTGCTGCATAAGGGCCCATTCTTTGTCTTATGCATATCCTTTTGTTATATACTGTATTCTATCACCGATTTAATAATACTATCTCCTAATGGAACTACATCTACTTTTAAGGTTGTCCCTGAGACCTTGGAACCAAGTCTCCAGTTGGCTGCTGCTGTTCTTGCACAGGTAAGCAATGCTGTTACAGTATTATACTGTTATGCTCTTTCATCAAGTGTGGAATTTAATGCACAAACATCAATTTTTCCTATTACTGTATTTCAGGCAAAACTCCCAATGTCAGAGATTGCAGCAACTGTCAATGAGTTCAGGAACCGTCATCTGTCAGAGCTCACAGAGGTTTGTGACTGCATTGCAACTTAGTGATCTTAGTCATAAACTCATAATGATTTCAATAAAATCCATAGAGCTGTAAAATTTTCCTATGTTTATTGAAGACCTTAATGAAGTCCTACGTTGGTCTATTGGTGGATGATTTTTTATTCAGGTTCAAATGCTAACTGCTAAGTTCTTTTTTCTGACAGTTATGTGCTACAAGTGGAAGTTCTCTGGGCTACGGATACTCGAGAGTCATGTCCATTTCCAAATCAAAGACCGTCACCTCTGATGATGAGAGTGAAACTGTTGATGGAGCATTGGCGATTTGAGCTGATGCGTTAGTCACCTCCCTTAGACTGTACAGTAGATAATCTGTCATCAAAGATAATTTGCGTATAGAAAAGTAGTAGCAAAATAATTCACGCAATGACGATTCCCATTTTTGAAAACTTAGCATTACCCCTTTTTTTAATGTATGGTAGGACATAGGATATTACTTATCTTCTACCATCAGTTCATTTATTTGTAGCCCTTTTACTCCGTTAGCAAGTAATTTCTTGATGGAGAACTAGGACGATGCTTGCACCTTACATGGAGAACACTGAGAATTTCACAAGTGGCCTCCAAATGGCGCATGATGGATAAGTCGTAGTCGTCTCTTATGAGGAATCCATACAACCAAGATTTTGGGTTCAGAACTAAATATTATGATTTTGTTAGTACTCAGAGCTGATGTTGGAAACAAGTGGTGTCGGGTTTCTTTTGATATTGCATTATATTTTTAACAGAGCTTGTTTATTATTGTTCTTGTATAGTATCTTTTGTTAGAGCTGCAAATAACAAATTAAATATCAAACTAGTAAACATTTGCTTAATTAAAAACGAGTAATGCTATACGTACTTAAAAATATTTACGAAACTCTTATTAACAAAGATCTTAACCGTCGGATTTAAGTGGGTATTTGTGAAAAAGCAAAATTCGATAACAATGTTTGTCACGTCAGTTTTTGTACGTGTACCCTTCTCCATTAAAAAATGCAGCAGTAATGCGAACTGCACATCTATAAAGCGTCTTCCATCTCTGATGGGCCCAGTTTTGGAAGTACTCCTGCAGTCAAAAAAAAAAAAATCCATTTCTACCATCCCGTAGAATTAGTGGAGAGTGAGAATGACTAAAGTAACTTTAATTATTAAAAAAATAATAAGAGTATTGAATGGATAAAATTTTTCGTTTCACGTGTTAATGGTAGGTAAAATGATAGAAGTTAATTTTTCGTGTGATAAAATTCAAACTTTGAGTATTTTTTGGACCGAGGGAATCTTACGTGGCCGCAGCGTATACTCTCAAAAAAGAATTAAAAAAAAGTGGCCGCAAAGTACGCTCTCATACGACGGCGCGTCCGGTCAGGTGCCGCTCCATGCGGCCTCCGTCTCCTACGTGGCGTGTGCCAAGCGGTTCTCTCTGGCAGTCTGGCACGCGGTCCCCCCCTGCCCCACCTTGTTGCGTCCGCCCTCTCACGCAAACACACACACCAACGCAGAACACACAGAAGAACTCCAAAAAAAAAACAGTCAGAGAGAGAGAGAGGGAGAGAGAGGCAGAAACCATATCGTTTCTCTGAACAAATCACTACTACTACCTCAAATAGAAAAAAGACGAAGTGAAAAAAAAAGAAAAAAAACACGCATGAAACGTAGAACAATCAGCACGAGCACGCCGAGGAAGTAGTAGACATGCAAACTTTGCAACTCCTCGATCGGAAAAGTACTTCAGTTTCTAGTACCATTCGCAGGTCTCATCACACAAAACACCATCACTAGCTACTTAACAGATAACTGAATCCATCTAGGACTATAGTACCTATCAAACGACGACGAATCTGTCATGAGACGATACCAAAAAAAAAGATAGGATATCATCTCGGTAAACACACATACGGAGTATGCCCTTCACGATATGATCTGCCGCGACCGCGAGCACGAACATCCTGCTGCTACTCCTACGGCGCCGCGCCCGCGTCGTCCGCGGCCGCCCCCGCCGCCGGCGCCGCGCCCTCGTCGTCCGCGGCCGCCCCCGCGTCGTCCGCTGGTGCCGCCGCCACCACCTCGTCCGCTGCAGCCACCTCATCTTCAGCGAACTCCTCAAGGTCGTCGTACTTGTTGAGGCGGACTAGTTGGTCCTTGCGCAGCGGCTTCTTCACCGGGACGGCCACCTTGCTACCGTCCGGCTGCACCTCCAGACGAAGCTGTTACGGCATCAATACAGAGCACTACCCATAACTCTAGTATCATTGGGCCTAGAAGATCCAAACGAGAAGTCCACACCAACCCAAAGTATATGAGCTGTGATTGGTCTAATAGTTGAGGAAGTCTATAAATACTAGAAGAATCTTCTAGAGGCGGGTGTGGTAATTGAATCTAACTTCTATCTGAAGAAACCATTCCTCCTCCTAACTCTGTTTCCTTCTTCCTCTGCTCTGAAATGCTATGTTCTGTTCTGTTCTTCCTCCTCATCCCCAATTTCATCTGTGATTCGATCTAGGGTTCGTAACATCTTGGTATCAGAGCCCGATCCTGGAGCGGCCAACATTCAAGACGCGTTTGCAAGGTCAAGTGGACGCCATGGAGAAGCAGCACGAAGGCTTCGGGAAGATGCTGTCCAGTATTCAAGAGGCGATCGGCGCCTTGTCGGTGAAGCAAGGCGAGGTGCAGGAGACGATGAACAAAATGGAGAAATCCATTTCAAGTTGGCGACCTCAAGTTGATGCTGCGGTGCAGAGCTTGCAGCGTGACATGGAGTTGCTGAGAAATCAAGTCGGTGCGGTGGAGCGACATCAAGCGGAAGCTGACAAATCGTCGAACACCTCGCAGGCGTTGGAGGAGCGGGAGGAAATTGCTCGTCGCACATCTCTGCTGCCGACGCCGCCAACCACGTCTCTGCCAGTATCGCAGGCGTTGGAGGAGCGGGAGGAAATTGCTCGTCACGCACCTCTGTTGCCGACGCCGCCAACCGCGTCTATGCCAGCCTCGACTGGCGAAATTGGTCTGGATGGCCACCGCATTTCAACTCAGTTCCGGGGGAGGGCACCGGGGGTAGTCACTACTCTCGTCCCACCTCCGGGCAAGGGTACGCACTCTCTACCGTTTCCTCCTCGTGTTCATTCAAATTTTTCGGAGTTTGTTGGTCGCGAGGAGAGTGGGGGATCAGAGGGGCGTGGGTACAATCACAGATTGCCGAAATTGGATTTTCCCCAATTTGATGACAGTGATCCTCAGAATTGGCGTTTAAGATGTGAACATTATTTTGGGGTTTATGGCACTCATCCAGATTTGTGGGTTAGAGTAGCTACCATTTATTTCATTGGTCGAGCTGCATCTTGGTTACGTTCTTCGCGAGCTCATTTGCTTTGTGGGAGTTGGGGAGTTTTTTGTGATACGGTGGATAGGAAGTTTGATAGGAATAGACACCTTCAGCTTGTTCGTCAGATTGATCAGCTCAAGCAGTCAGGGTCGGTGAATGAGTACTATGAGCGTTTTGATGATTTGTGGAGTCAGTTGTTGGTTTATGATCCAACCTTGAGCACTGTGAGTTGTGTCCATAGATTCACGGAGGGATTACGCAGTGATATTAAAAATGCAGTGTTAATGCATTTTCCCCAAGATTTGGAGACTGCTTTGGCTCTTGCTATCTTACAGGAGGAATTGGGAGAGGCTGGTGGATCTTTGGTGTCCAAGGATGGGAAGAAATTGGGTGATCACGCTGCTCGAATTAAAGGCGCTTACCCTTTACCTTTACCACCACCCAAATTTGTGCATGCTGGCAAGGGAGATGATAAAAGAGCAGCTGAAGTTCCTAAAGTGGCCAGTTCTTCTGACAAATTGGTTGCTCTCAAGGCCTATCGACGAGCTCAAGGTCTTTGTTATGTTTGTGCTGAAAAGTGGTCTCCTACTCACAAGTGTTCAGGACCAGTACAGTTACATGCTGTTCAAGAACTTTTCAGTGTTTTGGCAGCTGATGTTTCTGATGGTGAACAGGATGCTGATTCTACCTCTAGTCTGATGGCTATTTCTTTACAGGCCATTCAAGGCACGGTTTCTGCACATACTTTGCGATTACAAGGGTCCATTCAAGGCTTTGATGTGTTAATTTTGGTGGATTCAGGCAGCTCTTGCAGTTTTCTTAGTTCAGTGGTTTTACCTCATCTCACTGGTGTGAAATCTTTACTTACTCCAATTCAAGTAAAGGTAGCCAATGGTACTGTTCTTTATTGTACCTCTGAGTTGCCGGCTGCAAAATGGGAGGTTCAAGGGCATCAGTTCTCTACTAATTTCAAACTGCTTCCTTTGGACAATTATGATATGATCTTGGGTATGGACTGGCTAGAGAAATATAGTCCAATGGATATCAATTGGCAGGCCAAAACAATTCAGTTTTGTCTTCATGATAAGTCAGTGGAACTTAAAGGAGTGGTACCTGAATTGGATAAATGTGATCTGGTCTCTATTCACCAGTTACAGTTGTTGCACAATCAAGGAGCTGTGGAGTCATTGGTTCAGCTCACTGCCAGTGACGGCTCTAGTTCTTCTCAAAATGTTCCAAGTTCAATTCAGTCCATTTTGGATGAATTTGCTGACATTTTTACTGAACCAGAAGGGTTGCCACCTTCTCGATCTTATGATCACACTATCCCTTTGATTGCTGGAGCACAACTAGTCAACATTCGCCCATATCGTTATACACCTGATCAGAAGAATGAAATTGAAAAACAAGTTCAGGAAATGTTGAAAAAAGGTATCATTCGTCCTAGTTCCAGTCCTTTTTCTTCTCCTGTGTTGTTGGTCAAGAAAAAAGATGGCACATGGCGTTTTTGTGTGGATTACCGACATCTCAATGCCATAACCATCAAGAATAAATACCCTTTACCTGTTATTGATGAATTATTGGACGAATTGGCGGGTGCTTGTTGGTTTTCTAAGTTAGATTTGCGCTCGGGATATCATCAAATCCGCATGGCTCCTCAGGATGAACATAAGACTGCATTTAAGACCCACAATGGCCATTTCGAGTTCAGAGTTCTTCCTTTTGGTCTTACCAGTGCTCCAGCCACTTTTCAGGGTGTTATGAATTCTGTTTTGGCAGCTCAATTGCGTCAGTCTGTCTTGGTCTTTGTTGATGATATCTTAGTTTACAGTCGTTCTTTGGAAGAGCATAAGAATCATCTGAGACAAGTATTAAGCACTTTGACACATCACCAATTGAAGGTTAAACTCTCAAAATGTTCTTTTGCTCAACAAAGCTTGGCTTATTTGGGTCACATCATTAGTGCTCAGGGGGTAGCTACTGATGAGGAGAAAATTATTGCTGTCAAGGATTGGCCCACTCCTCTTTCTGTCAAAGACTTGCGTAGTTTTTTGGGATTAACTGGTTACTATCGCAAGTTTGTCAGAAATTATGGTGTTATTTGTAAACCATTAACCAATTTGCTACGAAAAGGGGTACTGTTTCAATGGACTTCTGTCACTCAGGAGGCTTTTGTAGCTCTCAAGACTGCTTTGATTGAAGCTCCAGTATTGGCTTTACCTAATTTTCAGCAACCCTTTGTTGTTGAAACGGATGCATCGGACAAAGGGATTGGAGCTGTTCTTATGCAAAATAGTCATCCCATTGCCTTTCTCAGTAAAGCACTTGGACCTCGCACTCAAGGTTTGTCTACCTATGAAAAGGAGAGTCTTGCAATCATGTTAGCAATTGACCATTGGCGTTCTTATTTGCAACATGACGAGTTTGTGATTAGAACGGATCATCGCAGTCTGTCTTTTCTAATAAATCAGAGATTGTCGACCCCTTGGCAACAAAAAGCTTTGACTAAACTTTTAGGTCTGAGGTATAAAATCTGTTATAAGAAGGGATTGGAGAATGGGGCTGCTGATGCATTATCTCGCCGACAATCTGATGGTTTGGAGGAATTGTCTGCCATTTCTATATGTTTGCCGGACTGGCTACAGGAGCTAATTGCTGGTTATCAGTCTGACTCGGAGGCTCAGAAATTACTTCAAGCTTTATCTGTGTCAGGTGCAGGTCCATCTAACTTTGAAGTGCTGAATGGCATTTTGTATTTTAAACATAGAATCTGGATTGGTCATAACAAACTTTTGCAACAAAAGATTTTGGCCAATTTACATACTGCAGCAGTGGGGGGTCATTCAGGAATTTTGGTTACTTATCAAAGAGTTAAGCAGTTGTTCTCTTGGCCAGGCCTGCGCAAAGATGTTCAGGAGTTTGTCCAACATTGTGATATTTTTCAAAGAGCTAAATCTGGACATGTTAAATACCCAGGGTTATTGCAGCCATTGGAGGTACCTTCTCAATCATGGCAAGTAATTACTATGGATTTTATCGAAGGTTTACCCAGATCGGCTTCATTTGACTGTATACTGGTTATTGTGGATAAATTCTCTAAGTTTGCTCATTTTTTTACCCCTGAAACACCCCTTTACTGCCTTTGGAGTGGCTCAGCTTTTCATGGAACATATTCATAGTATACATGGTTTACCTCAAGCTATTGTATCTGACCGTGATCGAGTGTTCACTAGTTCTCTTTGGAAGGAATTGTTTCGCCGAGCTGGTACTCAACTCCGAATGAGTTCTTCGTATCACCCACAATCGGATGGACAAACAGAGCGTGTGAATCAATGTGTGGAAATGTTTTTGCGCTGCTTTGTTCATTCTTGTCCTTCTCGGTGGAAGCATTGGCTGGCATTGGCTCAATATTGGTACAATACGTCATTTCATTCAGCCTTGGGTATGACTCCTTTTGAAGTATTATTTGGGCACAAACCTCGTTACTTTGGATTATCCACTTCATCTGTTGATGCTCCTGGAGATCTTGCAAGTTGGTTAAGTGAGCGAAATGACATGAATACTTTGATTCATCATCATTTGTTGCGAGCTCAGCAACGGATGAAGAGCCAAGCTGATTCGAAGCGATCTGAGCGTTGTTTTGCGGTTGGTGATTGGGTGTTCATGAAATTACAACCATATATTCAACAATCAGTTATGACTCGATCTAACAGGAAGTTATCCTTCAAATATTATGGTCCATTTCAAGTCTTACAACGAATTGGATTGGTGGCTTACAGATTACAGTTGCCTGCTCACAGCTTAATACACCCTGTCGTCCATGTGTCTCAGCTCAAGAAGGCTCTCGCACCATCTGAAGCAGTTCAGCCTTCTTTGCCTGTGTTGAATCCTGATGCTGGTCATTTAGCGATTCCAATCAAAATTCTGGATCATCGTTCGATTCGTCGAGGTTCCAAGATGATCAAGCAAGTTCTAATTCGTTGGTCCGGTGTGTCTTCTTCTGCTGACACCTGGGAGAGTTTAGATGAAATGCAAGCTAAGTTTCCAGCTGCACCAGCCTGGGGACAGGCTGAAACTCAAGGAGGGAGGAATGTTACGGCATCAATACAGAGCACTACCCATAACTCTAGTATCATTGGGCCTAGAAGATCCAAACGAGAAGTCCACACCAACCCAAAGTATATGGGCTGTGATTGGTCTAATAGTTGAGGAAGTCTATAAATACTAGAAGGATCTTCTAGAGGCGGGTGTGGTAATTGAATCTAACTTCTATCTGAAGAAATCATTCCTCCTCCTAACTTTGTTTCCTTCTTCCTCTGCTCTGAAATGCTCTGTTCTGTTCTGTTCTTCCTCCTCATCCCCAATTTCATCTGTGATTCGATCTAGGGTTCGTAACAGAAGCTTGCGGGGAGTCGGGACAGCGTTGAAGGTAGAGCGGAGGAGAGCGGCCTGCGGCCCGCGTGGGAAGCGGCACGGCGGACGGTGATCAGCCTTGGCGAGAGGAGGAGGGGGACGTGGGCTTCGATTGGAGGAGCAGGTGGTGGTATCTCGCTAGCATTGGCCGAATGGAATGGACATGGACACGCCTGCTCTCTTTTTAAAGGCTGCCATCCTATACTTTTATACGTACATATACGCCGCAATCTTCTTGAATGGCAAGAAACCTCTCTCAACCGACAGATCATGAATCAACGGTGGAGATCCCTTCAGTTGATCAGTAATATACCTGTGCTTCTATCTGCTATGTTTTTGGAAAACTAGGAAGGTGGCCCGCGCGCATGCGTGGGCACTTATATTATTGAAAGATAAGATTATTGTTGTTCAAAAATTTTGTCTCATAGATTAAGGGCAAACTAAAGCTCGGATAATGTCATTTTATGATTATTTAAGGGTTCTATTTTTCTTAATGTATCTTAAAAAACCATTCACAAACTTTGAGTAGGAGATGAATTAAGTACTTACGACTTTTGAATCATTTTTTTCTCGAGTAAATAATAAACTATTGCTAGTTAAATATCATACAGGCCATTCATATACATATCGTGTTGTATGGCCACAAATGAAAAATACGAGAGCAAGATACTCAAAATTCTTGTGATAAATTGTCTCATGAAGGCGCATGATATAGTAGGAAAGGGGGGAGGGGAGTGTATGCATAGAAAGAAAAAGAAAGGGAAAAATGAAAAAAGGGATGGAAAGCGTACGTACCCATGTACGTAGGTGCGTACCTATGCCAGGGGATGAGAGGTGGGACCTTGCAGTATTTAGTTTGCTCTAAGATCAATTTAATATAACGGTTTATAATATTGGGCGTACCGATTTAACCGAAAATCAAGTAATGGATACTTTGCTTTTCTTTCCATAGAATTTCTAATATTTCCTCTAATTTATTAGAGCACCACGTGACAGCTTGAGAGCACTTTAAGAAATTTTAAAGGACTTAACACATGTAATTAGAATATTAACCGCTTAATATATATGTATGGGGCATATGGTAATATTTGTTCTAGCTTCGTGCATGTTTATATACATGTCGAGAGAAATTAATTATGTGGCTAGCAAGCCATTAGATGTCTAATTAGTAGCAATTAATTTTGACACCAATTTACAGATGTTGATAGTAGTTTGTACATATTCATCTTACGACTTTGATTATCCGTTGATCCCTAATTTAATGATCACCATGACTCGCATGAAAAAAATATATACTACTTAGGGTTTAGGACAGCTGAAATTGATGAATTATCTTATTTATGTGATAGCTATTTGAGGGTATACATGAATGAATTGACTTCTAAAAAGTTAAAATGTTGTTTAAAAATGACACCGTTTAGAAACTTGGAAAGCGTGCAAACGAAAATCCAACTATAGAATCAAGGAAAAAAAGAGGGTCTTAAACTTCCTTATAGCACTCTTGTCTTTGTAAGAGTTCTATTGATATTCGTTAATATTGTGCTCATATTATAACATAATGATTTCTTTTACGTATACCAACAAATAGTACAAAATCCAAATATGACATAACACAATACATTATAATTATTATGTAATTAACTTTCGATTCCAACTTAAATAGAGCTACAAATAGTACAAAATCCAAACACGACATAACACAATACATTATAATTATTCTGTAATTAACTCTCGATTTCAACTTAAATAGAGCTAAGTGTTAGAAAAAACGCAACCCATATTGCTTAATTCTGCTCTTGCTGCATCACACCTCTAATTTTCTTTTCATGTTATTAATAAATTAATCTTCTCCATGTATGAATTTATATGTGGCAAAACGTTAGTGCTGCGGCAGTCATAATCACCTTAGATGCCTCAGACACGATGCTTTGTCACGCGTGCAAAAGGTAAAGGTACAGACGTGCATTGTGTAGCGGGCCAAAAAGAGAACTTCGGACGCTTTATTTATTAGCAAATAATATATCAGATGATTTAAATGATGAGTCCACCGGTTCTTTATAAGTGTACATTAGTTATTATAGATTTTAAATTTTTAATTTAATGGGTACACAATATAATGATGTAGACTTTAGTGCATTATTTGAGAATAATAGTCCAATGTAATAAAAAATAGTTCCGATGATTTAAATAATGGGTCCATCGGTTTAAGTGCACATATAAATCAGTTAATATAGATTAAAATTGTTTATTTGATAGGTACACAATATAATTGTGTAAACTTTATTTTAAAATAGTGTATTATGTGAAAATAATAGTACAAAATAATGAGTACACATGTTTATGTAGAAAATATATAACATTATTAATTTAATGGTAACATATAATGGTGTAAATTTTATTTTCAAAAATTGTAGAGCTAATTTAGTTACCTGTGAGCATTCTTTGTTGGTGAAATTATGATTATTTAAATATATATATATATATATATATATATATATATATATATATATATATATATATATATATATATATATATATATATATATTATATAAATGGGGAAAATAAGAAAAAAGGAAAAAAAGGAAGGGAAGGAAGCATACATACCATGGTACATACGTATACCCACACATGTGCGGGAGAAGGAGGAGAGGTGGGACCCTATAGTACTTGGTTTGTTTTAAGATCAATTTCATCTAACGGTGTGTAATATAGGACCCACCAATTTAAGTGTAAAATCAAGGGGTAGATGTTTTTATTTTTTCTTAGAATTTTTATGATTTTCTCTAATATATCAGAGCGCCACGTGATGGTTTGAGAGTGTTTATAGAAAGTTTAATGGACTTTTAGTATATAATAGATAGATAGATTATATAATGTATATTATTCATTTATTTAGATATTTTATGAATATTTCGATGACGTGCGTATAGTACAATACGAACTCAAAATAACTTATATTTGTACAACTATGGGTTGAAATTATTAACGTGGTTTTTATCTCATGTGAGTGAAAAAAAGGAAAAAGACAAGAAAAGTGGGGACGTGAGGCCCTACATGCAAGTACATACTCCGAACCATATGGGCTGGAATATGAATTTTGTTTTTTCTCATGTGTTAGTGAAAAAGAAAAAAGAAAAGGGGGAGTGGGGCCCACGTACAAAATATGTAACGTACATGCACGTACACGTACAGGGCATGTGTGGATTTTTAAAGATAATAATAAATCTAATTGATATTTTTTTATGCTATATCTAACGTTTAAAAATAGTGGGTCCACCAGATTAAATGAAAACCAACGGCTAGATGCTTTGCTTAATTCTTCTAATTTATTAGAGTGCCACGTGGCGGCGTAGGAGCGTTTGTAGGGGGGCACGTGGCGGTTTAGGAGCGTTTGTAGGAAGTTTAATGGACTTTTAGTATATAATAGAAGATTTGGAATTACATAAGTGAAATCGTCTTCTCAAATAAACCACCCTCTTGCTCAAGACTACTCAAGAGCTGCTAACGACGATGCAATACTATGGGGATATCGACTGAAAGAACTCGATAGAAGTAGAACAGCCTCTGAACATTGGAAATGTATCTTTCTAAATGCTGTAAACTCCCTCAGCTCCCTGTAATTAATATGTTGTATTCCCTCTGCCCACTCTACTTCTAAACTTGTACTCCCCCGCGGGTGATCTTTAAAAAAATATGTCCGTGCTAAATATTACGGAGCAATTTTATTTGTCAAACAAATATATATTTCAAACCAGAGATGATGTGGTATGAATGATATATAAAAGAAAGGCTATAAGCAAAGCTCAAATAGATTTTTTATGTGCAGAATTCTGAATTATAATTCATGTCACGCATGGATATTGGATTTGCCTACAAATCGGCGCTATTTCACCAAGTAGATCGAAAATGTTTCATCTTTTAAAAAGCTGAAACACAACCAAATCACTTCATAAAACATTTTGCTACAACGTATGAAACAACTGTTTCAAAAAATCAGACGTTGTTTCACCCTATATAAAAACAATATTTCAGCAAATAGCGAAAGAATGTTTCAACTCTTAAAAAAAGTGAAACACTGTCAGATCGCTGGATGAAACAATTTGGTTCAACGTATGCAACAAACGATTTAAAACCATTGCAACACTTAAACCCCATGTACATCAACAAACCATGTGTACATCAAAAATGAAATTATTAAACAGTATCAAAAATGCACTGCAACATTTGATCCATACATGGTAAAACATAACGAGTACAAACATGGTATGCTGCAGTATTGTGTATGGTTGCCAAATTCACTCCCTCCCAACACTCAGTCGCTTCCGCTTCTTCAGCTGAGCTACAATGGCTGATAACTCTCCCGAACTTTGTACGAAAGACCCATCCACGTACATTAGCTTTTGCCCAGCCCATTGGTGATGGAGTCCATCTTGCATTAGTCACATGAGCTTCTCTGTGATCCACCTTCAGAGCGCTATGTGACAGCATCAAGAGACAGGGATTCCCAATAACTCTACTGGATATATAATCGAGCTTCCCGAGACGGAAGCCTTGCCCGTGCCATGCATGCACACAAACATTCCGAAGATACCAGGATCTCCATAAGAGTATGTTAGCAACACAGTTGGGCTGCATATGGGCTAGGTTAGCCATGTTTCAGTCCAAGCCCAGGCAAGCACAACTAGCAACATATATAAGCAGCAACAGCAAGCACTTGGGTGATTTGGGAACAGAAGAAAGGCAACGGCGACGGCTGGCCTCGGTGGCTAGGCGAGCGGCGGCGGCGGCGACCTGGAGGCCGGTTGGCTCCTTGTCAATTTCCTTCCCTACCTCTACCCCTTCCTCCAGTCCCCCACCTTAGCTTCTAGAACCTTCTAAAGCCTGTATCTCCTTCCTCTTCTTCTTGAGTTTCAGCTCAAGCAACTAGTTGTGTATTTGTGAGTTGTACTAGAGATTGTTGTTGCTTTGTTAAGAGAAGAGGTCTCTAACAGAGTAGGAGGAATTTTGCCCTGTACCTCTGGTTTGATTGACTCCAGGATGATGCATGAGGAGCCAATCCGGCCCAGACCTAACCAATTGTCTATCATCTGGTAGCTCCCAAACATCACGTACGCAATGGTATGACGTTTGGGAGCTACCAGATCGTAGTGCAGCAGCTCGGGTACAGGAGACGACAGCATGAAACATGTCTTCGTAACCTAGCTAGCTTGTCAACAAATACGGCAATAAGTTGCATCTGCTTCCAATCTGCGCATCTTCCAATATAATTACCCATCGTGGCAAGACCTTCTCTAGCTAATTAACTGCCAAGCAAAGATTTTAATGTTTTGTGACACTCGGGTTGCCCATAAACTCGCCCATATATTATATATATTACGTTCTTCATTTGTCGATGAACTAGCTTAGATGATCGATCCCAGTTCGGTTGCATTCATGCATATGATTGATCGATTGATTGGTCAGGGCCAGACAATAAGCGTTGCGGACGCCTATCTTTTAAAAATGCCAAGCTAGGAAATCTTCTCTTCTGCCATGTGGCAATTTAATCTTCAGAATTTCATTAGCATCTCATATGGAGAAAAAACATGATTGACTAGATTCACATCCCAAGGATTGGTCTCTTGATTGATCAGTTGTTAAACCCACCACCTAATGGCTCTCTTGATTGATCAGTTGTTAAACCCACCACCTAAGGGCCGGTTTAGTTCGCAAAAATGAAAATTTTAGAGTGTCACATCGGATGTTTGATTGGATGTCAGAAGGAGTTTTCGGACACGAATAAAAAAACTAATTTCATAACTCGCTTGGCAACCGCGAGACGAATCTTTTGAGCCTAATTAATCCGTCATTGCCACATGTGGGTTACTGTAGCACTTATGGCTAATAATGGACTAATTAGACTCAAAAGATTCGTCTCGCAATTTCCATCATAACTGTGCAATTAGTTTTTTTTTCATCTATATTTAATTCTCCATGCATGTGTCTAAAGATTCGATGTGATATTTTTGAAAAAAAATAGTAACTAAACAAGACCTAAGTCACGCGCAACTCCCACTTTGTCGTGACAACCTACGTACGATCGGTGTGGATTGTCGGGGGTATCCACTGATCCTTCCATATTTGGACCTCTCTACCATCTCCAATTCTCAAATTAAACCTTTCTTTAGTAACTCAAGCCCATATCATACTTGGTCCCACATATCATACATACATTATCTCTTGTAGTTTATGTTGTAGCTGGTTACAAATCTGTAGGCCGCTTCTCTTATCTCTCTTCATTTATCTTTGATATGTGTTTTATAGCTGGCTTATAATCTGTTATTGTATCTGCTCTTAACCATTTGTATTTTATGGTGCCATCATTTCTAAAGATTTCGAAGCTTATCGTGTACATGAAGCAGGGAACAATGATCGATGTAGATCAAGAATTAGATGACTCTGAGTCTGAGTGTATAATTAATGAGTGAAAAATTAAGTGAAACCAGTGCATGTAGGGGTGCGGCTAATGGGCGGCTAGGCTGGGCGCGCGGCGGCTAATACTACTAGGACTACTGCGTACTATTTTTACTATACTACCACTATAAAAATATATACGAAGTTTTATACGTATATATTTTTTTATGTATAAAAAAATATACACATATACAAACTTTATATATGATGTATACAAATTTTTTATACGTGTATATAAACTTTATATATATATATATATATATATATATATATATATATATATATATATATATATATATATATATATATATATATATATGTATGTATACAAAGTTTGTATATATATATATATATATATATTAAAAAACCCAAAAAAACAGAAGAACCAGAGAAAAACCGAAAGAAAAAACCTAAAAACCAGACACGTGTAATCGAAAAAACAAAAAAAAACATGTATACAAAGTTTGTATACGTACGAATATAAAGTTGGTATACGTACGTATATAAAGTTATATATATTTATAAAGTTATTTGAATCTCTTTATAACGCATTGAACCCGTTAATTTTCACTGATACCCGGTTTTGCCTAGCACAAATTGTAAAGCAGATGAACGGTGGATGATTTTGGAGCCTGGGCACCATGGTGTCCCAATTATTATTATTGTTGTTAATATATATATATATATATATATATATATTAAAAACCAGAAAGAAAAAAAAAGACACGTGAGCTCTCAGCGCTGCCCCCCCCCCCTCCCCCCTCCCCCTCTCCCCCTCCTCTCCTCTCGTCCCGCGCGCTCGCTTTTTAGAGTTTCCGGTGCATGTAGTGTATTACTGGCCTGTGTTCTTTGACTTCTTTCCAGATTTGAAATTTCTACTATAGGTAACAATAATTTTGGTATTTTGAAGTGAAACCGGCTCACTCTCGGGGCGCTGTAGATCGTAGCCGTCCGTCCGATCGGATCCATCTCGATCGAAGCCTTTGCCAATTGCCACAACACTTGCTCCAGCGTTGTACAAGTCACAATGTTACGAATACGAAGTGGGTTTGCCAACCGTACGTGGTATGCAGCAGGCCAGGTAGCCGCGCGCTGCACGCCAGTTAATACTAGGAAATTAATTAGGGAACTGCTGCCATTGAGGTATCCGGATACAAGACTAATAATTAAAACCAGGATCTTACATATATATATACACACACATCAGGTGTGGCTCGTGTGCCACCAGATTCAATTTGATTGAGAACTTGAGATCCGCGCGGTTAACAAAGACAACAACTAGCTTACACACTTGTGAGCGATGGACAAGAATCTCACCTGCCGCGGGCGCTTCAGGTATGTAAACTCATCCGATATTTCATGCAAAGAACATAGGTCATGTAAATAATATTTTCTCCATCTCAAAATATAAAGGATTTTAGGTAGAATACATGAATCTGGACATAGGATATGTCACATCCATCCAAAATCTCTTATATTTTAGGACAGAGAGAATACTATGTATTAAAGATAATTTTAGTGATCCTTTTGCTATAATAATGCCATCTAATTAGTAGGTTATGTGAATAATACTCTCTGTGCTGAAATTTAACAATTTTTAGCTCTCTATTTGAACAAAACTAAAATATATTATAATTTGAAACGGATGTGGTACTACTGTGTATAAAAAGATACTGTACTATGATAAGTTGCATGAAAATCTAACACTAGTATGAGGCTTCGTAGTTTGCGCATGCAAGTCGCGGAGGGAAGTCACGCGCAGGTTAATTGACACGAGTCAGACTCCCTGTTGTGGTGCAGCATAACGGTGTTTCTTTTCCAGAAGTCAAACCAGCTAGTTTTTCGATTTAATTTCCATTAGCACTGCTTTCTGAACTGCAAAATAATTCCAATATATTTTTTTAGAAAATCATATAATTTACTTTTGAAAATTATAATAGCTAATATTCCCTTCGTCCTAAAGTATAGCAAGTTTTGCCCAAATTTATAGCTAAAACTTGCTAAACCTTAGGACGGAGGTTGTAATTAATTATCACTAATAGGTTTTTTTTCGTTTCGTGTACGGCTGAAAATTAAATCTCATCCTAGCTGCCCATACGAATGCATGCATCGGCCCTATGCATACCCACGTTGACGAAAGCTTTTAAAAACTTCATTTGAAAGTTTGAAATTTTTAGTTAAAAGTTCAAATTTTTGGTAAAGTTTTCAAAAAAAAATCATTTTTTTCCAAATTTGAGTTGGATGTTTCGAAAATTGAATTGCAAGTTCTAAAACTTAAGTTGAAAGGATCAATTTTGTTGGTAGAAAGTTTACTTTGAATTTTTCTAATTCGAAATAAAAACTTTTAGTTGAAAAGTCTTTATTGAAAGTTTTATTCAAATTTTGAGAGAGCTTAGAAATAACTACAAAACTATATAGAATTCAAAAGCTATTCAAACTTTCAAAATAGAAATTTTAAATAATTTCCCATCTATTCTAGCCACTTAATATTCGTCCCATAAGGCCCAAAACGCGGCAGTAGCCATGTCTCGCGTGCAAAAAACACGTTGAGAGAATCCTGTTCGACATTTTTGTTGCGAGTCGCGACGCGCGCGCGCAAATTAGTTCTTCTGAACAAAATGCATGTTGAAAAGCATATCCAACATTTTTTTGTCTCAAAAAACACGGTATGATTAGATTTGTCTTTTTTGATATTCCCTCCTTCTCTAAATGTTTGACGCCATTGACTTTTTTAAACATGTTTGACCGTTCATCTTATTTAAAAACTTTTATGAAATATGTAAAATTATATGTATATATAAAAGTATATTTAACAATGAATCAAATGATAGGAAAATAATCAATAATTACTTAAATTTTTTGAATAAGACGAACGGTCAAATATATTTAAAAAAGTCAACTGCGTCAAACATTTAGGGATTGAGGGAGTATATGATATGCTTTAAGTTTATAATAAATGAAACCACATCCTCTCTATTTTCTTATTTCCTCTCTCAATTTTCTTGTTTTTTTTTTCAGACAAGGGAAGACTGGTTTTAAGATTAAGAAAAAGAAGTTTAGGCTATGTGTTCGCGATGAGCATGGCACCTGGGTCTGCAGTGAACATGACACCATGGCTAAAACAACGTCACTGGGGCGCGAAGTATCGCTGCAACTGGAAAAAATGATACTGGGGGATTACTCCTCAAAACTTAAGATGTTAGGTATGCTTAAGTGGACAACTTTTAAAGACCAGCGATGCGGTATAAATCACTTGATAAAAAATATTAAAAATAAACTCAAACGGTACAAGTATCGTCGATTGGAACGAGGAATCTTCTACTTGACACCATCTGCTACAGTGAACAGCCATTTATACCACATGCCACTCAAAGAAGCATTGGTGAGAACAAAACTAGATTTACGAAGGCGAAAGGAAGTATTAGATAGATACAATAGCTCGGAGGGATCAAAATTCCGTAGTGGTGCAATGGTTTCACCTATGACCAAGTTGTCGATATGCATCCTGTCTTCGGTGATTTTAGCTTATATGATAGTATTCTTTTAAAGTTAATTGATGTACTGTAGAGTGTTTGTAACTTGTTTATATCATTGTGAAGGCAAGTTCTTTCTTCTATTTAAGTTGAATTGCAGCCTATAAATCGAACACCTAATCTCCCCTATTTATGGATTTGTCACGTTGGGCATGTTTTTATCTCACACTTAGCATAGAATGTGTGCCTGGGGTGTTTCAGACGAAACATCAGTAGCCCCCATCCTGGCAAATCACACTAAAATAGCATTTCATCGGTAAAAAAAAAAGTATTAGGAACGACAGAAATTTTGGGTTAGGCCAAAAACAATATCTTCGGTACAAGACCAGACTACATGCACCACCAACATGCTCTTTTCACAAGAGGTACTGCAGTGGCACACGCCATTAAAACAACAGCACATCATTGGTCAGATTGTGCGTCAAAGTTGACACGAGTAGCAAAATGGTTTATCGTATTGGGTGCAGCTTTTGAAGATCTAAGCATTGCAACCTGCAAAATAGATCAAAATATGCTATATCAAATGATTGGCCCAAAACTCCAGACAGTTTAGTAAACTCAACTTTTCACATAGAATGGGAAGCCCCTAATACTACCTTAGGACTGTTCATATTGCTTCCGAGATAACCAACACCAAATGAAGGGGAGGAATAGGCAGCAACAAGTTCAGCGGCTCCCAATGCAGATACCTCCCCTCTCTGCAGAATGTTATATTGTTAAATCAAAGATTATCCATGCAAAACCCAAGGAGACGTATCAGCAAAGTACCACCTTTAGAACATCAGCCTGAATTAGCAACAACCCAGCGCCTGTATCATGAGACATCTCGCTGCTGCTTTGAACCGCTTGGCGCAGAACTTTGGTACAAGCAGAAGCAGGGCCAGATTGTATCCTGAGAAAATACAAATTGAGTTCCAACCAAAAGAGAATATGATGTTGAATGTAACGAAATTATGGTAATAGATTATGTAGAAAGGTTAGGAGTCCATAAGCATGGACTGCCCTAGATCATGTTATGGCCAACAGGAATGACAGAACTGGCTAGATCAAGACATCAAGTGACGGCAAACAACAGTGCTCAAACTGTAGATTAAGATAGCAAAGCTGAAGCCAGTGTAAATATGATGCAAGCAGTCCTACATGTTTGCAAATTCATTGAGGCTGAATGACATGGTGAGAATTGTATAGTGCAGAACTGTATATCAATAAGAGCAAATTTGTAGAGATGAGCATACAATGATGATGAGATACAACATTCACGTGCAGCAAATCCTCTAATCAAGTGTTCACCGGCTCCAGTTGCACAACACCCAACTATAAACGGTGTGCCAAAGGGCCCTTTGGATGAGGCCCAGCACCCAGACCCATACATAGCAGCCAAACCAACCCGTCCATCTACCTGCAAGAAACCAATGCTTATTGAAGGCCTGGGGAATCTCTATGCAAAGGCATCATACAAGAAATATAAATAAAAGAGTCCTCCTCAAACAAATTTAAGTATCATACAATGAAAAAAATGACCACTGGACCTTTAGTGCAATGCCACCACTGGATGCTCCTGATGCTATATTTCCATAAGCATCAACACAAACAGCACCAACAGTATCCATCACGCAGTCTTGATCATCCTCCATGATTGATCGTGTGATCATCTTCATCTTCTTTACACCAGTAATATCCTCAGCTTCAGCTCCTAAAATGAAATGGCAACATGTGATGTGGACTGGCCAAGTACGTTATTACATATACTGATGCACACAGAAAGCACAAGCAAATAATGAGCAGTACCACAAGCCTGGGACCTAGTGCTGCATATTTGAGTGTTGAATTATATATATTTGAAAGGAATCTCGTACAGACATTAGCATCTAGATGACCGTTTATGGAGGCCAAAAATCATGCAGATGAACACAAGAGAATGCCGGCATACAGAAGAACACGCAATAGCATATGTAGCATAGACAACTATTGGAAGACCTTGTGAAAAGGAGTGGTGTGCATTTGCATGAATTTAACACATATACGAGAATAAATTAAACTGCAATTAAGTTTTAGAAGATACTTCAACCAAAGAAGCGTTGTGGATATGATAAATAACCACTTAATCAATATAGAAGTGATTAGAGATACTAACACACAGATGAAATAAGAGCAACAGTAAGGGAGAAAAAAGACCTGGTGCTTCCAACTGTACTGAACTAGATTCTGAACCAGAACCAGTGCTATGATTAACTGATTCCTTGGCACTTGCAAGCAATGATCTGTATTTTCCCCACTGTGCTTTTGCACTCTCAGTCACCAACCACTATTTGAGAATATACCAAGAACGGATTTCAAAACAAGTACAAATGCAGACTTGGATGGCACAATTCACATAAAGAAGAGGGGACCCACACTATTTCCCTCTGATGTGGCTTCAGGTAGGTTCAACCCCTTCGATTTTGCCCACTGGCATGCTCCTTCACCAACCAAAAACCTAAAGCCAAAGAATAATTCAGCTATAAAGAGCTTTAGCTAAGACATATGAAAGGTTTAGACATAGTGGATGACTGCATGATATATTATCTATCATACATGGATTATGAAAAGATAGCCATTATGCCTTGTTCCATTCATAATTTTGCAGTATAACATGAAACGAAGTGACAAAGGGGGCTTTCTATCTGATAGTTCAGTTGTAAGAGCCATTGTTTTCATTACATGATTAAAGATGAGATAAAAGTTTTTTTGGAAAAGAAAACATGAAATAGCCCAAACTCCCCAAATACTTGCACAAAACTGGTGAAAAATTGTACGTACAAGGACAATAAATTACTGGAAAAGAAAAAGGTCATGATGAAACAAAAGGTGAAGAGCCTTGAGTTCTGTGATTACATAGGGGGTATCCGACCAAGCAGTGAAGGTCCTACCATCTGTTCCCTTGCCAAGTGCAAAGCAATTTGGATGGGATTCTTTACACCTGATCTACAAGAAATAAGACGTGTGGTAACACAAATAGTAACTTTTACACAGGAGGATTGATTTATCGCAAATTACTACAAGTACCTTGCACAGCTCCAACAGCTCCAAAGGTAGTAGTAGAACCATCCATGATACTTGCATCGCATTCCACATGACCACTCTCAGTCAAATTTGAACCGCGTCCAGCATTTGTGATGGGATCATCCTAATCAGCCATAGATGAGAATGGATAAACTAAGACAACTTTTGCTTGGAACAAACACCATTAGCCCTTTATCTACATACAAGTACACTGTATCACCCTCGATTCGCTTATATCTAGGAGGTCTGCAAACCCTGCTTATATGATCTATAGAACCACTCTTCCTTTTTCCCCCCTTTTGACATATCAAAATGTGGCCATATATCATACACCATCCTATTTGTCACCCATTGTAAAATTTGAACTAAACTGCATAGTACGTGTAGACATTGTAACAATACGTAGAAAGAGATGATCCAAACCTCCAATACTTGAATGGCAGCTGCAACCGCATCAAGGCTTGTGCCATTTCCCTGCAAAAGTATTAAGAGATTTAGGAATTCACCACTGCAAAGCTACATGGACGCCGCTCGAGCATTACATTTTCACACTACTTCAATCAATACCCCATCTAGAACATAAATCCGCTCGCCAGTCAAAATCCATTGCTCAGATGGAACACTTGGTGGGGATCGCGCGTCAATCCGAGCTCCATGCCATACAAAACCAACCAAGCACGAGAGCAGGAGGAGAAGGAGGCGAGTGGGGGGTAAGTAGGGGATAGGGTAAAGTACAAAACCTCGCGGAGCACTGCGGCGGCGGCGAGGCAAGCGCGCTTCATGGCTCGGCGGTACGCCTTCTCGTTCGCCGGCGCGTGGAAGCCGGCGCCGACGTGCACGGCCACGAAGAACCTACGGTTGGGGGGGCTCTGGTTCCCTTCTCCTTCTCCTCCTCCTCCTCCGCCGCCGCCTACCCCCACAAACTCGCTCTCGTCTCCCCCGCCGCCGCCGCCATCGCCGCCGGCCATGTTCGTTTCGAGCTCGTCGCGATTAGGACGAGAAAGTTTTGGAATTATGCGTTTGAGCCCCTGAAGAGTTGGGGTTTTTCCCAAAAAGGCCCAAAATGGGAGGTATTTTTGCAGTTGGACCCTTGTAGAAAGATATATTAGTAAATAGGTTGCGAATCCTTTTCACTAGCGTGGATCTTCGTGTATCCCGTTTGTGCAGACAAGATGCTTTCCTTTTTGGTGTATTTGGACCCCTTTTTTTCTTCACGGATGATTTTAATTTTATCTGCACACTCCAGTGAACAGCACAGTAAGGCTGCTACTCTATACTGCAAATGTGACGTGTGACTGATTTGATATGGATTGGATATTTGGGTTGTGTTAATAATCATATAGGAGTAGCAATTTCTATCTAAAATTTTCATACATGAATTGTCTAGTAAGTATATTTGAAACACAGGATTAAAAAAACATGGATTTTTATAGAAATGCAAGTGTAAAACTAAATATTATAAAATACAGAATATCCATTTGAATATATCAAAAGAAAAACACATGAATAAGATGAGATCGATGGACTCAAAACGAAAATTTCTACTCTCCCAATACCTAGTATGAGATAACGGTTATCTATGAGATATGGAAAGTTGCATTAAGACCAGCTAATAGGGCTAAATCATTGAAATAAGGAAGTGTAAATCGTTTCATACTTTCTCGCTAAGGCGTGCCGCCCGAAATTTCAGCCCCCATCTCCACACGCGTTTACCTATCGATGATAGAAAGGCAAAGTTTGCAGCCGGCACGCTAAACAATTTTAGCATGAACACGGCAACACGTACGACCTGTTTATATATGACTAAAACTTTTTAAAATTTTTTAGTCCCTATCATATCAGATGTTTGATACCAATTATAAATATTAAACGTAGACTATTAATAAGACCCATTATATAACCCTGAACTAATTCGCAAGACGAATCTATTGAGCCTAATTAATCCATGATTAGCCTATATGATACTAAAGTAAACATGCGCTAGTTATGGATTAATTAGGCTTAAAAAATTTGTCACGTGAATTAGCTCTCATTTATATGTAATTAGTTTTATAAGTAGTCTATGTTTAATACTTTAAATTCATCCGATATGACAGGTACTGAATCCAAACATCATCTAAATAGTACCAGTGGAGTACGTAGTAGTAGCTTTACTAGAGGGTATAGCTTTACTATAGGGTAAAAATGAAAGAAAAAAAGTTTTTCTTTTGACATGAAAAAAGAAAAGTTTTCATGAGAACCCAATGAGAGAAATGAATACAGTCTATACGTGTACTCCCTCCGTTCCATAATATAGCAACCGGTATCCTATAATATAGCAATTTAAAACCAGATAAAATATTTTATAGTACAACGAATCTGAATAAAAGAATATTCAAATTCGTTGTACTATAAAATGTTGGGTGCAGATCCCCTGGAGTTGGCTTCCAACTTCAACCGGTGAATTTGGACCAATCTGACCCCTTACTTTGTTTATATGGGTTAGATGTAGCCATGTCACCTCTTTCTAATTACACATTTACAACAGAAATAATCCTATCTAAATTTATTTTTTTGTGTTGTCCGTCCATTCAGATCAATAGTCTCGGAAGAGCATTATACATCATGGAGTAAAAAATAATTATCTTTAAACTTTTTTAACTGAGTTGTTAAGAAATTAACGGTATTGAGACCTGTATCGAACTCATTCATTCTAATAATCGACAGAACAAGAAGCTTCTATCGGTGCAATGTTTTTGTTTTGTTTGTTCTTATCTAATTGTTGTCAGAAAGTTTAAAGGTAACATGTTCTCTACTGTACTAGATAATATTTTTTTATAGACTCTACATTGTAGTATTTCTTTTGAAAGAAAATGGGCTAGTAGTAACCAGGGAAAAAGGGATTGGATTTAATCTAATCCATCAAATTAAAGGGATGGCTTAGATTAAGTAAATCCACTGTGTGGATTTGGAGGCAACTCCAGGGGATCCACACCCTAAAATGTTCTATCTAATTTTAGATTGCTATTATATTATTTTAGACATGTAGATTGTAGGAGTAGACTATATACAGGGCCTTCACTTCAGCCTTTCACGTCCCTGTGTAACGACAAATCTTCTTTTTTTTTTCTCTTCCCTGCTCGCAGACTGCACAGGGCCTGCACGCAATTACTGTTCCTTTTTCCCTTCTTTTTCCATGCGAAAGAAAATGAATCCATTTCCTCATGCTGCTGCTGCTCTCGATCCATCCTCAGTTCTCAACGCACAATACAAACACACACACACAGAGGGAGAGGGAGACGCAGGGTCACCACCTAATCACCACCACCACCTCCACCACCTCCTCTCTTCTCGGGATTGTTACTGCTCCACTCACTGCTTGGCCCTTCTCTCACCTTCTTCCAACTTCCCCCTCTCCTTCTACTCCCCTCCAGGATCGAACCCCGCGCGCTGCAACAAGCCTGGCATTTTGGTATGTATTTCTTTTTTCTTTTAATTTTTGTGTACTAGTTCATCCGCTTGGAACATGGTACATGGTTCTTGGCCTTCTGGGTTCATCTTCTTGCTGGGAAGCAATCGGTTTGATTGTTAACCCCCCGCGATCTTCAGCCAGCGTGCGTGCTTCTTTTGTTTGTGCTGTGCGATTGTGCCGTGGGGTTTGGTTATAGTTTGATTCTTTGCTCTTTTTTTTCTTTTTCTTTTTTTAGGGTTTTGTGTTTGATGCAAGGATTCAGTTAGCGCACACCTGTTCTCTTCGAAAGCTTTATTTAGTGATGTTTGCGTTGGTGTAAAGCATGGAGAGTTCTTGCGAATTAATGGGTTGTGATGGAAATGCTAAAAAAATGTAAAGATCATTAATTATTGGCGTTACAGAAACCACAAATTTGTTGCAGGGGGCTAACTAGAGATGTGGAGTGTTAAAAATGTCATGGTATCACCGTGCTGCGGGTTTTGTGAAATTGTTTCCTTGTTTTTTTCCTTTTGGTAATATTTTGGAGGAAGATCGTGTGAAATCACTAGTATTAATTGTTTTGTGAGGAAGGTTATGTAAAATTGTGGTGCCTCTTGAATCTTGATGCCATAACCAGCGTATGACTTATAAGTTAAATAAAGCTTCCATTATCTAAAAAAAGATGACTTATAAGTTATAACATGTCGGGATTTTTGACTATTTCATCTTAAGAACAAATTAAAAGCAAGACAAGTACTAACAAGTTTACATGGGTGCAAAGATTAATAGGCAAGGGCGCCAAGCTGTGAGGAACTAGATAGATTTCACAGCTCCCCGTTGGGAGGCACACTGCTTGCTTATTATAGCTGCTGCATGTGTACTGTTTGTGTTACTGCGCACATATTTCCTTGAGAAGCTTTCTTTACTACTGTTTGTGTTGGTATAAAGCATGGTGAGTTCTTGAGAATAGAAGGTCTGTGATGGAATGATAATATGCAGAGATCATGGATTATTGACGGCAAAGAAACCACAAATTTGCTACAATGGGGCAGCTAGAGATGTGTAACGCGATGTTTGATTATTTGCACTTTGTCATCTCACCGGGGTGTCACTGTGCTGCAGATCGTATGAAATTATTATATTTTTAGGAAGGTGTGTGTATGTTTGCTTGTTTTGCACGGATAAATGTGTGAAATATGGTGTCATGATGGCATCACCAATGTGTGCCCTATAACATGTTGGCATTGATGTTAAAAGCAACATAGAACTACAAGAGAAGTAACAAGTTGTGCAGTGCAAATTTACATGAGTTTGAACTATATATAAACAGATTTCACAGCTCTCTGTTGGGAGGCACATTGCTTACTTCTTATAAGAGCAGGATCAATAATACCGCCCGTTGCTGGCTATAAAATTCGCCATGTCATTTAGTAGGCTATATAGTATATAGATGTAGCTTGCGTTTTCTTCCTTGGGCAGGCCAAAAGCTGCATGCACAAACTGATTGCTGTCCAATCACCATTTATCCTGAACAGCTAGTACCCAATCACTATGCGTAAGCAAGGGTATGGCCAATTGCAGTAAATTCACCTAGTCTTGGAGGCTGCGTGCAGCCGGCGCTAATATAGTCGCCCGCTTAAGTTCTCTGTCCTTGATTCCCTCCGCCAACTCAGCTTTTTTGCCATGATGGATATATTATAGCCTGCTTAATTCTCCTATTGTACTTGCTCTAAGCTTCTGCATGTGTACTGTTACTCAAACACTTGTTAATCCTCCTTTTTTTTTGCATGTGTACTGTTACTCAAACACTTGTTAATCCTCTTTTTTTTTTCAGAACCTCTTCTTTGTGAACCAGTTGCAGGCACAATTACGAGGTGGAAAAGTGACTTTGGCTGCTCAGCAGGAGGGTTTCAGTGACAAGATGAATTCTGGTGCTGAATATGAAGATGGCAGTGAGGAAGAAGAACCATATGAACGTGTGTTTTATGATGATGAAGACGATGGCAATGATGATTCAATATGTGGGGATCCCTGTGATGATTCAGTACCAAAAGAGGAGGTGCACAGGTAAAGTGGCAAAGACACATTTCATGTGGAGCATTTCATCAATCTGGTGCTTAATTCTCGCAGTACTTGCAGGAAGCTTATGCATGAAGCAGAGCCATATGATGATTTGGTGGCTGGTGAGGAGGAATCTGTTGAGAACTCTGCTCTGCAAGCTTTCAAGAAGGAACGAAATGAGCAAGAGCTCAAGCAGGCCCAGAAAATGGGTTACAGCATTAAGCAAAAGGAGATACCAGTGGACATGGAAATGGGAATGAAACCGTTCAAAAAACGGCTTGTCAAGTTTGCTGATGATGTATCATGTTACACATACAGTACCGAGAGTTTTGCTGCTGCAAAGTTGGAGAAAAGGAAAGCTCAGTTTGATGACCAGGACAAGCACCTCCATAAGAAACAGGAACACACTCCACCTTCGTTTCCTCAGGATGGTGGCAAGCTGAAAGAAGTGGACAACACTAATCTGTATGTGGGCAACCTACCTGCTTCTGTAGGTTCTCACAAGCTCATCGAGCTATTTCTACCTTTCGGTCAAATTGTCAGATCAAGAGTTGTGGATGATTGTTTCACTGGTTTGAGCCAGGGATATGGCTTTGTGAAGTATTCTGATCCTCGCTGTGCTTCTGAAGCTATTAAGCGCATGAATGGGCGCTTGGTTGAAGGAAGAGCTCTAGAGGTCAGAGTAGCTGGTTTTCCATCATCAGAGGATAATAGCCAGCAGCCTTCAAAGGAAACTGACATGGCTAAATTGTATGTGTGCAACCTTTCCTTGTCCATGAACACAGACAGGCTGATTCATCTTTTTCTGCCTTTTGGGGAAGTAACTAATGCAAAGGTGGCCAAAGATCACACAACAGGCTTAAGTAAAGGATATGGCTTTGTGCAGTACTCTAGTCCTCACCATGCAGCTGAGGCTGTCATCCATTTGAATGGACGTCTTGTCGATGGAAGAAAGATAGAGGTTCGAGTATCTGGCATACCTTCAACACTGCCAAATTCAGCTGTTGAATCACCCAGCACCACCAGAAATTCAGCTGTTGAATCACCCAGCACCACCAGAACCGTCAAGGAAATTGACATGTCTAATCTGTATGTCTGTAACATGCCATCGTCAATTGACACCAAGAAGTTGGTTGAGCTTTTCCTTCCATTTGGTAAGATCACCCATGCAAGAGTGGTGGCAGATCCTGACACCTTTTCAGCCAAAGGATATGGTTTCATCAAGTTTACTGATTCTGAATCTGCTACCAAAGCTATTGCAGCAATGAATGGAGCATTGGTTGGAGGAGAAATGATAATTGTCAGAGTTGCAGGCCTTTCCCCATCAGCATCCATCTCAGCTGTACAGACCACTCAAGACATCAACAAGTCTAGACTATACATCACTAATCTTCCACGGTCGATGACTGCCGATAAGATGGTTAATCTTTTCGCGCCCTTTGGTCAGATCACTAAAGTCCTGATGAATCTGGAGTATAGTCTAGTGTGGTATGCAGATGCACCCTCAGCTACCAAAGCTGTCCAACACATGGATGGATACATGGTTGAAGGAAAGAGGTTAGTGGTCAAGAGATCAGAGTTATGTACAACCAACGCTTCACAAGCAGGTGGCAAGCCAATCAAGGAAATCGACATGGCCAATCTCTATGTTGGCAGGGTTCCATCAAGTTTAACTGAAGATCAATTCATCGATCTCTTCCGCCCATTTGGACGAGTTGTTCAAGCTAGAATGTTTCGATTTCAGAGGTATGGCATGGTTAGGTTTGATAATCCTTCATGTGCTGCTGCAGCAATTGATCATTTGGATGGCTACCAGATTGGTGGAAGCATACTGGCTGTGAGAGTCGCGGGGCTTCCAGCAGAATCCAATGCAGCCAAGGGTGCTCTGACATCACAGATGTCTTCTAATGAGCAGGGACAAATCGACATGACTAACCTTTATGTGAGCCATCTCCCGAGCTATGTTAACAACGAAAGACTTATCGACCTCTTCCTACCATGTGGCCAAATCACTCAAGCAAAAGTAGTTGTTGAGAGATACACTGGTGTGAGCAAAGGATTTGGATTTGTCAAGTTTGCTGATGCTTACTCTGCTGCTGTGGCTCTCACTCACATGAATGGTTACCCTCTGGATGGGCATGTGTTGGAGGTTAGGATAGCTGGTGTTCATCCAGATGCTATGAGCAGTTACATGGCGCATTTCTACTCCCACTTCACAATGCATGATCCCGCAAAGGCGGCTGTCGGAATACCTACGTCCTATTGGCCGCACTATTACGATGAATCCGCATACAATACAACAGCTGAGAACCTGGGCCAAGTCACCACTACATCTGCAACCGATGCTTCTGCTGCTCAAACATCTCAGAAGGAAAGGTTGCCTGGATCTAAATCAGTCGATTTGGTTGCTGAGAAAGATTGCTCTTCTGCGTCGAACAAAGTTGCCAATTGTTCTGAGTCACAGCCAACAGCTTGGGCTGGTCCACCTGGCTTTGAGCCTCATGCCATCTCCAAGAAATGTACTGCTGGGTCCAATGCTTCTCAAGCTTGTTCAAAGGATCATTTTGCACAGTCAGGAGGTGGCCACAAAAGGCGTTCAATCGTCTAGCACCATTCACTTCAGGCCACTTGTGGCTTGATCTAACTTGATGGAAGAATCTACCTAAGTTTCCCATCACTTAAGAATTATTAGTCGTCAACGTTTTCTTTTGTAGGGAGATTTCTCTTTAATTGACTGGTTTTCCCATTTGGAGAAAAGACCATGTCCTAACTTTATTGGGTCAGTACAGTACTTCTTAGAGGTCAGGTTATCTGAGCTAGATGGTAGATGAAAACAATGTCAGTGCAATGTAATGGTAAAAACCTCTATGTGGAACCATTGCATGTTTGTTTATGAATCATGATGCCAACTGATGACCACTCTGATGAGTGAGAGATGCTTGGTTGGAGCTTCATGCTATCTGAACTTGTTAAGGTAAGTTGCTGTCCCCTTCCATGTTTGTCTGGTTGACGGTGTAGTACTTCTGGAATGTTAACTGCTTTATTCAGTTCAGTATTTGGTTCAGTTTGATCATGAGGTGAATATGCGCGTGTCGACGTCCCAGGATTCGACTTACCGCCGGTTATCGCGGTTAATGGGCTTACCGCGGGGTACGGTAATATAAATACCGCGATAACCTTCTTAAATTCAAATAAATTTAAAAAATAATTTAAATTTTTGATAAATTTTGCACGGTTTCGTACGGTTTATCACGGTTACCGCGCGGTAACCGTGCTTACCGCCGGGGCGCGGTAACCCAGCCCCGGCGGTTTGGGAAACCCAGGTCGACGATCGTTGAGTTTTTCTGTCTTGCTTGCTTCTTGTGTATACAGCTTTATACTACTGTATAACTACGTCTTCAGTTCAGTTTCACTTACTGGTTCTACTGGTTCTGTTTCACTTTCTTGTCCCACAACGTTGTTGTTCCAGCTGTACGCAAAGTACAGCTAAATTGCAATAATAAGTAGACGTTGTGTGTGGAAAGTAAAACTTTTATAGAGGTTCAATGGCGTTCACTGTGCTGCATGAAGATTTGGTGAAAAAAAAAAAACTGGAAATCACTGGCAGTTCAACCAGCTAACTCACAGTTACACTTCATGTGGAATCACAAATTAACAGGTCCAAGCCAAGCCGAAAATCGTTTATACTACAGTTGATTCACAAAGGCCACACATTCACGCCTTGCTCGCAGATATGAATAATGGATTTAGCAGAAAATAACTAACAGTGACAACCAAACGTCCGCGTATATTTATCCTTTTACACCTCTGAATTTTAAAACCAGCCAGACGGGGTAAACAATGCCAGCTCTCATTTATTTGAACCAAAGTGTACACATATAATCTGAAACTTGTGAATACGGAGAAGTACATTCTGTAAGAAGCAGCACTTGTATGGTATAAAAAAAAGGGAAATACAGGAAATGTGAGGAATGCTATGTAAAATAAATAAAATGCACGGTAATCAGGTCACTTCGACATGAAGAGAGATCTGCACTGCTCTGCTGTATCATCAGGACTGGTAACTGCAAATATAAATGATGAAATCAGCTTGGTGATGGCATCAATCATGTATTAGCTCAGAAAAGATTTAAAGCAAGTTTAACCTCGGCAAACAAGACTCAGCCACATATGAGAAGCTTGCAAGAGTATTCCTATTTAGTAAGAGGATACAGCTCAACCATAATGGAACTTGTGAAGTATTTCCAGAAGAAAATGTTATTGCTTTGTTTATTCAAGACTTGACCCAAGTGTTTGTGGTTGTTTCAAACTGAATTTTATTCATGAACATTAACCTGAATTGGTCAATTCTAATGATGGAAACTGCCAGCAAGTATACTGCTACTGAACATTCATTTGCATGATCTGTGCAGTATTGCTTGATTGGAATAGCCTGTCTGGTTGGGTCAATACCCAAGTTTCACAGTCTGATCTACGACTGTGTGCTGATGGTTATAGAATGTCTCACAGTAACATTATAAAATTTTTGTGTCCAATAAACCTAATCCTATCTTATACACAAGTTTTAAGTTATAACAAGAAGTTCAAGTCCAACGCATATACAGTAATGTCATGAGAATAATAGCTTTTATGAAACAAACAGCACACCTGTATGTCCAATTGTCCGGTCAGACTCAAATATCTCATAATCATTGCCTCCCTATTGAATGAAAAAAAAGTCAGGCGAAGAACTAAATAGTGGAAATGTTATATAGTTGAATATGATAGACAGATAACAACAAGAATATACTGTAGTGAACATAAAAGGGGCAAAGCATATATAAGGTGTTATTCTAGCATTGTATGGATAAAATACTTAACCACACATAAAGTAGGAAGCACTTTTTTGCTAAAAAGAGTACATATCACCTTGTAGGTTTTGTCCCCAAAGAAATGGATTTCTTGAAATTCCTCAAGATATCTCAAGCAGTAAGTTTTGTCCCAGCCTTGTGGGAACACCTGTTAAAGTGATACAGCAGTAAATATCATGAAACCAATAATTTCTGGCACATTTGTATGAGGATAGAAGGCTTACATCAAAACTAATCTGCCCTCCAATAGAAAATGTCAAGTTCAAGTGGGCGAACTTTTCACGAAGCACTGAGACCATTTTAGGCCGAATGTTATGTACCTATAGTAAATAAGTCAGTTAAGTTTCATGGTGCCTGAATGATAACAAATTATTGCTCTTTGTAAAGAATTGTTTGTACCTTATCATACTTTTCAAACTCATCACGTTCTTCTTGACTACAATTTCTCCCTATGGGCGACACATTCAGCATTCCACTTCGGAACTCTATGAATGTACCCCTGATGAAACAGTTATTTGGTCCATAAGGAGCTGTTGCCCAATGGGAATTAGTAGATAGGTTTGTTCACTGACCTTTTGATTGGGATGTCCAAGTCAGCAATGTAATGAAGCGTGAAGTTAATAAATTCCTGCAAAGAACATGTATCATCGATTGCATGGCCTTAAAATTTATGTGTGAACAAGCAACACTATAACTAAAAAAGGCTCACCTTTAGCTGATCATCTCCAAGAAACGATTTCAAACTCTGCAGAGCACAAAACATTATGTTCCATAATGTTCCATAATATAGAAAGGCGTCGTTCTAAGACCAGTAGCAGCCAATGACTTTTTTTTTTTGGGGGGGGGGGGGGGGGCGGGTATGGCAACACTATGTCATTTAGAAATTGGCCAAATGAAAAGAAGAACCTCTACCATTATTCCCAGGCCCCAGCCAGGAATTTGATGATCTCCAAGTGAAATTTCAGACACTATATAATGCATATATTTGCCTAAGGACTTACTTGAGTTCCAATGAGTTCGCCGTTCTTGTGCGCGACCAGGCCATTTTCAGAGAAGCAGTAATCGTAATCAGTAGTAACTGCGGTGCAAGGATGAATGCAGCTACTCAGAGAGGTTTCATAGAGCATAAGCAATGTGTTCTTGGATTAGAGAACACACATCAACTAAATCCGCAAGCTAGAGAGTACAGGTTCAAAACCTGATTTGCCGAGTTGTTCGGAAATCTTCACCAGATCAGATCCCCCAACCACGCCCACAGTGACATGCTGCTCCCAATACATACATAACCAAAACATGACATGAATCCCATATGGTCCATGGAAACCAGGAGGAAGAGAAGTGAAGAGGAGAAGCGCAGAGACGCCATTCTCACCTCGCGCAGCTGCTTCATGAACTGGAGCATCTCCGGCGTCACCACCTATACCCCCAAAAAAAAAAGAAGAGAAGAACAAGATTCATTCAACAACGACGATGCAGCTGCAGCGAGGAAACTATCGCTCGGGAAGAGATGAGATGAGATGACGGAAGCGGATCCGGAGAATGGGGAAACCTTGCGGGGCGCGGTGAGGGTGCCGTCGACGTCGAAGAGCGCGAGGACACCGGCATTCTTCCTCGCCGCCATCGCCACCACTCCGCTCCTCCTCCTCCTCCTCCTGCTGCTACAGCGAACGGGCGCGGTATAGCAGCAGCAACAGAGCCCGGATGATGCGTGCGGCGACGGGAAAGGCAGCTTGGGTCGTTTCGCCGGTGCGGATCTAGACGCGCTCCCTCGCTTCGCCTCGCTTCCCGCGGCGGCGGCAACGGCGAGGCGGGGGAATTTATAGGCGGCGCGGGCGCGAGGTGTGCGTCGGGATCTGCGCGAGGAGGCGAAGCGGAGGAGGAGGAGAAGACGAAGAAAGTCAAGCCGTCTCGTGGAGTGGGAGAGTGAGGAGGACGAGGTGGGGGTGAGCGCCACGTCACGTGACCAATCGCGCCTATGGATTGGGGTGAGGTGAGGCCATTCACATTGCAAGCACCGACGGTAGTGTCTTACCCCAGACATTTAGCTCAAAGACACCCTTTCCCACGGTACAAGGATCTTATTTTGCGTGACTAGTTGGATTTGGGCACTGTACAAGGAAACCGGCCCACAACGCTCGTGACTTGGTGGATGGCAGCGAAGGGGACCGAAGGAAATCAATTTCCCCACCTACCCTCGGACAACGACCCGTCTTCTCTTCTCGCTTTCACCTCCTCCATCGTCTTCTCCGCTCTACTTCCTCCCACGCCACCGCTCCTCCTCCTCCTCGTCTCGTCCCGCCCCGCCCCTACTCCTCCGCTCCTGCATGGCCGCTGCCCCTCCTTCCGCCCTCCCCACCGCCACCGCGGCCCCTCCTTCCGCACCCCCTCTTCACTGGCCCCGCACGGGAGCGTGGTGGACGGGCTCGGTGCGGCAGTGTTGGCTGCGGAGCTCGGCGACGACCTGGCCAAGGCGGCGGATCTGGCGGACGCGGCGTTCTTCGGCGCAAGGCCCTGTAGCGACGAGGAGGAGGTGGTGGGGGCGTAGATCCGGCGGTGAGACGCCGCCGCCATGGTGGATGTCGCCGCGCACCTCGACTCCTCCGCCTCCTCTAGCGCTGCCATGGGGACGCTGCCGCTCCAGGCCTCCCTCCTTCTCCCCGAGCTCCCCCTGGCGGCGAGATGACTCCGATGCGGCGGTCGGCGTCGGATTTGGCGGACACGGCGGATTTGTTTTTTCATCATGTGGTGTACATACGTCTCGATTTGTTTTGTTGAATCCGTCTTATTTGAGTTATTCTCTTCCAATCCCGAAAATTTTCGTGCCTAACTTGGTGTCTGGAGGAAGAGTGGCTGTGGCGGGAGCGCTAGTGTTGTGGCGGGAGGAGGAACTTCGCTGCGGCGGGAGTGGATTTTGGGAGGACGATTCTGGGATTTCACGGTGCTAGGGCACGCGTGTGCGAGGCGATGCTGCCCACAGTGCGCATGCCCGGGGATTTCGGCGTCGCGCGCTCCCTCGCTTGGACCAGGTTCCGCGCGGCTCTGCTTGGGGGCGAGGAGCTCAGCTAGGGCGCGCATCCATCTGCCACGCACACGAAAAGCCTAGCTGGCATGGTGTAGCACTGATCCAGCTAGGAGCACTGTGAGAGGCCTGAGTACGTTTTTTATTGTGGGCCGTGGCCTGCTCGGCCCATCTCGCTACGGTGGGCCGTTTTGTTTGTCTGGGTTGCCTTTGTTAACACTTGGGATGGGATAGTCAATTTGATGTCATTTTCGTTTTCTACCGTACCAAGTTTTGGAGAATGTCTTCTGCATAACTGTATGTGTTGCGCTGCTCACTGACATGTGGGTCTCACGTGCTAGAGGATCTCTATTGCATTTTTTAATATTGTCAAATTTTGATAAGGTAGTAATCTAAAGTTCTAAACACATCCCAAATACTCCACAATGGGCCTGTTCACTTTGATGCAAAAAAAAAACCTTACCAAATTTTGGCAACTTACTAAATTTTTTGCAGGATTTCTTATATAGTTACCAAAATTTAGCAGCAAACTAAATGTAGCCACTTTTTTTTGCAACCTTACCAAATTTTGGTAAGGTTGAAAATGGCATCAAAGTGAACAGGCCCCGTATGTCCATGTCTTGCCATGCCAAAATTCGGTGATTTTTTACAAACTTCTCCACATAACACTACACAAGAATATTTGGCATGGTAGCAAAGCAAACAACACCCACACTTCTACCCTACCAAATTTTGGTATTATCAAACTTTGCTAAATTTTGGTGTTCCCAAAATTTGGTAAGGTTAATTTTATATCAGCGAAAATATGCGTCGGTGTCGCGTTCGCAAAGTAGATTTGCCCTCGTCATGAAAGAAAGTGCATGATTCGATAAAAATATTCTGGATTTCACACCATCACATCTTTGTAGTAAAAAATATACAAAATTTAGGCAGAGCAAGTCAATGGTCTGGGATATACATATAAATGGATGTTTCAGTTCTTAGGACATCATAGCACGGAGTATTGTTGACAAGCACATTAATTCTTGAGACAAGATCTCCTCTCGTTGATGCTCATTAGTAGCAGGCAATCAGTTCCAGCTGCTGTAACCCTCCCCCTCGTTCTCGTGGTTGTGATGATGGCGAGTTTCCTGAAGAAATTCGAGTGTCCAGCACATTAGCATCACACACTCCAACCAGATGTTCAGACACAATGGCAACAACACCATCGATGTTGCAAGAGACAGAGGTAAGTGTTTTTACCGCTGCTGGAGTGAAGGTGAGAGCAACCTTGATCTCTCCACAGTACTTCTCCTCCTTGACGACACGGTGGACGGCTGGAGGAAGGCTGCCTTCCAGGAACACAGGCTCCAGAGGAATGCTGAAATTTTGCACAGGTGAGCAAGAACCATACATGCATAGACTGACAAATATCACTCTGAAGAGATGTTCAGAGAAAGGTGTTCTTCTGAACTTTCTTCAGAAGCTCATGTTGTCTCATGGAAGAAGGGATTCTACTCTCAAGATGGATAAACATGTTTGAGTTCAGAAGCTGCATTTCAGCTGTGCACTGCTAAAATGGAAGAATGCAGAGTGTCACCCATAATTTAGATGCTTACTTTGCTTCACCGACGAAATCGTCAGCTGAGAAGGCATCACTGTCCATGATCTTGACATTGAGCTGTGGAACATCGTCGGAGACGGTGAAGACGAAGGTCTCGTTCCATTCAGGCTCGCTTCCTGCTCCTGAATCGTTTGAAAGCAAAGATTGAGGTTCATCAGATTAGGATCGTATTCCCGCCCATTTAGGTATAGGTACAGTACAAATCAGTTGATGCTCCATAGCAACAGCACTGAACCTTGTTCCTAATGCAATGGAATTAGTATGTGCTAACAGTTAACGAATACCTTTTGCAACGCTGCTTTTCTGCTCCTGAGTGCGGCAGGTGAGGATCACGTAGGGGTCCATGTCGTCTGATTTGGCAAAAATACACACAAATTGGCATCAAATGAAGAGCGTAAAAAACAGTGATTCTCAGATAAAGTTTGAGAAGATTGTGATTGAGTATGTCTAGCCCCTACGTACACATGCTTTCTCACTCTAACGCTATGATGTTTTTAACTTTTTACTCGAGTAGGAGTGTAGGACAGGACAGCACAAGCAAAACTCCACGATATACTGGCGTGCTTTTATCCATCCTTCGTCGTTTTCGCATGCAGATACATATTTTTTTTTAGGTTTGCTTTAGAGTAATGAAGTGAAATAAAACAATTGTTAGGCATTAACAACAGGACATCAAGCACTATAAGTCACCGTTGACCCATGATCTAGCTAGAACAACATGCTGATAATTGCTTAACCAACCGCGAAATGCCCCTCCTCGATCACTCTGTCTAGTATCCTCACTGGTAATGAATCATGATATCTATTGATGCCTTGTTCATGCATCTAATCTGTCAGGTTCACAATCCTAAAGAAACGATTAAGCAGTCAACCAGCAAAGAAGAGAAGAAATGGCGTAATCAAAAACAAAAGCTTTGCAAACACAGCAAGAAGAGGTAGAAGGATGTGTGTTTACTCAAGAAGTCAGTGTCCTCGAGGCCCTTGGCGCAGACGAGGAGGACCTCCAGCTTCCCGTGCACCATCTCTCCTCTTCTCTTCGATCGATCTCTCGCTAGTCGCTAGTCTTCTTGCCGTTGATCTCTTCTTCTTCTTGATGATGATGTTGCACAGGCACTTTCCCCTTTGCTAGTATGGCCAGTAATCTTCACCAACTCATATAGCAAGTCGTTGAAGGTGCCAGCCAAGGTGGCCAAGTAGCCAGCATGGCCCACTCTGACAGTCTGTGTCTTACTAATAACCATTAATTATTGAGGAGAATTAAAAAAAAAGAAGAATTAAGTACGGGTCAATGACCTCCTCCTAGCATTTATCTTGCAGAAAGAGACGAGCCGAGCAGCCTCCTCTGGCCTAGGTTGAGCTGGAACCGGCACATGAACTCATGAGACGAGAACATGCCGGGGAGACTGGCTTGATGCAATGCATATTTTCACCTAATTGTATAAAAAAAAAGGGATAGACGTGGGTGATTTACATCATCTCACGTCTCTACTGCTGTGGGAGGGACAGGGAACGGATCCGGTAATCCGTTAATAGGCGCGTTGGTTTACAACATAAGATTTGATTAGTGGTGACTTGAAAAAGGAAAAAAAAATGTTTGTGGGAGTATTTGGCTGAGGGATTCACGCGTGCTTGCATTTGAAGTTTTGAACGATGCAGCATGTAGATCAATACGGTTCAGCCATCCCAGCCCAAACAAGATTAGGCCTCACTCTTGGGCCACAATCATGCTTCCAATGGCCAGCTTACTGGCAAATGTAAGGAGGAGGCCAAAACTTGGGTCTGGCGTGAGAAGTCTCCATGATTGGTTAATTTTTAGTTAGCCCGGGATACATGTACATCTTTTTTTTTCTTTTGTTTACTTCTTTTATGTTCAATGAAATTGACGGCTCGCCGATTCATTAAAAAAATCATGATGCATATGAATATTAAAAGGACTCCTTTTCATCTTATTATTAGTCCTAATCAAAAGAGTAGAATGCACGTTGATAAAATGTAATCTCCCTTTACACCAGGTTTATACTACATCTAGGCTCCCATCTGATGGCCTAAACAGCCAAAGAAAAAGCTAAAATTTGAATTTTTAAATTTAAATTTGAGATTGATTTTGAGATATTTTCAACGTAGTTTCTTTTACAGCATTGGCTTTAAGTCACCAAGAACACATATATAAAACGTTTACCTATAAATTTATTTTTATTCCCTAATAAACCGTTTTGGTTTATAAGAAAAAAGCCAAACGATGGGGGAGTAACTTTTTGAAAAAGCACCAAAATGGGAATACCAGCGTATCTTCTACTACTACTACGTATCTGCTGCATTCCACGGCACCACAAAAACCAACGGATGCACCAACCCGACGCCCCCGCGGTCACTGACTGGTGGGGCCAGACCACCAACTAAACTCTCTCTCCCTTTCCTCTCGAGCCCCCGATTCGCCCGCAAGGTCGCCGTCTCCATCTCGTCTCCCTCGCCGCCGCCTCGCCGTGGCTGCCCCTCCATCCGTACGCCGGTTGAATCGTCGGCTGGCTGCTTCGATCTGGTTCCGGTTCCTGATTGCTTGCTCCACCGATTGACCGATCGCGTTTTGAGGGTTGGGGGTTTGCTTTTTTTGGATTCCGCTTGCGCGGTTGCAGGTGGTGCGTCGATCTGCGTCCATATGGCGGCGACAGCTGCGGCGCTCGCGGTGACGGACGAGCTGGCGTTGCCGCTCCGCGCGGTGGGGGATCTGGCGGCCGCCGCGGGGGTCTCGCGGGAGGAGGTGGTGGTCATCACGCAGTGCGCCTCGCTTGGTGAGCTTCTCCTCGTCTCGTTTGGGTTGTTTGAATACTTTTCGCCTGAAATTTGTTTGAATACTGAATCCATCTACTCGGATTAGGACTTTGCGTGCTTAGAATCAATCTGGAATTGTGCCTAGGCTGTGTTACCAGCGTTTGTCCTTTTGCTGATTTTGGTTTTGATTTGTTCCAACCCTACAAATCACACTAGTTCAATCGATTCATGGTAGCTCCTTGAAAGACCTGTTTGGGATTGGAGCTCATTTCTGACGACGCCCCCTTATTATACTTCATATGCTAATTCTATGTAGATTCATTTCACCACATGTAGGACCAAATAGGGAACACCTGTGAGACAGCGCTATTGGTTGACGAAGGAAAAATTTTTTTCCATATGCTCGCATTAATCACGAGGGGAAAATATTGGAGAACATCTCCCTATATGTCTGCATTGATTATCTAAATTCATCTAGTGGTAATATGCAATATGCAATTCTCACCAATGACTACTAAATTCCAAAATTTGGACCCTACAACCGACACACTGTTTTGCTCTGCTATATGTTCAGTTTCGATTTCTGTTATGCTTTAGTATACCTTATCCTTGTAGTATACATTTTGGTTTGTCATAAGCTCGTTTTGAACATTCCATGTTGGCATGGTTCAGGTGGGAAGTTACCTTTTGATGATGCATCAGTTGGTTCTGTTCTTGCTGTCATTAAGAAAGTGGAAAACTTGGGCGATCTGTTCATAACTGAAATAAGCAGGGTTCTTAAAGCTGGAGGCATGGTGCTTATACAGAGTTCCCCCTCTGATCAGGATGTATGTACTGTTTTGCCAATATACTTTATTTTGTAATGCTTAATTTGCACTCCCTGATCTTCTGATCTTCTCTTCATCAGCCCAATAACTCTATTCAGCGCAAGCTACTGTTAGGAGGATTTGTTGACGTGCAAGCTTCTGCTGCAAGTTCCCAGGATAGCGAGCATTCTGTTACTGTGAGTGATCTAGTGCCACAATATGTGTTAATGCTTCTGTGCCGTCATACTTTCTAGTGCTAACTGAATCACATGCAGATTAAGGCAAAGAAGGTCTCTTGGAGCATGGGCTCTTCCTTCCCCCTCAAGAAAGCCACAAAGGGTCTTCCAAAGATTCAGATTGATGATGATTCTGAACTGATTGATGAAGACAGCCTCTTGACTGAAGACGACTTGAAGAAACCAGAACTTCCAGTTGGTACTGTTTTATAGAACCCTTCAGCTTTGTTCAACGTCTATAAATTTAATATGTAGATCCTGAAGGTTTGCTTATGTTTTACCAGTTGGGGATTGTGAGGTGGGAGCCACAAGGAAGGCATGCAAGAACTGTACTTGTGGCCGGGCTGAGGCTGAGGAGAAGGTGGAGAAGCTAAATCTCACATCAGAACAGATCAATAACCCTCAGTCAGCTTGTGGCAATGTGAGCATGACTGCTTTTTAAGTGTTATTTATTTTATTTTTTTTTGCCTTTGGTCCTCTCCCTCTGAAAATCCATAGTTTCATCCTGTTACCCAGATTTGTTGCCTTCCTGTTATGCTTATGTGTGAAATGATAATTGCAGTGTGGGTTGGGCGATGCATTTCGATGTGGTACTTGCCCATACAGAGGTCTACCAGCATTCAAGCCGGGCGAGAAGGTAATTATCTCTCCTGACCCTAAATTCTTGATTCATGAGAACACCAAGATGCCAGTTGAACTTGTTTTTAAGAAACAACTCACTGTTCTCTGATTGGCAGATTGCCCTGCCTGGCAACTTCCTTGCGGCTGACTTGTGATGATAGAAAGGAACATCGGCGACAGCAGCAGATAGGAATTGGCTTCTTTAATTCGTTCGTTTGTTAGGATGTTAAGTTGCTGGTCAAGTATGGGTGTGAGTATGGATAGAAGAGGACCATTTGCTGTAGTCCCTGCTAGTTATTACCACTTTCTGGTTCCCAGGTTTCATGTGTGAGTGTGACTCGCCTATATGCGTCCTGTTTGAGGATATCTGTACTAATAACTGAGAAAGTACCGCACTGTTGTTTCATTGTGGAACTGTCAAATCTCAAATCGCACGTCGCTGCTCGCTGCTCTCTGTTGATCTTGCGAAGTGATTTTTATTTTATATACTCTGATGTAAAGTGAAACAAGATACATTCTACCCCCGTGTAAAATGCAATTTATTCTAATCAGAATTTAAATTTTAAGTTGATTTTAACTTTTCATTGTGATTTATATATTCAGCATTGACTCTTAAATCGCTAAAAACAAACGTAAAAACATCTTCGTACATTATTTTGTTATAGCATGCGAAACGATGCGACTAAATTCTCTTGGTACGCAAATCCAAACGGATAGATACCCTGATGACACGATTAGTTTTCTGCACGTTTGGAACAAACACAAATGGATGGTCTTTGACGTGCCCGTGCAAATTCCGCTACCACTAGCATCTATGCTTAAAGAAAAACACCAAAATAATTAGGGAATACCAGCGTATTAATAAGCATCTTCTTCTACTTCTACTCCGTGGTATCTGTTGCACGCCACGGCACCACAAAACCAACAGACACACCAACCCGTCGCCCACCGCGGTCACTGACTGGTGGGGCCAGGGTAACCATCCCACCAACTAAACTCCCTCTTCCTTTCCTCGCGAGCCAGCCGATTCGGCCGCGATTCGCCGTCTCCATCTCGTCTCCCGCTTCCTCCCCGCGTCCGCCACGCCACCCCCCACCTCGCCGCCTCGCCGTGGCTGCTCCTCCCCTCCCCTCCCCTCCCCGCCGCCGGTGCTCCGGCCTTCGCTGCCGCCGTGCTTTCTCTATCTATCCTCTTCCCCCACGCGGACGGGGGTGCGGCGATTCGGGCTCTCCGCCGGACACGCGTCGCTTCGGCCTCAACTGAAGAGCCACGCTTCGGTCTCGACTCTCGAACCCCCAAGGTATTCCTCTCCCCCAAGCCTTCCTTCGCCGCACCGCCTGCGTGGAGTAAAACTGCAGAGATCCATCTGGAATTGGGCTGTGTTCTTTTGTTGGTGATGGACTCTCTTAGCTTGCTTGATTGGGTTGTGTTCGGAGTTTTGTTCTAGTCTGTTTCACTTTTGCTGTGGCTAATCTAATCCGCATATTTCTTTCTCTGCAATGAATGAATAAATGTAATAATTGGCCCATCCAGTTTGTTGCGTTGCAGAAGATTCGTTTGATGCGTGCTGAAGTACAATCGTGAAAGGAAGGAACTGTGCCAACACCACCTGATTGGTACTCCTGTCGTTCTTGGACAGGAGATTGATTTTGCTTCGGTAGGAGACCCAATTGCGGATGGAATATGCACACGTGCGTTGTTAGGTAATGACGAGCTTGCCTGATAGGGGTGTATCATCGTCTTCATCTGATCCGTTGTGCGAGGGTAACATTGCACCTTGTTCTTCTAGCTCGGAACAGAAGGAGGATTGTAGCCTGAAACAATCGAAAACCTCGATCCTGTCCTGCGTTTTCAATTCACCTTTCAATATCTTTGAGGCGCACCAGGATTCGTCCGCAAACAAGTCGCCGAAATCGTCCTCTGGATCCTATGATTGGTCGAGGGTATTGAGGAGGATCGTGTGCTCTGGCTCAATGTGGCGTTTTCTGGGCACCTCCAAGGTTCTCACTTCAAGTGATGTGTGGTTCCTTGGTAAATGTTACAAGCTTTCGTCGGAGGAGTCGTCTAGTGACTCAGATTCCGAAAGTGGGCATGCCACATTTCTTGAGGACTTCTCGTCAAGGATATGGATCACTTATCGCAGAGGTAGGTTTGTTTACACGACCATATGCCTGGTACAGCATGTTAATGTGTGGAAATCAGTTGTGAGTTGTTTGCACTGTCTTTTTGTTGCAGGCTTTGATGCCATCTCTGATTCCAAGTATACTAGTGATGTGAACTGGGGCTGCATGGTCAGAAGCAGCCAGATGCTGGTTGCTCAGGTGCTTGTCGACTTTATTTGATTGAAATAACAGCATTTTTTTTACCACTGCATTTGTAAAATGTACTTGGATGGATTTTTGCAGGCATTGATTTTCCACCATCTTGGCAGATCTTGGAGAAGGCCCTTGGAGAAGGTGAGATACATGACTACCTGCTGATCTTAAGACAATGAAAATTTTCTTTTTTCAGTTGTAGTAGGTGATGGGCCTCTTTTACAATGATCAAATGTTCATATGCAGCCATATAACCCAGAATATATAGGGATCTTACACATGTTTGGTGATTCTGAAGCTTGTGCTTTCTCAATTCACAATTTACTTCAAGCTGGAAATAGTTATGGTCTGGCTGCTGGATCATGGGTGGGTCCATACGCCATGTGTCGGGCATGGCAAACCCTTGTCCGCACCAATAGGGAGCAACATGAAGTTGTTGATGGGAATGAAAGTTTCCCTATGGCTCTTTATGTGGTATCCGGTGATGAAGATGGTGAAAGAGGTGGAGCTCCAGTTGTTTGTATTGATGTTGCTGCTCAGCTTTGCTGTGATTTCAACAAAGGTCAATCAACTTGGTCACCGATTCTTTTGCTGGTCCCTCTGGTTCTTGGTCTTGACAAAATTAATCCAAGGTAAGCAGCAAGCTATTAAATCTCATTCTTTGTAGGCTTCATATGGTCACCCTTGAACGGTTGATGTTTCTACTGATGGTTGTTTCTAGTATTAATCACTTCCTGCCATTGCCCTTACTATCAGGTACATTCCTTTACTAAAGGAGACGTTCACATTTCCTCAGAGCTTGGGGATTTTGGGTGGAAAGCCTGGAACATCAACCTACATTGCTGGGGTACAGGATGACAGGGCGCTCTACCTAGATCCCCATGAAGTTCAGATGGTAAAACTGCATTATTTACTTAGCATATATGAGCGCCAATTTTATAGATGTGTTTTTCTATCTGCAATCTGGTCAATAAGTAAAACTTTCATATGTAGTAGGTTGTAATTTAGAATCTTGATTTCATCAATGTGATAAGTAATTCATGCCTTTTTAATGGTGCCCTGTCCTCCCATTCACAACAATGGCAACACAAAAAAACAGCAAAGCGGTATATTAGTGTTCGCCTTTGTCTATTATGCATGCAGTCAGCGACCGTTATTATCTGGCTATTTTTGCAGTATCCCTTTTTGCTTGGAATCCATTTTGGTTAGTAACCTTGTAGAAGTAGATGGATTTTGTATTTATCAATGTAATGACTAGGGAGCTATTTTTGTTTTTCATTTTTGAGCTATGGTAGTTACAGTGGGGTGTTCTCTACATCTCAGGCAGTTGATATTGCAGCTGATAACATAGAGGCAGACACTTCTTCATACCACTGCAGGTATGTTCGCAATTGCAGTTATGATTTGGTAAATGGTACCTAATATTCGTTATCCTTTTAATTTTTCAATAATGAAAAAACTTATTATCTAGCTGCACTTTGACAGCACTGTACGAGATTTGGCCCTAGACCTGATAGATCCGTCATTGGCTATTGGTTTTTACTGCCGTGATAAAGGTGAACTGTGATTGTCGAACAAATGTCGCGTCATCATTTTAAGTTCACTCTAATCTTGGTTTTCTTATTTACTGTCTGCCTGCTTATGTAGATGACTTCGATGATTTCTGTTCTCGCGCCACTGAGCTAGTAGATAAAGCCAATGGAGCACCACTCTTCACTGTTGTGCAGTCGGTTCAACCGTCAAAACAAATGTACAATCAGGACGATGTGTTGGGCATCTCAGGGGATGGCAACATCAATGTCGAGGACCTCGATGCCTCAGGTGAAACAGGAGAGGAGGAATGGCAGATTCTTTAGTGAAGGAACAAAACTGACCTCATGAGGTACAGAAAACGTTGCGTCCAACACGTCGGTCGAATGCCCTTGTTTATGTGTGGGTGAATAGAAATGACTCGTTGTGTTGTCTACAGAACAAGCTGGCACTGTCTCGATACCCCAGGGGGTTGGGTCTTGGGAGAATCAGCTTTAGGTGCTACCGATGTAAAAATGTGATCAGTTCATCGCTCATTCGTTGGAAATCTCCTTGTATCATACATGCTCTTGTGGTTGGCTATAACTCAAAATTTATTATACGTTCTGTTACCATGTTACAGCGTCGTGATTTGGCTTTACCTGACGAATGCGTGTGGTGTAGGGCTGCTAAATATGCTATGTTTGCAGTGGCAACAGTTCATTGTTCTCACTTCTCTCTCTCCCTCTCTCTTTTGTGCTCTGTTTCTTTTGTTCAACAGAGTTCGTGTGGTGTAGGGCTGAAATAAGCATCGTTCAGCACATTTAGACCACTTAATTTGAAGCTTCACCGATCTCCAATTTGTCTCAAAAGTGTTTGTGAGGAAAGGGACAAAAGCTAACGAGCAAGAACAAAAAGCGCAGACAAATCGACCAAAGACACCTACAACTCAAAGCCAAAGAAAAGAATCCCTTTCATCTACAACACAAAGGAACCCTACGAACTGTCCAGAAAACATAAGCGATACTGAAGTCATATGATCCTAGGCTTTAACATCTCCTCTCCCCAGAAAGAATCACGATACAGATTACTCTGTCATCACGCAACAACCTAAGCTCCCATCCTTTAAGAATTGCGTGCTGCATTGCATTGCCACTATCTCACAAATCAAGACTCACTCTTGTCAGTGACAGTAATTAACAAGCTAGAGCAAAGCACACACAAGCTTCCAAACATGCTTGGTGTCCTCCTCTCAGTTGCTCTACTCTCGATTTCCATTGTCAAAGGTAAGGTCACTAATCACTATGCAAATTTGAGCCAGTGTGTGAATCAGTGTGACGTGACACATGACGTAAGCACTGGTTCGTCTTCTTGGAATAGGCACGGATGCCGGCGGCGTCGGCGTCACCTACGGCATGCGGGGGACGACCATGCCGCCGCCGGCCGACGTCGCGCGGTTCCTCTCCCGCGACACCATCTTCGACCGCGTCCGGCTGCTGGACGCCGACCCGCGCGCGCTGCGGGCCTTCGCCGGCACCGGCCTCGCCGTGGACGTCACCGTCCCCAACGCCGACGTTCCGCGCCTCGCCGCCAGCCGCGCGTCCGCGCGGCGGTGGGTGCGCGCCAGCGTCGCGCCGTACGCGGAGGCCACCAACGTCTCGCGGGTCCTCGTCGGCGACGAGGTGATCTCGCAGGCCAACCGGACGCTGCTGCTCAGCCTCGTGCCGGCCATGCGGAACCTGCACGCGGCGCTGGCCGCCGTGCTGCCGCCGTCGCCGCGCCGCCGCGAGATCATCAAGGTGTCGACGCCGCATTCCCTCGGCATCCTGGCCGCGTCCACGCCGCCGTCGGCCGGGCGGTTCCACGACGGCTACGACACCGCCGTCGTGAAGCCGCTGCTCGGCTTCCTGCGCGCGACGGGCGCGCCGTTCATGGTGAACGCGTACCCGTTCTACGGCGGGCTCACCAACGACACCCTCGACTACGTGCTGTTCCGGGTGAACGACGGCGTCACGGACAACGCCACCGGCCTGCTCTACGCCAACATGCTCGACGCGCAGCTCGACGCCGTCCACTCCGCGATGCGGCGGCTCGGGTTCGGCGACGTCGACGTCGTGGTGTCCGGGACCGGGTGGCCGTCCGCCGGCGAGTACTGGGAGGTCGGCGCCGGCGCCGACCTCGCCAGGGACTACAACAAGAACGCCATCCGCCACCTCGGCTCCGGCGTGGGCACGCCGCTCATGCCGAACCGCACCTTCGAGCTCTCCATCTTCTCCCTGTTTGACGAGAACCTCAAGCCCGGCCCGGTGTCCGAGCGCAACTTTGGCCTCTACCACGCCGACATGACGCCGGTCTACGACGCCGGCATCCTCACCGCCCCGCAGGAGATCGTCGGGACGAAGGTCACGCCGGCGCCGGCGCCGGCGCTGGCGCCGGCGGAGGATGGGCGGCGGCGGTGGTGCGTGCCGAAGCCGGCGGCGGACGAGGTGGCGCTCCAGGTGAACATCGACTTCGTGTGCGGACAAGGTGGCATCGACTGTGGCGCGATCCGGGCGGGGGGTTCGTGCTACGATCCCAACAACGTGCAGGCGCACGCAGCATTCGCGATGAATCTTTACTTTCAATCCAACGGCCAGCATGAGTTTGACTGTGACTTCGGCCAGACCGGCGTTATCACAACCGTCGATCCTAGTAAGTACTATCCCAAGACGTTTTGACCTTTTTCCTAAAATTTATAAAAAAATCTAGCAATATCTACGACATCAAATTAGTTTTATTAAGTCTAACATTGAATATATCTCGATAATATGTTTATTTTTATTGAAAAACTATTTTTTTTATAAACATGATCAAACTTAAAAATGTTTGACTAGAAGAAATGTCAAAGTGACTTATAATATAAAATGGATGGAGTATATTAATTTATCTTCTACTTAATAACAATAATAGTGTAGTTTCATTAATTAAGTTTAAATGTCCTTTTTTTTATTTATTACTAGTGGTACATGATTTTTTTTTCTCTTGACAGGTTATAAGAGCTGCAAATTTACATGAAGCAAGAGGTGGCTATTTGGATAATACTTGGCTAAAAATGGACTTATGATGAAATTATTATAGGCTATGGTTAACTTGCGTTGAATTTTGTGGAGTGAGGTCGTCTGTTCGTGCTGCCGATCCAAACATACAAAAAAGCTATGGATCCATAAATGCTAATAGGATTTTGCAAAGATATTTGTTCATGTTGAACCAAACAAAAGTTAAAAATAAACAGGTTATATATCTGTATCAATAAATATATGGAAGCTCAAGATGTTTCATCTACCAGCTGAATGACTGTGCACTGCAACGGAAAATTGAATAAGAGAACCACGCCATACACTCTAAAGTTTCAAAAATTAAAATAAAACTACCGTCGTTATAATTTCTTAGGGTCACATTATATTTGCCATCATTTCCACCTCACTTCAAAAGACTTTTTTTCTATTTGATGTAAGGTTGGGAAAGTAACAAAAATCCATCTACCTCAATGTTTTAGGATTCACCACTCATCACCATCTTTAAGGTTTACGTTGAAAATTAAAAAAAACACCAAAATATATTCACTCGTGTGTGATCTCAAGTGGAAGTGATTAGTGATCCAGTTCTTTTGGCAGATATTTGTTGGATCTTTCTAATTTCAACCATGACGAGAGCCCATGATTAGGCGTCCAATTACCAAATTCTAAGCCCACAATTGGGAATATTTTTACCAAAATTTCTATAAACGAAAAGCGCAAGGGGCCCTCGACAAAATATCACCCAAGTCCTCTTCTCTCTTCTCTTCTCCGCCGCCGCCTCCATCCGCGGCGCATCCCATCTCGCCCCGGCGACTCGTCGGCGTCGGCGTCGGCCATGGGCGGCGACTGGCAGGAGCTTGCCCAGGCGGCGGTAATCGGCCTCCTCTTCGCCTTCCTCGTCGCCAAGCTCATCTCCACGGTCATCGCCTTCAAGGAGGACAACCTCCGAATCACCCGCTCCACGCCGACCTCCCCCTCCGCCGCGGACACCCCCGCCGCCCCGGCCCCACCTCCGGCCTCCCTCGACGGCGGCCATGGGGACACCAGCGACGGCAGCGGCAGCGACAGCGACAGCGACTGGGAGGGCGTGGAGAGCACGGAGCTCGACGAGGAGTTCAGCGCCGCCTCCGCGTTCGTCGCCGCCTCCGCTGCGTCTGGCACGAGCGTCCCCGAGCAAGCCCAGCTTCAGCTCTATGGGCTCTACAAGATCGCCACCGAGGGGCCCTGCACCGCGCCGCAGCCGTCCGCCCTCAAGCTCAAGGCCCGCGCCAAGTGGTAGATTCGATCCCCCTGCCTCCCTGATCTTTTTTCTCTTCTGGATTTAGTTCAAGCATCTGTTAGAGTCGGGCTCCGCTTAACCCCCACTGTTTCAGTTCGAGGGTTTAGGGAAATGGATCGAAATTTATCGTTATCTAAGTTTAGGTTCAGTTACTGCTAGAATTGCTGATCACGAAATCTGGTGGTAGGTTTTTTGTGCTTTGCACTGACCAGAGGAGACTCATAAATTCCTGTGTGTTAATCTTGTAGCTATGATTCTTGTTAGAAACTTAACTCATTGTTATTGCCTCTAGGTTTACAGGTTTGGTTCATTGGAAGTGAAATCTCCTGGTAGCTCGATGATCTCACAAATAGTAGCATTCCTCAGTCAGATGCTGCAATTCAACTTACTTTTGCATTATGTTGTTTGATTTATTGTTTCCTGACTTCCTTTGGTGGTTTTGAATTTACCCTTTTGAATTTGGCACTGGAGTCTGAATTAAGATATCTACTGTTTGCAGCTAACTTTTATTAACATCATACTGTTTGTCTTTTGCGCTGTCTATCTCTGTCAATTTTAAAGACTTAATCTAGTTTACAAGTATCCTAATTTTCATATGGTGTCAATATCCAAGGAATGCTTGGCATAAATTGGGTGCTATGCCGACAGAAGAAGCTATGCAGAAGTACATCACAGTTGTGGATGAGCTATTCCCTAACTGGAGCATGGGTTCGAGCACGGTAATTCTCTTATGTCCTCTTGTACTGTTCGTATTTTGCTACTTGGGATCCCATCACTGTATTGGCTTATTTTATAGTCTGCTTTACATGATTCCTGAAAAAAAAAACACCGCTCAATTTGTGCTAGTTGGGATCCCATCACTATATTGGCTTATTTGATAATCTGATTTACATGATTTCAGAAAAGGAAAGATGAAGATACCACAGTATCTGCTTCAAGTTCGAAGGGACCAATGGGACCTGTATTTAGCAGTTTAATGTATGAGGAGGAAGATCAGGGAAATGACTCGTAAGTTTTCGACACGAAGTATATCCTGTACCTTTGGTCTTATTATTATGTGTTAAAACGGCCTTGATTCAAGTTCAGTTAGGTTTGTATTTGGGCATCGTCTCTTATGGCTGATAAATCATAGCAAATAACAATGACATGATTAATTATTTCATGAAGTATGCAACTAATTATCTCCATGTTGGTGCTATTAAGCATTATTTATTCAGTCATCTAGTTACATGACAGTGTTTCCATGATTGCAACAAACTTATCTGTAACTGCAGTGAACTTGGCGATATCCATGTTTCAGCAAGGGAAGGAGCAATTGATGACATAGCGAAGCATCTGGCTGCTGGTGTAGAAGTCAACATGAGAGGTTTGTGTTCTGAACTGTTCACCATTATGTTCTCTTTGTAGCTTAGGCTTAGCATAGCTCATCTAAGCATAGTTTCATTTATGATGGTTTCAGATAGTGAAGGCAGAACTCCACTGCATTGGGCTGTCGACCGTGGCCATCTAAATTCTGTTGAGATTCTTGTCAATGCAAATGCTGACGTGAATGCTCAGGTACTTGACTCTACCTTTAATGCTTCACTCAGTGCATTCTAGTAGAATTCACGCGCTGATAAAGTTGGTGAGTATGTAATTGGAGCAAGAAGCTGGTAATATATCTTGGCGTGGCATTTTCATTGGGATTACATTATGTACTACATTGAATAAAAAGTTGCTATTCATTGTGGCCATATAATAGTGTCAATAAATATGAGATTGCCACGGCTAGGTACTACTAGTGGATATATATTGGTTTGATAGGCACTGCTTCCCTGAAAAAGTCTAAACATTATAATGAGATCAATGAGCAACACTGTCCATGTCCCTTTTATATTCAGGACAATGAAGGACAAACAGCGCTTCACTATGCTGTCCTCTGTGAGCGAGAAGATATTGCTGAGTTGCTTGTCAAGCATCATGCTGATGTTCAAATCAAGGATGAGGATGGGAACACGGTGCGGGAGTTATGCCCTTCAAGCTGGTCTTTTATGAACCTGGCAAACTGACGACACGATGCCCTCTGCACTCTTTTGGTTGCCTACCAGCAAGAAACCGCACTGTCTATGTTAGCCAAACTAGATGAGTTGTTTTACGAACCTCATCGAATAGGTCACTGTCAAAAGGATATTTCTGTATTAGTGAAAGGAGATTATCTTGTACTGCCTATACAGTTTACACTGCTAGTTTGTTTGTGCTGAACATCAATGTTGGCCAGGTCTGTAAATCATGGGCACCTAATTTCTGAATGAGCATGATCGGACTTCTCTTCTTTTGACCCTGTTCCTCACTATTTCTTAATGAGCCTCGTCAGGCATTTGCACCCCCACTGTTCCTACTATGTAAATATTGAATATATCAAATGTACCTTGTAAACTCTTTGTAGCAAACTGATCCATCTTACCGGAATCCCTTTGTGAAAACAAAATATAATAAAGTATGCTTAATGAAGAGGTATATCTAGAATGAAGATTGCAAGTAGTCCGCTGATTCTCATCGCCTAGTGATGCGGTAGCTAGTAGTTATCAATTACATTCGTGGGAACGAGTCTTCGTTACTGTCTAGCTCGCCGAAGAGAAGAGCGAAGCTTGAGGTTGCTACAGATAAGATTTACCAGGCAGCTTGCTCCAGAGGGCGATTGTCCACTGTTTTGCCAATCCACTGTTGATCATTTCCTTCAACAATTCTAGGATGGGAGTAGTTAATTCCCTTCCATAGAATGTAAAAATGCATTTCATTGACAGAAAATATAATACCTGGACATGACGGCAGGCTTTGCAGGGCAAACTACATAAGGATGACCGCAATCTACATATACAAGTTGGACACTTGGACTCTGGAATATTCTGGTTTTGGTACCAATGCACACAGAGATGTACCATGTGTGCATTGGTGAAGGAACAATGCAATGCTTTATGTCATTTGACGAGGAAGACTCTGGACAGTTTTGGATTGCTACCAAAATTTGCTCTACCAATATTTTCGTAGTCTAAATAGTACCCACCGTTTGTTTGTTTGGATTGATGCCAACTTTTTGGTAATGCCTATACCAAATTTGGTGGCAATCTAGAACTTTCTTCACTATAGTATCACAACTTGGCTATATTTTGATAGCAAACTAAATAAGATGAATACCAAATTTATTCTACCAAATAATTGGTAGTGCCAAAACTTGCCTATGTTTTGGCACTACAAAAAATTGGTAAGGCATTGATCCAAACAAGCCCTCTGATATCATGTAACAACGGCTTAAGGACGGTAAAGCCAAATTGATCCAAGAAATGAGAACCGGTGGATTCCAAAACAACTGAAGAAATAGAACATACATATGATTACAAAACAAGGTTACGGCAGAAGTAGTGAAACATCGAGATTGGGGATATCAATCAACTACTAGTAAGAATACTACTCCCTCCATCTATTTTTGATCATCATATTTTAGCTTGACACACAGACTAAGAAAGATAAGCCCAGGCTCTTATCAGCTATCCAAGGCCTGCATGGCTCGGCCCACAATTAAAGCTGGGTGCATGCGAGCGTGACGCTTCGGCTCCGCAAAATCCTTCGCCTAACCGTTCGGATTAGCAGCGCTCGCGATCGCGCGAAATAATTTTTTGCCACGCCAATTTTTCGCTCGCCTACTCGCGATCGCTCGCTGAAAACGGATGGGGTTATGCCCGGGCAAAATTCAAAAATTGAACTTCACAGGTTCAATGGCCCTATATAAGCAGCGATTTGACGACGGCATGCACCAACGAGTTCAGTTTTCAAATCTTCTCCTCCTTGCCTCTACCACACACAAAGCTGTAGATGATCAATGGCGGCGGCACAATTGTTAGACCTCAATCTTGAGCCTCCCATAGATTGGGATGCCATTGGCGATTGGATTGGGCCGGCTCATGACCTTGATTATGACATGGTGTGGGCTGATGCAGATGAAGGTACTTATCTATGTGCCATTGTTTTTGGTTTAGGAACCTAATAACCTATAGTTTGATTTTGAATCAGTTTGCTATCGTAGATGCTGATGCTGCCGGAGGCGAAGGAGATGCTGCCGCCGGAGACGGAGGTGCTGCCGCCGGAGACGGAGGTACTGCCGCCCAAGATGGAGGCGAAGGAGATGCCGCTGCCGGAGATGGAGGTACTGCCACCAGATAGCTTTTGTTTTTAGTTTCTGTTTTTGCCTAGCTCTCTGCCTACATGATCTGTTCAGCGCTTATAGTTCAATGAGTATAGTTTTATCATTGCAAAACATCTGTTCGCCGACTCCTGTAGGTTAGAAAACATCTTGTCTGCAAAAATCTGAAAACAGTATGTATTTAGCTTACCACGGTCATATATACCCTTCAATCATGAATTTAGCTTCAATCATGAAATTAAACAACCCTATCCTTCAATCATGAATTTAGCTTCCACCTACCACAGACATATATATCATGTCAAGTCTTTATGAATTACTTCTAGTACCAACCTGAAAATATTAGCAACAGAGTTACAGACTCAATATTTGTATGGATTGCATATGTTTTCAGAATTAAACTGTTTTTTTTCAGTATTTGTATGGATTGCTACACTACCGTATTCCCAATTTCACTATTGATTTTTCTTTGTCATTTGCAGGTGGGACTGTGAAAAAGAGAAGGTTCTATCCGGATGACTTGAAGATCGCCATATATCTGAAATTGCTAGCATGCACACATCCTCCTGTGATGCACCATGGAGTCTCCAAGGCAGTTGCACTGCAGTTTGATGTGCCAGTTAGAGTTGTGCAGAGGGTGTGGCGGGAAGGACAGAATGGTGGGATAGAAGGTGTGAAAAATAAGCTTAACTTTAATTGTGGTCGCAAAAGAATAGAGATAGACCCTGAAGCTATCAAAGCCGTTCCTTTGGCACAACGCACAACCTTCCAGGATCTTGCAAATGCACTAGGACTAATCAGCAGCAAATTAAATATTGTGAACCAGTGATTTTAATACAGGCATAAAACACATGTATCGATTCATCGATTGCAAAAGTAGCAATTAATACCAGTAGCAAGGTACATATACAGGAATAATCACCGGTTGCAAATAACATAGGAGATGATATTGATGATGATTACACCATATATAGTCATTGATGAGCAGATCAGCACACATTTGACCTAGGTTAGGGTAGCTGGATCTTCGTCGTCATCGTCATCGGTGACCTCCTCCTCGTCCTCTGCGTAGCCCTGTGTGGCGTACTGGTCGATGAGGGTCTGCTCGTAGTTCATCTTCTTTTCATCGATGAACTTCCTGAGGATGTAGATTTGGCGATGTGGCACAGCAAGTTCGGCCAGCTCCTCCTGAGAGCGATTGTGATCAACGCACTTGTAGGGCTGCGTGATCATCACTTCGACGAGGCTATTCGGCACCCTGCACTTGAACACCTTCCTCTTCTTCTTCGCAGCCGCGGCCTCCGCCTTCGCCTTTTGCCTCTCCAGCCACAGCTCCAGCATCTCCGCCGGGACCTCGATCGAATCCCAGACATCGCTCGCCCCCGGGACATCCGGCGTGCGCCACAGCATGCTGGCCGCCACCGCCTCCTTCTTCCTCCTCAGGACCTCGCCCCCCTCGCACGGGATCGCATTGGCCCTCCACTTCGGGAGGATCTTCTTCTTCGCCTTCTTCCCGGCCGGCTCCGAGTCCGACGAAGCGCTCGCCTCCTTCCTCTTCACCCCGGCCGCCCCGACCTCCGCACGCTCACCGTCCCTCATCGCCGCCCGCGATCGACACGGTCTCTGTGGATTCCCAAGATTTTCGGCGGCTGAAACCCTACACACGGAAGGAACAGAAGGAGAAAATTAAGAGGAACATATAAAAGAAGGGGTTGTCTATATATCTTGTGACAGAAAATCCCACCTCCTATCATTTAAATTTTGGACCATTAGATATGTTTTAAGATTCGTGCAAACCCCCTAACCCTAACTCCTCTCCTTCCCCGTTCAGATCGCTGCCACCACTCCTCCCGTCCTCACGCCATCGTGCGATTCCCAACCACCACCGCCCCACCGTGCCGCCGCCTGCCTTGCCGGCTGGAAAGAATCAACTGCGTCGGCGAGCCCCCTCCCCCCTCTCTTTCTCCTCATGGCGGCGATGGCGAGGTGCCCCCGCCCCCTCCATCTTCCCCGTCTCTGGCGGCCCCTCGCCGCCGGATCTGCAACCACCGCCCGCCGCCTCCTAACCGCACTCTTGCTTTGCCCCCGCCGCCTCGCCGCCCACCGCCGGTCCTCCGCCACCCACGGCCATCCCTCTAAGCCCCCCTCTTCCCCCTCCCCCAACCCCTCCTCCTACCCTCACCCCAACCCTAAACCCTAACCCGGGTGTCGCCAGCGCCGGAGTTGGAGGGGAGAAGGTGGAGCACAAATCTTGGCATGGATCCAATGGTCCAAAATCTGTAAGATTTCATCCCCATATTTCAGTCGAATGACATATAGCAATCCCAATAAAAGATAGCGAGGATGAAGGAACCAAATATGGCCAGGCCTAACCATAAGCACAACCCGTTTATCCGATCCGGCCCCTTTTTTTGTTTTACATAAAACAAGTCAATTTTTTACTCCCTCGACTATTGGCCGAGTCTAACCCATATATCTCAACCGTAAAACCGGGTTATATCTCGCGTCTCCTAAGTATTAAAACCGTGCAAAACAATTCACTCGACTGTTTCAACTAATGTAGCGTATTGACCCTGATCAAACCGGCTAATCTAGGGCACCTAGAACTAGAGAAAAAAAATTGGAACTTCCACACCTAAGAGGCGGTTGCATCTTGCATGTATATCTCATGAAGGTTCCTTTTTCCTTTTTTTATGGTGTAAGATAAGTCCATTGTTCATGTGGATGGACCAATGTATGTGAAATTCATATAGTTAAGAGCTAGGGAGATTAAATGTATGGGATTATATAAAAAATAGTTTAATTTTTAATGATTAATTCTAAAATATGTATGAAATGGAATATTTGCGATATTCCTATTTGAAAAGAATAATATGAAAAATATATAATTCTCAACTATATACTCCCTCCATTCCAAAATATAAGACACAACCACCCTTAACCCAAATACTAAAAAATAATTATTATCATCTTGTAGTTTGAATCATCCTAATAAATATAACCCATGCATCCAATAGGATTAGATAACATGAGAGTAGAGGATTTAAAAATAATAATAATTTAATGGAGAAGATGTCATAGTTAATTGCATGCTTGCATGCATGCGTTATATTGTAGAACATCTAAGAAAAGTGGTTGTGCCTTATATTATGGAATGGAAGGAGTATGTTATAATTATAAATTGAGCGATTTGTACCGTGGGATCACTCTCCCAAAATAAAAAAAAACTTAGGGTCATTAAGGCTGTGTTCTTAGGTGGTGTTTGGATCCAGAGACTTAACTTTCTCTGTATTTAGACACTAATTTAGAGTATTAAATATAGACTACTTACAAAACTAATTACATAAATAAAAACTAATTCACGAGATAATTTTTTTAAGCTTAATTAATCTATAATTAGAGAATGTGTACTGTAGCATCACATAGGCTAATCATGGATTAATTAGGCTCAATAGATTCGTCTCGCGAATTAGTCCAAGATTATGGATGGGTTTTATTAATAGTCTACGTTTAATATTTATAATTAGTGTCCAAACATCCGATGTGATAGGGACTTAAAAGTTTTAGTCCCATCTAAACAGGGTCTTATCTCCCCTTTCCCAACTCACCTCCCTCGTTTTATGTGCGCACGCTTTTCAAACTAACAGTGCGTTTTTTTGCAAAAAAAATCTATATAAAAGTTACTTTAAAAAATCATATTAATCTATTTTTTAAATTTATTTTAGCTAATATTTAATTAATCATGCGCTAGGTTCCCCATCAGAGCCTAAGTAAATACATCTGTATGCAAGTTTTAAGTGGAGCACCATATAAGATAGGAGATGATACTGATGATGATTACACCATAGCCATTGATGAGCAGATCAGCAGACATTTGACCTAGGTTAGGGTAGCTGGATCTTCGTCGTCAATCGTCATCGTCATCGGTGACCTCCTCCTCGTCCTCCGCATAGCCCTGCTTGACGTACCGGTCGATGAGGGTCTGCTCGTACTTCATCTTCTTTTCATCGATGAACTTCCTGAGGATGTAGCCCTGGCGATGTGACACAGTAAGTTCGGCCAGCTCCTCCTGAGAGCGATCGTGATCAACGCACTTGTAGGGCCGCGCGATCATCACTTCGACGAGGCTATTCGGCACCCTGCACTTGAACACCTTCCTCTTCTTCTTCTTCGCAGCCGCGGCCTCCGCATTCGCCTTTTGCCTCTCCAGCCACAGCTCCAGCATCTCTGCCGGGACTTCGATCGGATCCCAGAGATGGCTCCCCATCGCCCCCGGGATATCCGGCGTGCTCCACAGCTTGCCGGCCGCCACCGCCTCCTTCTTCCTCCTCAGGACCTCGCCCCCCTCGCATGGGATCGCATTGGCCCTCCACGCCGGGAGGATCTTCTCCTTCTTCGTCTTCTTCCCGGACGCAGCGGCCGGCTCCGAGTCCGACGACGCGCTCACCTCCTTCCTCTTCTTCCCGGCCGCCCCGACCTCCGCACGCTCGCCGTCCCTCATCGCCGCCCGCGATCGACACCTCTCGAACACTCTCCAAACCCTACGTCTCTGGATTATCGGCGGCTGAAACCCTACACATGGAAAAGGAAGGAGAAAAGCCGTAACCAAATACGGCCAGGCCTAAGTACCATAAGTCCAACTCGTTTACCCGATCCGGCCTTTTTTTATTTTACATGAACAGAAAGTCCTTTTTGACTCCCTCAACTATCAGCTGAATCTAACCCGTATATCTCAACCGCAAAACCGGTTATATCTCGCGTCCCCTAAGTATTAAAACCAGTACAAAACAACTTACTCAGTGCTTCGATTGACGTGATGCATTGACGCTGACCAAACCGGCTAGTCTAGGGCACATAGAACTAGAGAAAACAAAAGTAAATGTTCCACGCCTAAAAGGCGATTGCATGTATACCTCCTCATGAAGGTTACCATGAAGGAGAGGCATTCTTTGGTAACCATCTACGTGATAGTCCAAGGTCGAGAAGATGCCATAATGATTGAAGTACACACTATAGTCATATTAGCAACATGAGCAAAATGTCTTATTAGTATGATCCACGAAATACACCCACAGGATTGGTTGATTCATTTGACCAGAATGGACAACCCATCGGCTTTGAGCAGGTAACCAAATCCAGCCATATTGTTAACTAGAAAATAGGTTCGTCGGTCAGCGCTCCAATTAATATAGCATGCGGTGGTATTGTTGGTTTTGTTCGATATATATAAATTGACCATTTTTATTCCTTCTTTTTCTTGAGAGATTGAATACCTTACTCTATACAAGCAGAAGCAAATAGGCTGATAAAAAAAGAAATGAAATTATTGGAATGAAATTTATTTCTGGAACACATGGCAATTGTATCAACTGGAAATCATTTAGTTAGACATATTCCACAAAATCAAGTTAAAGTAAGTGGTGTAAGATAAGTCAATTTGTTCACATGGATGGACCAATGTACGTGAAATTCAAATACTAAAAGCTAGGGAGGTTAAATGTATGGGGTTATATACAAAATTAGTTTAATTTTTAATGATTAATTCTAAAAGATGTGTGGAATGGAATATTTGCGATATTCCTATTTGAAAAAATAACATGGAAATGTATAATTCTCAACAATATATGTTGTAAATTGGCAATAAATCCTAAGCGATTTCTACAACTGGATCACTCTCCCAAATAAAAAAATTAGGGTCTTTAAGTAAATGTCTCTATATGTAAGTTTTAAGTGGACCAGCATATATGGGCTACATCCTCCTTTTGATCCCACCTGATCGGAATGTTCTAATGTTATACATGTTGTGATGTTAAGTTACTATTTTTTTTAAGAACTAGATTAAGGTACTGCTTGCTTTTAGAATTGTCATAGAAAACTTATGCCATTTTCTATCTTTTGATTTTTTTTTTCTTTGATGAAATCTAGGATTAATTTGATAACTTATGGGTGCCACGTGGCCCAATCAAAAGCTAGTTTAACCGTCAGCTTTAGATTAGTAGATCTCGCTCTTAGTTTACTCTATTGACCATGGTTAATGAATCGAGTCTCACTCCGGTGCCTTCTACCTAGAGTAGAAAAAAATCTGAACCGTTGATCTTATTTGATCCAATGGTTCAGATCTATTTCTACTACCACCACACTTAGTGGTAGTAGAATCGTGGAGGGGTACTTTTATCCAGGAAAAATTATCTGCGGAGGGATATTTTCGTCCTTCCGGAATCGCGCATCTGGAGCCGATGCGGAGAGAACCCCGCGGCTCCCATCACCACCTTGACGACCTCGCCTGCTCCACCGCCCTCGACGCCTCCTACTCCCTCGCCTCCGTCGCACTGGCTGCCTCAGCCGCCCTCGACGAGCTCGCATCTCCGTCTGGGATCGCCAGAGCTGCGCCCTCTCTGCCGCTCCCCCGCGTCGGCCCACCTTCCGACGAGTTCGCCTCCCGGATCTCCGCCTCCGACCCAGCACCGTGCCACTGGCCGCCGCCGAGACCTCGTCCACCTCGCTATCCCCTTCCTCGTCGTCGGCCTCCTCCCCCACGCTCGGCTCCAGCCCTGTCCATCTCCACCCGCCGTTGATCCCACAGCCGCGAGGGCGAGCCCCCAATCCATCGCCTCCCAAGCGGAACCCGCAACCTCCGGAGCCAATGACCACCAATCTCTCGACCTCCGAATCATCATCCAAGACTCCTCTCGCTGGCTATAGCGCTGCTCTCCAACGGATTAGCTGACATGAGAAGACTCTTTTTCTGCTTTGCAGGTCAGATTTGATTTGTTTTTCTTGCTGCTTGTAGGTTTGCAGCTCGAACATCTGCACTGAATCTTCTTTTTCGTTGGCCTCTAGTTCTCGAATAGTTTTTCTGCTTGTCTACTCAAGTTCTGTAGTTCTTGGTCATAATTTTTCCTCCTAGAAGAAGGGATTCAAGTTGAATGCCAGTAAACTGAATCCGGAGCAAGTGAGCTTGTTCAGAATGGCTGAGCATGACAAGGTGGACAAGCTAATGATCACTACGTCAATGAACGCTTGAGAGATTCCTGGTGTGCTATGTCCTGTAATTCCTATGAATTCATTATCTCAAGATGGCTTTGGGTGGCTTTGGCTTGTTACTGATGGCCATGTTTTTTTTTTCAAAACTATAGCTTATTAACAGCTTGTGGTTTTGAAAGTGCCTATCTGTGTATATCATCGTTTTTGTACGTGGTTCAATGTATATTACTTGTTGTAATTGCAATTGTAAAGTCTACGTAAAAAAACATACCGGATTATTCTTCCGTTGCCTTGTATCTGTCATTGCTGGATTGGAGTGTTTCGATTTGTCCATCGTGTGTAATATTCAGATATATAACTAATATATTTAAATTTTACATGAAACAATCAAGCTGAATGGAAACCAAATACCTACAGCAAGAAACATCTATGGAACGCGATGCACAAGCGCCGGCGGTGGCCGGACCTCGCGATCTGCTTTTCTTTTTCTTTCCCTGCGCTCTCCTTTTTGATGGAGAGCGACTCTGCTGTTCGATGGAGAGGGATCGAGCGACGCTTGACCATAGGACGCACAAATGAGAAAAAAATTAAGTGCCAGATTTACCCCTATTCGGTTTTAGCACTTTACTAATTTACCCTTTAAAATAAACGGTCGAGATTAATTCTACTTGGAGTAGAATACTGCAAGTAGAGGGCACCGGAGCGTCTCTCTAATGAATCAGTTTTCACCAAATCGTTTCATCCATCATCTTTTTAGCATATGTGGGTTACTATAGCACTTATGGCTAATTATAGACTAATTAGGTTCAAAAGATTCGTCTTGTTATTTCTCTTCTAACTGTACAATTAGTTTTTCTTTTTATTTATATTTAATACTTCATGTATGTGTCAAAAGATTCAACGTGATGCCTTTATAGAAATTTTGGAAAAGGTAAACTTGGAAAAGGTTCCTGATCTCCTTTTCACGCAGCCGCATCAGCAAAAAGCCAAAAAAAACAAAAAGCTAGCTGCTCACCCTGACAAGCCCATCACTCGACCAGCCCCGCCAGCTTGAGCTCGCTCACTTCTGCTCCCAAGCTACAGATCGCTCGCTGTCTCGCTCAAGCGCGACCTACCACAGCATCGGATCGAAGCGAGCGGCGGCGGAATGGGAGGGCCGCTCGGCGCCATCATAGGCAGGCACCCGGCGGCGGCGGGCGGCGGCGGGGAGGATGAGCTGGGAGGTGGCGGCGGCGGCGGAGATGGAGGCGGCATCATTCGGCACAACCGGCGGTGCCGGGATTTGGCCTTCCTGGTGCTCTTCGCGGCCTTCTGGGTCGCCATGATCGTCAACTCTAGCTTCGGATTCAACCAGGGCAATCCACTCAGGTGAGGTGACCCGCCTTTACCCCTCCTCTCCTCAAGATTCGCCGATCTGTGCTGTCGGTGCTGCTTGATTTCGGTTTCCTGTAGCTAGATGCTAAGAGCGTTCATCCGGGGAGCTTTTCCTTTGCTGGGTGGTGATTAGTGCCGCTGTACATTTTGAGCTGTTCTTTAGACAGCAATAATTACCAAGAACGGAGCTATTTCAGGTGTTTAGTGCATACCTTCACATTCTTGTTGGCTCATTCTTCTTCACCTTGACGTGTTACTTTCAGACTTTCAGTCTAATTGAACTGACATAGAGAGAGAAAATGAGGGTGCCAGTTGCTAGTATGGAACATTCTTGAGGTCATTAAAGACTTTAGTAACAGATCTTGCTTATTTCGGAATGAAACTTCTAGCTCCCGGCTTTGTTATGTGTACTGTGAATCGAATAATCTTTTCTTGCTTTGTGTCAACCTCCCAACAGGATAGGTAAAGAAGCCCACTTTTGCTTTGCAGGGAGAAAATGTGCCTTTAGTGGTTACTCCTATGGGCGACGCTCCGGTGCTTTCTACTTGTAGTATATACTACAACTAGAAATAATCCAAACCGTTGATTTCCAAGGGCATATTAGTACTTTGTTAGTACTACGATTAGGGGTAAACTTGGTATTAGGAAAATATTCGTGATTTTTATTACGTTTCAATCTTGTATCGCATCGATCCTTCGCTGACTTTAGCACTATTGCCGTTGTTGCCCTATTCCGGTAGATCTCAGCCAGCGTTCATCACTGTCGCAACGCTCTGCTTCGCTAATGTCTGCAGGCAATTTGTTTGGTAAATTTCTCACATGGTAAATCCTTCTGGTATTTTGGTGTGACTCCTTGATGGTATTTTCGTGAACGAAAATCTTCTAGACTTTTTTCTAAAAACCATCTGGCGTTAGCAACACTCAAAACATTACCATTATCCTGTTCAAAATTGGACCGTGTGTAGTACACTACCGATAGGTGATTGGGGTGACATCGTCCAATCTCAGAAAGAGCTGCTTTTTTACTGATCAACTGTTTTGTGGAACCATTGACATTTACACATGCACACAGAGCAACAGTATAGATAGCACTTGCACTCATTCACCGAACATGACGTCACAAGGGCACCAGAACATGTAAGCATAGTTGAGATCAGATAAAAACTTGATTTCTAAAACTATACAATTCAAGGTCCTAGGTTTTCCTATGTGCAAAATTACAACCTTATCCCAGTTTCGAGCCAACATCAAAGAAGTCAGAGAGGCATTGGACCAATAAACATGTAAGCACAGTTGAGGTCACATAAAAACATGACTTTTAAAATACTCCTTGAGCCTCGCATTGGCATCTGGTTATTCTCCTTTCTTCTCTAGTCTCTGATAAGATCAGAAACAGCTTCGAGCCTCCCTCAAGAAACTAAACAAATAGGAGTGCTTCACAGCACTAATTGTAAGATAAGATAGAAAATATTATGAGCAACTAATGTTAGTCAGGCCACAGATAAATTAGTAGCTGTTTACCCGAAAGTTGATCCGGAGATGTGTTGCAGAGGCATCGGAGTTATAGGATATCATCCTGTATCCAATCTATTATATTATTAAAACAGCCTTGAAAGGAGGCACCACGTTCGTTGTGGGGGCTAGAAATTCTCACATTAATCAAAGAAAAAGAAAAGAAAAGTCCAAGTAGAAATACAATTTAAAAATAGCTGAAATTCGGAATTAAAAATAAGCAATATTAAAAGAATAGTCCATATAAGAACCCAATACGAGATTAATCAAAATTCAGAATAAAAATAAAATAAAATCCAAAATTAGAAAAGAAAAGGAGAGTCCAAGTAGGAATACAATTTAAAAATAACTGAAATTCGGAATTGAAAATAAGAAATATTGAGAGAATAGTCCATATAAGAACCAAACACGAGATTAATTAATATTCGTAATAAAAATAAAAATAAAATCTGAAATTAGCAAAAAGAAAAGAAGAGTAGAAATACAATTTAAAATTAACCGAAATTCAGAATTAAAAATAAGCAATATTGGAAGAAAAATCCATATAAAAACCCAATACGAGATTAATTAAAATTCAGAATAAAAATAAAATAATATCAAAAATTATAAAAACTAAAAGAGAGTTCAAATAGGAATATAATTTTGAAACAACTTAAATTCAAAAAAAAAATATTAAAATTACACTATATGATATTAATTAAAATTTGAAAAAAAATAAATTCTGAAATTAGAAAAATAAAAAAGATTTCAATTAGGAATAAAATTTGTAAATAACTAAAATTGGTGATAAAAAGAAAGACTATTGAAAGAAAAGACCGTCTAAAACACATGACGAGATAAATTAAATAAAAATTTGAAAAAAAATATAAATTCTGAAATTATAAAAAGAAAAAAAGATTTCAATTAGGAATACAATTTGTAAATAACTAAAAATGATGATATAAAATAAAAACTATTGAAAGAAAAGACCGTCTAAAACACCTGAAGAGATAAATTAAGTAACATGCCTATAAAGGAGTACATTGGTGGACGGTTAATACGACATATAAAAACTGTTAATAAAACACCAAATAGAATCCTAATGACGATTAAAAGGAGGGACGACAGGCAAGCCGTGAAGCAAACAGGCAAGGCGGTTGCCGGGACAAAAAAAATAAACCCCATTGATAATCATATTCGATTTTTAAAATCTCAATGTCAATAAAAAGGAGAAGCAGCGGGCGGGGTGCATAGGAGTAGAGTTGCAGAGCCGCCGACGGTTGGCGGGACTTCTAGAAAATAAAAAATGAATTCCAACGATAGTTATGCTCGATTTTTAGAATCCCAATGACAATAAAGAGTAGGCGACAGATGGGTCGTAGAGGAGTATAGTGGCATCGTTTGACTGGACTTCTAAAAATTATAAAAAATAAAACCTAACAAGACAATAAACTCTAAAATCTACAAGGTTCAATTTTTAAAGGTTCGGAACTTCTAAAAAGTAAAAAAAAAACCCAATGACAATAAAGAAGGGAGGCAACGGGTGAGCCATTAAGGAGTACAGTGGCAAAGCCGCTAATGGTTTGGTGGGACTTCTAGAAAGTAAAAAATTGAACCCGAACGATAGCTATGTTCGATTTTGAAAATCCCAATGATAATAAAGAGAAAAGACAGTGCACGGGCTGTAGAGAAGTATAATGGCAGTGTTTGACGGAACTTCTAGAAATTATAAAAACGAAACCCAACGAGACAATAAACTCTAAAAACTATAAGATCTAATTTTTAAAGGTTTCAAGGAGAATGAATAGAAATAGCGGTAGATCGAGCAAGCAAATAAAAAAGGATATGACAGAAGTAAGGAGTAGCAGCTGGTGTGACTTTTAAAAACTATATAATTAGAAATACGGGGATGATAGCTATTTAGTTTAGTCTTTCAAAGTCTTAAGACAACGAGATAGCTATTTAATAAATTTTAAGTAAAATTATACTAAAAAATATACGATTTTGTTTGGGTGCTAGCCGCGCAATTGCGCGGGCCACCCAGCTAGTTTCAATAATAACATGAGTAAACTCAACTCCAAACAACATGCACGGTGCAGGAAATGGATGCCAAATAAGAGGCAACAATGCTGTGAGGCTTGCCAGCAACACGAGGGAGTGGACTTCATCAGGGTACTCAACAGAACACATTTGTTAGCTGTAATGGAATTACTATAAATTTTTCAATATACTAGTTCACAATTCAGTTGTGAGTTGTAGGATACTAGTATTTTCTGGTAGCATACAAACATGCACAGTTGTTGCCTCCTCCTTTATGCATTGTACTATTGTAGTTCTTTTAAAGCCTCAAGATTTCTGTCATGCATTATCCAAATATATGTACTGAACCTACTACTAACAGCCTGAACGAATTATTTTCGTTTTTCAAGGTCTTTTTCCCGAAGAGAAAACAGCTGATCAGTACATTACTAACCAATGCTAAATTGATAGTTCCGTAAAAGAACAAGCATTCATCTAATCAGTCATACAAAACCCGACTACAGAATTCAGTTTTTACATTCAACTACACCATTCGAATAGAGCAATCAAAGATCAGTAACTGATCTGCATGGGAGTAAATGGAAGGACAGGACGTTACCTCTTATGTGATGGATGAGCACTGCATTTGTGATCGATGATCACAGTTTCATACATAAGAGACTGGATTTTTAATGAACAGTAGGTACAGAAGGTAGCATCACTGTTATGTTCTGGTAGAAGAACACACCTCATAACAGATGGAACAGTTGTTCTTCATGGAGTTCTCGATGCTGCAGTGCTTGTCGTTGCGCAGGCTGACCGAGTAGCATGATACAGTGTGTCAACAGATAAAAGTGGAATCGAGAGATTCATATCAAACCTTCTCACTAGCAAATAGTAATAGCTTGGGATTTCAGTACCGACTACCGAGAGATGTAGGGGTATACTCACCACGTCGCCAAGCCCGCGCTATCGGTAGGCTGAGGCGTCGGAGGAGGTGAGGGCGGCAGAAGAGGCGAGGGAGGCGGAGGCCGTAAGCCGGTGAGGGCGGAGGAATCGTCGAGGGCGGTTGAGGCGGCAGACGCGGCGAAAGAGGTGAGGGCGGCGGACGAGGCGAGGACGTTGGAGCAGGCAAGGTCGGCTGAGGCGGTGATGGCGGGGGAAGGGAGGAGCCACGAGGCGGGGTCGCTCGGCGTCGGCGCCGGATGCGATTTGGGACTTCTCTTCGTGCGGCGGCGTGAGGAACGAACGACGGAGGAGAGAGCCCTACTAGGGTTAGTGAATGTAAAAGACGATTGTACCCCTCCGCAAATATTTTTTCATAGACAATAATACCCTCCACGATTCTACTACCGTTAAGTGAGGTGGTAGTAAAAATAAATCTGAAACCTTGGATTAAATGAGATCAACGATCCAGATTACTTTCTACTCCAAGTAGAAAGCACCGGAGTGAGACTGTGTGCTCCTTGGAATTGTATTCCCTCTCTCTCTCTCAAAAAAAAAAAAACTTTCAGTGCAGCTATGCAAGATTTGTGCTCCCTAAAAGAAATTCACATTACGGTTATATATTATAGAAACCAAAACTCACTACTGAGTGCTGACCAAAGGAAATTTGTTTAGGGATAAAACTCAGTGCTGTGCGACTTTTACATGGCTATCATTTTACTATTATTCAGACGCTATGATGAGTAACCAAACTACTATTTAGTAATACTGATGTCTTATCTTGTTTTGATGACGCAGGCTTACCTATGAACTAGACTACAAAGGGAACATTTGTGGCAGTAGGCATGGTGACCCGGATTTGCATGAGCTTGATGTTAGATATTGGATGAACCCAAACCAGGTGTACCAAAGTGGGGTCAAGGACAACAAGATTAACCTTGCTGATGCCAAAGCCATCTGCCTGATGGAGTGCCCCATTCCAGCAGCAGACGGATTAAACTTTGTTTGTGATTATCCAGAAGGGGACATTCGCCTCTCTATCGATGATTGGATCAACAGGGACTATGATTATTTTGAGTTTCTCGCACCAGATATGAGAAATAGTTCTCTTCAGCTGCAGGGTCCATGCTACCCTGTCATATTTCCAAGTGTGAATGGTAATCTTTGCTCAGTCTGTACTACTTCCATGTGAGCATGGATTAAATTAAGGGCTTTACTTCTTCATGCAATAAGTTAAAACGATGAGATAGCTGATCCAAAATCTTTGTTCCCTTCAGTCTACTGGAGCTGCCAATTTATTGCGCGAGCATCCAATGTCTCTTTGAAGCATTGGCAGCAGATGGGTGGTATCAACATCGACGAAAATATTCTCATAGATAAAACAATACACAAGGCCATCAATTCTAAATCTTCAGTCTTGAAGGTTTGTAAACTTCCTGGCACTGTTTTATTACCTGCACATTCCTTTTTGCTGTCGCAAACATTTCTGATTTACGTTGGAAGTGAAAAGTGGCCCAGCTATTCCTATAGCTAACACTGACCGTACATTACACCACAGCAATACTTTTTATCCTTACAAAAGAATTTTGTTGCACCGTTGCTCTGAAAGAAGCATATTACTTTCTTGCAACTAAAATGGATATGCATTTTGAATTATTCTGAGAAATTCCTGATGCAATATCATTCATATAGCACTGGAGTCCCATTTTGTCTTTGAAGATATTAATTACCATTTCCTTTGTCTGCAGAGATACGTTGCTGACATTGGGAAGTCATGGCCTGTGTTAATTGTTTGCGGTGGACTGCTCCCTCTTTTCTTGTCAGTTATCTGGTTGCTTCTGATTCGTTATTTTGTTGCTGCCATGCCATGGATAACTGTAGTGCTCTTCAATGCTCTAGTAATCTCCGTTACTATGTTTTTTTATATTAAAGGTATGGTTCAATTTTTCAAATCATAATTCCAAAATATGGCAAGGGAAATTCCATTGTATGCCATTTCACATGTTGCACACATACGATTCTAATTGGCTACATTTTAATTCAGCTGGCTGGTTAGGCAATGATCCCTTGACAGTTGTAATTGGTGAAAGTGATCCATATGTGCATATAACTGGACGGGTAAGTATATCAACTTTTGTCAACTTTTTTACAATATCCAGCCCTGTTGTCTGATTATTCATTCTTTTACTAGGAAATAAGCCACCTTCATGCTGCTACGGTGGTGATGACAGTTGTAATGATCATTGCATTTCTGTCCTCCATAGCTATTATCCGGCGTATACTGATAGCAACACCTGTCCTGAAGGTACGCGAATCATTGGATACAAGCTTGATTAGCTACACTATATAAGCACCTCGCAAAAAAAAAACACTATATAAGCAGAAGCTTGGTTTTGAAGACATGCAGCATCAATGCCATTCCTCCTCTTTGATGGCAAGAGTATAGTTAATATATAGTTCCTAAGCACTAACCATGATAATTGTTATCTTCAGGTTGCTGCGAAGGTCATTGGTGAAGTTCAGGCACTAATTATTTTCCCAGTTGTGCCATACTTTATCTTCGCTATCTTTTATATGTTCTGGTTTTCTGCCACACTCCATCTCTTCAGCTCTGGTCAAGTTCTCCGAAATGACTGCAATACAGATTGTTGCTCATATGATCTGAAGTTGGGCAAAGTAAACTGTGACAACTGCTGTGGGTACAGCATCCATTACACCCCTCATATTGGTATTGCCATTCTTTTCCACTTATTTGGCTGTTACTGGGCAACCCAATTCTTTATTGCGTGCTCTTCAACCGTGATTGCTGGATCAGTTGCTTCATACTATTGGGCACGTGGTGAAATATCCGTAAGTGAATTGAGGCACTTAAAAAATTTACTCTATATTTAGCAGTTAGTTTACTTCTCCTTTCCACTGACTATTTGAGCTATTCCTATGCAGCATGACATACCATTTGTTACAGTTGTTTCTTCATTGAAGCGGTTGTTGCGTTACAGCCTTGGTTCAGTTGCTATAGGTTCACTTGTTGTATCTGCTGTTGAGTGGGTGCGGTTTATACTAGAATGCCTCAGACGCAAGTTGAAGCTATTTGATTCCGCTCGTGAAAGCTGCTTTGGTAAAATGACATCATCCTCTTCTCAATGCTGCCTGGGCTGCATAGACTGGACCCTCAAGTCTGTGAATCGAAATGCCTATATAATGGTAAGCATACAAAAATTCTTGTTCATGGAGCAATTGCTCCATGCCTGAAACCAATTGTCTCCCCTGCTTTGTTTTGGTGTGGATGCAAAATCATCTGGAAAACATACACTATCCAAGTTGATGCTTGTATTGAATTCATTAGGCTTATACCCTTCTTTTGGTGTTGCAGATAGCCATTACTGGGAAAGGGTTCTTCAAAGCTTCTGTTCTCGCAACTGGTTTGATCATGAATAACATACTGCGCATTGGAAAAGTTAACGTCATTGGAGACGTCATCCTCTTTCTGGGGAAGCTCTGTGTGAGCTTGTTCTGTGCGCTCTTTGCCTTCCTTATGTTAGACACTCACAAGTACAAGTCTGCACATAACAAGATATCATCTCCTCTTGTTCCTGTAGTGGTAAGCATTTCATCGTTCTGTCATTGCGGCTCGCAAACTGACAAATGCCATTTCCATTGCTAAGACCTAAAGGTGTCTGTATATATTCTGATGCTGCTACACTGCAGGTATCATGGGCACTTGGTTTTATAGTCGCCAAGCTTTTCTTCCAAGTCGTCGAGATGTCGATCGACACCATAATCCTCTCCTTCTGTCAAGATTCAGAAGAGCACCAAGGGAACGCGCAGTACGCTCCCCCTCTCCTAGTGGAGACACTGGATGAACAGAGTGAACTCCATAGACTAACTCAAGGGCCTTGACTTTTCTTCTTCTTGCAAGTAGAATTAAGTCAGAATGGAGAAATTAAGTAGAAGCCTTGTCATTATGTTCTTTGTTGCTGGCTAGTGGGTAATTTCACCATTTTGGTAGTGCACTCTGATGCTGAAAGTCTGGTCTATAGCGTGACTAGTACCCCTGGCCTGATCTAACGTATGTACTCCTACTATACTTTGCTAATACAATGATAGTGAAGAAGGTTATATCTTGTCTGAATGTCTGAATATTGTTCGCTTCAAATTTGCTTACATAATTGGGGCTGGAACTTGAAATTTGCTTATGGCCGTGCGATCAGACCAGTACGCTGGCAGGATGAGCCTTCTGTTGCAAACTGAAAAATGCAATCTCAGTTGTTAAGACGTATAATGTGACTGTATCCTGGATTTCTCAGTTGATACCCAGCTGCAGCTCTACGGACTCTACAAGATCGCCACCGAGGGACCCTGCACTGCGCCACAGCCGTCCGCCCTCAAGCTCAAGGCCCGCGCCAAGTGGTAGATTCGATCTCCCTGGCTCCCTGATTTTTTTTTCTGGATTTAGTTCAAGCATCTATCAGCGTCAGGCTTTGCCCCCCTGATATTGACTTGTTTGATAATCTGGTTTACATGATTTCGGAAAAAGAAAGATGAAGATAGCACAATATCTGCTTCAAGTTCGAAGGGACCGATGGGGCCTGTATTTAGCAGTTTAATGTATGAGGAGGAAGATCAGGGAAATGACTCGTAAGTTTTTGAATTGAGGTATACCCTGTACCTTTGGTCTTATGTATTAAAACTGCCTTGATTCAAGTGCAGGTAGTATTGTATTTGGACATTATCTCTTATGGCTGATAAATCGTAGTAGTACTAGCAAATAACAATGACATGATTAATTATTTCATGGAGTATGCTACTAGTTATCTCCAAATTGATGCTAATAAGAATTATTTATTCAGTCATCTAGTCACATCACAGTGTTTCCATAATTGCAACAAACTTATCTGTAACTGCAGAGAACTTGGTGATATCCATGTTTCTGCAAGGGAAGGAGTAATTGATGACATAGCGAAGCATCTGGCTGCTGGTGTAGATGTCAACATGAGAGGTTTGTGTTCTGAACTGTTCACGATTATGTTCTCTTTGTAGCATAGACAACGTCGCAAATGTCAATGTTAGCTGAACTAGATGTTTTATGAACCTCATCGAATCGAATAGGTCGTTGTCAAAAAGATGTTGGTGTATTAGTGAAAGGAGATATATCTTGTACTGCCTATACGGTTTACACTGTTTAGTTTGTTTGTGTTGAACATCAATGTAGGCTAAAAAAATGATTACCAGTTCTGTAATCCATGGGCATCCTATTTCTGAATGCACCTATCGGACTTCCTTATTTTTGCAGATGATTGTTTCTCTGTAGATATTGAAACCCTTAATAGCAAACTGATCCACCTTAGTACAAGAAGTCGACAATCCCTTGTAATCTTCTATAGAAGCATGATGACACAGCTGAAAGCTCCTCCAATTGTACTGTTCAACTTCATCTTCGTAGTTTGTGTTAGGGTGTTAGGATTTATTTTTTTACATTGAATTTAGCAGCAGCGGAAAATTTGGGTGAACGAAATGATTTTTCTAATTAATCAATGTGAACTAGAATTTATAAGTTAAATCAATGTAATAGATTTAACTCGAACTATATTCATATTGTACTTTTGATAATATGTATTTCTGTTTATTAAGACTTTAAGGTCAGTATTTGCAACTCTGATGTGGGCACACATTGGAATTTTCTTGGGTCCACCACCTGTTGTTGCCCTATCAAAAACATGTTATATATTCCATTGGAAAGTATAAACGCACAAATGTCAGATTACTTACGCGTGTAGTTACCCATATGTACACGTTCATATTGTTTGTCATAATTTACAGCTTTTATCATGATAATTTGTTTGTCATAGGGAACAGTTTATATATACCGTCTTGGCTAAATTTGTCACCTAAGCTCATCGTGGATATTGTTGCCAATGTCATCGTAGTCATAGTGATCATCCATGTAAACAATATTGTAGAAAGATAGGTAGTGGTTCAGCATCTCTTCTAGTGACAACTTGTTGTCCTTGTTATCATCAGCCTATGTCATTATCATATTTGCCAAAAAAAAAGGTAGTTTATAGTGGTTATCAATTAAATAGTGAAAATTGCTTACTAGTTATATTTGGTATGGTTAGTTAGTCACCTTCATCAAAAGCTTTGCATGTGATTTAGCATATGAAAACTCTCCCGAGATGAGGCTCTGGATTACTGGACGTGCTTCTTCCACTGTCAAATAGCTGAAAAGGGGAAAGGTGGAGTAAAAAAGGGTTATCTTGCAAATATTCACTACACAAAGTGGTGCTATTTTCTTCTGTTTCAAGTATTACCCGTCATTGTTAGAATCGAGCTCTCGAAACTTCTTCTCAGCTTCAGCACAACTAGTATCATCATCAGCACTATGCTCTACAATGGAGTTGTGGTCGATCATGTGAAACTGACTGATAAACTCATCCAAACTTAATTTCCCGTCTCTATCGTGATCCATTCCACTGTATTCCATGCATCCATGCAGATGAAAAAGATAAATCAAATACATCAATTTATCATATTAGTGGACCGTAATTAGCAACATTATAAGTATATGCAAGTGTTTGGACACTGCTTGCCTTAATTTATCCTTCAACAGCCATAATTTCACTTTCTCCTGGCTGCTATCTTCTGGATGCAAGAAGCTATAGTATATATGCAACACACATAGACCAAGGGTTAGGAGAGTTTAATCTATTGAATTTCCGATGTACTCAACAATCTAAAAAAAGGTTCAGAAATGAGTGTGGTACTCGTTGAGCTCTATGAAGTCCATGGCGCCGCTATGATCTCTATCCGCGCTTATGAACTTATGCAGCCACCATCCTGGTTCGCCGTGCTCCGTGTCGGTCCAATCTATGCAGTTAATAACTCATAACCCAATGAAATTGTTAACGCTTAAATTTGGCACTAGTTTAGATTTATAGCAAGTTCAAACCAAATATGAAAAATACCAAAGCTTTCCCGTGAAGACTGGTCTGACCGCCAATGTATAGCCGGTTAGACCAAACAATAAACTACGGTCAGACCACGTATGTCTGGGCGGTCAGACCTTCAGCACATAGTTCGAATCGAATTGAGTTTTTTCATTTTTCTTTCCTTAATCTTAGGGTTTTCTTGATTGTAAAGCTTTCCAAACGTGAAAAAGAGTCATGTAAACGTAAGATCACCCCTCCTATAACTATAGAGGCTAAGGCAGATTGAAAAAACAACCAATCAATCATCAAAATCAATCTATTGCCCATAAGGGCATCAGCAGTGTGTATGTACTAGGGTGGTATTAAGGTGGGACCAACCTTAAGATGGGACCCACACTTTTTAAAAAAAATCGTTGTTTCTCTCTCCATCCATCTCTTCTTTTCTCTTTGTCATTGAGAGAGTGAAGTTATTTTTTATTCTTTTAATGCCATAAGAGCAGGCTATAAGCATATGGACAACTTTAGCTAGAGACCACCCTAAAAATCCCCTCACAATGTATGAGGTCTACTTTGGTGTCGTAATACCCACCCATATTCCCACATTGTGAATGCCCTAACCTCTACATTCTACATCTCCCTTCCTCTTGCTACTTGTACCCAAGTCTATTCACCTCTCAACCCCCAATTGCTTATCGTCTCTCGTCTCTATGATGTTAGAGAATGTTCTAGCTGGCCTGCCGAGACTAGGATAAACTGACGCGCGTTCACTCTGACGGGGTCCCTCCTGGGTGTTCATTCGGTACATCTACCTCCCTTGCGACGACGTGTTGTCGGGTGCCGCTGCGGACTGCATATAACGTGCTTAAAGCGTGGCGACGCGTCAACAAAAACCGTGCAGACACTGACACTAAAATTACAGTTGTCCGTACCAATGTGTTGATCGTGGTCGACGGCGAGGTATTCGCGCAGCGTGACGACGCCGTCTCCGTCCTTGTCGTGCCTCTTGAGCTCCCTCCGCGCGACGGCGTCGAGACGGTCCGCCGCCTGCCGGCGCAGCCAGGCCTCCAGCTCGCCGCAGCTGACGCCGCCGTCCTTGGGCGCCCGGTCCAGCATCGGGAACAGGTACAGCAGCCGCTCCTTCACGTTCAGCTCCCCGTCCGACCCGAAGTACCTGCATCCATCCATGCGCGCAAAACATCAAGCACTCCGCGTGCGCGCGTGGAAGACCACCGAGTTCTGCAGCGCGGCGAGCGGCGCACGCACCGTTCCAGGGGGCCGAGCTCGGCGTCGAAGTGGGACCAGTCGGGGAGGCGGTCGAGCGTGTCGCGGCACGTCCTGATGTCCGGGACGGCGCCGCCGCCGTGGAGCAGCAGCTCGACCTCGGTGGCGAACGGGCCGAACGCGGCGTGACGGCCGAACGGCACGTCGTGGCGCCCCGATCGGCGGTGCGGGATGGCGGCGACCGGCGGGGCAGCCGGGTCGACGGGGAGAAGGCACAGGACGAGCAGCACGCTGGTCGAGAGCAACAGGGCCATCGCCGCCGCGCCCGCCATATATGGTTCCCTCGATCGTCATGCCGGCCGGAGGGAGGGGAGGGGAGGTGACGCCGTGACGGTGCTCACCCACCCCCGGTGGCACTGGCAACGGCACGGTGGAAGATCGATCCCGCCTCGGCTGGGGCGAGCAGGCGGTGCAGGTGAGGTTGCATTTGTAGCAGCGAGCTCCGAGGATGACGCATTGCCTCCGAAACCGATGGAAAACCACACCGTGCCAACCTCCACGCCATGGTCGCCATGTGCTCCGCGTGTTTTGATTTTGCGTGTTTCTTGTGCCGGAAATGCGCGCCGCCGCCGGCGACGAGCTCGTGTTTTTTTTCCCCGTTGGGCCTGGCCCATTTCGAGCCCTCCTCTAGGCTCGGTGGGCTAGATAGAGCGTAGAGCCCATGCAAAATTCATCTGTACATGTACGATGGGTACGCGTATGCCTGTAGAGTGTAGAGTAGGGAGAAAAACAGAGCGGATACGGACGGATAATGCTCATACCATGTTCGTTTTTATATTTTTTGCCATATATAGAAACAAATACGGATAATTTTGAATATGAATAAGAATTGAATATGATCGGACACGAATACGGAAATAATTTTTTTCTCGGAACACGAAAACCAACTCAACTTCTTATAGAAACAAATATCAACATATATAATTAGCTCATTTTATATAAAATGTAATATAATTTATAAATATATTATAAAAAGGTAAATAATATTAATAGTGTGAACTAGTGTTAAGATATGAACTACTGTTAAAATCTAAAAAAGCTATATTAAAGGTCATAGATTTATAAAAAAATAAGGTATGTCTCATGGCTTCTGTAGATATCCGAATAACACTGTTCACTGGATATCCGAATTATTATCCGTATCCGATAGAAACCCCGATACCATATTCGTATCCGTATCCATGAGAAAATATTCGTATTCGTATCCGAACTATCTGGGAATTATCCGATCTGAAAGGTATCCATATTCGTTCTTATTCAGAGCATACAGAAACTATCCGCTCCGTTTTTATCCCACTGTAAAGTATGGGGTCGCGTCAACGAGATACTACTTGGCTCTAAAGAAGCAATAGAGTTACAGTCATTTGAAAGAGCTACCGAGGGACAGGCGAATAATTTGAAAGAGAATATACATATTTCAACTTTGAATACCAACGATACAACATGTAGTATATGTAAGAAATACCATGGCCTGCTCACAAGACCTAGTCTAAGTCAACACTATACTATGCATAGAGGTCACCCCATCATTATCTATCAGTATGTGATGTAAAGTACTAATCAGATATACTCCCATTGTTTCATGTTGTAAGATGTTTTTTTTATCAAATATAGTAATATTTATATTACCAAATTAGTTTTATTTAATTAATAGTTAAATATATTTTTATAATAAACTTACCATGATTCGAAAATATTACTATTTTTCCTATAAACTTGAAACAGTTTGTCTTTAACTAAAGTCAAAACATCTTATAACCTGAAACGGAGGGAGTATATTACTATCTCCATATCATTTTAAGTGTAGTTGTAGGTTTTGGTGTCCAACGTTTAACCGTCCATCTTATTTCAAAAATTTATGAAAAAATAAAAAAAATAGTCATGTACTATTCATGTTTTATCATATAGTAATAACAATAAAAATACTAATCATAAATTTCTCAAATAAACCTGTAGTTTTCAAATAAAACGGATGATGAAACGTTAGATATAAACCTGTAAAACTATAGTCTTTTTGAAAGAGGGGTAGTACTAATAGTATGTTTATGCAACATTTGTAGTTTTGTACTACCAACTTGCCTCCTGCACTAGCCTAGCTCACCCATCCCATCCTCGAGCCAACGCAACAATCTCTGTTAGTGAAGGCCGAAAGACAGGGACACCTTTCTTGTATTCCTCCGAAACCTTTACTTGCTCTTGCAAAAGAAAAAGAAAAAGACATTTTATTTTCCATGTACCTTCACCGTAATTAACGTGTACCACTACATGCATGCAGTGACGACAGTCAGTAGCGTGCTCCACGAACTGCACCCACACGATTGGTCGATTCATTTGACCAGAACGGGCAACCCATCGGCCGCGAACAGGTAACCAAATCCAGCCATATTAATTAAATCTCGCTCTTAATTGCGAAGCTTACTCCATTGACCGTGGTTAATGATCCAGTCTTCACCAAACCGTTTCATCCATTCTCTTTTCTGGATTTAAATCTAAGCGAAATCTTTTGAAACACCATCAAATCTTGGACAAAAATTTGTGCGAAATCTGTGAAGTTGGTAAAGTTTCCAGGTCTCCTGCTCCCACTCTCCTTTTCACGCAGCCGCAGCAGCAAAAAGCCAAAAAAAAAAAAGAAAAGCTAGCTGCACACACTGACAAGCTCATCACTCCACCAGCCAGCTTGAGCTCGCCCACTTCCGCTCACAAGAAGCACAACCGCGAGCTACCACAGCATCGGATCGAGGGCGAGCGGCGGCGGAGGCGGCGGAATGGGAGGGCCACTCGGCGCCATCATAGGCAGGCACCCGGCGGCGGCGGGCGGCGGCGGGGGGGATGAGCTGGGAGGTGTCGGCGGCGGCGGCGGCGGGGATGGCATCATTCGGCACAACCGGAGGTGCCGGGATTTGGCCTTCCTCGTGCTCTTCGCGGCCTTCTGGGTCGCCATGATCGTCAACTCCAGCTTCGGATTCAACCAGGGCAACCCACTCAGGTGAGGTGACCCGTGACCCACCCACTCGCCTTCACCTCTCCTCTCCTCAAGATTCGCCGATCTGTGCTGTCGGTGCTGTTTAATTTCGGTTCCCTGTAGCTAGATGCTAAGAGCGTTCATCCGGGGAACTTTTCCTTTGCTGGGTGGTGATTAATGCCGCGGTACATTTTGAGCTGTTCTTCAGACAGCAACAATTTACCAAGAACGGAGCATTTTCAGGTGTTACGGGCTATGTTCCTTGTTGGATGTGTTTGGGTGTTTAGTGCATACCTTCGCATTCTTGTTGGCTCATTTTTTTCGCGCGGATCCTGGTCAATTCTTCAACTTGATGTGTTATTTTCAGGCTTTCAGTCTAATTGAACTGACATAGAGTGAGAAAATGAGGGTGCCACTTGCTACTATGGAACATTCAGATGACTTTTTTTTAGGCTATTAAATACTTTAATAGCAGATCTTGCTTATTTCGGAATGAAACTTCTAGCTCCCGACTTTGTTATTTGTACTCTGAATCGAATAATCTTTGCTTGCTTTGTTTCAACCTCCCAACCGGATAGGTAAAGAATCCCACTTTTGCTTTGCAGGGAGAAAATGTGCCTTTAGTGGTTACTCTTATATATTAGAGTTGTGTGGTCCTTGGAATTGTATTCCCTCCGAAAAAAAACTTACAGCCCAGCTATACAGGATTTGTGCTCCCTAAAAGCAATTCACACTACGGTTATATATTAATAGAAACCAAAACCCACTACTGAGTGCTGACCAAAAGAAAATTTGTTTAGGGATAAAACTCAGTGCTGTGCAACTTTTGCATGGCTATCATTTTACTATTATTCAGACACTATGATGAGTAACCATACTACTCCTATTTAGTACATGCTGCATGTGTATCTAAGTAATACAGATGTCTTATATTGTTTTGATGACACAGGCTTACTTATGAACTAGACTACAAAGGGAACATTTGTGGCAGTAGGCATGGTGACCCGGATTTGCATGAGCTTGATGTTAGATATTGGATGAACCCAAACCAGGTGTACCAAAGTGGGGTCAAGGACAACAAGATTAACCTTGCTGATGCCAAAGCCATCTGCCTGATGGAGTGCCCCATGCCAGCAGCAGACGGATTAAACTTTGTTTGTGATTATCCAGAAGGGGACATTCGCCTGTCTGTCGATGATTGGATCGACAGGGACTATGACTATTTTGAGTTTCTCACACCAGATATGAGAAATAGTTCTCTTCAACTGCAGGGTCCATGCTACCCTGTTATATTTCCAAGTGTGAATGGTAATCTTTGCTCTGTTTGTAGCACTTCCGTGCGACCATTTTTTGTGAGCATGGATTAAATTGAGGGCTTTATTCCTTCATGTAATAAGTTTAAATAATGAGATAGCTGATCCAAAATCTTTGTTGCCTTCAGTCTACTGGAGCTGCCAATTTATTGCGCGAGCATCAAATGTCTCTTTGAAGCATTGGCAACAGATGGGTGGTATCAACATCGACGAAAATATTCTCATAGATAAAACAATCCACAAGGCCATCAATTCTAAATCTTCAGTCCTGAAGGTTTGTAAACTTCCTGGCACTGTTTTATTATCTGCACATTCCTTTTTTTTTGTCATAAACATTTCTGATTTACGTTGGAAGTGACAAATTATCCAGCTATTCCTATAGCTAACGCTGACCGTACATTACACTGCAGTAATTCTTTTTATCCTTACAAAAGAACTTTGTTGCACTGTTGCTCTGAAAGAAGCATATTACTTTCTAGCAACTGAAATGGATATTCCTTTTGAAGTATTTTGAGAAATTCCTGATGCAACATGATCTATATAGCACTGGAGTCCCATTTTGTCTTTGAAGATATTAATTACCATTTCCTTCGTCTGCAGAGATACGTTGCTGACATTGGGAAGTCATGGCCTGTGTTAATTGTTTGCGGTGGACTGCTCCCTCTTTTCTTGTCAGTTATCTGGTTGCTTCTGATTCGTTATTTTGTTGTTGCCACGCCATGGATAACTGTAGTGGTTTTCAATGCTCTAGTAATCTCTGTTACCATGTTTTTTTATATTAAAGGTATGGTTCACTTTTGCATGTCATAATTCCAAAATATAGCAAGGGAAATTCCATTGTATGCCATTTAACATGTTACACACATACGATCCTAATTGGCTACATTTTAATTCAGCTGGCTGGTTAGGCAATGATCCCTTAACAGTTGTAATTGGCGAAAGTGATCCATATGTCCACATAACTGGGCGGGTGAGTATATCCAATTTTTTGACTTTTTACAATATCCAGCTTCATGTTGCCTGATTGTTCATTCTTTTACTAGGAAATAAGCCACCTTCATGCTGCTACAGTGGTGATGACAGTAGTAATGATTATTGCATTTCTGACCTCCATAGCTATTATCCGTCGTATACTGATAGCAACACCTGTCCTGAAGGTACGTGAATCATTGGATGTACAAGCTTGATTAGCTAACTATTATACACTGTATAAGCAGAAGCTTGGTTTTGAAGACACTCAGCATCAATGCCATTCCTCCTCTTTGAAGGCAAGAATATAGTTAATAGTTCCTAAGCACTAACCTGATAAATTATTATCTTCAGGTTGCTGCGAAGGTCATTGGTGAAGTTCAGGCACTAATTATTTTCCCAGTTGTGCCATACTTTATCCTCGCTATCTTTTATATGTTCTGGTTTTCTGCCACACTCCATCTCTTCAGCTCTGGTCAAGTTCTCCGAAATGACTGCAATACAGATTGTTGCTCATATGATCTGAAGTTGGGCAAAGTAAACTGTGACAACTGCTGTGGGTACAGCATCCATTACACCCCTCATATTGGTATTGCCATTCTTTTCCACTTATTTGGCTGTTACTGGGCAACCCAATTCTTTATTGCTTGCTCTTCAACCGTGATTGCTGGATCAGTTGCTTCATACTATTGGGCACGTGGTGAAATATCTGTAAGTGAATTGAGGCACTTAAAATTTACCCTATATTTAGCAGTTAGTTTACTTCTCCTTTCCACTGACTATTTGAGCTATTCCTATGCAGCATGACATACCATTTGTTACAGTTGTTTCTTCAATGAAGCGGTTGTTGCGTTACAGCCTTGGTTCAGTTGCTATAGGTTCACTTGTTGTATCTGCTGTTGAGTGGGTGCGGTTTATACTAGAATGCCTCAGACGCAAGTTGAAGCTAGTTGATTCCGCTCGCGAAAGCTGCTTTGGGAAAATGACATCATCCTCTTCTCAATGCTGCCTGGGCTGCATAGACTGGACCCTCAAGTCTGTGAATCGAAATGCCTATATAATGGTAAGCATACAAAAATTCTTGTTCATGGAGCAATTGCTCCATGACTGAAATCAATCGTCTCCCCTGCTTTGTGTTGGTGACTTGGTGTGGATGCAAAATCATCTGGAAAAACATATGCTATTCACGTTGATGCTTCTATTGAATTCATTAGGCTTATGCCCTTCTTTCGGTGTTGCAGATCGCCATTACCGGGAAAGGGTTCTTCAAAGCTTCTGTTCTTGCAACTGGTTTGATCATGAATAACATACTGCGCATTGGAAAAGTTAACGTCATTGGAGATGTCATCCTCTTTCTGGGGAAGCTCTGTGTGAGCTTGTTCTGTGCGCTCTTTGCGTTCCTTATGTTAGACACACACAAATACAAGTCCGCACATAACAAGATATCATCTCCTCTTGTTCCTGTAGTGGTAAGCATTTTGTCGCTCTGTCATTGCGGTTTGCAAACTGACAAACGCCATTTCCATTGGTAAGACCTAAAGGTGTCTGTATTCTGCTGCTGCTGCAATTGCAGGTATCATGGGCCCTTGGTTTCATAGTTGCCAAGCTTTTCTTCCAGGTCGTCGAGATGTCGATTGACACCATAATCCTCTCATTCTGCCAAGATGCAGAAGAGCACCAAGGGAACGCGCAGTACGCTCCCCCTCTCCTCATGGAGACACTGGATGAACAGAGTGAACTCCAAAGACTAACTCAAGGACCTTGATCTTTTCTTTATTTTTTTTTCTTCTTGCAAGTAGAATTAAGTCGAAATGAAGAAATCAAGTAGAAGCCTGGTTATTATGTAATCATGTTCCATGTTGCTGGGTAGTGGGTAATTTCACCATTTTAGTAGTGCACTCTGATGCTGAATGTCTGGTCTCTAGCGTGACCAATACCCTTGGCTTGGTCTAACGTATGTACTACTTTTACTTAGTTAAGTACAATGTTAGTGAAGAAGGTTATATCTCACCTGAATGTCTGAATTTTTTTTCGCGACAGATTTGCATACATACGAAAGGGCATGTAGCCTAGTGATTACAGTGACCTGAGTAGTACCTCAAGGTCCTGAGTTCAAATCTCCTATGGAGCGAATTTTAGATTGGGTTGTTTGCGGGGCTAAGTTTCCTATTTCAATGGCCGTATAAGTTTTCTATCTCAATGACTGTATATATCCGGTTGGATATAGAGGCCGAGTAGAAAATACCCTTCTCTAAAAAAAAAAAATTGGGGTCAGAACTTAGAACTCCGACCCCCACTGGGATCTTATAGCCATGCAATCAGACCTGTACGCCGGTAGGATCAGCCTACAGTTGCAAACTGAAGCATGCAATCTCAGTTATTAAGGCGTAATGTGACTGCATCCTGAATTTTCTGACGACAATTCAGTCTCAGTTCCGGGGGTTCGGAACTTTAAACGTCGACCCCTCTTGCCGTTCTAATTACATCGTTTTACAGTAGATCAGTACTGGATGCGTATGTACACTTTCAATAAGACTGATCCTAGTGTGGTTTGGTCTAATTTAGAGATATATATATGGAGTTACTCGAATCATCAATTCACAAGTCCCAACATGCGCCGGAACCTTTACTGGTTGAAAGAATTTCATTTACAGTGAGGTTTCATCATGCATGCGTGATGCATCGACTAAAGAGTCTGGCATTTCTGCTACCATTCCGTTTGGTAATTCAGGATGCTTTGTTTCCAGAACACCCACAACTAAACTAGATTTTCCTTTCCCAACCTGAACAACGACAGCATGATGTGAGCTACCGAGCTTCACAGCTACAAGGTAGAGAGAGAGTGGGGTAGAGGAGGAAGGAGTATGACAGGTGGGTCCCACTTTATTTTTTATTTTTCTTTGATGACTAGGATGCCATGTGGACGCCATGTCAGCAAATACCACTATCAATACTGCTCTGGGAGTCAAGTTGCACCGGTTTTAACAGTTAAGGGGTTAACATATCCGGTATTACGATCGAGGGTCATGAATTAGATTCGATCCATTTTTGAGGGGGTCAGAGTGAACTTATTCCTTCCCTTAGCTACCAGATTGACTTCATGTATGCAAGCACAGCTCGTTTTATCACGAGTGGGCCTAATTAAGACCCAAAAGGCCGGCTACGAGATTGACTTCATGTACGCAAGCACAGCTCGGTTCCTGCAGGCGTCCCCCTCTGGTGAATTTTTTGTATTTATACTTTTTTTATTAAAATATTTACAAAAATAATTTTTTGTTTCAAAAATTTACAAATCTAATCGCCTGCCGCCCTTTGGGAGGGCGATTTTTTACCCAAAGGGCGTCAAGGGACCTAAATCCAAAATTTCCAGCACAACTTGTTAGCTGTATGATTTTACAATTTAAAATTATATTATATAAAGTCAGATGAAATAAAACTTTATATAAAAATTGTAGAGCTCAAGGAGATCTACAACTTTGTAGTTAACAACTTTTTCATTCAAGATGTTTTAGATATCTAAATATTCGTTACAAAATATAAAACACATTTAAAAAAATCTCAAATCTACATTTCAAACGACATTGAATGGAGATAAACTTTATATAAAAGTTGTAGATCTTGATGAGATCTATAACTTTGTAGTTTATCACTTTTCCATTTAAAATTATTTGGAGTATCGAATAAGCATTATTAGTTTTTAAGCAATTAAAATCGCTGGAAAGGGTTTGAACACAAATAAAAATTTTACATTTAGGTCCCTTGCCGCCCTCTGGAAAATCACCCTCCCAAAGGGCGGCAGGCGATTAGATTTGTAAATTTTCAAAAAAAAATTATTTTTGTAAATATTTTAATAAAAAAATGTATAAATAAAAAAATTTCCCCCTGTGGTAGGCCTTTCTGACGTCACCGTCTTGATCCGCTGCTACTCGATCATTGGACCGGTAATAGTTTAATTTTATGCTAAACTAATACTTCTCCATTTCTGTCAAAAATTGTTAAACCATCGTCACCATGCACTGTTGCCTGTGAGGCTCCTGCTCCACGGCAACGACGACCATATGCCCAATCGCTTGTGACGCAGCCGTATGTGCCCAGCAAAATGTGGCACTAGTGTCTCGTTTATTTCACCGGAGGAAAAGGATTCGTCCTATGAAGCCCCATTGTGTTTTGGACTGGGAAAAACTTATTTTACATATTCACTCATATCCCTTAATCCTAAAATTAGATGTAGAGCATCCTACACCTACAAAAACCCGTTCAAACCATGTCCCCGGTGGTTGAAATCATATCCCTCTATGGTTTGAACGGTGGTTACCTATGTAACATGTTCACTTAGTACTCGTCTCATAAGACGTATACGTGGCACTACAAGAATAAATAAAAAAAATGTTATATTACTTTTTTAGAAAAGAAAAAAAGCTTTGCTGTATAGTATGTATTACTCCCTCTGTTTTATATTGTAAGTCGTTTTGACTTTTATCTTAATCAAAATTCTTTAAGTTTTATTTAGTTTATAAAAAAATCTAACAGCATCTACAACACCAAATAAGTTTTACTAAATCTAATATTAAATATGTTTTGATAATATATTTGTTATGGGTTAAAATTTTACTATATTTTTCTATAAATAACTTAAAGACAATTTGATTAAGAAAATAGTTGAACGACTTATAATATGAAACTGGGAGCAATAGAGAAGGGAAGGACCATATATTAATCGAAAAAATAATAATAAAGAAACAGTGGAATTGCAGTGAGGATATCAGAGCAGAATTGCAGTCTGCAGATGGTCGGAGATGGCCAGAGCTAGCTACTTCGTCCATCGTCCCCGGCGGAGGTTCTGCCTGATTATAACTACCTGACGCTTATCACCGTGATAATCTAAACTAAATCCCAGTTCTCAAGGCGAAGTGGTATAATTAATCATATAGTATTATGCAGTTTATGTCCAGTCGTTGCTTCCCATGGTGGGATTCGGGCTCCGGGCCCATGTCTGCTACCAAGACGACGATTCCTTGCAAATTTCCCTTTCGTTGACAAATGATAATGCTTTCTTCTCTTGATCTCACGACCAGCTTTTCGTACTAGTTAACGCGGGCTCGGGCTCGGGCTCGGGGGTTAGCAACTCGGCATCTCTGCGTCGTCTTTCTTGTTAGTTATTTTATATTGGAGTCATCTTTGTCTGAGACTCTGACGAGTGAATCGTCCAGTTTCCAGCACATGCATCAGTCGTCGGCTCGTCGCGGGCTCTCGGGCTCAACCGGGCTCGGGCTGTTGATGTCCGAACGCCACTGCCACCGCCACGCGGCTCGCTTGTATAAATACTTGCGATCTCTTCTTCGTCCTCGTCGCATCGCATCCACTTCATCTCCAAGCTCATCACCTTCTTCTTTGTCACTTTGTCAGTCACCACACGCACCATCGAGTCGATCGATCGAGCAATGGCCGATTTCGTCACCGTCGCGATGCCCACCGCATTGGCCACCGAGCAGATCATCGACGCCGATAAGAAGCTGCGGCGCGCGCTGGTGGGCGGCGGCGCTGGCAAGGTCGCCGCGGCGCTCGTCCTCGCCCTTTTCAGGTCGCCGGGCGGCGTGTTCGTTCGCAGCAAGGCGCTCTTCGACGCCTATTACGTGATGCTGCTCGCCGTTGCCGTGTTCGGCGCGGCGGAGGTGGGCGTCGGCTGCTGGGTCTCTGCTTCCCCGAGCGACCGGCGGCGAGGCGTTGGGAAGCTTGTCGTCTGGGCCTCCGTCGTGCCAATCGTTGTCGTCGCCGGACTTGGAGGTTTCGCCGTACTCAAGTAATCAATGGTGCAGATGAGTTACGTTGGGTGCCTGCTTGTTCTTGCCAGTTTAATCTGCAGTCGTTTGCTTAGTGCCAGTAATGAGTGTGTTTTTGTAGCGGTTTGATATCAAATTACTGTTTTATTTCTGCACTGTATATGCTGTTTCTGAATTAATTTACCTATCAATTTGTGATTCGAGTGTACATTGATCAAAACAGAGCTACTGATTTTTGTCCTTGACGGGCGACAAGCTCGCCGGAAAACGCGGTTGCTGCGAAGTCGCTGAACCCGGTGTCTCTCACCACCTCGTGTTCTCGTCGTCGTTTGCGCGCGGCGGAGCTCCGGCGAGCTCCGGAAGCGGGGGAGATGACATCTTTGTTTTTTATGTGAACCGTTGGATGTGATTTCATCGGCCCAGATGGAGACGGATAAGCTGTACAAATGGCAGGGCACGTTACCACTGGCCCAGAAAAATACGGCCGGTCTGGTTTAGTAGGCCGAGGAAAAGATTGGCCCATTATGATTGGCAGCGATCCATATCACCAATTCATTCTTGTCATTCTGGCCCAACTTGCTCTTTGGCGCATGTAATTATCAGACTATTCAAATTTGTTGTTTTTTTTATATTATTAATACATTTAAAAAAGACTATTCAAATATATAGTATTAGGTTATGTCCCATTGAATATTTGGTTGCTATATTTTTGAACGGAGAGATTAGCCTTTACGCTATTGCCAAAATTTGAATTTTTAAAAAAATAAGTTTGATGTTTTTCTCATCGTAATTTATTTTACAATTTAGGTTTTAAAACACTAAAAACATATTGTCAGGGTTACGGGTTAGGTATACCCTTTGCCCTTCGATATACGTTACATATTGATATGGCATACCCACGCGCATACGGATATTTCCTGTATATTCTAAGGAAACCTTTCACGGAATCTATAGATGGGAAGAATCCTACTCGGGCAGAACTGGGTCGTTGGCGTATCGTATAGGGTCTGATACCTCCGAGTTCTATGAGGAGACCTCCACATCTGCGATATAAAAGGGGCCCCCCGAGAGGGGGTTTAGACATCGAATCTCAAAGCCAACACAACCTCCACAGCCTACGAAGCCGGAGCTTACGAGGAGCCAACTCATCGAGAGCTAGTCGAATCAACTCGACTACAATCTCGCCGGATCCGACAAGTTCCCTTGTTCTCTTTGTAACCTGTGTTTTCTACCATATAATCCCACATCAACTGGATTAGGGCTATTACCTATCAAGGGGCCTGAACTAGTATAATTCTTATCTTTTGTTTGCTTGATGTCGTACTACGTAGATCCTTGTACCAACGTACCCTAATACCTTCTATATCCGGTCTACGGGTATCACCCGTCGACAGTGGCGCGCCAGGTAGGGGGCCTTGGTACTCAAGGTTCTACTACTATGTCATCCAGCTTCGTTGACAACAACGTCAGCACCAGCCTCAGCCAAGTACTCCCTGCTTCAACAATGCTGGTATGGACTCAAGTCGGCGAAATCATCTTCCCGATTTACACCACGACGCCGATCTCAACCGGTCCTCCAATGACCGGAGACGAGAACGCAGTGGCTACGAACCAAGGCGATTCCATGTCGAAAAATCCTCCCGTCGAGACGGAGAACGGAATATTGACGACATCCAAGCTCAAGAAGGATTCTGATACGGCCAAACCTTGTCCTTCCGATATGAACCACGAGCCGACAAAGATGACTTCCGAAGCCACAAGGTCTTGGTGTCCTATCCACAAAACTAAGAAACACACCCTGCAAGATTGCTGGGTTTTCCTCAACGTCCGTGCTGAAATTCGTGCCTGCAAAGAACGTGGAATTCAGCGTACTTCTCTAACTCGGGATGTCTATTGTCCTATTCACAAGACAAAGAATCACGACCTCTCGAGCTGCAAAGTCTTTCTCGGCGCCATGAAAGCTCAGTCTCCTAAGTCATATATCCCCATCAGGGATAACAGCAAGGAACAAGGAGCGACTCCAACTTCAGATCGATTCGTTGGGGTAATCGATATCGATCCTCACGAACCATCGGTCTTACATCTCCTCGAGGACTATGGGTCATCGACAACGAGCGCGCCGCGGGAGGTATTGGCTATCGATGACGTTGGCACATCAGCGCACGCCAACACAGAAGCGGGGAATCAATCGACTACTCCAGCCCAGCACATCAGGGTTGTTCAAGCGATACTGAGGGAAACTCCCTACGATCCCGTTCTGAACGTTGACCTCGAGCGTTGGACAGAACGACTACGGGAATCGGTGACTAACCTCAGCAACGCGTTTGAAGAAGCCGCTACCGCAGCACACCAGGAGCAGCCACCAACTAGCAAGGCCAATGGTGAAGATCCGGAACGGAGGGAATCACCTCAACAAGCTACCCCTCCACCTCGCGGCACTGGCGATCTTCCAGATCAAATCAACGGCCACCGAGAAGCACGACGCACACGAGACAACGTGAATCGCTCTCGGCGTCATGTCTCTTCACGGCGCCATGACGGCGCCATGATAACGGAAATCGAGGAAATTGCTCAAACGAGGACCGGGACCATGACAACCACCACGATCACAACGATCGAGAACGACGGGTGCCAGACAATACTGGTCATGGCCGCCGCCGTATCGACGACGACGATGGAGATTGGCGCCGAGACAACAGTGGAAGACGACGACAGGATTCCCGAGATCCAGGCCGTCATCCTCGTAATCGTACGCCGGAACCAAGTGACCCATCGTCATCGTCATCATCCGCGTCCTCCTCATTGTCAGACAGACATCCACGAAGGACACACGACCGCCGGCAACCCACCGCCCCCAACGCTGGGAGTAGGGCTTTCGGTCGTTCCCTACGTTATGTCCGATGGCCTGAGAGATTCCGACCCGGAGCAATAGAAAAGTATGATGGGAGCACTGACCCAGAGGAGTTCCTTCAAGTCTACTCCACAGTACTCTATGCTGCCGGAGCAGACAACAACGCGTTAGCGAACTATTTACCAACTGCGTTGAAGGGTTCTGCACGTTCATGGCTGATGCATCTTCCTCCCTACTCAATCCCTTCATGGGCAGACCTGTGGCAACAATTCATCGCCAATTTCCAAGTAACATACAAGCGCCACGCGATCGAAGACGACCTACACGCGTTGACACAGAACTCGGGTGAATCATTGAGGGAATATGTTCGACGTTTCAACGAGTGCAGAAACACAATTCCTGAAATCACCGATGCTTCTGTAATTCGCGCCTTCAAATCCGGTGTCAGAGATCGCTACACTACCCAGGAGTTGGCGACAAGACGCATCACAACCACTCGGAGATTATTCGAGATCGTTGAGCGATGCGCCCACGCTGATGATGCGCTAAGACGCAAGAACGATAGGCTGAAGACCGGGGGAGAGAAGAAACCAGCCACGGACACATCTGAGTCAAGCAAGAAGAAAAATCGCAAAAACGGGAAAAGGAAAGCTCAAGCGGAAGTCCTCGCAGCAGAATACGCGAACCCTCCCAAACGCCCAGACCCACAAAGCAGCGACACAAAGAAATCATGGTGCCCCATACACAAGACGGACAGACATTCTCTGGAAGATTGCCTTGTTTTCAAAAAGTCGCTCGAGAAGCACATGGCATTTGAAAAAGGCAAGCGAGTACGCGTTGTCGAGACGAACGAAGAGACGGCTCCTCACGAATCGGACTCAGCGTATCTAGACTCCGACCTCCACATCTCACACATCTTCGGCGGTTCCACAACGTACTCCTCCAAGCGAGAATACAAGAAAGTGGAACGTGAAGTCTGCTCGACATGGCAGGGGGCTGCACCCAAGATGAAGTGGTCTGAGTAGAAGATAGAGTTCTCGGAAGAAGACCACCCCAAGACCGCCGTTATCCCAGGACGATATCCGATCGTGGTCGAACCCACTATTCGGAACATCAAGGTAGCGCGAGTTCTCATTGACGGTGGTAGCTCAATCAATCTTCTTTTCGCCAGCACTTTGGACGCGATGGGAATTCCGCAAAACGAGTTGACACCAACTGATCAACCCTTCCATGGAATTACTCCCCAATCATCGTCCAGACCTTTGGGCAAGATTACGTTGCCCGTGACTTTCGGTCAAGCCAACAACTTCCGAACAAAACAGATCACCTTTGATGTTGCTGAATTCGATACAGCTTACAACGCCATCATCGGGAGAACTGCACTTGCGAAGTTCATGGCCGCATCTCACTACGCATATCAAGTGCTTAAGATGCCGAGACCGAAGGGAACAATCACTATTCAGGGGAACGCAAAGCTGGCGGTGCAATGCGAAAAGCAAAGCCTCGACATGGTCGAGCAAACGCCCAGCCCACCCGCCACGACTGAGCCACCCAAGAAAGTGACCAAGACAAACAAGACGCCGAAATTAGACAGCGCCATCAAGATTGTTCCACTCTCCAGTGCCAACCCCGACAAGACCGTCAAGATCGGGGCGACACTAAACGAGAAATAGGAACTCGCGCTCATCACCTTCCTCCGCGACAATGCCGACGTGTTCGCTTGGCAACTGTCCGACATGCCGGGGGTCCCCAGGGAGGTGATTGAGCACAAACTCATGGTGCGACCCGATGCCAAGCCAGTAAAGCAAAGATTGCGGAGATTTGCACCAGACCGGAAACAAGCCATACGAGAAGAGCTCGACAAACTTCTCAAAGCTGGCTTCATCAGAGAAGTACTTCATCCCGAGTGGCTAGCCAATCCAGTCATGTTGCGGAAGTCCAACGGAAAATGGAGAATGTGCGTCGACTTCACCGACCTCAACAAGGCGTGCCCCAAGGATCACTTTCCACTTCCTCGAATAGACCAACTGGTGGATTCAACAGCCGGTTGCGAGTTATTGAGCTTCCTCGACGCTTACTCTGGCTACCACCAAATCAGCATGGCAAAAGAGGACGAAGAGAAGACAGCATTCATCACGCCGTTCAGGGTATTTTGCTATGTTAAGATGCCGTTCGGACTGATAACAGCTGGGAATACTTTCCAGCGCACGGTCCAGGGCGCACTTAGCAACCAGCTTGGCAACAATGTCGAGGCTTACGTCGACGACATCGTTGTCAAAACCAAGACAGGCGACTCATTGATTGACGATCTGTGGGAAACGTTCGACAACCTCCGACGATATCGCCTCATGCTCAATCCTGAGAAGTGCACGTTCGGAGTACCGTCGGGCAAGCTGCTCGGATTCCTTGTCTCTGGCAGAGGAATAGAAGCAAACCCCGAGAAGATCAAGGCAATCGAGAACATGAAGTCGCCTACAAGACTCAAGGAGGTACAAAAGCTAACCGGATGCATGGCAGCACTAAGCAGATTCGTCGCTAGGATGGGAGAACGAGGACAACCTTTCTTCGCTCTGTTGAAGAAACAAGACAAATTTGTATGGACACAGGAAGCCGAAGAAGCATTCATTGCACTCAAGCGCTACCTATCAAACCCCCCCGTACTTGTTGCTCCCCCAACCTAATGAAGAATTATTCCTCTATATTGCCGCCACGCCACACTCCGTTAGCACTGTCATTGTTGTCGAGAGAGAGAAAGTACAGCGACTAGTTTATTACGTCAGCGAAGCTCTCCACGACGCAAAGACAAGATACCCACAAATCCAAAAGCTGCTTTACGCAGTTATCATGACATCAAGGAAGCTACGCCACTATTTTCAAGCCCACAGAGTCACAGTTGTCTCCTCTTTCCCTCTTGGTGAAGTTGTGAGAAACAAAGACGTTGTCGGCCGCATTGCGAAATGGGTAGTCGAGCTAAGCCAGTTTGATGTCCACTTTGTGCCACGAACAGCCATCAAGTCCTAGGTACTCGCCGACTTCGTTGCCGATCGGACTATGCCAGATAACAAATCAGACAACCAAGGCGACAATGCAACATGGACAATGGCGTTCGATGGCGCACTCAACAGCCAAGGAGCAGGGGTAGGATTTATCTTGACGTCTCCCTCCGGAGATCAATTCAAGCACGCAATCCACCTCAACTTCAGGGCGACCAATAACACTGCAGAAGGACTACTCGCCGGGGTACGAGCTGCAGCTACACTTGGGGCCAAGCGACTAATCGTCAAAGGGGACTCCGAACTAGTCGCGAACCAGGTACACAAAGATTATAAATGCTCTAACCCTGAGTTATCCAAGTATCTCGCAAAAGTCAGGAAGCTAGAGAAAAAGTTCGATGGGATCGAGGTCCGACACGTCTACCGCAAGGACAACGTCGAGCCAGACGACCTAGCACGACGTGCGTCCAGACGAGAATCGCTCGAGCCTGGCACTTTTCTCGATATCCTGACGAAGTCATCGGTGAAAGAGGTTAGCGGTGAAGTCAGCCCGAACACCCCCGACATTAGCTCGGAGGTCACCGAGGCAGAACGCGCCGTTGCCGACATCTAAACCACAGACGACTGGCGCATCCCACTAATCAAATTCATCAGCAGCGAGGAGTTGCCCGAGGACGACACAGTGGCCGAGAAAATAACCCGTAAAGCAAAGATCTACTGTATGGTCGGCAATGATTTATACAAGAAAGCGCCAAACAGGGTACTTCTCAAATGCGTCTCGACCGACGACGGCAGACACCTCCTCCTCGACATACATGAAGGCATATGTGGGTCACACGCCGCCGGTCGGACATTGGTCGGCAAAGCTTTTCGACAAGGCTTTTTCTGGCCAACCGCCCTTAAAAATGCATGCGACATGGTCCAGCGATGTGAAGCCTGTCAATTCCACAGTAAACACACAAAGCTACCCGCGCAAGCACTCCAGACTATCCCTCTGACTTGGCCATTCTCGTGCTGGGGGCTAGATATACTTGGGCCATTCCCACGAGGACAGGGCGGCTACAGATTCCTATTCGTGGCGATCGACAAATTCACCAAATGGATCGAAGCAGTACTCACGGGGGAAATCAAGGCCGACAACGCCATCAAATTCATCAAAGGGATATTTTGCAGATACGGACTACCACACCGCATCATAACTGATAACGGCTCTCAGTTCATCAGCGCCGATTTCCAGGACTACTGCATCGGGCTGGGGGTCAAAATATGCTTCGCCTCGGTCTCTCACCCTCAAAGCAACGGACAAGTTGAGAGGGCAAACGGCATAGTACTACAAGCGATGAAAACCCGCGTCTACGACAGGATCATGTCACACGACAAAAGGTGGGTTGAAGAACTCCCGTCAGTACTATGGGCCGTACGCACCACACCGACAACGTCTAATAAGGAAACATCCTTCTTCCTCGTGTACGGCTCTGAGGCCATGCTCCCAGGCGAGCTACAACATCAGAGTACACGAGTACAGAAGCACTCCGACGAGAACCAGGAGGAGCAGCGAGATATCGCTGTAAATCTTCTCGAGAAGCATCGGGAACGAGTTGCCGTCCGAGCAGCCAGCTATCAACAGACCCTCCGCCGTTATCACGAGAAGCGCATCCGTGCACGCATACTTTCGATCGGCGACTATGTCCTCCGACGAGTTCAAAGCCAAGCAGGGCAAAACAAACTCTCACCTAAATGGGAAGGACCTTACACGATCACACAAGTCTTGCGGCCAGGCGCATTCAAAATCGCAGACGGCGACGGTCGCGAATTAGCAAATTCTTGGAACATTGACCAACTACGTAAATTCTTTGTATGAGTCAATATCATTCATACCTGTAAGCACCCTTACAGTATCAATAAAGGCTATTTCTAGGCCCATATCACAATCAACGTGTTTCGCCCGATGATCCCTCACTCTGATGACACCTAGCGTTGAAACATGTCCTTATGTCCCTTTACGCCGTCTCGACAAGGCCTCCGAGGAACCTAAGGGATCTTCGGCTGGGGACGCCCAGAGCCGATAAGGCCTTGTCAGATCCTGTAGAGACGAAAGACCATGTAAGATCTGGTCGTGTAAGAGTTCTCACCGTGCGTATTAACCACGCCGTGAAATCGGAAATCAACTTTCCAACTTCACGGCTGGGGGCTAGGATCAGAGCTTATTCAACCAAGGCAGGTCAAAGGTCCAAGAGCCTTATCCTCCGAGAAAACTCCTCCGACGACAAGGCTAGGGGCTAGGGAGAGTGTACGAATCAAACGGCTGACTAAAGTCGTTAACCGAGAACGCACTCTTACACATGACATCCAGAGTAAGAGACATTTGTCAAAGATAGATTTCTTTATTCACAAAATACTCCTTACAGTTTTTTCACAAATCTTTCGCTACATTACATCTTTTCCTAAGATATTTGTCACAGGGTACGAGTACTACCAAGAAGGCCAACGCCAGTCCATAGACTGGAAGATCTTCTCGGCCAACGGTGACATTGACCTTGCCAGATGGTCTATCTCCGCCGGAGTCCTCCGAGAACGAGCAAAACCCTCACGAAGATGTTCGAGGTCCAGGTGCGGGCGATGATCTCGTAAGCAAGCCAACACGTGCCCCCCGGCATATCGGCTCGATCAACGACACTCCTGTTTCAAGGCCTCGTCGATACGCTTGCCGATTCCATTGAGTTGGGCACAGGCCCCATTAAGCCACGAGATGTACCCGGCTGCCGACTCCTCGGGATCTCCGCGGACTACTCGAAGCTCCCTGCATACTCTGGCCATGGATGTGTAGCAACTCTTCAAGTACAAGTTAAACCATACCTCACGGCCTCGGAGCGTTTCCACAACCTGCTCTTTCTTCACGGCCAGCATGGTTCTCTCGAGCTCCGCCACTTCAAACTTCGTCTTCCAGTATTGGATACGACGATCTTGGCTAGCAAGGGCACCCTCGAGATCTGCTAAACGTGATAACCACTAAGTCAAGCTATACATCTCTTTCGGGAACATGGCTGACCTAGTCAGGTGGGCATTAAGGGGTGAAGGGACTACTAACCTGAGGAAGTCGTTGCCATCCTTCCCTCTATATCAAGGGGTTGATCCACATGGTCAGGCGAGACGTGTGGTTCAAACTCGAGTACCGGAATTACTGCCAGTGACTCGGGCTGCCCGCGCTGCTGGATATCCTCGTCATCAATATCTCTACAGAGGACAAAAGTTCCCGAGGACAGCATACCAAAGTAAGCCGGGATAGTAATCGCACGCACAAAGGCGGTCAGAGTTCGAGTTTTACACATTATCTAGGAAATACAAGAAGTCCTACTCTTCAAAAAGAGGGAGAACGGACTCCCCCAGATCACCGACTTCTTCCATCACCTCCTTATGCGTGTCGCTAGCCGCTCCCTGGTCCAAGATCTCGCGCAGATCGAGTTCAGGACGCGACAGCCTTACACACGCGAGGACATGACACGCCCCGGTGTAGATTCCGTTTGACGTCTCCTCCGCAATCCTGGCCGCATGCTTGGAGGGATTTCCCCCATCGCCGTCGCCAGTTCCGCGAGAGAGGAGGTCAGCGAAAACTCATCGGGATTCGCCGGGATCGTGGACGTGACGCCGCATTCCCCGGTGAGCTGGTGAAGCCTAGTGTAGGTGACCCTCAACGAGCCCCGGATCTCAGATAGGTTGTTCCCGAGTTCCGACATTCAGTCCTCGAGCCCCTTCCATTGTCGCTCGTTGCCGGCCGCCAACTCCCTCATCTTCGTGAGGTCTTCACGGGCTTCAGCCAACTCGCGCACCAGTCTGTCAGCACGCGCGTTCGCCGTCGCCGCTTCCGACCTCGCCTCCGCAATCTCGCGGCCGATGCCGCGAGCACCGGCTTCGAGGAGGCGCCCCATCTCGACTTGGAGCTCCTCCTAGGTGAGGACTGCAGCTGGCAGGTCACGACCTGCCGCGGGGTCACTGACTGGGCCACTAGGTGTCACCTCCCGGCTCCCGGCTACGGGCACGACATCCGTCGAGGCCACGACGGGCGACGCACTAGAAGCTCCTTCGGACTTGGCTCGCGCAGCCTTTGCCCGCGCCTCCCTACAGGACGACTACGAGTCAGACAACAATCGAATAAGAGGCGCGGGGATTCAAGAATTCATCTACTTACTTCTCGCCGATTGTCACAATGCGTTGTCGTCATGGAGGTGGGGGAGACGCGTCCGAGGCCTAGAAGACAATCAACGCAAAGTAAGGAAAAATCCTTCTTGCTGCACGATTTAACGATAAAATAAATTACCGAGGGGGTCGACGCCTTGCGACGTTGTCCGATTACAGACGAGAGTTTCCTCGGCTTTGTCAGAACATTGCCACCGCTAGTGGTGGCAGCATCAGACGCCTCCTTGACGACCTTCACTTTCAGAGATGACGCCACCTGATGGTCCGCGAGCGGTCCGATGATATCAGTCAAAGGAAGGGCCTACGCTCAATCAAGTCATAAAGTGATTTCGAAAGGAGAATGCGGGATGTTCATCGAATATACTTACGTTGATGGCTTCATCACGTTCCGCCGCCCCCTTTTCACAAAGGGACATAGGGATGTCACTCGCCGTGGTCGGGCCACTGATCATCACTTGGCCGACGCGGCGCTCCACGGTTTCCCCGCTCAGACCTGTTAATCGAGAACCAACCTTCGATAAGTCAAGAGGAATGCGAACACAAGTATGTCAAGATAAATGCGAGAAAGATACCCCGAGGAGAAACCCGGGTCACGTCCTCTGGCCCGGAATAGTTATAAGCTGGATGGGCCCGAGCCTGAAGCGGTTGGATCCGCCTACCAACGAAGTCTGCAACGACTTCATATCCCGACAAACCCCGTACTCAGAGATTGTCGATGATGTCGATAAACGACTGAAGAGAGGGGGTCAAGGGGGGCTTTGCGGTCCAAGACGGAATCTTGTTCGGTTGATCTTCGGGAACCACGAAGTCAGGGTTCGAGTCCTTGATCTCAAGATAAAACCACCTATTCCTCCACTTGCTGTGAGAAGAAGGGCACTGGAAGGGAATGTAACGCGACTTCAGGCCATCCCGAAGTCGGAACCCGACGCAACCAGATACCCTGTTGGATTCCATCCAACGCAGTTCATAGTAAAAGCGAAAAAGATCAAGGAAAGGCTCTACCCCGATGTAGGCCTCACAAAGATGCACAAAGATGCTAAGGAAGGCGATGGAATTGGGGTTCAAATGGAGAAGAGAGAGGCCATAGAAATTCAAAACCAGGAGAAGAAATTTGGAAGGTGGAGGGAGAAAACCGCAGAGAACATAATCTTCGATCGCAACCATGCGACCCAATATGGGCTGAGGATTAGTACCTCCTGCTTCCCTCTCCATGGTTCCATGGCCAGGAAGAGCGCCATCCTCCTGGAGTTTCTTCAACGTTGCACTAGTGGAAGCTGATTTGCCGAGGTCCATTGCCGATAGAAGGTCGCCGAAAAGCGAGCCTAGGTTGATGAACTAGGGTTTCTTGCGGCGGCAGAGAAGGCAAAGAGTGCTTGGAGGTGGTGTGTGTTTAACAGGTTTGGCGGACTTCAAGATGGACTCCCAAAATTCCTTTAAATAGGCGCACTACCGACGGTGCGAATTCCAGGGAACAGAGAGAGATGTCCGCCGGAAATTTCTGGTCCCGTTACGCGCGGCGGTTTTTTGGACTTCAGTTTAAAATTCGCTCGTGACCGTTGAGCTTCAAATGGTGTGCTCGACTACGGTCTATCTCCGCGGTTCTCGCACCGGGAATGACAACAGTCTCGACACCCGAAGTCGCAAATGGTTGCACGAGTTCATTTTAAGCAGAAGTCGGGGGCTACTGTCAGGGTTACGGGTTAGGCATACCCTTTGCCCTTCGATATACGTTACATATCGATATGGCATACCCACGCGCATGCGGATATTTCCTGTATATTCTAAGGAAACCTTTCACGGAATCTATAGATGGGAAGAATCCTACTCGGGTAGAACTGGGTCGTTGGCGTATCGTATAGGGTCTGATACCTCCGAGTTCTATGAGGAGACCTCCACATCTGTGATATAAAAGGGGCCCCCGGGGGGGGTTTAGACATCGAATCTTAGAGCCAACACAACCTCCACAGCCTATGAAGCCGGAGCTTACGAGGAGCCAAGTCATCGAGAGCTAGTCGAATCAACTCGACTACAATCTCGCCGGATCCGACAAGTTCCCTTGTTCTCTTTGTAACCTGTGTTTTCTACCATATAATCCCACATCAACTGGATTAGAGCTATTACCTATCAAAGGGCCTGAACCAGTATAATTCTTGTCTTTTGTTTGCTTGATGTCGTACTACGTATCCTTGTACCAACGTACCCCAATACCCTCTATATCCGGTCTACGGGTATCACCCGTCGACACATATAACATATAAAAGGTTCTCCATAAATTACATGTAAAACAACTTATCAGCTATAGGCCAAAACGATAGAAGATTAAATACTACTCCCTCCGTTTCGAAATGTTTGACACCGTTGACTTTTTAGCATATAGTTAACCGTTCGTTTTATTATATTTAACAATGAATAAAATGATAGGAAAAGAATTAATAATTACTTAAATTTTTTGAATAAGACGAATGGTCAAATAAGTACTTAAAAAGTCAACGATGTCAAACATTTTGAAACGGATGGAGTAAAACTACTCCACATTAAGTAACAAAATTTATTGATAGTAAAAGGTAAAATTATATCGGTCAACAACGACAGCTATTTGAAGTCGGAGGAAGCATCAAATCGTCCTTCGCCGCGGCGGCGGCGGAGGCGTCAGTAGCCGAGACGGCGGCGGAAGGTGTACCACCCCTTCTTGCACGGCGCGCCGATGACCCTCATGCCGCGCTTGCACGGCTTGGTGACCACCTTCGCCACCATCCTCCTCACGACCGACCTGCGTTTCTTCGCCGGCAGCACGGGCAATGCCTGCTGCTGCTGCTGCGCTCCGGCTCCGCCGCCGCTCTTCCTCGGCGGCGCCGCCGTACATGGCGGCGATGAAGACGACGCCGACGGCGAGCGCATGAAGACGACGCCTCTCTCTATCGTCTCGCCGGCGATCGAGCAGGGAGATGATGGAAACGACGAGTCCTGTAGAGAATGGCTGGCAACGCGCGGCTGCTGCGGCGACTTGTCGAATAATTTGCGCGCACTCGCCGTTGGTTTGGTTTATGTTTAGGCTGCATCGATTTGGGCGGTGGTTGGCACGGTTAGTCTTGCTAATCCTTTTTTTGAGTTTTTGTTTTTATTTATTTTCGAAAGAATGAAAAATAATGGATTAATGCGACAGGGTACAATGTTAAAAAAAAAACGATCAGCTGGAAGAAGGAAATTGTTGTCGAAAGCTGGAAGAAGGTTCTCCAGTAATGACGCTTCAATTACCATTGGTTGATCCATGTACAAAGTCCAATACACTCAGGACTCCTTTGGAACGAATTTTACAGGATTTAGTTGAAATCCTCTAAAATTCTCCAAAATTCCTCCGATTCGAACTCCCTTCCTAAAGTTAAATTACATCTATCTCACAAATAGCTCTGCTATGTATGTGTGTGTATGTGTGTGCTTTGCTTCAGTTACGCGCGTCGCTCAGGCGTGTCGGCGTGCCGGCGCCGGTGCCGGGGCAGGAGCCTCCGGGCGTCCGCGTCAGCGAGGCGAACCCGGGCATCGACATCGACCTCGTCATGCCGCCGCCGCGGGGCGACGGCGACGACGGCGCCGACAGCGACGAGGCCTGCCGCTGCAGCATCGGGTGCGAGCTGCCCTGCGTCGACACGCTGTGCAACGGCGGGAGCCCGACGACGCCGGGGTGGCACGGCGTGCCGGGCCTAGCGCTGCCACCGCCGCTGCGGAGCGGCTGCAGCTGGATCTTCAGGTACGGCCGCGACGGCGTGGTCTCGACGAACTGGCCGTGCTCGTCGTCGCCGTCGTCGTCGTCGAGGGAGCAGACGGTGCTGGTCTCCGTGCGGATGGTGGAGTCGTCGCCGCCGCGGTGCTTCTTCCTCCTCCTCCTCGCGTCTTTCCCCCACCCATGCATCGTCTCTCTGATCCTTCGCGGGATCAGGGCAGCCTTGTACTTTGACCCCATCTGTTGTCGTACCAGCACAGTGAGATTAGTTCAATCTTTTTTTTTTGGGGTTCAAAATTAAATACTAGACCTTCCATTTTCAGAATATATGATACCGTTAAATTTTGGACATTGACAATTCGCCTTATTGAACAATTTTAGTACAAATATGTAAATAATTGAGGCATGCTTAAAATATCTTTAGTGATAAAACAAGTCACAACAAAATAAATGATATTAGCACTAAGTATTTGAATAAGGCGAATGGTGCGTTGTATATTTGAAAATAAAGGTAGTGTGTCTATGGTGCGTTATATATTTGAAAATAAAGGTAGTATGTCTTAAGGTAATGGGAATTATCTCGCCTCTGCAATTCATCTATATTGATCTTGCTAATCAAAATGCCAATCCTTTAGGAGTGATTTCAATTTCATGGTATGCAATCTGAAGCTTTTGGGATATAAACAGGGCATTACCTGAGTGACAAGGGCATAAACAGGCAATGTGCTGTAACTACACAGGAACTGCCCGGCAAACCTGGTACATCAGGATGTATTCTTCGTTATAGGCGAAAAGAAGAAAAACGCAATACAGAGAAATTTTAAGTAAAACTGAGAAGCTGCTTACCCCAATATGAGGCGGCAATATACTATCAGGTGGTTCTTGATGAAGCATGAATCATAACCAAATTGCCACTGCAGCATAATGATACAACCCTGTTAATATTTTACCACTTTACAAATGAATGCTAGCTCACAGCGTCTTATCATGCCGTACGAATTTCCCAGAAAATGTTGCTGTTAACAAAGGTTGAGACAGAAGTAGTTACCCAGAACCAGAAGAAAGAAGCCAATTCAAATGAGTTCTGCAGCAATTAGCAAACCAAAGAGTGTATAAGTTCAGGCTTGCCCTTAATCCTTTTCAAAAGTTAACTAGCAATGCAAATGTACCTGAAAGAGAATGAAATGGATCAGCCACAGGAGAAATTCTGGTTTCTTGAACCAAAAGAGATCATCCCGTGGCTTTATCCTTGGTCCGTATGCATTCATCTTTGCACCCTCTGCTGTTAAAGTTGCTATGACGTATTGCAGCTTTGCGCCAACTAGAAGAACAAGCTGCAGGACATTCAGATTATGGTCAATACCACATCATACATGTTACGGATTGTGCACGAAGCAAGCTGCAACTTACAGTAACAGGAAGAATGGCTATCCAAAAGTACAAGTTCGATCCTACAAGAAAATAACCATGTATAATGCTGGATAATGAGACAGAAATATGATAGTAGTGACGATATTAAAAGAGTGGTTGGAACTTTACCGTTGATATTGAATAACATGAAAGCAACAACAAAACCCCACAGCAGCCCACTGCATAAAAGGATTAAATGAGTAAGTTTTCTGATTATATATCTCCAATGAGAAAAATAAAATGGAAGTAACATCCATAAATAAGCAGCGCATAGACAAAATTATAAGGGTGTACTATTAAACCAACCTCACTCCAACAATCTTCTCAAACTCCTCTTCCATTGAGCGTACCATGTAATCATGGAAATCATATGTTGGTGCAAGATTGTGGGTCTGCAATCATTCTTAAGTCAAACAAGAGAGTACAACTAACAAATTTCAGCACACGCCAAACCAGCATATGGCGACAGAATTTTGAGAACAAGAATATTCAAGAACAATGAAAACAATATATATCTACTCTGTTCAAAACAGAAAAAAAATATGTATATCCACTCAACATGGCCATAGAAAAACAACTGCTTACCATTATGAAACCCTTGCGGAGGATAAGGTAATCTGCTCGAACAACAGATTGACCAAATTGTGCGAGAAAGCAAAACTGTATGGTAACACAATAAAAAAAATGTTAGCTGTGAACACAGCAAAGCCTTATGCCTCACATTAGCAACAGCAATTATTTCCCTCAACATACCACACACTTGATCGCATTATTTTCACTCCAAGAGCGGAATGAATAAGATCTGCCAAGTGCTGGTTGCCTTCTAGTAGCTGATATATAGGCAATCTCTGTTTAAATGAGAACAGAAATGGTCAGATATCTTTCCATTATAATGCCAACATGTTTTTACAAAGATAATACTGGCTTCCTCAGTAGTTCCTTGTAAGAAGTGCTGTACAGCATCCTCAGTGCTAAATGCTTTCAGTTACATTTCATGTCATTATGTCCCATTACTTCGAACTATATATTCTACTCCCTCCGTTTCAGGTTATAAGATGTTTTGACTCTAGTCAAAATCAAACTGCTACAAGTTTGACTAAGTTTATAAAAAAAGTAGTAATATTTTCGACCCAAGATAAATTCAATATAAAAATATATTTAATTATTAATTTAATAAAAGTAATTTGGTAATGTGAATATTACTATATTTTTCTCTAAACTTAGTCAAACTTGAAGCAGTTTGACTTTGACCAACGTTAAAACATCTTATAACCTGAAACGGAGGGAGTATATCTCATTATGAAATCTGAGCATAAAAAAAATGAAAGGTACACTTACGAGAAAATGATTCATGGTTATCCCTAAATGCTTCATCTTCCCATTTTCTCCAAGAATGGATCTGCCACCATCCAAATATTTAAGTATCATGTTTACCTTTTTCATAAACTTATACCAAAATAAGATAATAATAACATTATAAAACCAATTTTAACAGCAAACTTAGAATATAGTATTAACATAGCTAATCCAGATTTTTGTAAAGAGATATCATCATCCGAAAAAGAACAGAGGGACTAATGCATATTATATAGGATGCATAAAATTGAGCATAGACTTTTTCTAGAAGAGACATCAATTTAAAATTCACACGGTACAATTTAAATACTCCAAACAACAGGCGCACAACTATTCCTTGAACCAATAAAATGCATCTGTTTATGTACATCAGAAGTTTTGTATGTAACAAATTTACATATTCTAAATCTGTTTCATCATCATGGTGTGCTTTAGTAGTAAAGACATGCACAAATTAGTAAGCTTGAAAAATGTTAACCAGCAACAAAAGCTTCATGGAAGCCTAGCAGGCAATGCCATTAGCTTTTTAGCCATCCATTGAATTCATACATCGATATGTTGCGTAACCTACATATAGTTACTGTATTTTTTATAAGTGTTTTGATGACATCCAAAGATCCCAAGTTAAAAAATATACCAATGAAAATCAACAGTACATCTTAATAACATTGAAAGTTGCAAATGTTTAGAAAAGTTTATAAGAGGTGTAACTTGTAACTGAAATGGAAATTTATAACAACTAGAAAAAACCTTGAGTATAGCAAGCAGCATCGTCAAGCAACTGTATGTCACATGGGTTACTGCCATGACAAATATAAAGCGGTGCAGCTGCTCCAGACCTTCATGTGAAACAAATGACTCATATCCCTGCACATGACATTTACTACAACATTTGTCATCCAACCCAATAAGTCCAGCAGTCAGAAAGTTAACAAACACACCTCAGCGCAACTTTGATTATGATGGTAACGAGCTTTAAGGTTCCTCCTGGCCGCATGGTGCAGAATGACTTCAATTAGGTGCTTGCGTGCACTAGATACGGCATGCTTAATCTTTATAGATTCTTCAACCTCTTCTCTGGTGCATGGGGAGAAATTGCTGTTGTAGTACTTTGAATCAATGCATATACCTGAGATGATTCTTGATGTAGCTGCCAGAAGCAGAGATATGAAACCAAGCAACATCATTTCTACAGCAAAGTCAGAGCAAATCATTAGTCCACGTTGCACAGCAGTCCAAGAAAACAAGCTAGCAAAGAGAAATAAATAACGGATGGCCTACCTTCTTTCATCTTCTCCATTGCTTTGTGGAGTGGATTTCGGTGGGTTTTCTTCAACCACTGAACATGTACAAGATTACTATGAGTTCTATTTCAACATAACGCGTGACTGAATAATCGATTAAAAGAAAAGGAAGAGAGGCTTTCATATAATGTAGAATAACTTCCACAGAAAAGAAAAGCTTATCCTTCATTGCTTATTGTTCCAAAACTCTGAAAGATGAACAAAAGAAAAAAATAAAGGAGAGTCCCAGACAGGGCCAAGCTACTATTAAACCATCAACACACTTTTTATTTTCTCCAAACAGAAAAAAGAACACACACAGATAATATTGAGCCTCACTAAGCAAGTGACGAACGGATTAACAGAAAGAGATACTACATTTATCAGTGTAATATTCAGGGTACTCACATAGCTGAGGCGATGAATGGAGCGCTCGATGAGCAGCGAGCCGGCGACGAGGAGAGTGAGCACGATGGCCACCGACCACGTCGGCGTCAGCGCCAATGACCGCCCCTCCTCAGGGACGGCGGCAGCCCCGCCGCCCTCGCCTCCGGCCATCTTGTTTTTTTTCCCCTCAAGACGCACACCAAGGAGACACCTTTTGCTCCTTTTCTTCTTCTTCCTCCTGATGAGCAACTCCTCCTATTCTTCTCCACTAACCGCCTCTGCCTCTAATGCAGGCACCACATTGCAATTGCCGCCACGAGAGGAGCTCAAGGATCAAGAACAGACCAAGAAACCGCAGCAATGTGCAGGGGTTGGATTAAAAAGACCCGTTCTTTCCCCAGTTTCTTGGCATGGGATGCAGCTGTCCGCTACATTACATTGCCATTAGCATCAGGCAGAGCAAAACCTGGACCATGGGAAAGAAAAACTAGGGATCTTGGAGGAGGAGGAGGAGAAAGGAGCACCAATATTTTTCTTCAGCTTTGATTACTTTATGGCGCCTTTGCTAAGTTTAGGCTTTTGGACCTTGTGGGGAGAGGAGGGAATGGTGAAGGCAACACCTTGTCGCCAACAACAACAACACTCCTTCCTCGTTACATCAAAGAACTTACTATTAAGCCTTGCAACTGGCAAGATGAGCAGAGCTAGCTAGCTAGCTAGCTAGGAGATGAAGAGTGAAGAGACAAAATGCAAGAACAAAACTCCTTGAGAGGAAGAGCAAAAAACTGAAAGGAGAAGAAGCTCCCAAACTTGTGGGTTCCTCTTTGGGAGCTTGTGGCATAGGAGATCAAGACTCAAGAGGAGGCAAGAAAAGGACGTTTTGCTGCAGAAGCAGCAGCAACGATCAGCTGAGCTAGTGCTTCACCAGCTCCAGCTGCGAGCAGAGAGCGAGAAGAAGAAGGAAAATGCCACTGGAAAGAACTGTCCAAATTGCCAGCCAAAAGGGGATCTTGAATAGACTAGTATAACTGCTACTGCTGCTGCTGCTTAGAACTGTCATTTTGTTATTTTCCATCCCATGATTCGCTGTTGCTGATGGCGCCCGCTAAACTAAACAAATACTACAGCACTGTACTATGATAACAGCACAAGGCAAGAAGAAGATTCGAGGGGGGCTCCTCTCCTCGCTCCTCCTATCTGCTTGGCAAGTACAGGGGGGGTCTCTGACACCAGCACGAGGGGCCATGAGCTAGGTAGACGCTGACGTCACGGCCCCCCTTTGGCTGGCAGGTGGGGCCCAGCGGGGCCCAGCGGAGGCGGGACCAGCAGGTCGGCGTCGATGCATGTGCGGCGATATGTGCATGTGTGCTTCAACTGTCCGGCGTGGCAGTTGGCAAGAGTGATGCGTTGCGCGCAATTAAAGCTCTGTTTGAAGTTTGTATGTATTGTTTAGAAAAATGAACTTGATTTGGGTAGAATTCGTGTGTTTTTTTTCCTGAAATTCCAATTCGTGTGTTTCGCTTGCGTGCCTCGGCACCGGATGTGCCCTGGAATCCGGCCGGGATTTGATGCGGCTAAGTTATTCTTGAACACTAATCATTTTTATTTTTTCCTAGTGGCACCAGATCTAGTACATTTCATGTTCAGCTTTGCATGTACTAGTACTGATCTTAAGCATTGTTATGGGTCTCAATCAGTTTCAATGGCATAGCATCTGACCTGTAAGCGGCTTGTGTTCGGAACTCTTTGTTCCCAACTTTCCCATTTTATTTTCCGCGAGCACGCTTTTCAAACTACTAAACGGTGTGTTTTTTGCAAAAAAGTTTCTATATGAAAGTTGCTTAAAAATCATATTGATCTATTTTTTAAAAAAAGTAGTAAAAACTTAATTAATCATGCGCTAATAGACCGTTCCGTTTTCCGTGCACACAACTTGGGTTGGGAAACAGGATCCATTTTGAAACACCCAAAGGTTATGTGTACTACTCCTTAGTCAATTTAGGTTGCCAAACAGAAAGCATTGCACAACTATGGCTATGGCTTGTGAGCAATTGGTAGGAGGAAGAACTCACCGTACAAAATCCCGGTGCCCATTGCTGAAAAGAGAGCTAGCGCATGTGCATATGCATATGCATGCATCCAGGCTCTTCCTTTGCGATTTTGTAGGACACAGTGCTGATCACATTTGCCAAGGCCATTTATCCGATCCCAACGCACCAACCCAGCAATCAGCTGCCACCCAGCAGCATCATTTAAGAGAGCCTCACCAAATAGCTAGCTGATCCATTCCATGATACAATATCCATCTTAAAATATAAAAGAAGTTTTAAGACTAGACATGAGTATTAAAAAAACTAGATAAAATTAAATAAAGAGTGTTATAATTGATTAGGAAGAGAAGGTAGATATAGAAATTAAAAGATGGAAGATTTTAACTGGTTGATAACAAATTGTAGGTGAAGAAATTGTCATATGTTAGTATAAATTTTAAATGCTAAAAATTATTATATTTTAGGATGGAAGTTGTAATATGATATGCGTGATCTGAACAAACCGGACAATCTTTTTCAACTGCAGAACGAACTGCACGCATGTGTAGTTTATATGTACGGAGATCTGTCTCAAGTACCGTGTGACTTTCACCTGTACAAAACTATGCATATATCTGCCATGGATTAAGAAGTCAAAGGTAACACATGCAAGAATTCGTACTCACAGGCTAATCTTGAATGCCACCATTGTGCATTGTATCAGCGCACAGATCAGCTCCAAGCTCCATTAGTTCCTGGGCCACCTTGTCCAAATCAGTTGTCACATGGCAACCATACGGCTTCAAAATTTCATCTCACGTGGCATACAATCCTGTATAATCCAGCTAGTATCGTGCAAGTGTGCATAAGACGATCTTTGCCATAAGTTTTCGATGAAGCCGTATAATGTGCTTATTCGATGTAGGCGACGGTGCAGCCGTAGTTGAGAGGGCTCTCGTCTTCGAACTTGGCTACTCGAGGATGGTTTCGGAGTATACCAAGGGCACACTCCTTGACAGCTCCAGTGCCCATGCCATGGACAACAAACAGGACCTGGTAACTTCTGCACCCGTCAATTGCCATCTGAAGCTCATGAGATGCCTCAGCGACTCTCATTCCCCGAAGATCCACTGTGTTCTTGGATGTTTGCACAACCGGGCCAAAGGAGACATTGCCATCTTGGTTGGCTTCTGCTGCTGATCTCTTCGGTGTTCGTCCCTGACATGAGATTATAAGACTGATCAGAACAAGGCCTTAAGCTGTGCTAAAACAAAAGATTAAGAACACAACACAACAGTCAACGATCAGCGATTTTATGTTGTTGACCATACCAATCATAAGCTGCCTAAGTATGATTGTAGAGTTAATTAAGGTGCATGTACAAGAGTGTTGCATACTTGCATGGACCATTGACTGTCCAGCTAGCTTACTATCGATCTGTTGCATCTGCCCAGACTAAAGTGGAGACCATCAATACTAGCAAGTCAGATTCAATGCACACTGTAGGCCGCAAGCTAACTTGGTTTCCTTGAATTGACATATTAATATGCAACGTGACCGACAGAACGAATACACGCAAAAGTATTTCAGAAAAATAACACATCAATCTATTGTGACACGAAGCCCAACTCAATTAAGAGTTAAGACTCATATGCCAGCCCAGAGTCTACCTACTATGTCATACAAACTGGATACACTACACTTGCCAGCAATCTGTAGACCAGATTTACCGAGTTAAGAACAAAATCTTTGTCTATGCTGCACGTGCACGCTGTGTAACTGGTGAGTGCTAAACAAGCATCCATTGTTCAATTTTAGACATACATTTACTTGATAAGTTTTGAGGACCATTGTATTCTATGATAATCATGACAACTGTTATGAGACATAATTTAATACATACATTTACTTGATAAGTTCTGAGGACCTAATGTATTCTATGATAATCATGACAACTGTTATGAGACACCATTTGTTGCAATTTAGTTCTTTTTATCACATTTATCTCATGAAATAAATTTCAATTTGCGAACAATATCACCTCTAATTGACCTCTAACATTCAAAACAGATTATGGTGAATGCTAATATATATAATTATCACTAATACAGGGATGATGCAAAGCACACCTTTCCTTTTACAGGAGAGGAGGCTGACGTGTCCTTCGTGCCTCTTTGGACCAGCTTTATCTTGTTTCCTTTGACACGGACCTTTATTTTTCCATACTGAACCATACAGCTACCATCCTCCCCAAGTGTCTCGACAACACTAGCCATACTTCCTCCTCCCAGCCCCTCAACGTACACTTTATCTCCGATTTCAGGAACATATGAGCTCTCATTTTCTTCATCACCGAAGGTAAAATCAGTTGGCTGGTGAGTAGCAGCCAATGAAGCAGTGGCAGCTTCTGCTTTTCTCATTAGTGAATTGTACTGTTCAAGTTCTGAATTCTTGAGTTGAGATTCAAAGTTCTTGATTATTTGGTCCATCTGAGACTTCACAAACTTTAACTCTTGTTGCACCTTTTCAGACTCTGTTGCCCTTAAAGCTGCTACTCGACTATCCAGGTCATCAGCTTCAGAGCGAATCTTCATATCAAAATATTATTAAGTAAGATTTCAAGTAAAATCATCAAAGAGGATCCTTCTACATAAATACTGTGGAAAAGTCAAAAGCAGATCAATAGAGTAAAAGAGATGAACCTCATTGTACAGTCTCTCAACGTCTGAAAGAACAGATGCTGCTTCATTTGCCTGAGACTCCAGTAGTTTTCTTTCATCTAGCAAAGAACCATAGAGTAAACCTTGGCGTTCCTTCTGTTTGTCAGGCAAAAGTTTCTCAACCCATTCTTGTGCACGAGCAAGCACTTTCTGATCAAAACCAATGGACTTGGCAATACTCAATGCATTTGAATTACCAGTACTGCCCCATAAGATCTGATATGTTGGTTGCAGAGTTTCCAAACAAAATTCCATTGCAGCATTCTCAAATCGATCGTCAACAGCTTTCAGACGACTTAGATCAGCATAATGAGTTGTCACAATGGCCAGATTAAGCCTACTAGCAAGATACTTCAAGATGCTTGTTGAAAGGGCTACACCGTCTGACGGATCCGTACCACTGCCGATCTCATCAATAAGAACCAGAGAATCTTTTGACACAACTTGTACAATCTTGCGAAGACGTGATATGTGCCCACTGAAGGTAGAGAGGCTATGCTCCAGCGACTTCAATCCAGAAAAGAGTTTGCATCAATAAGCATCCCCAATTGATTAGAGAAATTCTCTTCAAAAGACAGAGACTACCTGGTGATCTCCGATATCTGCAAGAACTTGATCGAACCATGGAAGCCTAGGGGTTCCTTTGGCTGGGAAGAACATTCCAGCCTTTGACATCAGAGAGGCCAACCCCAACGTCTTCATGGTGGCAGTTTTGCCTCCAGTGTTGGGTCCAGAGATCACAATTATCCTAGTATCGTTTCTCACCTGCATGTCCAGAGGAATAGGCATTGGAGAGACAAGATGTTCATCAGAAAGCTGTCCTTTCCCTACTCTGGTTGATTCTTTTACCATACTAAGAGACTGTTCAAGAAGTAAAGGATGCTGAATGCCCTCGATAAAAACTGAGCATTCACTATTTGGATTCAGTTGAGTATCACTATCCCTGTCAGTAAAGGCTGGCCTCACAGCATTTATCCATAAAGCGTATGAACCTCTGGCACAAGCCAGGTCAAGTTCCAATATTTTCCCCATCAAATGCCTGATCTTCATTTCGGAGTCAGCTATGCTTGAAGTAAGTAGACCCAATATTGCTAATTCTTCAGCTCTTTCATCACCTGAGAGCTTTACTTCCATGTTGTTCAGCCTGATGGCGTCCCTTGGCTCCATAAAATATGTTGCGCCAGAGCCACTGGAACTCAAAACAATTCCACCAGGAACCAGATGCTTGTGTGAAGCTTTAACACCGACACACATCCTAGAACGGCGCTTAGTGACAACAGGGCTATCAATCCCACCACCCTGGAAGATCTTTGTGGATGTATCTCTCAACAGAGATTCTAACATATCAATGTTCTTCCTCCTCTCCTTGCGGATTGTTGCTAGTTTATCGCTGGCCCGATCAAGGACCACAGAAAGAGTATAATCAAGGCAAAACTCTATCCGTTGCACAAGTTCTGTCAAGAAGTCACAGTCTTGCATTATATCCAGAAGAGGAGTGTAGCTGCAGGACAGGAGTGCTAATCAAAGTTACACTTACAGTTACAATCATTAACTCGAAATTATGCATTCAGTTTAGCTCAGTGCTACGAAATTCAGTTCGAGGAAGCAACTTCCTCACCTCCTTCCATCTGGTGTCTCCTCTGAGAGCGTCTTCAATTGGTCGAACACCCTGCGTGCGGCACGGATGCTGCGCCCGACTCCACATATCTCCCTCACCGCAAGCAGCCGGGCCCCAGCCGCCGCGGCGATGGCGGCGGACACGTCCTCCACGCCGCCGAAATCCAGCGGAGCAGGCAGCAGCGCGGCCGCCGCCGTCTGTTCGAGCAGCCGCTCGCTCTCCTCCCGGCTCCGCCCGACGGGCACCCGCCCCTCTCCGCAGGCGGCGCGCCCCGCGGCGGTGGAGGCGAACCCGGCCAGCCGCGCGCACACGCCGCCCCATTCCAGGGCGGCCTCCGTCTCTACCCGCATCTGCTTCGCCTCCGGAGTCTCCGCCGCGACAGGCGACGTTAGGGCCTGGGAGGCGGCGGCGGCGGCGGCGGCGGCCCTGAGGCGTGGCGGCGGGGACCGTGCGCTGCATACGAGGCCGGTGGGAAGAGAAACCCTAGAAGAGGGGATAGCCACGGAGACTGGAAGAAGAAGGTTGGGTTTCGCGGCGGCGGCGGCGGCGGCGGCCGCCATGGCTGTGGCCGTGGGAGAGGCGGGAGAGCTCGGCTTGGCTTCCCGCCGGAAAGTTCGCCTTATCCTGGTTTGTCCCCATCGAATACCGCTTTCGTGTGGACTTGACGTATTCTTCTTACGCTTTCATGTTGCTGCCTCCCTATTATTATTATTATATTATTAAGATAGCTTTGGAAGAAAACACCGTGTTCGCCATCAAGGATAGAAATTCCTACTTTAATAGAAAAAAAAAGAGAGAAAAAAAATCTAAAATATTAGATCATGATGAGCCTATATTATAACGGTTGAGGTTGATTGGATACCTATAAGTATTAAGGTTAGACAAAATATAGAGAGAAATTAATTCTACTCAAACTTGGTAAAAAAAATTGCTACCCTAAAAAAAATAGAAATCATGTTGGAATCATATCCGGACACCCATTCGGACAATGTCTCACACCTCACTACCACGTACTCCATGTTTTTTTAGAGTACATGTTTTTCTTAATAATACTATAAAAAAATATTTATGCATTGTAACGGGTGAATGTTATTATAATCTTATTATTGTTATATAATTTAGTTAAGATGAAATTCAATGTGGAAATTCACTTGGGTATATACTTTTTAGAAAATCATAAGCTGCAATTAAGAGCCTGATCATCTCAAGTTAGCATGCGAGTTTTTTAAAAATATATCTTATACGACTCCTTCCGTATTTCCAAAAGCGAACCTAAAACCTGGCTCAAATATAGATTTGTATTTTTAAAATCAAACGGATTTAAAAACCGACTCATACATTGTATGAATAACGTATCAAGATACACTATACGCAGCATCAACATATGGCCTCATATGTATAGTTATACATGTCTATGAATAAATATATATGGTGGGTTGAGAATATATATTATTAGTTTGGTTGATTGATGGTCGATCAATCCATCAAAGTTGGCACGTATATAGCAGCCTGCTATTGCACGGGCAACAATTTTTGACCTTATAAAATCTGTCAATATTTAATGCCATTATGTTAGCTTTATTTTTTTAACGAACCGCCAGTTAGATAGCGTGAAGTTTCATTGAATATAGTAGTAAAAAGTTAAAAAGAAAAAAAAAACTACACCATGCACTGGTATCGATGTCCCACACAACCGAGGAATGTTTGCTTTACAAGTTGAAAATAGGAAATAATCCGAATTACACCCCTAAACTATAGCAGCGGTGTAAATTACCATCTTAAACCATAAAACAGACATCATTCAGTCTCAACTTTTTAAAATGCTTATATTTTAGGATGGAGCGAGTAGTAATGATATTTTTTAAAAAACTAATAAATTATAATGGCATGGAGCCCACTAAAAGAAAAACTCCAAGTCTAAAGCAAGCCGGTCCAACCAGCCGTCGACCTAACCAAATTTCTTCCTCGTAATTTCTTCCTACGCCGCCAACGCCATCTGTCCGTACGCTGCTGCTGCCGCCGTCTTCTCCCTACACAACGGTGGAGCCGCTTTCCTATCCCCTTCACGACGCTGTCTCCCTCTCCGTCGGTACGCCCTCTATCCTCTCCTTTCAGCAGGAACATGGTCTTTTCGCATTGGAAAAGGGTTTTGGTAAAAAGATTTTTTTTTTCTTCAAAATATGGCAAATCATCAGTTTCATCCTTTTTGGGGTTTAAACCTAAACATGCGACGAATTTAGGGGCGGGCAAATACTCAAATTCCCCACTTATTATATTCTAGAGTTCAACTGTCCCAGGCCACGATATTGATTGACGACCGATCAGGGAAAATTTACAAATCGTAATGTTTCCCCTCAAGTTGTAGTAATGACATCACATGTGAATTTGGTCTTTGTTTTATAGGGATACCATGGAGATGGGATTTGATGAGAAATTTGCACTTCTGAGGAGCATTGCGGAGGAGTGCATATGCGAGGATGAGCTACGCGTATTACTGAAGAAGAAGCCTAATCCCATCTGCTGTGTTTGGTTTGAGCCAACCTCCATGATGGGCATAGAGCAGGTATAGCAACAACAATAAGAAAAAAGGTTATGTCGGTCTTAGAAAATATATATCTATACTACTTCCTCCGTTTCATAATGTAAAACTTTCTAGCATTACCCACATTCATATAGATGTTAATGAATCTAGACATATATGTGTGTATAGATTAATTAACATTTATATGAATGTGGACAATGCTAAAAAGTTTTACATTATGAAACGGAGAGAGTACAGTATAAAAGATAATAGTGGTGGTGGTGGTTCTGCCATTAGCCCCTGATATTAAGGACAAGTTGGGCAGGCTAGGATGAAACTCATCAAGAGGGGTATGAACCAAGAAATATCATAAAAACATAATGGTGGTACTAATATAATACCAGTAGTATATTTGTAGTAGTACAAGAAGCTTGATTTCTATGCCATGGTTCAGACGTGGATCTCTAATTTTTATGTGCTCCTATGCAAATCCAATTCTCTGGTTGCATTTCAAACACTGCTCACAGATAACTAGGTCATGGTCTGTTATCATTTTCAGGGTATTATGAAGACAATCTATGTCAACAAAATGGTTAGAGCTGGCTGTACAGTTAAAATATTGATAGCAGATTGGTTTCCGCAGCGGAACCCTAGATTCACCTGTAACCTAAACAAAATACAGGCTATTATCCGCTACAATATCATGATGTGGAAGGCAGTTGGCATGCACCTTGACAAAGTAGAGATCATATGGTTTTCTGATGAATTGAATCATCACGCTGTCGACTACTGGCCATTTGCTATGGATGTTTCCAGAAAATACACCATGAAAAGAATGGCAAGGTATCTCTACTGTTTACATATATATTCGAGGCATTCTTTCACTTGCAAGACTTGTTCACCTTTGTCTAAATATCTATCAGTGTTTTCTTACACAAAAGTTGCCGCGCTATTATTTTCTGCAGTTATTGTAAGTATGTGGAACCATATGGGCCAGGAATACTTCCTGCTGCCCAGATAATTTACCCTTGCATGCTGGTTTCTGCTGTATTATGCCACAAGGTTGGTTTCTTTATTAACGGTTTCATTATTATTATTAAATGGCATAAGTACTTTTTTTAGAGGAATGGCATTATACTTTTGTTTGTAGTAAGAGAAATTTGGGGCTTAGCAAGTAGCATGTCATGTGTTCAATATATAGTTTGGGCCACATGTTTCTCTTTCTGCAGCCAATTCAGAGGCACCCATTGCGCCCAAGCAACACAAGCACATGTTTCTGTGTTCAAGCTCTAGTTTAGGCCACTTGTTTTTCTTTCTGCAGATTTGCATTAACTTTTCAGCTCACTGTATCCCGTATGTGGTAGTTGTTTGCTTTGGACAGCAAAATTCATCTTCATCTGATTCCTACAACTTCCGACTCTATACTGTGTACCCTGCACCAAAAAACTCAAAAAAACTTTTTTGGTTTTGTAGTTGCAGGCAGACATATGGCTATTCAGCATGGATCTGCGAGACATTGTCATGCTAACTAGAGATTATTGTGAAGATACAAATAGGGGAAACATACCAACTATTTTCCTGCACTGTATCCTGATTCAGACCGTCTGCATTTTCTGTTTGTTCGTTATATGTTTTTGGTGTGTCCGGGTGTGCGAGCACGCACAGATGAGTATGTGTGTAGTTCAGCTTGTTTATTATAAATGAATATGACAAACTCTGGTTTTTCAAACTTAGGATAGTGTCTTGTAATATCATACATCCTTAACTTGATATACAGCTGTGCTACCTAATTTACTAGAAAACCCCGAATTCCAGAATAGAAGAAATCCTGGACGGACTATCTTCATGCTAGATGATGAGGTACTTATGTAATCATCACACAACGGCAGATAATTAGATTCTTATTTAACTTCCATGATAAATTTGCTCAAACTGTTTCAATCCAAGAGTTTTGGAGCTTGCAAATCATTGGTTATTGTGAAATTACAATAAGATCCTTTATAAATTTAAAAATATGGAGGAAGAAAGATATTTATTGCCTCCTAAGGTTTTTCTAGAATATGTGCTGTCAATTTTTCACTGTCTAAATTCTCTATTCTCTCATTGCTTGTATAATACTCCTTCCGTTTTTTAATAGAGACGCTGTTGACTTTTGAACACATATTTGATCATTCGTCTTATTAAAAAAATTTACACAAATATATAAAATATAAATCATGCTTAAAGTATTTTGAGTGATAAAACAACTCACAACAAAATAAATTATAATTACGTATTTTTTAAATAAGATAAATGATCAAACATGTGATAAAAGGTCAACGGCGTCATCTATTAAAAAACGGAGGTAGTAATAAGCTAGTGCTCAAGTGCTTTTTGATAAAAAAAAATGGTGCTTTTAGATTGCAGATTAATAGGAAACTGAAATGTCATTTTCTGTTTGAGAGCCTTATCTCAAAGCGTTATATTTTGATTTCACTAGTCGAATCATTCACCCCTTTTAAATGTATTTTGTGGTAAATCATGATATTCATTTTGGGTCATTTTGACAGTATATTAGTATAACCCCTTCATAGAGAGATAAGATGTTATACATCCTAAATGGACAATGAGGTTTATCTTTTTTGGATAATATGTGGCTCTCCTGGTCACTGTTTTCTACGAATGATGTTTTTGTTTACTGCAGGATGATATAGAAGAAAAAATAAGTTGTGCTTTCTGCCCTTCGAGAGTAGTAGCATGCAACCCATGTTTGGAGTATATAAAATCTGTTGTCCTTCCTTGGTTTGGGAAGTTTGAGGTCGTTCAGAAGGAAGGGAATGGTAGCAACAAGTACTGTTCTTTTAACTCAACTAAAATCTTCTGAAAATTTCTTCTATCTATTTCTTGTGAGACATCTATTTTGTAACTCACGTTGGCTAAAGAGTTGTGTGCTAACCAAATATAAGTACTATAAGTTAATATTGTATTCAACTATTAGTGATCTTTACCTGCTGTACAGGACATATTCAAGCATGAAGGAACTTATTGCTGATTATGAAAGTGGCGATCTTGACTCTTTTGATGTCAAGTTGGCACTGGGAAAAGCAATAAATGACATATTAGAGGTAGCTCTTGTTTATTGAGGCATAAGGTTTTATAATCTGTAATGACTGTCTTTCTTTACAATCAGATGGTGGGGACAAGGACAATATGAAAAAAAAAAGAAGTCAGCCCTTAAAAAAACTTAATTTATTCCTTTTTATTTATTGTTTTTATCACTTGTAAAGTTCAATCAATTAATTCTTGTGATATTATTTGCATCCTTAGTGACTTTTTTTACTTTCTGTTTCCTGTTATAAATGTGCCTAATCAATTAAGTTAATTTGCCAACCACCTTAATTATGACAATTACTTTTGGACAGTAGTGTCATTTTGTACCACCTACCTTAATTCTTGTACTGAATCCAAATGGACTTATATTTGAAATTGAAGGGATTTTGTTTGGGCATCGAAGTTTTCCACCCGTTTCTTTAAAATCCTTCATATTATGTTTACATTCTATTCTGTGGATAATTGTTTACCACTTGGTCTTTCTTCAAGCTTGTCAGCGAGTTTTTCCGTAGCAACGAGGAAGCTCAAGCTCAAATTGTTCCCCACAGGGTACAGTTCTTAACCCATGACTATTATTATTTACCACAATTATGTATTCCGATATAACATACCTATGATGACTTTGCTCCTGAATTGACTCATTGTATTTTAAGGTGAATTTTTCTGTATATATATAATCAAGAGAAATATTCTTTTACACAGTCATGTTTAATTAATGTGATAAAATTTTGATCAAGTTTGCGAAATTTATGCCAATCCACTAGTATCCATGCTAGCTAAATCCGCATGATCACCTAATGATGTTGTTTTTGTGCGATGATGTTACATTTTTGCCTAGGTCTAACAAGTGTCCTAGTGTGTTCTGCTCTGCTGTCCATGGAACATATGGCTAAACGCAGGGTCCGGGATCTTTTATTATAACTATATCACATTAGAGAACATGCACAGACAGGAGAACAATAACTTGCTTCTACTATAATTTTCAACTACTCTACCCCAATGTGTCCCTAAAAGATTAACCAATGCAGCATCTATAAATGCACCAGATAAAATCTTCCCAAAATGTGACTAGTTTCATAGAGCCTGAATTCCTGGCACTAAGATTGATTTTTCTTGAATAAATAAACAATATATGGAAGTACTTCAATGACTCCTCTAGTGTAGGATCTGAAAGGAAAATAGAGTGGTCAACCAAAGATAATTTTTTAGTGAAGTGTTCTACTGATCAGGTTGTGCTATTAGGCTGTGAGATGCAACGGCCAGGATGTTATCCCATTTGACTAAAAGGCACCGAAATTATCCTTTTCACCTGCATAATAACTCTTACCATAAACAACAGATCAGGCAAGTATAATTTAAAAAATTTCGTGCACTTGATATGAGAATTACCATACAAGTTGATCGAGGTACACAAATAAATAGGGTGTTTGGTTTGTGGATCCGGTTGCCGCTAGCACCATACTACATTAGTAACATAAATTTTAAAAATTTATGTCCGATGTTCAATTCCTTTTCGACTTTCTTTTAACTGGATGTTTCCTTTTGACTTCAGTTACAGGATGAAATTGGGGCAGATATCCAGAAGATCCAATTGCAGAACGAGGAGATGTCTGGTCATGTAAGTTTACTTAGACATGTATTTAGACACCTGCGGCAGACCAGATTTAACTACGCAGCTAACTACCGGAATCGTTTTTTTTTTTTGCAAGACATTTATTTTCTCATTAGTTCCTTATTTTCCAGTGATGCCACAGCTGAACGAGGAAGAAAAATACAATATATGTGTTGCCGATAGAGGAGAAATCTGGGTTTCTTTGGACAAACTTGTATATATTGCCGCTAGAGGAGGAAATGAATAAGATAAACTTGTTTAAATGTTTCTGTAACTGTACCAAACATACATCGATGTGACGGAAGTTTTCAAATATATGTAAATTATTATTATTTATATACTAGGGTGAATTTGTGAGCCGTGTATACCATGTGCGCACGATCGAGTTGGATTTACATATATGCGCGTGCACGCAGCCAGCTAACCACGGGCCACGGCATTGTCGCATTTAATTTCCTCTCAGGCAGCAGCGGCAAACCGGTAGACCAAACAAACAAGGGGGTTAATTAAATCCGTACCACTATGAATTTATAGGTTTTAAAATATACCATTATAATTTATAAAATTAAAACTATGTCATTATAACTTAACATTATTTTAATATGTCACCACTTACTCATTCACTACATTTTTCTAATATTTTAAACCAAATTGGCCTTGTTTTTTTCATCCATCCTCTTCTTTCTTCGCCTCTCCTTTTCACCTCTCACCGATGAGTTCATGTAGCCGTCCACGGCACAGGAAGGTTGTAGTAGGACACCCCGATGAGCTCGTGCAGCAGGTGGCCATGGTGTAGGAAGAGCTCGTGAGTATAGTTATGTGGAGCAAAATATCTTCATCGTTTTGAGTGTGTTATAGGTTGTATTCGTGGATAGCGCTCGAAGAGTTTGTGAGTATAGTTATGTGGACTATAATATCAACATTGGTTTTAGAGCATCGGAAGTTCACATTCTTGTTTCTATAGCACCGAAAGATATCAGTTCACTTTAGTAGCAATGAAAGTTATCTCAGTTCCCCATTTTAGCACTATCGTTAGTTTTTCTGCCATTTGCCGTCAAAATTTTCCTCTCTAATCGGTTGCGCCATGGTAGCATCGTCCTGCCATCCTGCCGCTAGCGGAAGAAGGGATGGCACAACGCGTGTGCTCCTACGCTGCTGGCCCTATCGCCTTGGATCGTCGCTCACTCTTGCTGGACCATTTGCTTGTCGTGATGGGCAGTTCATCAGCTCTTCGATGGTGTGTCTCCAGCAGACTCATGTCCATCGCCGGTACCATTGATCCCCATCAATCCTCAATCCTGCTAACAGGTGGCATCCACCTGTCAGGGCATCTCTGACCTCACTTTCCCCTCACTTTCGCCGACGACCGAAGTGGTGACGAGCGGGGCGGCCGACGAGAAAGGAGCAGCGCACGTGCGCGGGCGCCGGCCGATGGGAGGAGAGGAGCGGTGCGCGTACACGGGCGGCGGCCGGAGAGGATAGGAGCGGCGCGGGCGTGCGGGGGGAGGTGTCGCTGACCACGCTCGGGGAGGGGTCGCTGACTGCGGCCACGTGTGCGGGGGAAGGCGTCGGCCATGGAGCGCGCGAGTTCGGCGGCGGAGATGAAGCCGTTGCCGCCGCCGGCCTACCCACCCCCTTGCCAGCCTCGCCGGCCGGCCGCCCCGCTCCGACACGCCAGTCGCCCGCTTCGGTCGCCGGCCGCCCGTCCCACTCAACCGGCCGAAGAGAGAGGATAGAGAGGAGGGGAGAGTAGTGAGGCCCTGATAGGCTGTCAATGTCATCGTCCACGTGGCATGCTATGTAGGTAAGACCACAGTCAAATGAGGCTTTGGACCGGGATGATACATTAAACCAAGTTTAGAGATCTCGATGCTCGTTTTGCAAGTTTGTGGATTTAAGTAAAACCTTGTTACAAGTTTAAGTACTACTAGTGTAATTTACTCTTGATTTTTCAAGGTAAAATTCTCTCCTCGTTGATCAATCAATCCATCCATCTTCAGGAGTAGATTCAGATCAGATTTTGAGTGAGAACCCAGATCCCAGATTATACTACTTAGTATCATTTTATTTGATTGTATGATATGTTATTGTTTTAAGCCAATTTCATTGACACAAGAACTAAAACGGCTGGCAATACTGGGGCAAAGCAAACCTAGCAAGACAGCAATAACACTGGTATGCCGTTTGCCCACCCGACTAGCCGAACCGAGCAATAGCTCAGGCTAACCAGCAAATAAAGCATTTCTAACATCACGCGTTTATTATTCCAGTTCATCTACATAAACAGCTGATAAAGTAACTGAATTACACTTCCACGTAAACTAGATTACAGGAGTATCTGAATAATATAAAAAATACAATCACTATACGCTGTCCACATGAAGTACAATGTAGCACAATCGAATGGAGAGTGGTATATAACAATGGAAGAGCCGGGCTAAATTATACACACAGGGACATTGCCATTTGCAGTTTTGCCGCAAATCAAAATGTGTAGCGCATACGATCATATACACTACAAATCAACAACTGTAAGCACTGGATCCACCTGAAAGACAAGAACAGGAGCAATATGTATTAACATAAATATTTTCGATACTTGTGTGCAGTGAGCTAAACAGAAGCATCTCACTACTACACCTGAATTTTATTTGGCGAGGATTGGAGCACCACATGCAGCCTTTGCATGTTTGTCTTCAGCGAACACAAGATTCCCACCCACAAAGGTGGACAGTATCTTCCCTGAAAGCTGCTTTCCCAAATATGCCGAAATATTCTGCAAAAATGTGAAATAAACTTTACACATAGAATCCAGACTTCACATATAAAATGTGATCTTCAATTTGTAGCATTTTCTAGCTGATTGTTGAGGAAGAGGTCAAAAGTTCCACATGGTCCGACATTTTATATGGAAACAAGTGGAATTCTAACGGGTTCGAGTTAGAAAGCAAACCCGATGCTTATGGTAGACAGGATGGCTGTCATCAAGATGGAATTGAGCCTCAGGTTTCCATACCACAATATCAGCACGGTATCCCGGCAGAACAGCACCCTACAAATTGAGTTTAATTTCTTTTTAGCAATATCAGCATGTACTGTATCGAGTGAGACAACAGATGATGATATAAACAAAGATGAAAACATTAATCATAACCATTAGCTGGTTTTAAGTTACACAAGTGTCATCCAGTAAGAACAGTAGTATGGCACAATGATGCCATGCATTTTGCTAAAAAAGATGACATTAGCCCATTACCTTTTTCTTTAACCCTGCAAGCATAGCAGGCCTTTCGCTCCACCATGATGCCAGTTGATTCAAACTGATACCGTATTTTTTCCCATGCGACCATGTTACAGGGAGAACAAACTGCAAATGTTCATACCAAACTAATTACTACTATGCAAGCACAATCTGGAGGCCTTCACACTTCACCATTATGATTTTACTCAAAATGTTTTTCACGGGCCAGCGGTGGAACGTTGACCAATTTGTATTAAGATTAGGGGAAAATAAAATCGTTACTTGGCACTCTTGGCACGGTACATTTATTCATATGCACTAAAAAACTTACCTGCAAAGATGATATGCCTCCCCATGCCCTTAAGAAGTTACCTTCCTCCATGAGTTTGAGATCAGGAGCTGATGGTGAATGGTCTGAGCTCAACATGTCTATGTGTCCATCCTAATGTTAGCCATATAATAGTTGGCCAGTTAGCCTATAACAGTTTAGTAAAGTTCAACAAACCAATCATAATAAGAAGAATGGCGTACAAGCAGAGCTTCCCAGAGATTATCTCTGTTGGTTGAATCGCGTATAGGAGGAGCACATTTAAAGCGAGTATCTCCATCAGGAACTTCTTCAGCTGAAAACGCCAGGTAATGAGGACAGGTTTCTACACTAACCCTTGCACCATTTTGTTTTGCATCCTACAACCATATAAAAAATTGGAGTAATAAATGGACCAAGAAAACCATAAGTCATTTGAATAAATCGTACTCCACTGTGCATAAGCTTTTTCATCAACAATAAATAATCAGTTTAGATAAGCAATGTAAAATGTTCTCGGCGATTGTGAATATAATATTCTTTTGTTTGGTTGAGACAGAACTTTCTTTCATGACTTCACAAAAACAGATGAATCATTAATACGTTCTGGTCTGTCCATTTGATAATGACATCATACCTTAAGAAGCCCAAGAGAAGTTTTTGCATCTGAGAGATGAACTATGTGAATATGAGCTCCTTCTGACCGACCCCCTATCTCCGTGTCTTTCATCGCACGTTGCAGATCTTTGATCGCTGCTTCCTCCCTAGATATAAATGGCAATAGAATTAGTGAAGTTTGAAGTTGTGATCAGCTCAAAAGGAAAAAAAAAAGGTGTTAAGTTGTGAGTACTTCGGTTCTTTTCAGTGATGGCTATTGGTTAAGCTTTTTTTACACGATTGCATACTATGTACTAAAACAGCATAATGCCATGGTATTCTCATTGATTTGTTGTACATATGCTTTCCAGACAGCCATATAGTTTAAAATCAGAATTGTGCATTCTGATTAACACACAGACTAGACTATGATTCACTCAGGCAATTTTTTTTTCGCGAACGCGCAAAAGGATTGCACGTCAATATATTAGAAGAATAGAGTTTTTGTTACACGACGCACTCAGCCAGACCGGCCTATGCCAAGGACTGAGTGCAATAACTCAGGCAATAACTGACTCAAATTACCATGCTGGTGGTCTAGATTTAAGATATGTCGTATAGGCTTTAGGATCTAGTTCACCATCGATCCCATCTTCATTCTGAACATCGGGTATGCGTTCTGCATGGATAAGTAACGGCCTTTTGTACTTTGCCAATGTAACCAGGCCCTCCTACAGTACAAAAACAGGAATATGAACTCTTCAGGGAGTTGATAAGCTGAATTATGGAACTCTTGTGGTCGCAAGGTAATAAATAACAGAATTGTCAAAGCAGCGCACCTCAATATGAGTTGAATTTGTCATGGGGAAGTCATTTATACCTGAGGGGCACATAAATGACTAAATCAAGAAAAAAAAGATCAATCAGTGTATCATTCTATCATTTGCTTATTTAAAGTAAAATAGAATAAACAGAGTGACATGATGGCATGATAAGGACGTTACAATGACATGAAAAGGACGTGAATAAACCTGTGGGATCCTAGTACTAACCAAACTTACTTTGGAGCTTTGCATGCCTGAAACTAAGGCTTCTTTAACAAGTTGAGAAGATGAATAAACATGTAGAACAACAGAAGTTGAGTGATTACTCTTGTAAGTATGAACAAACCTTGAGCCCTAAGACGCCTGCATTTAATAGGCTCTCTAGTGCACTTGGATTGAGGGCATTCTCTGGAACGAGGCCTCCCCAGAACCCTGTTTGAGAACAGCAGACAAGTCAAAAAAGGTCGGACCATGAAACAAGTTTAGATGCAGAATTACTGTTATTATGGTGGATGAGCTGTTTTTACCTCCCTTGGTTCTCTACTTGCTAATGTGCAATGATACTGAAACGTGTAACTATTGCATTGCAACTTACCTACATCAACATGTAGTTTATCCTTAGCTGCATCCAACTGATAATCAAGCACGTAATGTCAGTGTTGACTAAAGAGAAAGCAGGTAGTAGCAATTTGATGCTTTATATACTGATATTGGTACGATAAAGAAACACTGACCTTCAGCTTGAGAGTTTCTTCAGAAACAGTTGACGGGTAGCTATTAAGAGGCATGTCCACTAATGTTGTAATGCCACCTGAAATGAACAAACCGTGAAACTTTGAGCAAAAAGTCTGATCTCTTTCTGTTATTGAAAAGAAAAAGAAAATTGATTACTCCCTACTAACTCGGTCTCATGTCTCAATCCAAGAATACGAAAATGATAAAACAACAGTCCCAGTGGCAGTATAGTATTCAGAACACATCCCACCATATGCGAGGGATGTTGCCGTACCGAATTCAGAATGCATCCCACATGAGAGGGATAAGAACTAAGAAACGTGCCTTATTTAGAGCATCCCCGACATTAGTACGCAAGGATTAACTTTATTTAGATTGACAAGCCAACACGTTAATGAGGGTTAACTTGATTTAGATTGATAATGACTGATAAAAAGCTGCACCTGCAGCTGCTGCTCTTGTACCAGTGGAGAACCCCTCCCACTCAGCACGTCCTGGCTCATCAAGATGCGCGTGCCTGAAATCAGAACAGTGCAGTGCAGTCACACCACTAGTTTCAAGCAATCGTTCGTATAAGTGATTGATTCTGGCAAGTCGCTAGAGATCGAAGCCTACACATCGATCAGTCCGGGCATGATAACCGCGTCACCGTAGTCCACCACCGGTCGCCGGAGCAGGAAGCTCCGGTAATCCCCGACGGCGATCGCGTTGATCAGCCCTCCCTTCACCTCCACTGCACACACACACAGACACACACAATCCACAACAAGAAGAATCCGTCAGCGACATGGACTCGCTCACTCTGAAAACCCAAAGCATTCAACTGCTCTATCATCATCAGAGTAATAATCAATCAGTCCACTTGTCGTCGATCGAGGTCATCACCTGCGGCGGGGCCGACCCGTCCGAGCGTGACGACGCGCTCGCTGGCGATCCAGAAGTGGTCGTGGGGGAGAAGGCTGCACCCCTCACCGCCCAGGCTCTGCAAAGACAAAGGGATTCTCCTCAGCTTTCTCGTACGAGAGAAGAGATCGCAGATTCGAATACCGGGGGAAAGGGAATCTCCCGGAGACCTTGGAAAAGGGCGCGCGGTAGAGGAGCGCCGCCGCGAGCGCCGCCGCCACCGCCAGCAGCGGCAGGACCCTGCCCTTCGCCGCCGCCATCGCCATCGTCGTCCTCCTCCTCCTCCTCCTCGCGCTCGTGACGAGACCTCCTGTCCTTTTCTGCGTCTGCTTCCTTCCTTCCTCGCGTGCGCGTGGGCTGCGCCTCCACTGGCTCTGGGCTGACGTGGATTCGGGTATCTGAGTCGGGTGGGAGTGGATCTGTACACCTGGTCCAGTGGACTGGTGGGTACGAGGATTCCTGTGGGGCCCACCTGTCTGTGGCGTGGTCTAGTGGACCGCGACCTGGATGATCCGATTCTGGTTTTGTTGCGTTGTGTGAGGGCATCCAAGTGGCTGGAACCTTTGGAGGGATCTCTTGCCTTTTAGTCTTTCTTTTCGTTTTTTTATAAGAAAATCGAGATTCTTTTTTATTTTTTTATTAATAAATTAGAGAATCTCGTGTGTTGTTTTAAGGAATTAGAGAATCTCGTTGTAGCGGTGAGGGGGTGGGTGTGACGCGGCCGCGGAGATGGACGGCGTGGATTGCCTGCTCGGGGTTTGAAACGTCACTGGATAGGAACTGAAATTAAGATTTAAATAAAACAAATCAAATTATTCAATTATTAGAGCAAGTTTATAATAGTATAGCTCACTACTGGCTCCAATTCATCTATAGCCGATCTAATAGACAATTTATACAATAGTTGCTTACTATACTATTAATATATGGTCTCACATGTCATACACACATTACATCTTGGAATCCGTGCTGCAGCTGGCTATAGATCTGTAGCCCGTTGCTCATCTCTTTCATCTTTTATCTTATTAAAATATGTTTACAGCTGGCTTATAGCCTGCTATTGTACCTGCTCTTATAGCGGCCTGCGCTATAGGTGGAAAATTCTACGTGGGGTAGGACATAAAATTCTTTCCAGCTGTATAAGAGGAAACCAGCGGCTAATTTGACAAGTAGTCAACATTTGGTACTCCCTCCTTCCCTAAATGTTTGACACCGTTGACTTTTTAAAACATGTTTGACCGTTCGTTTTATTCAAAAACTTTTGTGATATGTGTAAAACTATATGTATATATAAAAGTATATTTAACAATAAATCAAATGATAGAAAAAGATTTAACAATTACTTAAATTTTTTGAATAAGACGAACGGTCAAACATTTTTTAAAAAGCCAACAGCGTCAAACATTTTGGGATGGAGGTAGTATTTGTTAGTGGCTTATCATACATTTTCTTTTTATAATTTGGTGGGATACCGTTTTATTTTGTAATTTACTCTCATCTTTATATAGCGCATACAGACGTGTGTACATAGAGCTGAAAATCATTTTATATTTCCATGCCTCCAGTAAACTCCAGCTTTGAATATTGTGATGGGACTGTAGTATTATGGTGCTTATCCGAGTCTCGTATGTACTATCTCCATCACAAAATATGTTGATTTTTTATATAACGTTCGATTATTTGTTTTATTCAAAATTTTAGTAATAACTCCTCGGTTGATTAAAAATTACAACAAAATAAATGATATGCATATAACATTTTTCAACTAAGATATATGATCAAACATTATGCGAAGAGTCAATGATGTCATATATTTCAAAACGGAGAGAGTAGCAATTTATTATTAGTATCACCATGGCTTTAAGAAATGACATCAGCCACCAGTAGATAAATTTAAGCCACGTTGAAAGCACAATTGCACATAATAGTAGCAACGTGACTAGCATGAACTCTCAAACTATGTTAGAAGTGGGATACCAGAACCATGGAAATTTATTTTTTTCTGAAATGGAATGGCTTTGAGCTTTCCAATAGTATACAGTACCATTTCCTTATTTACCCTGAAAAATTACCAAATTCTGCAAGGGCCTTTGCGAGAAATTACCATAGCATTTCCGTCCCCGTTCCCGTTCCCGTTCCCGTTTGGGTCCCCCCGTTGGAAAAGAAGAAACGGAGCGCAAGCCGAAGAAAACGCCGCCGCCGCCGCGCCACCTCCTCTTCCCTCCCCTCTCCTCCCCCCCCCCCCCCCCCCCCCCTTGCTCGCCCTCGTCTCCGCCTCCACCCTCACCGGCGCCACGCCGACGCCTCCGCCCTCCTCGACCACCCCCGCCCCCGACCGCGCGAGCTCCGGAGCAGTTGGCGTCGACAAGGAAGGGAGGTGAGGCGGCGGAGATGTTCTCCGGCGAGTGGACGCCGCCGTGCGGCAGCTGCTGCACCAAGAAGTACGCCAGCCTCGTCCAAATCCCATGTCAGTGTGCTACCGCCCAATACTTCCCTCTCGCAAGTCCCCGGTAGAGGATTTGGTTTAATTTGTTGTGCCATTTTTTTGTTTTGGCGCGATTGGGCTTGGATTTGCAGGGAGGGTCTTCTGCAAGAAGGGGTGCGACGCGGACGGCGACACCTGGGACGAGTGTGAGTATTATCATCTGCCAAATGTCGCTGTGAATTGATTCATCCGCTCATTACCCGATTTTGGTTTTGCTGATGGTTTAGTTCATCGCCGATTCAAATATTTTCCATAGGATGAGATATTTATGTTATGTTATTCGTGGCTGTCCTTGTGAATGGATGGAAAATTAATATTAGGCGTATATGCTTTACACCGTTGATGGAAATCATGTTTTGGAGTTCAATAGTACTAGTATGTGGCTAGTTATCTGACAAAATAGGCATGGTTAACATAATGACCCCCTTCATTCAGTGGAATATAGTTAAAATTTTTAATTGGTAACTTGCAGTGCTGTTTGTGTCAATGCTAGCTGCAATGAGTCATGTACTCGTGTTTACAGTGGATCGTTGGTGCATTCCTTGCTCAGAAGTTTGTGTTGTTTCTGTTGGTGCCCTAGGAGCATTTTATTCTTCTGTTGATACCAATCTGTGTGATTTAGGGCTAAGATTCATTCCGATTTTGATTGCACATGAAAAAATTTTGGCTTAAAATTGCTGATCACTTTGTTTTCTAGCATAGCTTAGCTTACTTGCCATAAAAATTCTCAGGCATAAGTAAATGTACGGAAATATGCTACAAAGATCCTGTTTTGGAAGATCACCAGTGGAGTGCATATATCGATCGGTCTCCAGGACAGGATAGCTACTCCTTGGTGAGTTTGTGATCTGTTTGTACAATTCTTATAATTTCCATATTCCTTTTACTGAAAGTACTTTGGTAAGTGATAACCCATTCGATGGCATATGTTTGTACTGTATACTGCTGTCACAGCGAAAGATTAGGTTGCATTTTGCTGACCGAAATTATAATCACCCTCACATGATTACTTGATCATAAACAGGAAGTTATAGTTGTCATATCTTCTATAAGAAAGTGCATATATTTACCATCTGTTGCATGATGGAATAGAATTAACTGCACTAGTTGATTTTGAGTAAGAGTTGTTTGTTCAAGATTTTGTATACCTTTCACATGATTATCACAGTAAAGATCAGTACATCAGACTGCTGTTGTATGGTCCGTAGTCATCATACTACAAGTTTATTGGGTTGCAGTAACATAATACTGCATTTTGCTAATGCTTTGGTCTGATGTAGATAACTAGATACTGTTCCATACACTAACCAGAATGCATGGGTGGTTTTTGTTATAGATAGTTTGCTGTTAGTATGAACTTGTTGGTTAGCTGTAGGAAATTGGGAACGGTCATTGACAGTCAGTTTATTGAATAGTCTACTGCTAATATGCAGAGTAATTTATGGTAAGTTCGTCGGAACATTCTCATTGCAATCCTTTTTACTGAAAACACGGAGTATTCAGTAGTCTATTAAGCTCCCTAGGCAAATCATCTGGCAAAACAAGGAATTGCTCATGATGTTTTTTGTAACATATTGACGTTTCTTGTCTTCAGGAGTGCTTCAATGCTTGTGTTTCTGGATGTGGATATAGGGTATGTAATAAAACTCTCAAGAATGGCATATAATTTGCTGGTCATAATTCAATCCTTGTTTCCATATTCACCACTATTTCTCTTTTGCTGTATGATAGTTTGACATACCAGCGGAGAAAGTGGAGCAAATCAAACCAAACAGGCCATCCAAGCCACCACCACCACCACCTCCTGCAGTAGAGCGGGCCACGAATTCAGAACCTGCTGTGAAGGGTGAAGACGTGCCTTGCACATCAGCATAATAGTAATCTATGCAGCCCCAAATTTTGTGTAACTTTTGGTGCTTCTTTCCCTCATACTGCCTCCTTTTTTTTCTCTTTTCTGGGCTGTTTCTTTGCACCATGTGCTTGAAATTCGCAGTCCACCTTAGGCTGGGCTAGATGCTAACAAGATCTTAACGATAAATCCCAAAATCTTATTTATATTTTCATATGCTTGTTCATCCACATTGTATGTTAGTATGCTCCCTCCGTTCCTTTGTGGATGGCGCCGTTGTTAATAATACTTATAGATGGTTTATCATATCATAAACGAAAGCTTTGTGATTATATTTAGGATGCAACACACTTGGATAATATAGAATCATTTGAAGTGTAAATGATCTTTTTATTAAAAAAAAGACAAGCTCTAAAGTTTTACTATGAATAGTGCCCGGTGCCATGTGACTAATAACTTACTCCCTCTGTCCCAAATTAGATGTCGTTTTGATTTTTTTTTTGCAATGTTTGACAATTCGCCTTATTTAAAAAATAGTGCAAATATAAAAAAAGATAAGCCATACTTAAAATACTTTTGATAATAAAACAAGTCATATACAAAATAAATAATAACTTCATAATCTTTTAAATAAGAAAATGGTCAAACGTTAAAAAAATGATAAGTATTTTGGAACGGATGTAGTATTAATTTGCTGTCATCAGAAGATAATTACACAAGCTAAAATCGCCACGAACAGGAGGTATACAGGGTAGATAAAACCAGTAGTGCAGCATTTGCCATAGATGCTACTATCCCCTGACGATTTGCTCTCCAGCAGCAGCATGGCATGTCTTCTCCTGCGACGCCGAGACCTCCACTTTTCGAGGGCGTCGGGGAGGGGCATGACCAAGAGAGGGGACATGAGGCGGAACACGAGCAACTTCCGCAGGGGGCGGAGGTGGAAGAGGCCGAGCTCGACGCGGCGCTCGCGGTAGGCTCGGAGGACGGCGGCGATGGCGGCGGTGGCGGCGGCGATGTCCGGGAGGTGGCGCGCGTAGGCGTCCCAGGTGCGGATGCCGTCGACGGCGTAGATGGTTTGGTCGAAGATGAGCAGGTGCCACCGGAGCCACACCTCCCGGCCCAGCGGCGTCGTCTTCAACCTCTCGCCATCCTGCATGGACATCGTGCCCCCCGGGGTTCGCACCAGCAGCCTGAATCGCTTCCTCGGAATCTTGAACCTTAACGCCGCCATTGTTCTTGCTCTTGCTCTGCTAGCTAATTCGTCGACGCGCGCTCTGTATGATTTTCTTTTCTTTTTTTTTTTTTTTAGACAGAGAGGGAGATGCTCTGTATGATCTTGGTCGATACTTGCACAGTTATTACACGTCGAAACTTAATTGGTTTTTATATAGGAGTCTGGACGGTGACAGCTACAAATTGTGTGACAACTTAACGACGCGGCCCAGTTTAATCTGGGTATGTACATACAATTGGCCCAGCCCGGCTGTCTGAGCGGTCGTTGTAAGTTGTAACACGGATCGGACACGACACGAACACGATCGATATATCCAAAAAGAAGAAAAGAAAGTAAAAAAGATGGTTCAAAAAAAAAAGAAACAAGTGAGAAAGATCGAACATACGGTCGAATCCGGAGGCCAGGCAGGGAGATCAGATGGCAGCTCATGGTGGCTGATGGCACTAATGCACTAGCATACTCAACCAAGCCAAAAATGCCAAAATATTCGTCATTTGATTTCATTGTAACCGAAAAAGAAAATGCCTTGCCAAATTATGGGTGAGTTTGAGGAGAAGGAGATTGAGAAGATTGAAAAGATACGCAAAACGAGGTGAGTCATTAGCGCATGATTAATTGAGTATTAACTATTTTAAACTTTAAAAATGGATTAATATGATTTTTTAAAGCAACTTTTCTATAGAAATTTTTTACAAAAAACACACCGTTTAGTAGTTTAAGAAGCGTGCACGCGGAATAGAGGTACTTTCTCACCTAAACTCACCGGAACGAACGCACCCTATGTCAAGATGCAACTTTGGTACAAAACCCCCCAAAAAAATGACTAGCCAATTTCTGCCAAAAAAAAATCAACATTGCAGTTTTTTTTTTTTTGGAGAACTGCATATGAATATCAGTCAATTAGCTAGTTAGTGTTAGTGTAAGAGTAGGCCCGTGCGTGCTACTTGTGCTAAATTTGTGGTCTGCAAGAGATGGTCATAACGAACGCGAGGAAGCAAAAACCTCTTCAAATCAACATGCATGATCAAACGTACTAATCCAAGCAAAATAGAGGCTAGGTTATTAAACCCGCGTGCATCGATCATCACACCAAGAAATGCATCACCACATAGGAGTAACATATATCCCCAGATCAGCATATCACATATATATCTTTGTTCAAATACGACGATCGAGTGCAAAACCATACGTACACACAGATATCCATCGATCGGCGATCGCTACTGATCCTATCACAGACAACATGCAAGCTACGTAGTCCAAACTAAAATGCAACGAAAGGTAATCCAGTTCTCAACGTAGGCCAACCCGACCGCATGCAGATAGTATACCTCAGCTCAGACGGCGGCGGTCTCGGTCTCGGTCGCCTCGCCTCCGGTGGTGGCAGCAGCACGTAGGTCGGTAGTTGCCGGCGCCGGCTCCACCTCCTCCTCCTCGTCCCAAGGACCACCAGCAGCAGCAGGAGCGACGACGGGGTCGGCCGCGGCGGCGGCGGCGGCGGCGATGTCGGGGTTGGCGACGTCGATGGGGTCGCCGTCGCAACGACCCGTCACAGTAGCGACGACGAAGGGGTCGCGAGGCGTGGCGCGCATGACCGTCATGTTGTTGATGGACTGCAGCATTCCGCGCGTGAAGGAGCGGCGGTCGGAGTTGCTGCCGCGGCCGCGCGCCTGAGGAGCCGACGACTTCTTGTTCTTCTTGTTCTTGTTCTTCTTCTTCTTCCCCATGCCCGGCGGCCGGCTTTTGCTCTGCTCGTCTACTCTCGTCGGAGGAGTGGGTGGGGTGGGGTGAGAGGCGTGAGACTCCTTATGTAACCCGCGTTTATATACTCGAGCTGGTTACTTGCGTGGTTTAGCCGTCTCCTCTCTCTCTCTGACACCTCTTGTAACAAGAAATGATTCCTCCTAGTTATCTCTCTCTAGCTCTCTCTCTCTCTCTCTCTCTCTCTCTGACACCTTGTAACAAGAAATGATTCCTCCTAGTTAATGATAACCCGTCTCCTCTCTCACACGGATTGACACAGGTGAAAACCTGACACCTGACACACACCCTCCCCCTCCTCTCTGATCGCTCGTCTCTCCCTCTAATCGCTCCTCTCTTGCACGGAGTAATCATCTAGAATAAGTAAAGAAAAATATCTAGAATAAAATGTGATCTATCCTAAAACAACTAATTTGGACTGGACGGATGGAGCACTCCGTAATAATAAACAGGGTAACAGCAGTTAACTCAAAAGTTCAGCGAGTTCCAACTCCTTAACATGATGCAGCCAGTGGATATATTCATGTGTGACAATGGGCCAAATTGGTGCACAACAGTCATTGATAAAGTTCTTACTGTGCAGGAATATAGGAGTACATAGATTGAATAAATTATGCAAACTATAGTTGATTTATCTTAGCCTCCGGAGGAACTCACGCATTTCTGAATGGAACTCCACTCGTACAATTAATCTCATCTTCTTCGCATCCTCCCACAGCAAGCACCCATGATCTCTTGCATAATCACAGCATTGATCAAACATATCCTGCACAAGCAACAGTAGAATAAATATGTTAGCGTTTACACTAATATGAAAAGCACACACCAACATGGTATAAGCAACTCAATATTGTCCCAGTACTATTTCCAAGTTAAATATGCTGGGCTTTACCTTGCTTGGAAAATCTTCATATAAATGCGATAGGGTCATATCAACCCTGTTACGATCCGTTTCCCACAACCTAATCTGCATGGAGGAATTACCAATTCAATTACTTTGGCAAATACGGTTGGCCATGGATGAAAACATTGCCTTGTTCAGTTGTACCTGATCTGTAACGTTCTCTGGGACTGCAGGTATCTTGTCAGCAACACGAGGATGAGCATTCTGCTGAAGGAATGAAATTATCTGAAAAACAACACAAAACAAGAATGACTCTGAGTATCTATATAATGGATCATGCAGAAATTCATACTCCAAGTGATACCTGTTCAGCGGTAATCCCATTCTCAAAAGCACCATAAAGACTTTCTTTTGTAATAGATCCCACAATTAGGTTTGGAAGTTGATACTCCACTCTGCAAAAATATCCTTATTGAACATTCAATGAAGAATGGAGGATGACAGTAATATAAGGTAAAATCTACAGTCGCCACTATTACTGTCATTTTAATAAAACCTTAAGCAAGTGTCCTGTAAAATTAATAAGCAATATTACTTACAACACAGTTATTAATACAGTCATCTTCACTGTATTGTGTTTCCTACTACCTTGATTTAGTACTGGATTCCAGTGAAACAGTTGGCATTCCTGAGTCAATTCAGTCAAGATGAAGGCATCTACTCAACCAAGATAAACGGTATCAGTCACTGAAACAGCAGTGACCAATCACCATTCTACTAGAGCATAGCCAAAAATCAAGATTATGGCATATACTCGCATGACAATTGGCAGAGTTACGCTGGTTAACTAAAGAAAATGTGATGAAGGGTATAGAGCCCTTAGCTCCCTGCCGTCGCTCTTTTGCATGCCAAACATATGGCAAAATGTTAATAATAAATAGAGGAAAGTCGTTCAAGGATGCAACAGAAGCTATGGATCAGTAATTCAGTAGTTAAAAAACCAGTACATAGTTGAGCTAAGTTATGCCAATCATCTAGCACCACACGTACCTTGAAAAAAGGCGCAGAATTTCACAATGTAATCTGGAAGTTGAGTACGCATACATCCGGAAATTTGTCTCCACAACTACAAAACCCTACAGCACCAACATCATACAATGTAATTATTAACAGAAAGTATTTTCATCTTCATTTGTTGTTGCTTAGGTGACGAGTAGATTGAGGTTATGAAAGATTTGGACGTCATGAATAACTGTAATAGCAAGGATATAAAATGTTCTGAAACCTCTTTGTTAGACGATGAATCTGACAAGCTTGCTGAGAGATTTGTAGCCAGTTTTGTAGGTATGAACCAGCTGTCCTTTCGACCCTGCCATGGCTTAACTCTTGACATTTGTATTCATCAAGTTGACTAGGGAAAAGACTAAATCAAAGTTTTACCTGCTGAAGTTTGACCAGTCCCAACTCCGCCAGATCCCTAATAGCATTTCTTTGGACATCGGTCAGAGTATTCAAGCTATAAGCCTGAAGCATGAATAAGTTAAACAGCATGTTGAAGCGAATTTGCAACAGATGAACCAGGCCACAAAGCTTGGACTCCACAACAGATGAAAGATAATGCTTAGTTAATAACATTAATCTACAGACTGATAACCTCTTTTTAAGCACTAAATCTCTGGTACTGTCTGAACTAGTAAGCATTATTAAGCAGGCATGTTAGATTGATGTCCCTATTCTGTTAGATAGATCAGAAACCAATAGAAAATCTTTGAGATGCTCCGTTTCATATACCACTACAATTTACCCAATCCTCTCATAAACTATAATCTGCGTAAAATGTGGCCGTGTTTATTTCTTATATCAATATAACCTACTATTATTGAGGGAAATTATATTTTAATTTCTGTAAAAGAAAAACTGGAGCTGGTCACTTTTTAAAACGATTTTTGAAAAAAAAAGAAGCATCACCACAGTCTTTTAAAAGTGGTTAACTTACCTCTCCTAATGTATGAAAACTAAGTTCCAATAGAAATGATATCAACTCCGTGGGGTCCACACCACGTTCCTATTCAACAGTAATAAAACAATCAGCACAAAGGAAATACAACAAATAAATCAACAATGTAACATCAAAAGCTCTAGAAAGAGCAAGCAACCGATACCTCTGCTGATGAGATGTATTCTCTCATGATGTACCAAAGTTGAGCATTTGTCTCCATCAGCTGGTTAAATAGAAAAGAGTGAGAAACAAATATAGAAGTCTGCAGTCTGTTAGATAATTGGATCAACTGATAGCCAATGACACACCAGAAACTGGAACCCGTTCTCAGTTAATCTTGGAGCTTCACCATCTCTGCAGAATATATCAGATCAGGAACTCTATCGTTCAGTTGTTGTTTGAATATGCAATGAGGAAAGCATATACAATAAAGCTAGAGAATATATAGCAGGGCAAAAAAACTCTAGTAGCTTTTAAAATTCCAGAAATGTGGTGCAAATCTGAACTATCCAAATAAAAAAAGCAACCTGCTAAAAGATGGATTATTAGGATTACTAAGAGACCAATCAGCCCCATTTCACTTACAGGTAAACTGAACACAGATAAACCAAACCAATTAACCAATGACCATCTGCTGTCAGCCCACACCATCTTGGGTATAGTAGTTGCTAGTTCTTCTTAGTGTATATCTATGTAGCTACAGCCATTGGATTTATCATCTAATTGTACTAACAAAAGAAAGAGCTACAGCAATCTGCATATTCTTTGTTGTTGTTACAAAATTTGATTGTCCGTATTTTATGCATAACTCACTGCCAAAAGCAAGGGAGGAAATAAGATGGACCTTGAACTCAGAAGACCTCGCTGAAAAGTTCTCATCATGGATGAGCTGAAACTTGTCCCTCTCTCGACTTGAGATGAGTTGATCAATTGCAGCAAGAAGCACTATTTTCCCATAGAGAAAAGAATGAGTTCCTTTACTAGGGGAGTGAACATTGGTAGCATTCAAACAGTACGATCTGATGAGCAAAAAAAGATAGAAAGTGTTTCCCTAAAATAAAATATACATGCAAACATAAGCTTTTGTCATCCTGACCTCCCACTGCTCAAGAGCAAAAGACTCTAATTCTGCCAATGTAGGCAACCTTGCAGTGACACTCGATGGTATAGGTTCCCTTGGTAAACTTCCACTGCAGAAAAATAAAACTGTAATGTCGTCAACTAGTTTGATATGCTACAACACGCAGAACAAAATACATGGCAATAAAGCTTTAATTATTAGCTCAGGCTGCCCACACAGGAAAAATAACTGAATAACATGAAACATGTAACATACAGTAATTTATTTTTATACAAATTAGTCAATTTGATTTTACTGTTCTTCAGTGCAATCATCGGTAAATTTGTGAACTATTTCCACCCTATTGCTACCACATTGTGGCTTTTTCATTTTCTACATGTAATGTGTGCAGGAGAAATTTTTCTATACATGCAACGTATGCCGGAGTATATAGTAAGGATTACTCTACAATATTAAGAGTTGTACATAATATATATAAGGAAATAAAGCACATGCTTACACTATCATAAAGTTTCGACGGGGAAAAGGCAATTAGCTCAAAATATGAGAAAAGTATGTGGCTTTCAGTAAAAGTAGCTCAGTAGTTACTAAAACTTACCCATCAACCAAATACTTTTGCATGTTGCCCTGGAACTTCTGGTTCATCTTGTAGCTCACCTCCTTTCTTCTGTAGAAAAACATAGTCTACTATGTAGTAAAATTAAAGTAATTCATAAACTGAGTAAGCTATAAGATTCATATTAGCTATGCCTCTGCACATGCAAGAAACAGAACATGTGACAAAGTACACATGAAATTGATGTTCCAGCAGTATAATTAGCTAAAAATAATCGACTACCCCAACTAGAGCTGAATAAAACTTGTTCACGTCCAAGGGTATAATCATCATGATGGTTTCTTCTCATGCCAACATTGATTCATAATTCTTAATGCTGTTGCATATTTCACCTTAAGAGTTTGCACTTTGCAGACCAAATGTGGCATGCCAAATATATTGCTGTTTCCTTTTTACAATAAATAAAAGCATTACTAGTTGCATAGCATCCTTAGGGCCAAACAGTTACACCAAAATTTCAGTAAGTTGACATATATGATAACATATCAGGCCCCCCGGCATGCCAAAGACAGCGCTGGCAAACCACTAAGGCAAAATTAGCACCAGAAATCTGACATTCTGGATTGAAATTATACAGTTGGTTCATCGACTTCTGATCTATAGAGGAAGTTGCAAGTCTGCGGCGCACTTGAAGCACCCAGCGCTGGTGGAGATGGATGAGGCCTTACCGATCGCGCACCTCGACAAATACCCTCAGTTGGAGCAGCCTATCGATGGCGACCCTGTGCTTGGCGGCGTACTCGTCGAGCACCCACTCCTCCATGGCCGCAGCGGCCACCGGCGCCGACACGTACAGCATCTGCAGCGCGTACTTCTTCGCGAGCGGCGGGAGCGACCTGCACAACGAAGTGGCGAAAACACTCGCGATGAAATACAGCACGGAAACGCATCGCCGCAGCCAAGGGCAAGGCCGGCGCGGAGTGGGCACCTGAGCACGGCCTCGCAGATGAAGGCGGAGTCGTAGAGCATGTCGAGCTTGGCGGCCGGCAGCGCGGCCACCATGTCCATGAAGTTCCGCGCGACCACCATTACCTGCGGCATCTTCGCCGGGGGGTGGGGGGTTAGCTCCCAGCGCCGATCCGGTGCGCCGCCGTGCCACACACGTAGAGGGAGCAAGAGCGAGGAGGGGATAGGATGGGAATATCCGGCGACGAGGAGAGAGCGTCGGCGGGAGCCCTACCGGGGAGATAGCGGAGGAGGCTTCGACGAGAGGAGAGGGGGGAACAGGGGAAGAGGTTTCTCTAGAGCTGAGCTGTGTACCGGAGGAGGAGGAGGAGAGCTCGCCGGCGGCGACGGCGACCGGAGGAGGGAGGGAGGCGGCGAGGCGGCGATGTGTGTCGAGCCGAGCAGCGTGGGTGTGAGTTGGGCTTGGATAGAATCCGGATCCTGGCCCATTTAAATTTGCAGTGGAATTGGGCCGTCGGCTCTTTTATGTGGGATAAGTTCACTTCGTGACCCTCAACTGTGATCGAAATCTAATCCACGACCATAAACCACAAAACCGGATATTTCGACCCCAAAACTCTTAAAACCGGAGCAATTTGACTCCCTCGGCGGTTTTGCTAACGTGGCGCCTACGTAGCAGCATTGACTCGGTCTTCTTTCCATGTGGCGTTGATGTGGCGCTTAAGTGGCACTAGAAATAAAAAAAAAAGTGTGGGGCCCATTTGTCATTCAAAAAATATATAGTGTGGGACCCACTGCCATGTGGGGCCCACATGCCATCCTCTCTCTTCTTCTTCCTCCGCTCTTCCTCCCTTCTCTCTTTCTTTCCCTTTCTCTTCTCTCCCCTTCGGCCGGCCGCGGGGAGCACGGGCTGGAGCGGCGGCGAGCGGCGGCGGCGGCGGCGGCGGTGGAAGCTGACGCGGCGGCGGCAAGATTGGAAGTTCGGGACTCGCTGCTCTGTGGGCTGTATGCCTCGCTGCTCTGCCTCCTCCACCGCGGCGCTCCCGGCGCCGGCGGGTCCAGATCCTTCGAGACGGTGGACTCGCTCAACATCTTCAGGGCCAAGGACTACGACGCCACCATCGAGTTATACTGGGCGCCCATGCTCGCCGAGTCCAACTCTGACGGTGCCGCTGTCCTCGACGACCGCCTCATCCGCAGTGCCCCCATGAACAAGCACTCCACCTTCTGGAAGGGCGCCGACGTCCTCGTCTTCAACTCCCACCGCTAGTGGATGACCGACGACAAGATCCAGATCCTATAAGCTGCTAGCTAGCAAACACATAGTCATACATGGCGTGAACGATTGATGGATTCGTTTGTGAGATTGTTTGTGTGTGATTTGTCTGGATCGATGGATTCATCTGGCGGCGGCGACTGCTACAACCAGACGTTGCCGGTGGGCGCGGCCAACGCGGCGTCGTACCGCGGGAGCACGAGCCGAGGGATGCTGCAGGTCCCCGGCGCTGCCGCTTTAGCTTCTTGGGGAAGAAGGGGAGAGAAAGAGAGAGAAGGGAGAGAGGGAGGAGGAAGAAGGAAGAGGACTAACATGTGGGCCCCACATGTCAGTTGGCCCACATTTCTTTTTCTGTGAATGATTAATGGGTTCCACACATATTTTTAATTCTAATGCCACCTAAGTGTCACGTGGAACGAAGACTCGGTCAATATCGTCACGTAGGCGCCACGTCAGCAAAACCGCCCTCCAAAACCGCCGAGGGAGTTAAATTGCACCAGTTTTAGGAGTTTGGGGGTCGAAATATCCGGTTTTGTGGTTTAGGGTTATGGATTAGATTTCGATCACAGTTGAGGGTCACGAAGTGAACTTATTCCCTTTTATGTTAGATTGGGCTACAGGCCTCTTGAATGAAAGGATTGGGCTACCCAACCCTAGCCCATTTTGGCCCATTGGCAAGTTTGTGTTTCAAAGTTGTCCATGCATGGATAATTATTTATATTTTTTTTCTTGTTTTTTTTCGTTTAGACGAAAGACTCATGCATAACTACACAGCACGCTCACGCTCCCATGAATGTGCTTTTATTTTAAAACTACCCATGAACGTGCTTAACATACTCCTAACTACAATTTCCTATCCTAACTAAAATCTGATGAAAAGAACCCCCGAACGTGTATAATATTTGCTCGTTTTTTTCAATTTCAGTACCGTACTCGTACTTTCCAGGATCAATCCGTCAATTAGCCGTCCAATTTTTTTTCCATGTGAAAGAAATAAAATGTACTAGAAAAATGAAATCATTTCACAGGTATACTGGCACCAACATGACAATTTACAAGTCTAGAGTCTGGACATCACCAATGTTGACGTACACGTACGTGTCAAATCGCTTTCCGTGTTAAAATCTTCCTCGCCACACAAAACCAAAGGTGCGCGTTACATGACTTTCGCCGAGCACTCGTCTGCTGCGACGTCAAACTCCAAATTTATACATCAATACATGTGGTTTTGAATTTTTGCTAAAAGGAAATTCATGTGTGGTTTAAGTAGACAAGTAGTAGTTGGAATTTTGAAATGGTGTTCCTGTACTACTTCCTACTACCAAGTACTACGAACCAATGAAAAAAAAATCCGGCGGACAAGTTGAAGCTGGAAATGGTCAGATCAAAAGTCAATACGAAAATGAAACTGATACTTGCCGACTGTCACGCAATTAATACCGATACCAAGCACTACCCCTGTTTAAAGAATTAATAGTAAGATTATACTAAGAAACTAGGGTTGGCAGCCAGATTTTAGCATATAGGAGTAGTTCGATCTTTGGGTTTTACAAATACATCTTTCTCAAATCCTAGACTGTCATCAGAAGCTTGTTGTTGACGAATATCGTCTACCACCGAAAAAATAATTAGCCACAAATACAAGTAATAATGTCAAGTTTAGAATTTAAACTCAGGTGAGCTAGTTCTATCACAGGATAATCATTTTAGTTACGCCTATTTTGCTTTGTAATTTTTTTTAGACATGCTACCACAAGGAGTAATATAGAATTTGTTTTTTTTTTCTTTTTTCTACTTTGGAAAGGATGGTTTTTACACGAAATTTTACATGAACTGACTATTTCCTAATAAAATCAAATAAAAAAACCTACGATCCAATAGTCACAAAACTCCAAACCTAATTCATTTTCCATGTGACTGGGGAGATCAGTCGGTTGATGAACGATAATGTTTTTCTTTTTCTCAACACAATTTCATAAATCATCGTAGCGTTACACACAAGCTAGCGCGTAATGAACATTATTAACCCAGGTGCAAAATCACAAATCACATTCACCCAGGTGCATATGCTAACTACAGGTGCCAGGATTAAAACCTACTCCGTACTCATTGTCCGCATGGCCGTGACTCCACACCACACAAGTACTACTTCCCTAATTTACGCGCTAACTTTTCTTAATCAAACACTCTACACACGACTTATTTGATTACCACGTAACAGTAGCTAGTAATTTCTCCCCCAACTTGTTCTCCGGTCTCCACATCTCATAGGATTTATAGCACATCATTACGTATATCATCATAACAAAACATATCACTCCCCATCAAACATTATGACGTAGTACTATGTAATAATTAGCTCCCTTCATTTTTAATAATTAAGATATGCCTTTTAAATTGTTAAATAGTACATTTCTATGTGAAAACTTTCTATATAAGAATTTCCTCTAAAATATATCAAATAAATATAATTTGAAGTATGTAATTATTGAAACGCAATTGATCATACGCTAATGCTTTCTCATTATGGGTGTACTTACTTAGTCCTCTTGTTCGTCTTGCGAAGAGCCGAGAGATTTGTCATTTTGCTATGTCTAGGTGTTTCATATTATAAGTTGTTTATTTTTTTTCTCTAGCCAAACTTCTTTAAATTTAATTAAGTTTATAAATGAATATAGTAGCATTTTTTAACATAAAACAGACATCCAATGCTGGATTTTATTAAACTAATTTGTTATTTTTGATATTACTAAATTTTTCTATAAATTTAGTTAATCATCTTAACCAAGTTTGACTAAGAAAAAAAACTACAAGTACACTTCTTTTCAAGGTACAGCAGCGTCACGGCAAACCCGTATTTCCACAAGTATATACGGTAGTACAAAATACAATAGAGTAGAAGCAACAATCATTTAATCTTTCACGGAAAAACAATAATAAGTAATATATAAAATAAAAACAAAATAAATGAAGCAGGCAGCAATTAACTCATGTCACATCCGTGCCGAAACAATCCAACCCAAAATTCCCACATCCATTTCTCCAGCGACCCATCCATCCATCGCCTCCTCTTTCCCTCCCACCTCCACACGTCCCCTCCTCTTCCCCAATATTCCACGCCACCGCCGCCGTCAACCTCCGCCATCAGCAGCAGCAGCAGCGGTCTCCCATTCCCATTCTTTGCTCCCACGCGAGGCTGCGCGGAGAACAGCTGCACAGGTGGGGTGGGGGTGCAGACCGAGCTGAGGAGTAGCCGGAGTTGGTGGTGAGAGACGCGGGTGGGGCGCGGCCATGGCGGGGAGGGTGGTGCGGAGCTGCGTGCAGACGGGGCTCAAGGCGGTGAACTCCGTGCTGGGGCTCGCCGGGATGGCCGTCATCCTCTACGCGCTCTGGATGCTCCGCGCATGGTACAGGGACGTCGCCGACCTCCACTACCGCCTCCCGGTCCCATGGTATTCATCCCATCTCCTTCCTCCTCCCCAACTCGGATCTCGTCTGCTACTACTCTCTCGCCTTCTCAATCTCTGCTTTAGTTTTTTATCACTACATCGATTGCAGTTTTTCCCCCCTTTTGGGTTTCTTGATCTGGGCGTGTAACCCTGTGCTAACTGCTAACTGTCCCATATGCTTTGCTTCCGCGAAACTTCGAGACGAATTCGTCGAAGCAAAATGCATATACTCCATACTGTTTCATTGGAGAAAATGGTTTTCTCTATACAGTTTATCTGAGGATTCCGTGCAAGAACAGGGAGGTTTGGAAATTGCGTGTTAGCCGAACCCACCCCCACCACCCAAAGGAAAAAGCAAGCACCTCTCTTTTTCTCCTGTGGAAGTTAAAGTTTACCCTTTTTCTGATGGGTGATGGACAATACTCGGCTCAGCATACCACTATTGCTCCAAATTTGGGTACAGTGATGCGGAAGAAAAGTAGTGGATGTTAGAATTTAGAGAATTTCGGTGGTTGAGGTGATCACCATGAAGTAGTATTGTTTTTGGAATCATACCCCAAAAATTTAGGTGGCGGCTGCAATGTAGCTAGGGCCATATTGGAGCATGACGCAATGGCTTAATGCAATGGATGGCCCAACCAAAAGGGACATGCGACAGTTGATTGGATCTGGTTGGGCGATAGCACTTGCGAAGGAGATAAACGAATAATTTTTGGGTTGGACAATCGCTTTCCTAGACTTGGTGCCTGCTTGGCTGAGCTTCAGATTAGATTTTAAACTTTAGGACTAATTTTAGTGGTTTTCTTCGCCACTTTCTTGTCTGGCTCTAGTTTCATAGTAATTGCTAAAATGGAAAGCTGAAAAACCTATCTAAAACTAGTCTTTAGAAATCAAGCTTTAAAATTCGAAATTGTTTTAAGTTATAATCTGATGCAGAAACAAGCAGGACCGATGACGATTATACCTCTCCGCACCTTTTTTTTTACAATAATGCCCCTCCACATTTCTATTACTGCTAACTAAGATGGTAGTATAAATAGATCTAAACCCTTCGATCAAATGAGATTAACGGTTCAGATTGCTTTCTAATGCCAATGGAGAGCACCATAGTGGGGCTCCAATTAATTTGGGCTGTTATTCATACCTTTCTTGCCGTTAGGATGTCAAAGGTGCTATTCTGTATACTAGATGCATACTTTACCATATAAACATCTAGACATTTACATTCCTTGTAAGTTTGTGATATGAACTAGTAATTCTTTTACTAAAACTTTCACTCACCGTGCAGGTTTATCTACACTTTTATTGGCCTGGGAGTCTTTATGTGCTTGTTGACTTGCTCTGGTCATATTGCAGCTGAAACTGCAAACAGCCACTGTCTCTCTTGTGTATCCTTCAAGCAGCTTGGTTTATGGAGTTGTTTTGGTGCCTAACTTTACACTTTTATGTTTTTAGTTAATAAAGTGAAGTTACCTGCGTGTTCGTTGACCGGATATGTTCTATAGTACAGAACTATGTTTTTTTACTGGTTTATATAATTGAAATGCCACAAAAAAAAATTTCGGTTGAGCAGATCTTTCTTTTTAACATGAGCAGATCATTTCTGAAATGACAGTGCAAACTTCTATTCCCTTTTATTTGCGGGGCAACTCTTGATCCATTTAAGCCTCCAACCTTACATGTAACTCAACCTGGTGATGCAAGGACTATTTTGCCTTAACCTGACATTCAGTACATGATTTTTGTGTTTATTATTATTATATTGGAAGGAGCAATCACCACTGACGTATTTCTGAATAGCAACTGGGAGGAGGTAAGGATCATTTCCTTCTGTTGTTTTTTCCCCTCTCTCTCTCTCTCTCTCTCTCTCTCTCTCTCTCTCTCTCTCAATACAACATTATGGTTTTTAACTGCTTCACCAACATTACGGTATGCATGTATGTATTCCTTTGTAATGGCATGTATTTTCTTCTATTCGATCGGTGATTGTTTGGTATTTTCCAACCCTTCAGGATTTCCCTGATGACCCATCTGGAAAGTTTGAAGAATTCAAGGATTTTATAAGATCAAATTTTGAGATTTGTGAATGGATAGGCCTCTCGGTTGTCGCTGCCCAGGTGATATTTTCTGCTCCTTTGCTGAACTAGGACCCAATTCATTTTTTTTCCTTCTATAACTTGTAACCAAAGAATTGTGTGCGCACATGAGCATGTGTCGTTGAGATCTTCCAATATGCTTGCAAGTTGAATTATACTTCTCTACTGGCATAATGAGAATTCACTGAAAGCCCACCATGTACACTTTGGACTGGAGAAACACTGATTTCCTCTATAACATACTATACAATTATTTTCAGGTGTTGTCAATCGTTCTTGGAATGGTACTTAGGGCTCTTGGACCTGACCGTGAAAGTGACTATGATAGCGACGACGACCCCTCTGTGCCTGCAAGGCTGCCTTTACTAAGAAACCAGTACCAACATGGCATAAACTATTCTGAACATACCTTACCTCAAAGTAGTGATTCATGGAGTTTGCGGATTTTAGATAAGGTGAGATATGTTTTCCAACAAATTATTTCTTCATTTCCTCGATTCCTTCTCAGTTTGTTAAGCATTAGTAATGCCTTTCCATGTTTTCCTTTTCCTTTCAGGCTAACAAATGAAAATTTTCTGACGATGAACCTTTGGATGGAGCTATCACCATGCTTCGGCCTGAAGGTTTAGCTCGACATGAGGAAATGATACCCTTCTTTTTTTTTTCTAGGTAGCAATATTGAATGGCTTCTTTTGATTGCCTAAACATGCACAACTATTTGAGTAGCATGCAACTGACCCTTACAGCCCCTTGATGTTATGGGAAGAATGTTGTATTTTACAGTGCTTCAGAAACAGATGATGGCGTGATTCCGTCACTGACAAAAACACAGTTGAATGTTTTGTAGTCCGTCGAGCTGTCTGATCCATATATACTCCATCCGTTTTATAAAAAGCAAACCTAGGATAGAATATAACATATTCTGGTACTACAAATCTAGATGAAGAACTGTCTAAATTCATAATACTAAGATATATCACATCATGTTCTAGATTTGTTTTTTTATGAGACGAATGTGTTATTTCTGTTGCTGATGAACCTGCCAATGTCCCATGATAATGTCCTATCTTGATCCATAAATCCTCTGGAATCTGAATGCTCAAAAATAGGATTGGCATTTGGGTACGTCAGTACGGTATGACTGAATTTATTGCCACCGGCTGCATTCACCAGCCGCGTTTGGCCCATAAAATCCAGCACGGTGGAGTGGGTTCTCTATTAAGAAATCTGTACTACGAAGCCTGTATACAAGAGTGGCTTTACCAAACGGCAATGTAGTACAACTGTTCATCAACCAGTTTTTCAGCAGCTAACTGGTCCTCGTAAGCAATTTATCTGGTAAGCGTATCGACCAATGTTTGTTAGTAGTGTCAGGTTCAGCACTACACCTCCTACATCATGGTCTTTCCCCAACAGTGATGAGCCTGTAACAAGCTGACTCATGGTTGCTGGAATGCTGGTAATTGCAAAAGAGAAGAAACTGTCATGGTAATGAGCATATATGTACTTGGAATTTCACACTAGGAGTTCAATGTGGAACACAAGGTTTTTCCTCACTAATTTTTTTACACTGCAAATTACAAATCTGTACAAGCATTTACAACATCTGACCACAGCATTGGATCTAGTCAGAATTCACAAGTTCTCTTGTCAAAGTTCAGTCTGCTCCTGGGGTTAGCCACATCCTACGACAAGGAACATCCTCTGCATGAATGAATAAGACATGCGTCACTCTCCGAAAACAATTATGAGTAGGTCATTATGAGTAGCTCTGGTTATTTTACATGAGAATCATAGGCATAGAAGATGTTGTCCGGAGCAACAAGAGGCAGCTTCTCAATGTACATAAACAGGCGCCTAAGGTTCTCTCTAGTAATCGTTGCCATGTCAATGACATCTCGGTCATCTGTGAGCATCCACAGATCACCAGAATTTACTCTTTTGAGGCTGTCACGGCAGAAGGGGCAGGACTGGGATCTTGAGCGCCTGCAACAAGGATAGCACATGGTTCAAAGAATGCAGCAATATCTTAAGAGAGTTCGTAACCAGTGACCACATAGTTATTCATATAGCAGAGAAGCTATTTTTAAGTTCATGTACTGAAGATATAAATTGATATGTATGTCCTTTGAATTCCTTATGTTCATGTAACTGGTAAGGTATTTTATACATAAACATTAGTACTGTCATTTACGTGCGGTACTACATGCTTTGGTGGCAGAGTTTTTGCAGAGCTATGTATTGACATAAGTTTGGGAAATTATGAAACTGAACTGATGTTCTTAAGGCTGTTTTTCCCTTTGCAAGGGATCATTTGCTTAGTGGGGTTATGCCATAGAAGGGATTTCACAGGAGCTAAATTATAGTGTCAAAGAAAAAGTGATCTCTGAAAGACCAGTAAGAGTTAAGCACAAAGCTGACAACCTTGCTGCAATGACTGAAAAATATGCAATGTCTTGCTGTAATAATCAGGTACAGATCTATTAATGAGGTTGCAGCATAGCACCATCTTATTTATTGTGCAGAGCCATTCATACAGAGTAAAACAGCGTGCTGCTATTAACCTCTCAGAACCAAAATGGTCCACTATATCTGGACAGAGTTTTACTCGTGTTTTGACTAAACTAACTTTGAATTGAAGAACTAAACACATCTCAGACTGTTACCAAGGACCAATACGGCATCGATTAACCATTAGTGATGAACATGACAAACAATTTTTGGGATGGAAGGATTTGATTCTCACCATTGACGGTAACACTTCATGCACATAGCATGGCTGCAGTTGGGCAAGACAACCTTGTTATTCATCTCCATGCAAATCCCGCACTCTTCCTCTCTCTCGACATCAATCTCAGAAACATGCCTCTTGCTCTCATCCTCATCTCTTCTTCTGTATCTCTCAGTACAGATTGCCTTCTGCCTCCGGTCATCGACATCGCTGATACCCTTGTGGAGTTGCATGAGTGAGGGAAATATAACAGCTGAAAACAATGCAGGCTAATGTTAACACTTTAGACAGTAAACACCTCTCAATTGTGAACCAAGAAAAAGAAAAAGAAAATCTCAGCTCAACATTTTAGAGCATTTACCATAGAATTCCCTAATGCTCGCTTTCCTTTCATGAGTTGACAAGGTGGTCGTTCCATCTACATAAACCTGATGAACAAACGAAGCCGAACAAAAAAATCGTTAGATTAAAAAAAAGTCACTGACAATATGCAAACTTGAATTCTGAACTCGCACCACGCACGCATACACGCAACCTTATAAATGAGAATCCTGAGGAGGCCAAGAGCACCGGCAAGGCTACAATCCGTCCACTGCACCAGGAAGAGGAAGAACTGCGCGGCGGGGCTGTACGACATCCGCATCTGGAGGCAAGCCCCGTCATAATCCCTCGAGAAATCCGAGGCCCTGTCGAATCCAACCACTTTCACTGTGAATGGTGTGCATCAACTCACCCCCACCGGATTACTGCTACTACTAACCACCATTCATACACAAAGCATGAATTCCTAACTAACTGTCTCCTACTTCTTCATCATCATCATCGCGCACATCGGATCTATCAGCACGCACGGTACGAGTCTAGAACGAAAACCAAACGGCGAACACTGCGAGAACGAAAATTTGGGGAAAGTTGAACAGAATACGATGAAAAAAAAACAAAAAAACAGAGAGCACACACTCACAGGGTGTTGGCATGCTGGATGTCAGCCTCGAGCACCTTGAGCGAGTCCTTGAACGATTTGCGCATGGAGCACAGGACCATCACTGCCTCCTCCTCCTCCTCCTCCCCTCTTCTCCTTCCTCCTCCTCCTCCTCCTCCTCCACCGCGCGTGCGTACCTTGAGCTAGCTCGCCACCACCATAGCTGCTCCTCGATGGCGACGCGACGCAGCTATCCCACCGAAAGCTTCGCCGCGCTTCCTCCTCCTCCTCGGTGCGGTGCGGTGCCGCCCGCTTCGTCGTCTTCCACTTCGCGGTGTTCTTCGCTTCGCTTCTGCTTCTGCTTCTATTCGTTGCGTGCGCGGAGCGGGAGGAGGGAGAGAGGGGCACGCGTCCCAGGAGAGAGAGAGAGATAAAAAGCTCCAACTGACTGACAGGTGGGGCCCAAGCGTGGAGGGCGACGTAGGTGTGTGGTTACCCCTTCGAATGACAGGTGGGGTCGGGTTAAGGTGGGGCCCACCTGTCGGTGGGGGTTGAGGCGCGAGGTGGGAGTGGATGGCGGTGGGGAAAAGTGGAGTGACCTCGTGGGGCCCACGGTTGGACGCTCGAGGCGGCCACGTGAGCTTGGTCTATACACCCACGACCGGGGGGAGTGGGGGTTTAGGGAATGAGACGGAGAAAATTTGGAGAAAAAAAAGGGTGTTGACGAATTTTGCACGGCGGCTTGAACAGTGAATTTGAAAGTGGAAAAGTCGATTCGTACAATTTTCTTCAAGAAAAAAAAATCTTACAAACGCTGAAGTGGCATGGTACAAGTAAATTTAGATTTTTGTATAACTCCTGCTCCTCATATAGTTCGATTTAACGATTAAGAACTTTTTTGTGATTGTTTTTAAATATCCCTTCTTCTAGATGTGGTTTTTAAAAAGGTTTTTCCAAATCCTTATTGAAAACAGGGAGGTAAAAGCTTCCAATCATTTGCCTCACAGTTTATAAGCCGTTGTTAAAATTTAAATTATAAAACTTTGGTTTTGAGTTAAATTTAGGATTTTTTTTATTCAACACTAACTTTTAAACCGCAGAAAACACAAACAGAAAAGTTTGGTCCATAATTTATGACTTGGTTTCTTATATACCGTTTTTGGTTAGTAGTAGTACACCAGACGATATATATAGTAATAATAGAAAAAAAAACAGAGAATCTAGTTCAAATAGAGGATACGTTTGAAAAACCATTCAGGCATCAATCCATTTATGTTCAACTTCTGTTGATGTACACTTGAGAAATCATCTGCAAAACATACCTATTTGTGGACATTTCTTTCGTCTTGATTGAATACCAAGGCTCCTACCTATAATTAATTAATAAGAATACGACTTTGTGCACCACATGCCGTAGTTGGAAAAAATTGTTTGTAGTCTATTCCAAATTTCTACTACTCCGTATGGTCCAGGTGCACAGAGCGGTTGAACTTGGACGGCGAGAAGAAGGTTGGTGCGGTGTTACGGTCATTTGTCACTCTCGTAATCGGTGGTTATGAACTTGTTTGAGAGCGCAAACTGCCGGATTATAAAAAAATATCCTACTTGTCGTCGTGTAGCCTCCTCTCCATTCATGATTAGTGCATGTATTAGCGAAAGATTTCGCTATTATTAATTCGAATGATTAGATTGAGTGGTTGCAAAACAGCTGTTACGTCATCCCCATTCACCGGCCGGTGTAACTTTGTAAGTCCCCAGTTTTCAAACTAAATAAAGCGTAGTAAGTCCATCTGTTAGAGTACCTGAATTGAAGTAAAGCATTTTTTATTTTTGTCGATGGGTGATTTTGTGTTATCTTTTGCAGTGATGAAGAGATAGAAAAAGGAAGAGTGCAGTGGTGGTGCGAACTCCCGGTTCCTCTAGGCCCATGCAATTATATTCCATGGGCCTTCCTTCCATTTATAGCCTGTTTATCCGGCACGTATATAATGGGCCGCATTTTCGTCTCTGTACAGTTTCAGCCCAGATAAAATGGGCCTGAAGTGACTGGCTAACGTTCTGGCCCAAAAAGTGGCCAGCAGCCAGTTGCGGCCCAAAACTTGTTGCATTCTTCACCCACTCTGGTGTCAGTTAGCATTGATCAATGTTTGTTTTGCGTGCAGGATCCACAGTTATCTCAAAGACTCTCAACCCTACCAATTTTTTGGTATTACCAAAATTTAGTAGGGTAACAAACTAAACAAACTCTTACCATTATCACTTTACCAAATTTTAGTATTACCAACTTTGCAAGCCCTTCACACTACTAAATTTTAATAAGGTTAATTTCGATAACAAACCCTACTGGTTTGCTTTCTAGACTCTGAATTGTGATGAGTACTACTACTAGCTAGCTAGCGTCCATTTTGAGGGGACACGACTCGTGGAAAAGAAAGAAGAGAATGATCGAGAGTGTGGCGACCCTTTTTATTGCTGTTTGTTACCGGGTCGATTAAAGTACATTTGTCTTCTTTAATTATGATGAGTAGGCATAAAGGTCACTCAAGGTGAGAACTGAACCTGCTCGATCGAATTTGGGCCAGCTAGTTTAGTGACGGTCCTTTTCAGGTAGTTGGTCACTGGACTTGGAGGTGAACATCCGTTTCACTACCAATGAATACTCGCACATTTCGAATCGAAAAACGGGTACTATGGCCATGTTTAGTTCCTCTCCACCAACTACAAACTTCTAACTTTTCATCACATCAAAAACTTTCCTACACACATAAACTTCTAACTTTTTTTTCAAACTTTCAACTCTTTTTTTAAACTTTCAACTTTTTTCAAACTTCACTTCACTCCTTTTCCACCACCTAAACAATAGATGAACTTTCATCTCTCCGGAATAATCCTATCATCAGCCCGGCCGTCGTTTTCGTTCTGATCAAACGACAGACACAGGGAAATATGGACCTAAATTAATTATCAGGACACTTGTCCGTAACAGAGAAGGGTTTATACAAGTTTTAGGTCTTGGTCGTCGTACACTGTCTATCTGGAGTACTCCGGTGCGATGCAGGCTGGAAATAAGCACCGATCGATCCACTGCACGCCTGCGCATGTATGGATGCAGCTGTGGCCATCTGCATGTCGCGCACCTGTCCTTCCTCCCACATGACCAACGCATTTCTTTGTTCCCCAACACCATCGATCGAGCACCAGCACGCCACCGGTCCACCGCTTGCTGCTTAATTTGGTCCCGCCTGGCACACAAACCGCTAAGAGGAAGTATTATAACCATACTAGTTAAAACCCCACTCATTTCTGTGAAAATTTAGTATGATAATAATAATAATAAATAACGTGTAAAATAGCTAGATAATATCAGATTAAGTAAATTAATGTGGTTTATGATAATTTAAATTTAAATAGTATGTAGAATGGTGATTCAAACGTAAAAAGTAGGGAGATAGTTTGGACCGTAGATTAATCATCTAAAGGCTAAAAACAATTGATGGGATATGACTTAATTAGAGGAAAAAAAGAGAGAGATAATTTGGACCATAGATTAATCATTTAAGAACTAAGTGAGAATGAACTATATAAGTATATAGGATATCATAAAACATAATAAAGATATACATTGAAACATTATGTAATTATGTTGGATGATAATTTAACATGTTTGTATTTGAAAAGCTCTTAAATTATAAAAACTGTAAAGATATATCATGTTTGTATGATGTTTAAATGTGATGATTGTTAGTGGATGATGATGTAACATCTTGTTAATTAGTGAATGATGATGTGGCATCTTGTTAGTGGATGATGATGTGGCATCTTTGCATGTTAAGCTTAAGAAGTTAGTGGGGGATAACTTTATAGTAAGATAGGATAAACTCTTGTGCTTATGCTTATTTGTAACATCCCGGTCTAGGGCTTAATAGGATTAATAGAATACTCATATCAACAAGTTGCAACTTCTTTTACAGAAGCCAATCTCCAAAGAACTCCAGGGTTAAGCGTGCTTGGCCTGGAGCAATTTGGGATGGGTGACCGACCGGGAAATTCTTCCCGGGTGCACATGAGTGAGGATAAAGTGTGCAGAAAAGATATGTGTTGGTCTGTGAGGACAGTCTATGACCTATGAAAGCTATCAGATGTAAGCGGGCCCGGCCTGGGGGAGGCGGGACGTTACAAAATGGTATCAGAGCCAACTCTCGCGGTTTCACGGGTGCGACAGGCCTGGGGGAGGCGGGACGTTACAAAATGGTATCAGAGCCAACTCTCGCGGTTTCACGGGCGCGTGTATCGCAGTTGCGCAGGCATGGTGGGCATGGCTGGTGTAGACTGGGAGTGGTTACACAGCATGGCACATGCGCTAGCACTGGACACATGGATGTGGCCAAGAGAGGACGTTCCTGGCCTAGGGTTGATCGACGGGGGCGTCGATCTCTCTTAAGGGGGTGAGGGTGTAACATCCCAGTCTAGAACTTAATAGGATTAATAGAATACTCATATCAACAAGTTGCAACTTCTTTTCCGGAAGCCAATCTCCAAAGAACTCCAGGTTAAGCGTGCTTGGCCTGGAGCAATGCAGAAAAGATATGTGTTGGTCTGTGAGGGCAGTCTATGATCTATGAAAGCTATCAGATGTAAGCGGGCCTGGCCTGTGGGAGGCGGGATGACCTATGAAAGCTATCAGATGTAAGCGGGCCCGGCCTAGGGGAGGCGGGACGTTACATTACTCCCTCTGGTTCTATATTAATTGACGTTTTGGACAAGATTGAGATTAAGCTTTTACAACTTTGACCATTAATAACTTTAAAAATATTTAGTTTAAAGAAACTAGAAAAACATATATAGATTTGTCTTTCAACACATTATAATAAAAGTAAACATGCATTTATTTATTGTATATATTATAATAGAAAATTAAGGTCAAATGTATATCTTGTAGAGCGTGTCATTGTCCAAAGCGTCAATTAAAATGAAACCGAAGGGAGTATAATACAGATTGTACTACCTCCGTTTCTAAGGATCGTTCATTTTACTACCATTTTTAACCTTATCTTTTTAGATAAAGTTATAAAAAATAGCTACATTTAATTTATTGTCAAAGTTTAGTAAGTACATATAAAGTCTTACCAAAATTTAGCAACCTTGCTAAAATTTTGGTAACCTTACCAAAATTTGGCAATGCCAAAACTTGATAAGGTTGAAATGGTAGCAAAGTGAACAAACCCTAAATATTTGATACCGTTGAATTTTTAGCACATATTTGATTGTTCGTTTTATTTAAAAACTTTTGTGAAATATATAAAATTGTATGTATACATATAAGTATATTTAACAATGAATCAAATGATAGGAAAGAATTAATAATTTCTTAAATTTTTTTAATAAAACGAACGGTCAAACATATTTAAAAAAGTCAACAACGTCAAATATTTAGAAACGGAGGGAGTATATGACAACCACGCCCTCTAGCTGGTGATCAGTTAAATTCATATATAGTGTGAGAAAGAAATAGGAGAAAAAACAAAGCTAATCTTATATTTAATTTATTATACATGTTAGCTAAAATATAAAATGGTTAAGTATACTATTATAAACATGCTTATTATAAACATGCTGTCATATGCAATCTGTATATTCCTACAACCAAATTGTAAAAAAAAAAGACGCAAATATTATAGAATGATCTAATATCAAATAATTAGAATTGGTGAGACTTCGAATCTATATCATTTAGCCCATTAACTTATGAGGGCATTCCCAACCCAATGACTAGAATGGTGTCCATAGCATTAAATGAGTTGCCACCTAGAAAAAAAATGATGTGACAAGTGAATAAATGAGGAAAGAGAAGGAAACCATGTCTTGCATGAGACATGGTTCCTACACAATATCCAATACATCATGTGAGATAAGTAGCATTAAATTGAAGTTATGGAATAGTGGTGTTTGCATTGAAAGAGTAGTGTCTAGTACTATTTTCTTAATGATGTGGAGTTTATAGAAATCATGTCTAGTGTTATGGGTTGGTACTGTCCTGAAGCTGATACGAAACCTTTAGACGTTTCAATCCAATTGTACAGACTACAAAAAATACACAGCTAGCCCAATTTGTCTTTCGTTGGACGCACTGGCAAGGTAAGCAACTAAAGTAGTAAGCACCCACCACGTATATATGTATGTGAAGCATATGGATTATGAAGTTTATTATTCAAATTCATGCACTTGCCACGTGCAATCCCAACTATACTGTTTTGACATGCTGACGATGATGTAAAGTTATAAACAGCAGATCGATTAAGCTTAGTCGTACTAATTAATTCCTCGCAAAAAAAGGCTAATTAATTAATTAATTAATAGTCGTAATTAAACAAACTAATTATTATCGGTCTCACGCTAGCACGTCATTACTGTTTCTCACCGATCACAAGGGAACCGGGCGATGCGTATCGTTGCCACGTCCAAGTAGGCTAGCTACTTCTTCAGCTTAACAACGCAACAGACGTGTCTACGAATGACGCCGACGTCTCGACCGTTTAAGCATACATAACCGCTTCTGTTGATCGGCTCAATCAACGAAATCCCCGAAAACGAGCGGGTGCACTCCACTTATTACTATTATGCTACCAATATTATTAAGAATAAAATAGTTATTTACTAATAAAATAATTAGGAGTTATTTTGCATTTATATTTTTTCCGGGTTAAATTGATTATGATCATCCATTGTGTGCTAGCACAATTCGTATTTCATACAAAAGCCGAAAAAGAGAGAAAAAAATAAAGTTTATTCACTATGACAAGACAATTATATCCCTCTATACTTATTTTATAATAATACTTTTTAATATTGGTGGTAGTATAAATAAATCCAAACAATTCAATCATTTATGAGATAAACGGTTGTTTTCTACTACTGAACCGTTTGGGCGAAGAAAACGCTGGTAGAGATTTAACTCGATGATGATGTCGCCACGACGCCTTGTATATATTTAGCGCCGCTCGCATATCTCAGACTCCAGTCCTCACCAGCTACAGATGATTCTTGCGCTTTTGATTTTCCCTACGCTTTTTTGACTAAAACCCTCGATTCCTCCTCCAAGATCCTGGAGAGACTAGCAGCAGCCGTCGCTGTACGTGTGTATCGTTGCATGGTGCTGCAATCTCACGATGTATCGGATCTCTGCATCGGCAAGCCGCCGGTGAGGTGGCTGCCGCCGTCCTCCACCGTCGCCGATGCCATCGCCGAGATCGAGGCCGGCGGCGGCCGGGGTCCGGACGCTGCCGTCGCCGTGTGGGACGGGACGAAGGGGGAAGTGGATGGCAGGGTGTGCATGGCCGACGTGCACCTCTTCCTCTGCGGCGGCGACGGCGAGGCGGCCAGCCTGGCTTCCCCGGCCGCCGCGCTTCAGGCCACGCTCTCCGACCTCCTCGCCGCCGGCGCGCCGCCCGTCCGCCGCATCGAGCCCCACGCGAGGTCGCGCGCACGCCACGTGTATCGATCTTGACCGCCGGCGCCACATGCGTTTCGTCTGACGAAATTTGTTGGTTACAGTGTGGTGGAAGCGGTGGACGCCTTCTTGGACGGCGCGCACTGCCTCGTCGTGCCGATCCGGGAGCGGTGGCGGCGCGCGGCGGCGGCGGGGGAGATGTGCATGTGCTGGCTCACGGTGGAGGACGTCGTGCGCTTCTTCGTCGGCTGCATCGGCCTCTTCGCCCCGACGGCCTCGCTCTCGGTTTCTCAGCTCGGCATCGTCCGCGAGGCCACGCTCGCCGTCGCCGCCGGCGACAGGGCGCTCTCCGCCGTGCCGCTCCTCAGCGCCGCGCTGGCGACGCACTCCTCCGTCGCCGTCATCACGGGCGCAGGCATCGCCCCCCGCCTCGCCGGCGAGGTGTCGCCGTCGGCGCTCTGCTCCTGCGACGTATCCGTCGCGGCGGCCATCGCCGCGCTCTCGGCTGGCGACCTCACGGCCTTCCTCCACCGCAGCGACCTCCGGTGCCGCCGCAACCTCCCCGGCATGGTCGACCTCCTGTACGCCGGCGACCCTTCGTCGTGGCCCCCCTCCCCCTCCTCCTCTTCCTCCTCCTCGTCGTCATCGTCGTCGTTATCCTCCTTCTCGTCTTCCTCCGACGACGAGGCGGAGGACGGGTACAAACACTATGCGCCAGCGCCGTGCGCGCGGCGAGACAACAACAGGCAGATCATCGCGTGCCACCCGGGGAGCTCGCTGGTGGCGGTGATGGCGCAGGCGGTCGCGCACCGCGTGACGCAGGTGTGGGTGGTGGACTTCGACGACGGCGAGCTGGTCGGCGTCGTCCGCTTCCTCGACGTGCTCTGGGTTCTTCGCGAACACCTCAACCAACCACCCCCTGATCTACCCATCGAATTTCTCATCAATTAATCCCAGTACTAAGCTTCGTTGATGTACATACGAGGACAAAAATTGCGACCATGAACTGAACCTTTTGTTCATCTTAAATTTACGCCATGTGTTTCGTCGGCGGATGAACTTGAAACGAAGGAAGAGTCAAAAGATTGATGGAGGACAGAAACCACCTGTCCCGACAAATTTTGCAAAGTTTGTTGGTCGATATGTGACGTCTGGATTGGATGATGCATACATATGGTTTCAGCGAGAGTAAATTCGGGTTGGTGGCCAGGCGAGCTACATACCAGATTAGTCCAAGGTGGATTCTAATATATCGAATAGACATTCACCCGTTTCTTCCGTATTAACTATATAATTATAAAAAATATTAAAAAATATACACAGTAGATTAATATGTATAAATAAATCACTAGTATACGTATATATAAAAATTATTATTTTTATTATAAGTTGTAGAAGTCGAATTTTAATATGTATATTTGTAAAATAATATATTACATAGTATTAATCTACTTTGTCAATTTTTTTAAATAAAAACTGTTTAGTTTCCCAGCTTAGTCAGAGAGATTTTTTGGCGATCGCAACGAGTTTGATCAGATGAGAGCCCGTACACGAATGACATTTCCCGATGTTCTTTTGTATCCATACTGGAGTAGGAGCATATGAAAGAGGGTTTTGTGTTTTGGCGGTAGCAAACTCTGCATATTGCTCCAGCATATGCATGGCTGGCACCAACATAATCTTGTTTTATCTGCCTTCTCGGCAACTCAACGTTTTGTCTCGACGCGCCACAAAAACGCACGAGGCCAACTGAACTGATGCATATGCTGTTGTGGCATTTGCATCTAGCAACACGTCACTAGGCTCTGGATGTTTGTGAATCGTGTGAGACGCAACTGGATCTCCTTGCCTATGGGCTATGGCCCGTGAGGCATGGCCCATATCAGCGACAACTCCGGTTTCACTCTTCAATGGGCCTTACTTGATTGTCACCAGACGTGGGCCACCTATCAGGCCTGATTCCAACTGGCAAGTTAATTTAGGAATAGGCCGCTATCCACAGAACAAATTAGGCATGGGCTTTGGGTCGTTGGGTGTCCTGATAGATAAAAAAAGGAAAATGTCCACTATAGATACCTCAAGTATGAGTCTTAGTTACATTCGGATATCTTGACTGCAAAACCGGATACAGTGTTGGAATTAATAGATGGGCTAAGGCCCATTCGAAGATTAATTCTTTGGAAAATCTCAAAAGCCCACCTCATGGGATGGCATGCATGTGGAGTTTAGTACCACCTTGCTTATTCTAGGAGAGGGGGACCTCCTTAAAAAGGAGGATGCCCTCCTTGCTACTTGAAACATGTGTGGTGGAGAGAAGAGGGGAAACACGCGCGCTCACTTGCCTCGCCACGTAGGGACCCTTGCGCAGATGCAGCCTCCTTTTGCAGTTTTGTTTTGCTGCGGGATTCGGATGTGTTTTGTTTTGGAAACATTCCGAAATGCAGTTTTGTTTTGCTGCGGGATTCGGATGTGTTTTGTTTTGGAAACATTCCGAAAATCCGGTGCGTGAAAATGGCATGGAGTCCGGATAGGTTACGCGCGACTTATCCGGTTCGGTTTACGCGGGCGCCCTGATCAGGCGATCTATCTCTATATAAACCGAGCCGCCACCTTCACGCAACACACGCGAAATCAATCTAGGGTTTGCCTCCTACTCTGTACTGCGCCGTCGCTCGTAGACTACTCCATCCCGCTCGCCGGCGTGCACCGGCGATCGGGAGAGCAGGTCTCCAGAACCTCTGCCTTCGACGTCCTGTACCGGGAGAAGGCGGCAATAAGGTTTTTGGGAAGCGCTTCGCGCGACTGCTCCCTGTTCGTTCGCGACGGCTCGCCTTCCTCTTCGCTCGCGTGCTTTGCGCCTTCGTTGACGCTCGCAACTGCGAGTAGTTCATGCCGAGCAACCGGACTTTCCGCCACCTCGGTACGTATTCGACATATTGCGCATATTTGATTTGTTCATGTTTTATTGCTTAGTTTACATGTGTAGATCTAATGATGCGTTCAATCTAGTTTACATCTGCAATGTCATGATTTATTTATGGAATAAATTAAATCATTATGTGCTTATAATTTCAACAATCCAAAAACCTTATTATAGGCGCTGTGATTTTACTATGGCTGGTTTTGCCGAAGCACTGAGGCCGGATAAATTCACCGGTGTGCACTTTAAGAGATGGCAGATCAGGGTCACTCTGTGGCTGACGTCTATGAAATGCTTCTAGGTGAGTACTGGCAAACCTGAAGGAATTCTTACTGCTGATCAGCAGAAGCAATTCGAGGAAGCCACTACTCTCTTTGTGGGATGCATTCTTAGCGTTCTTGGCGATCGTCCGGTCGAGGTGTATATGCAAATGACCGACGCTAAGGAGTTGTGGGATGCACTGAATACTAAATTCGGTGCTACTGATGTTAGCAATGATCTGTATATCATGGAGCAGTTTCATGACTACAAGATGGCTGGCAACCGTTCTATAGTCGAACAGGCTCATGAGATACAAACCATGGCTAAGGAACTCGAACTCCTTAAGTGTGTCTTACCCGACAAATTTGTGGCCGGGTGTATTATTGCGAAACTACCTCCATCATGGAGAAGTTTCGGTACTGCACTCAAACACAAGAGACAGGAATACTCCGTTGAGGGGTTGATAGCGTCTCTTGATGTTGAGGAGAAAGCTCGGGAAAAAGACGCCGCGTCTAAGGGCGATGGTGGGCAGTCCTGTGCCAATGTTGTGCACAAGGCCCAGAACAAGAGTAAGGGGAAATACAAAGCTCAACAAACCACCAATTTCAAGAAGCAGAAGAAGAAGAAGAAGAAGAACAACAACAATCCTAACTAGGATGAGAGGACTTGCTTTGTGTGTGGGCAACCTGGTCATCTGGCTAGGAAGTGTCCACAGCGCAAGGGGATGAAGGCACCTGCAGCGCAGACTTCTAAGTCTGCTAATGTGACCATTGGCAACACTGGAGATGGAAGTGGGTATGGTAATTTACCTACTGTTTTTTCAGTTAATCAGTCTACTAATTGGTGGGTTGATATTGGGGCCAATGTACATGTTTGTGCTGACATCTCATTGTTTTCTTCTTATCAGGTCGCACGGGGTTCCACCGTCCTAATGGGGAATGGGTCACATGCTTCTGTTCATGGTGTTGGCACGGTAGTTCTGAAGTTTACTTCGGGAAAGATCGTGCAGCTGAAGAACATGCAGCATGTCCCTTCTATCGACAGGAATCTTGTTAGTGGCTCCCGTCTGGGTAGAGATGGATTTAAGTTGGTTTTTGAGTCTAATAAAGTAGTCGTGTCTAAACATGGATATTTTATTGGTAAAGGATATGAGTGCGGAGGCCTGTTCCGCTTTTCCCTTTCTGATTTCTGCAATAATTCTGTGAACCATATTTGTGGCAGTGTGGATGATGAGGCTAATGTTTGGCACTCACGTTTATGTCATATTAATTTTGGCTTGATGTCTCGGCTTTCCAGCATGTGGTTAATTCCTAAGTTTTCCATTGTCAAAGGTTCTAAGTGCCATAGTTGTGTGCAATTGAAGCAACCTCGCAAGCCTCACAAGGCTGCCGAGGAGAGAAACTTGGCACCACTAGAACTCCTACATTCAGATATTTGTGAAATGAATGGGGTGTTGACGAAGGGTGGAAAACGATATTTCATGACGTTGATTGATGATGCTACTAGATTTTGCTATGTGTACTTGTTGAAAATGAAAGACGAGGCTCTAGACTATTTTAAAATTTATAAGGCGGAAGTTGAAAATCAATTTGACAGAAAGATAAAAAGGCTTAGGTCTGATCATGGTGGAGAGTTTTTCTCGAACGAGTTTGACTTATTCTGTGAGGAACATGGCATCATACATGAGAGGACGCCTCCCTATTCTCCCGAGTCTAATGGGATTGCTGAAATGAAGAACCGCATACTGACTGACTTGGTGAATGCCATGTTAGACACCGCGGGACTACCTAAGGCATGGTGGGGGGAGGCATTGTTGACCTCGAATCATGTGTTAAACAGAGTTCCTAACAGAAAGAAGGACAAAACACCATATGAGATATGGATTGGGAGAAAACCATCACTTTCTTATTTGCGCACATGGGGGGTGCTTGGCGAAAGTCAATGTACCAATAACGAAGAAGCGCAAACTTGGACCTAAGACTGTGGACTGTGTCTTTCTGGGATATGCTCATCATAGCATTGCCTATAGATTTTTAATAGTTAAATGCGAGGTACCTGACATGCATGTTGGTACAATTATGGAGTCTCGTGATGCTACCTTCTTTGAGAGCCTTTTTCCCAATGAAGGATACACATAGTGGTTCGAGCCAACCCTCTGAAATAATTCCCAGTTCAATCACACCACCAGAACAAACTGAACATACACCTGAGGAGGATGTCGGTGAAGCTCCTTGAAGGAGTAAGAGATAAAGGACGGCTAAGTCCATTAGTGATGATTTCACTGTGTACCTCGTGGATGACACTCCTAAGTCAATTTCAGAAGCATATGCATCTCCTGATGCAGACTACTAGAAGGAGGCTGTCCGTAGTGAAATGGATTCCATTATCGCTAACGGGACTTGGGAGGTGACAGAGCGACCCTATGGGTGTAAACCTGTGGGGTGCAAGTGGGTGTTCAAGAAGAAGCTTAGGCCTGACGGTACTATTGAAAAGTACAATGCTCGGCTTGTTGCTAAGGGCTATACTCAGAAAGAAGGCGAAGATTTCTTTGACAATTACTCACCTGTTGCTAGATTGACCACAATTCGTGTGCTACTTTCCCTAGCAGGCTCACATGGTCTTTTCGTTCATCAAATGGACGTTAAGACAGTTTTTCTTAATGGAGAGCTGGATGAGGAGATCTATATGGATCAACCTGATGGGTTTGTAGTTGAAGGTCAAGAAGGCAAAGTGTGCAAATTGTTGAAGTCTTTGTATGGTCTGAAACAAGCTCCTAAGCAATGGCATGAGAAATTTGACAAAACATTGACATCTGCAGGCTTTGCAGTCAATGAGGCAGATAAATGTGTGTACTATCGCCATGATGGGGGTGAGGGAGTTATTCTGTGCTTGTATGTTGACGACATACTGATATTTGGGACAAACCTTGAGGTGATAAATGAGGTTAAATCATTCTTGTCTCAAAATTTTGATATGAAGGATTTGGGAGTAGCTGATGTTATCTTAAACATTAAGCTAATTAGAGGTGAGAATGGGATTACACTCTTGCAGTCCCATTATGTGGAGAAGATCTTGAATCGCTTTGGCTACATTGATAGTAAGCCTTCTCCAACACCTTATGATCCTAGCTTGTTGCTTCTCAAGAACAAAAGAATTGCTAAGAATCAACTGGAATACTCCCAAATCATTGGCTCGCTGATGTACCTGGCTAGTACAACTAGGCCTGATATCTCCTTTGCTGTGAGCAAGTTGAGCCGGTTTACCTCTAATCCAAGAGATGATCACTGGCGTGCGCTCGAGCGAGTAATGCGCTATCTAAAACGTACTATGGAATTGGGGCTTCACTATACTGGGTATCCTGCGATACTGGAGGAATATAGTGATTCTAACTGGATCTCTGATGTGGATGAGATCAAAGCCACTAGTGGATATGTCTTCACACTAGGTGGTGGTGCTGTTTCGTGGAGGTCTTGCAAACAAACCATTTTGACGAGGTCAACCATGGAAGCAGAACTGACGGGACTGGATACTTCTACTGTTGAGGCAGAATGGCTACGCGATCTATTAATGGATCTGCCTATTGTTGAAAAACCAGTGCCGGCTATCCTTATGAACTGTGACAATCAAACGGTAATTGTCAAAGTGAATAGTTCTAAGGATAATATGAAATCGTCTAGACATGTGAAAAGACGATTGAAGTCTGTCAAAAAATTGAGAAACTCCGGAGTTATAACGTTGGATTACATCCAAACAGCTAGAAACCTGGCAGATCCATTCACGAAAGGGATTATCACGAAATGTGATAGATAATGCATCGAAGGAGATGGGTTTGAGACCCATATGAGTTATACTATGGTGGTAACCCAGTCTATGTGATCGGAGATCCCGTGAATTAGAACCTGGGAAGAACAAACCATTAGTAAACTAGAGGAGAGTACCAATCTATACCCTCTCTAAGTGAAGATGCATGTACTCTTGTGAGTTGCAAGGCAGGTTGGCTATGCCTTAATGAGTTCTGTTGGCTTTAATTAGTGAAGATGTTGTCCTGCAGAGCAGTCTTGAAAGAACTCACCTTTGTAAGCTTGACTGTTGGTCGCAGTCTATGGAGATTTTGGGTGAATCTTCTAGGAAGCTTACTAAAGACCTAGGAGTATGACTTATACGCTCCACCCGAGGGGTAGTCTACAGACGGTCTAGTACCAGATAAGACTCTGAGTGAAACTTGCTTGCACAAGACTTGCAATTCAAGGCGTAGTCCATTGTTCAAGTTGTGAGTAAGTGTAGCTTGGAGTTCTAGGTGGATATTCAATCTTAATCGGTCTCCATCGAACCGCTGGTATATAAACAGTACATTGGAAAAGGCAAATCTCAGTGGGATTTTGAGATTTGGTTGGGGATTGTTGGAATTAATAGATGGGCTAAGGCCCATTCGAAGATTAATTCTTTGGAAAATCACAAAAGCCCACCTCATGGGATGGCATGCATGTGGAATTTAGTACCACATTGCTTATTCTAGGAGAGGGGGACCTCCTTAAAAGGGAGAATGCCCTACTAGCCACTTGAAGCATGTGTGGTGGAGAGAATAGGGGAAACACGCGCGCGCGCGCTCGCTCGCCTCGCCGGGCAGGGCAGGCGGCGCGCGTGCACGACGTACGCGTCGAATGGTCCGCAAAATTGGCTCCTCACCCTTGCGCAGATGCAGCCTCCTTTTGCAGTTTTGTTTTGCTGCGGAAAATCAATATAGGGTTTGCCTCCTACTCTGTACTGCGCCATCGCTCGTAGACTACTCCATCCCGCTCGCCGGCGTGCACCGGCGATCGGGAGAGCAGGTCTCCGGAACCTCTGACTTCGACGTCCTGCGCCGGGAGAAGGCGGCAATAAGGTTTTTGGGAAGCGCTTCGCGCGACTGCTCCTTGTTCGTTCACGATGGCTCGCCTTCCTCTTCGCTCGCGTGCTTCGCGCCTTCGTCGACGCTCGCAACCACGAGTAGTTCCTGCCGAACAACCGTTTTTTCCGCCACCTCGGTACATGTTCGACATGTTACGCATATTTGATCTGTTCATGTTTTACTGCTTAGTTTACATGTGTAGATCTAATGATGCGTTCAATCTAGTTTATATCTGCAATGTCATGATTTATTTATGGAATAAATTAAATCATTATGTGCTTATAATTTCAACATACAGAGCATCCGCTGACCATCAAAACCAGTATAAATTGAGTATCTTGCTTAACTGCAAGATAGTTTATCTTACGTAACATATTAACTTTGTCTTCATATCCTGTAACGTCTACATAACACTTAGTACATGGCAAATCGAACCGTATCTTGTCAAGATCAACGTCGAGGAACGCAAATGAAAATCATCTCGTCTAAAATTTTCCACCAAAAAGGCCCAAACTACAAAAGCATTGGGTTCTTTACTTGTTAGGGCATGCGCAATGTATCTTACCCAACTAGTAAATAAGATGGGCCCATGACCAGGAGGTAGTAAGCTGCAACTCTTCTCACAATGCTTATATGAGTGTAGTGGTAAACAAGGTGGGGTCCACCTGAAAAAATCCATCCATCCCAACCCTCCATTACCTGGATCCTGTCAGAATCTTCATATTTTATTTGGTTGTTACCGGCAATAGCACAAATATCAGGTATTAACTACTACCTCTTCCCACAATGCTTACTACTGGGTAGTAGGCTTGAAATAAATGCTTGTTACCTGGTTTTTTGCCACATTGTGGTTGCTCTTAGCCGCTCCACATGTTTGAGGTGGTCCCACATGGAAGGGGAGAGATCCCGTGGATGTTGGGACGTTTGGTGCAGATTGAACATGATATACGCACAGTACGCTAATGAATTTTGTAAGTACGCACTAGTAAGTACTCTAGCTAGGTGTTTATCATGCAGGGTACGTACCGATGCTTACCGTTAACTGTAAGAAGCGGTACGCCGTTGAATAAACCAGTCGACGTGGCGATGTGGCAGCTGAACACGCAGCGGTCCACGCGCCCGCCGATGGACGAGTCTCACCACACCTTACGCGCCGCTAGATCTGGCCAAGCCGTGTGCACCACCGCTCCAGTGAAAAGTGACAGTTAATATAAAAGTTAATCTTGATCAAGTTTTCAAACAAAAAGTTAATCTTCATCAGTGCGACTCTGTCCCACACACTCCTTAAACCCTCATCGATTTTTTTTTAGTTTTAACTTAACTAGTGGTGGATTATTGGTGCTATATATGTAAATAAAGGTAATTAATCTGCTGAGTCACATCTCCGTCAGCTGCTCGGACCAATCAGAGCTTGTGAAACGCACGTCTCCGTCGAGTAAAGCAGAACGGAAAGTTGGCAAGTATCAAGAATCCAACGGCGTAGGATAGAAACATGCCAAAGAAATGTACTCCTGGAGCAAAATTAAAATGGCATAATTACAAAGTATGACGACGAAAGCGACCGTTTCTGACTTACTAGCTAGTATTCCTGGAGCTGTCGAGCATGAGATGAGCGTGTGGCAGTAGTAAGCGTGCAAAAGGCTATAGATATAGAATTTCTACAATACCATCGGATAACAATAAATATGTTTTTAATTCCTAACTATTACAACTGGCAACCTGCATGCACTCGATCCCTTAGCAGTACTCCCTCTGTTTCAAGTCATAAGATTTTTTTTTAATTTGATCAAAGTCAAAATACTTTAAATTTAATTAAATTTATAGAAATAATAATAATATTTTCAAGCCAAGACAAATTTATTATGAAAATATATTAAATTATTGACTTAAATCAGTTTGATTTTGGCTAAAGTCAAAATGCCTTATAACATGAAACACAGAGGGAGTAACTTACACTAGTACAACAATTTCATGCGAGTTGTTCCTTGGCTCCTTGCGATGCAGCATCTGTTGACATCTTCCATACTGCTTATGTAAACACACAGTTTGGACTGTCATGATCCGGTAGAGGATACTAGATCTCATCAGCAGGATTCTGTCAGCCGTAAGCTACATCTAAGTAGCAATATAGAGATTATTAACAACTCTGGCCTGGATAAGCGTCTGGCCAATCTACTGGCCATCCAAGATCAGCGCTACCGACCTGGCGACCTGTACTCTAGTCACGCCTCCTGATCCAATGCATGTGCTCAACTGCTCATCGCTCGCCGCTCGATCGACCTGACCAGTTTTTAATCACCATAATTAACACGCGTAACAGCGACCACAAACTTGGGATTACTACTAGTATAAACACGTTCGTTGCCGCCCTGACAAGAGAGAGAAAAGAGAGAAAAAAAAAAGGTGACTCGCTGCCGAGTCGGACACGTGACAACACGTTGGTGCCGCGTCCGGCTCAACCGCTTGCTCGCGCGGACCTTATCGCTCCGGTCCGACGCGCGGGTGACGTGTACCGAGCGACCATACCGTGCCAGCCTTATCCCCAATCCGGGCCCACACTTTTGTCGTCGCTCGGTGTGGGCCCCACCCTGTCAGTGTACGGCTCGGCGCTCACCGGCGTTTACCTCCCCAGCCCACGGGAAGGAGGCGGCGCGCACGTGGCAGTTGCGGTGGGTGAGGCTGTGAGGGCGGTGCGCGAGCCTACGTGGCACGCCGCGTCCACGGAGGCCGTAGAGAGGTGGCCCCCGTGAGCACGCAGTTCGAGTAGGCGATGACGTGTCCGACAGGTGGTTCAGCGAGCAATAATTACGGGGTAATATAATAAACCGCTCCCGCCAAACTAACGGCGGCAGCCCACGGAAAAGGCGTCCCTCGCTGCTGTTTCCTCCGTTTTTCGCTCACCTCCGGTCATCCTACTCGGCTACCCCGGCGGCAAAAACATGAAGTTCTACAGATCTACGACATCAGTTTACTAGTTTGTCTTTTGTTCTACTTTGCTCTTTCTTTCTTGCGAATTTCTTTTTAATCACGTTTTGTGTAGACCATGTACAGCATCCTCACTTGTGCAGGGTAGGAATTTCACAAGAAAACAGTGCTCGTGCAGCGACTCGATAGAAACGGAAGAAAACCGTATCAACAACCAACACGAGGAGGTGTGTAATACTCCTTTCGCCTTGTAATATAAAAGATTTATATAGATGGATAAATTTTAATACTATAAATTTAAACAAATTTTCTATGTAGATTAGTAGTATGTGTTATATCTATTTAATTTTTTTTATATTTTAAAACGGAAGTAGTAAACAATTACTTATGTAGGCTTTGGGTGCAGGGTACCGTAGGGGGTGAGGGCACCGCACGTCACGGTTAAGGTGGCCGGTTACTACTACTGGTGTCACATCGGCAGCGGCAACTGGTATTACGTGATGATCTTATCCTCGTCGTCTCGCCGTCTTTATCCCGTTCGCTGCTTGCTTTGGCTTCTCACATCAGCACTGACTCCAATAACACGCTCATCAAACAGCGCGCGCGAGCGAGGGATGGATAGGATATTTTCGTTCGCGTTCGTGCCATCCTAAATCCCGTCTATAAAGCCGTGCACATCTCTATCCTCACCTCCATTCCATTCCACTCGCCAACCCGACACGTCTCTCATCTTCACGCAACGAACAGCAGCAGCAGCTCAAGCTAAGCTAAGCTAAAGTACTACGTGTTCTTTCGTCTTCGTCGGCGCCGGAGTTTGATTCGTCGGAGCTAGCTAGCAAGAGGAAGAAGAAAATGTTGGCCATATTCCAGAAGCAGGTGGCGCACGCGCCGGCGGAGCTGAACAGCCCGCGGAGCAGCGCGGCGAAGCCCAAGAACCCCGACGAGATCCTCAGGGACTTCCACGCCCTCCACCCCATCGAGGCCTTCTCCACCTCCTTCGGCGGCGGCGCCGCCCTCGCCTGCGTCGCCGGCCACGCCCGCAATGGCCTCTCTGGCTACGAGAGGTAAATTAAATCAATTTAATCGATGAGGCAATGAATCCGAATAATTAAGGTGATTAAAACGTAGGGGATCGATAATAATGGTAAATGGGTGTGTACACAGGATGTTCTGTGGGCTGGATGACATCTACTGCGTGTTCATGGGGAGGCTGGACAACCTGAGCAGCCTGATCCGGCAGTACGGGCTGTGCAGCCGCTCCACCAACGAGGCGCTGCTCGTCATCGAGGCCTACCGCACCCTCCGCGACCGCGGCCCCTACCCCGCCGACCAGGTCGTCAAGGATCTCTCCGGCTCCTTCGCCTTCGTCGTCTTCGACAACAAGTCCGGCGCCGTCTTCGCCGCCCTGGTAATTTAAACCACTACTAGACTGGTTTTCTGAATCGAATTGATGAATTTGTGCTTCAAATTGAACTTCCTGTGAGTGTAGCGTGGCCCTGTCCCCTTCCCGCTGTTAGGAGTTGTGTTTAGCCGCCGTAGTAGTTCCTAAGCTTCAGTTTCTGATTGTTCTGCTTTTCTTTTTCTTATATATTGACGTTCATTCGCTTTGCGCGATGCAGAGTACGGATGGGGAGGTGCCGTTGTATTGGGGGATCGCGGCGGATGGGTCGGTGGTGATCTGCGACGAGAGGGAGATCGTGAAGGGAGGGTGCGGCAAGTCGTACGCGCCGTTCCCGGTGGGGTGCATGTTCCACAGCGAGGGGGGGCTCAAGAGCTTCGAGCACCCGATGAACCGGCTGAAGGCGATGCCGCGGGTGGACAGCGAGGGCGTCATGTGCGGCGCCACCTTCAAGGTCGACACCTTCACCAAGATCAACTCCATGCCCCGCGTCGGCAGCGCCACCAACTGGGCCGCCACCTGGGACGACGCTGCCGCCTGATGATGGCGCTCCGTACGCCGTCGTCTCGTCGCCGTGCGCCTGCCCTCGCCGCCGGCCTCCTCGCCGTTTGCCGCCGCCGCTCATCTCTTCCTCCTCTTCTTCCTCCTCTCTATATCCGATGTGCTTCTCCGTCCGAAGCATGCAGATTATTAGAGCGATATTTGCAGCTAGCGTGGAAGCGCGCCAATCTATTTTTCTGCGGTGTTTTTACTTAATTTTCACCTCTTCTTTTTAAATTTTTATGTCCATCTTTGGGCTCTCGCCTCTCGGCAATGTATATTCTCGGTCGCGGGTGGCATGTCATGGTACATACTATGAATGATGAATAAGAAAGAGTTTGCTTCACTCAATCCAGTTCGGTCTCTTTTTTGGGTTGCTTATAATTGCCCATGATAGTAAATGGTGTTTGGCTATGCACATCTCATTTTTGGGTTGGTTCGTTTTGGCTTATTTGCTAATTGCTGTGTTTAGATCTAAAGTTTGGATTTAAATTTCAGTCTTTTTCCATCGCATCAACCTGTCATACACACATAACTTTTCAGTTACATCATCTATAATTTTAATTAAAATTTAAACTTTGTGCTGAACTAAACACAACCTAAAACGGTTGGAGTGAACACTGATGAGCTCGCGAGTTACATCATCTCTAATTTCAATCAAAATTTAAACTTTGTGCTAAACTAAACACAACCTAAAACGGTTGGAGTGAACACTGATGAGCTCGCTTTGTACTACTCCCTCTGTTTCGAAATGTTTGACGTCGTTGACTTTTTATCACATATTTGACCATTCGTCTAAGTAATTATTAATTATTTTTATATCATTTGATTCATTGTTAAATATATTTTTATGTAGGCATATAATTTTATATATCTCACAAAAGTTTTTAAATAAGACGAACGGTTAAACATGTGCTAAAAATCAAGTGTCAAACATTTCGAAACGGAGGGAGTATCTCCGTCCACACAAGTAAGGCTTGTTTCAAAATAAAATTAGAGATATTTAGACAAGTTTTTTCATACGTAAGAGTACTATTAATGTCAAATTATATATTACCCCTGTTTTAAAATGTTATTATGATACGATATTTTATAATATAATGAATCTACATTTTAAAACAAGGGAAATAGCTTAAAAAAACTTATCCAGATATATAAAATTTATTATGCTTGTGACAAGTACTTCATTCGTCCCAAAAAAAAATGGTGGAGGGGATATGATTTCTTCTAAAACAATGAATCTGTACTACCCTTTTATCCAGATTCATGTAGCTGGGGATGTGATTTTTTCTAAGACAATAAATCTGTACTACCTTTTATCCAGATTCATGTAGCTGGATGTGACTTCTTCCTATGTAGTAGCAGTACGTCAGATTTAGCAGCAGTGCATAGAGATAGGGCAAGATACTGTACGGAGTATTTATTTGTGAGAATCGTAAAAATGGAAGCCACCCGAATCGGCACTTATCCCATAGCTTGACCCTGACGATGCGACTTTACCTACGGTTTGCAGATCTGATCGTGCAGAAGCGCAGTGCCGGGCCCATTGCACACCTGTGAGCTGTGGCGGCTTTCGGCCTTAGATGCTCGGTGGGCCATAGGCCGAGATGAGAAGCTGCGAAGGCCCATCAAGGAACATCCCCCGCCCCGCGTACTAGGCCGTTATCCCAGGCTCCCTTGCGCCGCTGGGCTATTCTCGCACGCGGGCCGTCAGGCCGTGTGGACTGAACAAGTTGGGCCACCCGCGTACACATCATTTCTGGGCCAGTACAAGAATCGAAGATGATCTCTCGCGTTTGTCTGGGATTTTTGGGGTTCTAATTTTGTACATCTGTTGAAGATGCTCTTAAGAAATCTTCTTTTTATCTCTCTCTCTCTCTCTCTGAAGAAATCAACAGCAGCTGCAAGATTTTATCTACCTTATCAGGGTAAACTAACAAAAGAAAGAGACAAAGATTCTTCTCCATTCCAGAGTCAAAGAGAGAAAATGGAACTATTCAAAGAGGAGAAATGGGATGATTTTGACAATGTATCGGTTGAAAACTCTCCAAATAATTGTCATCTCTCCCAGCCTTTTGACCCTAGACTTTTGTGCGCAGCCGCCCACACTAAAACAGCCACAAAAGCTACATGGATTTTTCAGATCAAATGCAGACAAGCCAAGTAATCCTCATCAGAGATTTTACTTTGAAAGCGTGTGCTTCCATTCATACGTTTAAGTATTTCCATCAGAGACTGCTTCTCCAGATGAGAAATGGTCGCTAATACTTTATCCAACTTGTCCTGCATTTAAATATTTGAATCCCAAACAACATTCCAAGAAGCATCTTTTCCGCACGTATCGGTCTATTTAAAACTACTAAATATCTAACTAATTTATAAGATGCGTTGAGTGCGACCATGGATTGGATGGTAGGGTCACAGCTCACCAAATATGCAACGACTCGATCGACACTTCGACGATGCCATATAGTAGTATATTTTTTTTGTCTGAATAATTCTATGCTCAGGTTCAATAATTCGCCAGTATTTTTGGCTTATAGTAGCACTAATTCTTCACCTGCCCAGTTCTAGATTTTTTAATTTACAGGTGATTCGCCCATGTTTTCAGCTTCAATATGTTTTGTCGGAATAATGCTCAGGTCCAATAATAGTTCACCAGTATTTTTGGCCTGTAGTAGCATTTCTTCACCTGACCAGTTCTATATAAATATATTTTTATTTTTTTTGAAGAAGAACAATTCCATTAAGCAGGTAGTCCAGCTGAATCACTAGCTACCAAATTGCAAACATCATCCGGGAATCCTTCAAGCCAAACAAATTGGCTTCGTGGACCCAGAGAAGCACCAATTTTAGCAAGCTCATGCGCAGCACGATTACATTCTCTAGGACAATACATGACTTGATGGACATTAAAATTCATTGCAAGCAAAAATTTGGCCTCTCTAATGATAACAGCGTTTACACTTCTATCATGTGTTTCATCCAACAAAGCCGCTTTCAGAGCTTGAGCATCAGTTTCAACAATAATGTGGCCCATTCCCATATCATTAGCTAATTTCAAAGCTTGGATGCATGCTAAAGCTTCTGCATCCAAGCTTTCCTCACATGTTCTATATAAAGATTAAAAATATATTTATATCAGTTCTATATAAATATATTTTTAATCTGCAGGTTTTCCTCACATGTTTTTTCAGCTTCATTGCACCTTCCACTAGTAATTGGTAGAGTAAAATATGCTGACTTGACATAAAACCGATGAAGATGAAAATTAAGTTGGCGTACGGAAAACGAGAATGCCATTAGCACATGATTAATTAAGTTTTAATTATTACAAACTTGACAAATCCACATATTTGGTATTTTAAAGCAACTTCTATATAGAAAGTTCTCGTACGAAACACACCGTTTAGTAGTTTGAAAAGTGTGCTAACGAAAACTGAGATAAAATATGAATCTTAATTAGAAAAGAACGGGGCAAAATTTTCTTGTATCTAGAAGAAAATGACCGAGCCCTATGTATCAATTCTCTGTCTTTTGTTATGACCAAGCGGAGGAAAAAAAAGGCAATCATATAGTGTTATATTAATTGACCAATCCCATGACCAGCTTTAATTCATCGTACTCATCAGCTTTCTATGGATAATTCCAATGGGCGATCTACTGTTCTTGTCACCTTTAAAAAGTCAGAGACGTTACTCTCTCTATAATATATATATATATATATATATATATATATATATATATATATATATATATATATATATATATATATATATATATATATATATATATATATATATATATATATATATATGCTAACACGTAAAAAAACTTTGCATATTAATATATTAGAAAAAAAAGTGACACGCCGAGACGATCAACCAGCAAAGCTCCTAAGCTATGACCTCTTGCATGTTAATATATTAGAAAAAAAGTGACACGCCTAGACGATCACCCAACAAAGCTCCTAAGCTGAGACCGAGAGAGGAAGAAACTACACTAAACATAACTAAGCTATGTGCCTAACAACTCTCCAACTGGATTGGCAGTTGTCGCCACCCATTGCCTCCCTTCTTCCACAATCTGCTCCACCACCATCAGCACTTGAGATAGAACATCATCAAGGACATGGGCATTCCTCTCCTTCCATAGTTGACAAGGGAGTCGAGACATTTCCTACTCTTATTATGGTGGCGATGCCGCAAAAGCTTGCCACTAATCTTAGAGCACTGAGTGACGGCCTGGTGAGAGAGTAGCTAGTCCATCAAAAATCAATACTCCCTCCGTACTTGTAAAGGAAGTCGTTTTTGACAGTGACACGGTCTCCAAAACACAACTTTGACTTATTGTTTCTATAAAAATATTTATTGAAAAGTGATATATGTATACTTTTATGAAAGTGTTTTCAAGACAAATCTATTCATATAAGTTTTACATTTTCAAACTTAATAACTTGAGAGTTATTCATAATTTATATTTCTAATGTTTGACTTAAACATTATCCTAAACCATTTCCTTTACTAGTACGGAGGGAGTAGATTGCACAAGACTTACCTAGCAAAGACGCAATAGATAAGGATGTGGTTTGTTATCTCCTCTTCCTGCGCACAGAAGGGGCACATCGAGTGGTTCTCCATCCCTTAACTGAGCATACTATCGATCATCCAGCAGCATCGCTGAATCACCAACCAAAGAAAAAGCTTACATTTGGTTGGTCCGCCACTTTGCCAAAGAGTTGAGTAGTCACCGCTGGTCCAACGCCAAATGAACTTGTCCTTGATGGTACTATACATAAATAGTGAAGCTCGTGAAAAATGAATGGCCGCTGCCCTCATGGAATGGCACCTGGTTGCAAGATGGCATCTTTGAAACCTTTTGACTTGGTTTTTTTGAGGCAGAGAAAAAAAATCTTATTTCGTTAGTAAAAGACGCTATAGATTAAAGAAAATTATAGATATCAAATGTCAACGACCCATGACTTAGGCAAAGTGTTGTGGCCTCAGGTACTGCAGGTTGAATCAACATCAGTCCTCTGCTCTTTTTCCTGTAAAACTGAAGCATCCAACTTAGTCGCATAGTGCTCGTTGTTCTGTCAAGTACCTATCATCCGTGGATGCAGGCAAAACCAAACTAAACTGCATCTATCTGCACATCGCGACGAACAATAACGAGTAATTTATCCTAAGAAATGCAGTACTTTTTGACTGAACCGTCGATTTTTTTAAAGATAATGAAATAGATAATCGTTTGATCTAGTCCCATAAACTGTCATTTGTCATGTCGGAGGACATTGCGTGGAAGCTGAACACAAGGTTCATTCTACTCCTACTATTGATACACCTCTCTGAATTTTACCAAACGAACTGTACGTATTACTGCAAGCAACTTGAAGATCGTCAGATCAATTTATGTGAAAAGAAACACATGGGAAAAGAGTTGATGCATGCACCAACATGACGGTCAGCAAATCACATGGTGAAGCAGCTGGAGTCACGGTGATAATAATGGCGAAAAGCAATGGAGATGCCACTGCCTGCCCACTGGATAGCATTACCACTAACCAACAAGTGTACCACTATAATGAGCAACATACGAATGTGCCTCTCTACCGGTAGATTAGATGACCTTCAAGTCAAATACTAAATAACAAGAGTACTATAACACGTCTGATGCAGCGTTGTCTGAATTTTTGGCCACGAACAGGAGGCAGAAATGCAGAGAAAAAAAATCCACGGTCAAATGAGGCAGTATAATGCGCAGTAATTATGGAAGCTAACAGTGTTGCCATTGGCAGCATTAGAGCAAGTTTAATAGTAGAGCTCACTACTTACTATTAGTCAATGTTAAAGCTAACATGTATAGTAAATTGGCTATAAGTTTATCATTATTTTCTTCATCCTCTCTCTTTCTCTCACCATGAATTTAATGCATATTTCTTGGAGTTTGTGTGCAGTTAACTCTTGCATGAGAGCCAATACTCCCTATTTTTTTGTTTATCTTTCTCTTTCAGATAAACATATAGCTTACTTAGGCCAGTCACAATGGCTAGTGTCATTGCACGGCTACCCAAAATATTATACCATCTTCTCTCAAATGAAATCTTTTATGAAACAATCCCCACAGTGGAGGGGTTTCACTTTGACGTTTCCAAGACTAAGCAAAGCATTTAATTGATACAAGTTGCTGGGATCATTTGTACCCAAAATCCGGCGCGGCGCGGGAGAATGCGGAGGTCGCACGGCGGAGGCGGACGCAAGAGATCCGGTGAATGAAACGAATCGGCCTCAACGGGGGTTTCACTCTGTTACCGAGGACTTGGAAACGACGCTGACGAGTTTCACCAGGATGAAACTCTTTCCTTCTCTCTCATCCCCATTTCATGCAAATAATCATTTTTTATTCAGTCTTACCCCTATTAAATGTGCATGACACACCAGTGAAACCCCCATTGTGACTGGCCTTATAGCCCACTATTATCCTTGCTCTTAGCAGGGATGCTCGGGGATATATGGTAAGATATGGTTGGATCGCCATCAACGCTGGGAGGTCAGCAGCGGCGAATCGATCAAAATGTTCAACGAATCACCATTGCCGGCCTCCGTGGGAAGGCGGCCGGCCGGCTACGTTACCGCAAGATGATTCGTTGGTTATACGTCTCATTCCACTGATGATTATTGATTGGGGCTATCCAAATCTGACAACAGTTTTCTTTTTTAAGAAAAAAGAAAATCTTTAGAGCATAACTATAGTATGGTTACAGTAACTTTTATTTAACTTATAAAAACAGCGTGTGACACAGTTGACCTGTAGACACGTGTTTGTGTCTTGCAGATCGTGCATTCTATACCCACCTTCCATGCGCATCGTACATTTTTTTCCCCTTCTCCCTGAACAAATTTTGATGCAATATGATACTCTAGAAATAGAAAATCTTTTCGACGAACAATTGGCGATAGAGTTCTAGCAATTTCATTCCAAATTTTGATGTAATCTAGCAGTTCAGAAATCAAATGTTTTTTTAATAAACAATTGGTGACAATACTTCTAGCATTTTCATTCTAAATTTCCAACAATTCATATGTTTAGGAGTTATTTTTGAACATAGGAATTTTACAGGATTTTTATAGAAATTAGTTCATTTCATAAACAAAATCCCATTGTATTCATTTTAGATGAGGCTTAATTGAGGGTTTGTAAAAGTTTTCGCTCTCGCGCGTGCTGTACCAATGGATGTAATGACAAAGGTAGTGATCACCCTCACTTAAACTGAGTAGTAGTAAATAAAAAAAACGTTAATTTCAGACTTTAAGATACGATTGATTTATGAGAAGGATCAATGACATGCATTATCATTTCGTGCTCGTGGCTGGTGACAACCTGTGACGAAAGGATTAGGTCACGCTGAAAAGTAGTAGTTTGGCACAACACAACAAAAACACAACAGGAGAGAACACATAATACTATTTTTATACGATGCCGTCAGAGATATGGAGCTCTTCGCTTCTGACGAGTCACATTAGTCTTATACAGTAACAACAACAATAGGGCAATTGGATGATCGTGGCGTAGACTCCTTCAAAACAAATCAGATCACACCAGATGGACGTGTGAACATCAACAGTAACAGAGCATAATTGGTTGACAAGAAGGCAGCAATCATCCAAAACCAAAACAGGAAATAGCAGCGGATGTCAGTCGTTGACTCGTCACCAGTCCACCTAAGCCAACAGCAAGAAAACACAGGAGCTCACTTAAAACGAGGAGTTAAATCATGTAGTAGTATTAATTAACTTGCGTTAATTAACTCTAATTAGGGCTTGATTTTTGTTCGGGTTAGATGAATGATTTTGTGACCACATAGAGTTAAAATATAAATTTAAAGCAGTTTACTTTCTTTTCATGTGTACAACTGTTTGGATTTAGAGGTCAGGTATTAATCCATTTTTTTCAGAAAATTTCTTTGTGAAAACTACACCGTCTAATAACTCATGCATTCCATTCTTCAATTCCTTAAAAACAACATGCCCTAGCTTTGATACGTACAACCTTATCATTTCACTTATAGTGAAACCTATAAGACAAAATTTAAATTTTAAAAGCTGATTTCATGATTTGTTCATCGTAGTTTATTTTACAATATTTAATTCTGAATCATCAAGTACACACATAAAATAATTACTTAAATTATTTTTTGATTGCTAACAAGTAATACGAATAAGAATAACTATAAGCGTGAGCGAAACGACAGGACCGTAGAAAATTATTTCTCAAGCACGTAAATATCTCTCCTCTTTCGTGTACTGTTAACATACGTAGGCTACACGTAGTGACAAGAGCGATGAAAACACCAAGTTTTTTCTACTGACTCCTCGTTCGTTGGCAGCCGCTGGTCCAGATGATCAAGCTAGGGTGTTTTAGTTCACGAAAAAAAAATTTTGGGTGCCACATCAAACGTTTTATCAGTATCAGAAGGGGTTTACGGACACGAATAAAAAACTAATTTCATAACTCGTCTGAAAACCACGAGACTAATTTATTAAGCCTAATTAATCTATCATTAGCACAGGTGAGTTATTGTAGCACTTATAGTTAATTATAGACTAATTAGGCTAAAAAAATTGTATTACGATTAACTGTGCAATTAGTTTATATATATATATATATATATATATATATATATATATATATATATATATATATATATATATATATATATATATAATGTTTCATGTATATGTCTAAAGATTCGATGTGATATTTTTGGGAAAAATATTTTGGTAACTAAACAAGTCCCTAGTTCCACAGACAATCCCCAGTGTGGAAGTGGCCGGCGTGCGATCGATCGAGCTGCGGTCGGCGTACGCGACGACCCTGATGGATATGATTCATCAGGTTAGGCGCCAATACAGGCTCAGGGCAGCGAGCAATGTCCCTGGCTGGCACCGGCAGGTTGGTTGGGATACAATACCAGCAGTAGTAGCACCTAATTATACTCTAAAATAATCTTGGTCTCGCAATAATTAGGGAGAATGATCGGGCAGGGCTTAATGCTAATTATCTGTGCTGATGGCGGCAGCGATTGCGTCGCGCGCTGGTAATTAGCAGGATACTAGCTATTGAGTGTTCTTGTGACAGGTGACAGCTCCACGCCTGGCGGCAGGTGGCAACATCCAGGCAAGCTCCACAGAATTATCTCTCTTCCGAAATATAAAAAAAATTTGAGGTTAGAAAAAGTAGTGTGAACAACAGACAAAATTAAAAGAAAAAAATAGTTGAGAAAATTAATTAAGAAGGACCAAAGCTTAAAAAAGAATATGATTAGTTGAGAAAATTAATTAGGTGAAGAAATTAAAAGATAAGTTGCTTTAACTGGTTGAAAATAGAATACTGATGAAGAAACTATTATATTTTAGGAGATAGATAGAATATTTTCAGGAACAAGAAAACTAAAATAATTTATTATTATATTTTATAACGGAGTAAGTAGTGATTTTTTTAATTTTTTTTATCAAAGGGACTTCAGTGGGAGTAGCAATTACTTAGTAGGAGGTAGGAATAGCAATTAGCATCAGCAAGAAGACCTCTTCTTCTTCCTCCTCCTCTTCCTCATTCCCAGCCGGCTGCTATCTCTCACCTACATCTTCTTGATAGTAGTATTATTTTGTTCCAACTTTTTATTTAGGTTTTGTGGCGTGCTGGTAGCTCCTTCTTCCCTCGTACCATTTTCGCTGTTGGTCTTTATTGCAGCAGCTGCTGCTGTTGCTCGTGCTGAGCTGAGCTGAACCTGCCAATCTGCAACACTGCAATCGTTAGCAAGTTCGCTCAACTGGCCAGCTGCTACAGATATATCTGCTGATAATTGAGCCCCAACCACCTTTCTCTTCCCCCTTTAAACTTCCCTGGTCTCCGTCCTCTTCGATCTCCTCTGCCGTCGATCTCATCGGAAGAGAGCGCCAAGCAAGAAAGGTAACCATAGTGTTCAACGTTTTGTTTTTCTTTGGTACTTTTCTGCTGCTTTCTCGAAGCATTTCTTGCCTCTTGTTGTTTTTATCCCCTCGTGTTCTTGATTTCCTAGTTCTTGGGCTTTCTCGCACACTAGTTTTAGCCTAGAGTTTCTCCACCTGATTTCTGATGATGCGTCTGGAGTCCTGACCTGTGATGTGGTGATGCTCTGGGAGTTTGTGTTCATCAGATGACGATCTGTCAAGAGTTTTTCTTGAGTGGCAAAGCATCATTCGGACAGAGATTCTGAAAATAAGTGATGCCGTCGAATCATCCGCTGGGATGCGAACAAAAGAATTCTTGGAATTGTGGTCTGAATAAACAAGTTGGATGATCCGTTACTTATGAGGTGTTTGAATTGATTGGGGAAAAGAAGTGGATGATAATGGTTTAAGACATGCTGATACTCCCATGAAAATATGCATATGTACAAGCATACAGATTGAGGCGAGTGGACCATGGTGTTAGAAGAAATCACCAAACTTCAGCTTGCTTTGGTGATTGTTCTTGGCAGCTATGCCATCTGGCCGTTTGCTTTGCAAATCATGTGAACTGTTCAGTGGATGAGGTGCTAACCTAGTATTTACATGTGCCATACATGGCCATTGGATCCAGTGGAACATCTGGTATATTCACCTGAGATTGGAGCTATGTGGTCCAAATGCACCTGGCATCCCCAAAATTTTGGGTCATGTTTCTTTTCATCATGAGAATCGCAAGTTCACAATCATGGCACCGATTAATCAGTTATCATTGAAAGCTTGCCAGTATGAGGTTCTTTTGTGCTTTAATCATGAGGAATGATGGATTTAAGATCTAATTGTACTCGGTTTCAAAAAGGAGATTTAATTGTACTCCAGTTCCTGACCTACTCTAGTACAGGCTAATGTGGGTGGATCTGCATCTACCTATCAGTTCTAACAAGAAGTTTTGCGCAGACTTCTGTCTAAAGAGAGTCATGTCCTACTTTTTATTTTCCCTTTTCTGTACTATATATCCAAAATATATAAAATGTACAAATGAACTCAATTTGCAACTCTCTAAGTGGTTGTTTCGCAATGAATTCCTGCAGAATAATTATTCCTGAAGATTCCTCTTCTGCATGTTGAAGTGTACAAGACAGCCACAACAACTGAGGATATGAGCTGGTGGTGTTGCATTCCAAAATCCAAGAAAGGAGAGAATCCTTACTCTCATGGCGTTAGCGGTACGAACTGTATTTGCTTGCAAAATTTATGCTGAATTTGCATAGCAGCCAACAGAGTTTATGAAATAGAAACATGTATATTGTCCCTATCACAGATTCGATCATATTAGGCTAGAGAATGCCAGTACTGAAGCTCCATTTTAAGATTCCATGCTTTACTTAACTAAATGTAACTAACTTTCAGGTATTCCGCCTGAGAAAAACATAAGGCTTTTCTCTTATTCTGAGTTGAGATCAGCAACAGAAAACTTCAACCGCAGTAATAAAATTGGCCGAGGTGGCTTTGGGACAGTATACAAGGTAATGTTTGTTTTTCTTTATATGTGGAAGGGAGGAGTCCATTGAGGGTTATATCCCTTTCAAATCTGAAGCCATCAGTCCTTGCATTCTTACCAATGCTTTGATGTTTCAGGGAACTATTAGAAATGGGCGAGATGTTGCGGTGAAAGTTCTTTCTGCTGAATCCAGGCAGGGCGTTCGAGAATTTTTGACAGAAATTGATGTTATTACCAATGTGAAGCATCCCAACCTTGTTGAATTAATTGGCTGTTGTGTTGAAGGAAACAATCGAATTTTGGTATACGAGTATTTAGAAAACAGCAGCCTTGACCGTGCATTGTTGGGTATGAATATTGATATGTTACAATGACTATTTTTCTATATAAGTGCATTGATTTCGTTTGTTGCTTAACCTTTTATCTTGTGTTCTGTAGGTTCTAATAGCGAACCTGCAAATTTTACTTGGAGCATAAGATCTGCTATATGCATAGGAATCGCCAAAGGACTTGCATACCTGCATGAAGAGATTGCGTCACCGATTGTGCACAGAGATATCAAGGCTAGCAATATACTTCTTGACAAGCTTTACAACCCCAAGATCGGGGACTTCGGTTTAGCCAAGTTATTCCCTGATAATATCACCCACATCAGTACCCGTGTTGCTGGAACGACGTGAGTATTTCAGCATTTAGCAGTTTGTTTGAGTAGAAAGTAACCTTGCAGTTGCAGTAACTGAACTGATCTATTTGTTCAATGCAGAGGCTACCTTGCACCGGAATATGCATGGCATGGCCAATTGACGAAGAGAGCCGATATATACAGTTTTGGCGTCCTTGTACTTGAGATCGTAAGTGGCAAGAGTAGTTCAAGGAGTCTCCTGGCTGACGATAAGATTCTCCTAGAGAAGGTCAGTCTTACTATCATCTTTACTATCCAAAATTCAGAGATTTGCTTTCACCTTCAGACATTTGCTCTAGAGACATTCCAATTAAGCCGTAATCGCTGGACTCTCCATCTAAATCTTTTATTAGAGAATGGAAGTATAATTCCAGCCTCTGCATCAATTAAGGCCGTGTTAATTACGCAGCTATATTTCCCAACTCATCTCTATCGTTTTCCACGCGCATGTCTTTTAAACTGTTAAACGCTATTTTTTTTTTGCAAAAGAGAAGTTGTTTTTAAAAAGAACATATTAATCCATATTTTGAAAAAAAAAAAGTTAGTTAATTATGTACTAATGAGTCGCTCCGTTTTACGTGCGTGTGGGGGATGAGTTACCAACTCTTGCTGCCAAACTCAGCCTAGCTTTCACAATTAACAGGCATGGGAGCTACATGAGGTAGGGAAGCTCAAGGAGCTGGTGGATTCAGAAATGGGAGATTACCCTGAAGAGGAGGTCCTCCGGTACATCAAGACGGCCCTCTTCTGCACGCAGGCGGCGGCGGCGCGGCGGCCGTCGATGCCGCAGGTGGTGACGATGCTGTCCAAGCCCATCCGCATCAACGAGCGCGAGCTCACGGCGCCGGGCTACATCCACGACTACAATGGCACGGTCTCCAAGGCCACCAACTCCAGCAACTCGAGGTTCAAGCACTCGGCGTCCGACACCTCCGACATGTTCAGCACGGTGGTGCCACCCACGGTGTCCGAGATCAGCCCAAGGTGAAAATGGAAGGAAAACATCACCAGGCTGATTGATGCTGATGCTGGGTCTATGTTTCTTGTCTTACCTTTGCATGTTGAGTTGAGTGACAGTGCATAGAGGGCACACGTTTAGATGTGTGCCAATTGTGAATCGTGTTGTTTCTTTCCATTCCTTGTGCAAATTGCGGCATCTAGATCTTGTAAATAGTAGTAGGTTGATCCTGACTTGTTTACGTCAGAGCAATTCAAGATCGCTGCTTGTTGGACATTAATTTTGGGGGCAATTGAACAGAACAGCTTCTGTAGACATGGCACAGGAGAGAGAAATCGTGTATAATCCATCACTCAGTTGCGCTTTCAGTTCTGAACTTATGATCACAGAGTATCCACAGGGAAGAAATCGTGTCTGATATCCATCATTCAGTTACGCTTTCAGTTCTGAACTTATGATCACAAAGTATCCACTGAAGCTACTTGTACCAGGTGAAAACAAGTAAAGAGTACAATTGCTGTGATACTAAGCTGAATGTTCTGAGAGCTGATACATAGCCATCCTGACGCAAATCTCCATAAAAAGATAAATACAGGATAGACAGATCCAGGGATTAGAAATAAAATGCATTTCCATATCTGCAGTCAAGGTTCGGGCGTTCCTGTAGAGCTACCATAAGTTACTCCGATGCTGCAGGCTGCTCCTTCTCTGCTTCCGCAGGCGATCCGTTGGCAGGTTTCTCTTTGCTCTCTGCAGGCTTCTTGGTTCCATTTGCTGGGGCTGGTGTGCCGTCTTTAGCACCATCCTTTGCGCCGTCTTTAGCAGCAGACGCTGGTGGAGGTTGCATCATGTGCGGTGGAGGAGCGTGCTTCAGCTTCACTAAGATCTGGCGCATTCGTGAGAGGTCTGTCGGCTTGCCAGGCTTAGGGCCCTGAATGACTGTGATGGATGGCTTCTTGTCCTTGTCCTTCTTTCCCCGCTTCTCAATGGTAGCTATTTCATGTGGGATGAGCTCCGATATCGACTTCCAGTACTGCTTGTCTGCTTCGGCATGGAATTTCTCCTGGCCAGCTACGAAAATCTGCAGCACACAATAAGTTGTCACTCATGAGAACTTAATGGACATGCTATGAACATTGACATATAATAACTAAAGAAGTTGCTCTGAGCCCCATACCTTCTCTCTTTCTCTGTTATGGACCTTGTTTGTCTCACAGTTCTGTATCCTCTTCTCATAGAAAGCCTTCTTAAACTCTTCGGCTTCAGCAAGTATCTGGGCCCGTAGCTCCTTCTCCTTCCGCTCTTTTTCCTCAAGAACTATAGCATTTTGCCTGAAACAATAGTGATGCTGTTCAAAAGATAGATCATGAACATAATATAATTCTACATGATAAGGAAAACAGTTACTAGAGAACAGCCAAAGCAAAAACATTATAGCAAGATGTATAATATTGTGATTACAATGTTCAGATCATACCAAGCACAGGATAAATTAGGCATAACACGATTCCACTGGTAGTAAAATTGCTAATTACCACCTTACAAACTTTTGAGCTGAGAATGGATATACGAGAAACTAACAAAAAATCTGGATAGGCTGGTGCAGAAGAGTGTGCAAGTGCAGAATATAAGATCATGCCAGACAAAGTGCTCATTACAGAAGCACAAACAAGTAGACAGCTTGCTCATGCTGGCATACACCTTTGGCCAACCATAGCGCTAAAAGCAGTGACTTATGTTCTGGCACTACAAACTCATTTTAAGATCACATAAAGCATCTGATACATTAGAGGACATAAATATCCAAAGGAGTAAGTTCTGGATAAATATTAGGATTCACCAAGATATCCAACTGGAAGAAAACAGATAATGTAGCTCAAGACAAACTAGCCTTACAAGCCTGTGATCATAAATCACAAAACTGTTAGCCTACTGCAGTGCTGCTTAAGCTTTAGGCTTATCTTGAGAGTTGAAACATGTAATAGACCATACATGTATTGTAAAATGACACTGGCCTCACACTAATTTCCATGCCAGGCTGAAAAAAGAAATCGGTGCATGTACTTAGGTTTTCTTCACTAAACAAATCAACATAAGCCTTTTATTGCACATGGAAAGACATCAGCCCCCCTTTGGAGTGTGCGCATAATGAATCAAGCACCTTGTTGTTCCATCGGTAAAAGTTAAGTAATGATTATTTTGTACGTATACCAGAGCTAGAAAACTTTCCTCACAAGCAAAGGCAGTTAAACAGCAGCTCTTGAAGAACGATACTGCAGGGGCATGAGAACCAGATCAGAATTGGTTGTACCTTCAAACTAATCGATCACTTGCCATTTCCTTAACGACAATTTCACTACAACTGTATGACGCCCTCCCTAGCTGAAAATTAGGGAAGATAGCAGATCTAAGCGTTGGATCTCGCTTGAAGGGGTGGAACCCTAGCTCCCACGGAAGCAAACAAACAATAGCAGAAATGGCATAGCCGAAACAGATCAGATGTGGCTCACCTGCGCTATATACTAATGCAAAATATACTGTTGCAATTGTAATGACCAGATTATACCAAGCACAGGATAAATTAGGCACAAAAACACATACCACTGGTAGTAAAACTGCTAACATTACCACCTTACAAAATTTGAGCTGAGAATGGATATACATGAAACTACTAAAAATTTGACAGGTGCAGAAGAGCGTGCAAGTGCAGAATATAAGATCATGACAGACAAAATGCAAATTTCAGAAGCACAAACAAGTAGCCAGTTTGCTCCTGTTGGCACACACCTTTGCCGAGCACGTTCCATGCCCATGTGGCATAGCACTAAAAATGGTGATTTATGTTCTGGCAAATCAAGCTGATTTTAAGATCAATTAAAGCATCCTAAGACAAGCATCAAAAGGAGTAAGGGTGCGAACCATCATCATGGTAAGACCTAGGATTAATATCACCATTCACCAAGAAACATGTAAGATAGCTCAAGATAAACTAAGCATTTGCTCATTAACTCAGAAAACTGTTACGTGTACTGCATTATTGCTTAAGCCTGAGGCTTATCTTGAAAGTTGAAACATGTAACAGACCATGGGTGAATTGCAAAATGAGATTGGCCTTATGCTCATTTCCACACCATGATGATAGAGAAGAATGGTTCAAGTACTTAAAGTGTTTTAACTTCACTAAACAAGAAACATGAGCCTTTTAATGCACATGCAAAGACATCAATTCCCCTTTGGAGTGTGTGCAACACTGATCAAGCATCTTGTTGTTCTATGAGTAGAAGCTAACTAGCGATTATTTTGTACATATACCAGTACCAGAGCTAACAAACTTTCCTCACAAGCAAAGGCATTTAACAACAGCTCCTGCCAAACCAGATTCAATTGCACTAACTAAATTCAGTACCACTAGCTAAGAATTCAGAACCAGTTGAAGCCTCAGCCTAATCAATCACTGCAATTCCTAAACAACAAGTTCAAGTTTCATCCTAACTAAAATCGACATATAATACGATAATACAGCCTCACTACAAACTCTATTCCGCCCCACCTAGCTGAAAATTAGGCGAAATATCAGATCTAAGCGTTAGATCTCGCTCGATGCGTCGGAACCCTAGCACCAGCGAAAGCAAGCAAGCAGTAGCCGAAACGGCAAAGGCCCGGACAGATCAGATGCGGTGCTCACCTGCGCCACTCGCGGAGGAGGATCCCCTCCTCCGCCCCCATCTGGGCCGGCGGCGGGAGGATAGGGCCGTCGCCGCCGTCCAGCTCCGGGTCGGGGGAGAAGGGCGAGGGCGAGAACCCTCCGGAGACGTGGCCGATCGGGACCCCCTCGGACTCCACGGCGATCTCCTCCTCCTCCTCCTCCACATCCTCTACGCCGCCGTCGACGAAGGAGGCGTAGCCGCCGTATCCGGTGTCGTCGGCGGCGGCGCCTCCTGATGCATCGGGCGCGGCGTCGTCGTCGGCGTCGAAGGGGTGGGAGGCGGTGCGGGGGAGCTCGTCGGCGCCGTCGTCGGCGAAGAAGGAGGCCATGGTCGGCGGCGGTGGTGGTGGTGCGAAACGCGGCGGAGGTTTTGGGCGGCGCGTGGTGTGGGGAGGGGACTGGGTGGTGTCCGTGACGCGCGTGTGTAGTATTATTTGCGTGGTTCGCTTCGCTTAATCCGTCACGCGCTCTCTTAATTAATGGTCGCTAATCCGTTCGTAATAGAACTGATCGGTCCCTTTTGGGCTTAATTTTAGGTGCTACTAGAGAGCATGGGCCTCATATACGTTAGGCCCAATACGGAGAATTATTTTTCCCTTTTTTTCTTTTTACTGGAAAAGATGTCCGTGTGTTACAACGGGTGAAGGCTATTTTAATTTTATTATTGTTATATAGTTTAATTAAGGTGAAATTTACTACTCCCTCCGAGCTGATAATACTTGTCGTTTTGGACAAGGGTGAAGTCAAACTTTACAATCTTTGATTATGAATCATTTTTAAAATATTTGTCTTTCAAATATGATGACTACATGTATAGATTAGTCTTAAAAAATACTTTAATATGATCATATATTTGTTAACAATTTAAATAATGATCAAAGTTGTTTTTTTAGAGACCATGTCCTTGTCCAAAACGACAAGGTATTATCAATCCGGAGGGAGTATGAGTTACAAATCGCTTAGGAGCGTATTATTAGAGACGTAACGGAACAACTTTCAGCAAGCAAAAAGAAAGCAGACAAACGATAGGAGGTAGACTGCAATAGAGAAAGAAAGAAAGCAGTAGAGCAGACTTCATCAAGGAGGCTGAAAAACAAACTCATTTTCTTGAATGTCTTCCCCGATCTGCTGGGCCGCTTGTTGTGCATATGGCTCTTGTTGCTTGAAGACCTTAGCATTTATTTGTAGCCAAACGTGTCACCAGGTTTTGATCAGAATTCCCACTCTTCGTTTTGATTCAGCCTTATTGGTTCCATGAGCTAAAGCCATCATCCATTCAGCGGTGGAGTTTGAATTTATCGCAGTTTGCATGCCCTGAGCTACCGCCACTAGGCTCCAAGTGGTTCTAATGAAATCACACTCCCTAAAAAGATGGTCAGTGTCTTCACAGGCGCTTCTACAAAGGGGATATATCCAATCACATTCCCAATGGTGGATTAGCAGATTTTCAGCTGTTAGAGCTCTTTTGTGCAGGATGAGCCAGCCGAAGAACCTTTGCTTGGGTAATGCCTGGGCTCTCCAGTTGGCTTTGAAGGTCTGATCATGTTGACAGGTAATGAATTGGAATTGATATGCACTTTGGGCTGAATATATACCTTTGCTATTTCTCTTCTAGATTATGTAGTCTTCATTTTCTGACGTTAGTTGTGTTTGAGTAAGAAGGCTGCCGAGATGCACAAGCTCTTGGATTACTTCACCATTGTCAATTTCTCTGAATGAGTAGACCCAATGGTTGTGATCAAGTTCAGTTATTAAATTTTTGTTCTTCCTTCTTGCAAGTTGAAAGAGGTTTGGGGCCATATCTTTAGGGCACATTCCTTGTAGCCAGTTGTCTTTCCAGAATAGGATTTTCTTTTCGTTTCCAATAACAATTTCAGTGCAAGCCTAGAATAGTTGTACATCTTTTGCGTTGCGAGGTAGTTCCATCTCATTCCAAGGCCTGTTGTGATCATGCCAGCGCATCCATAGCCATCTCAGTCACAAAGCCAATGAAAATCTTTCCAAATCAAGGATCCCCAGTCCTCCCAAATCTCTCGGCATGCACACGGTCTGCCAGTTTACTAGACTCGTCCCCGGTTTGACGTTCTCCGGTTCCTCTCCCTTCCAGAGGAAAGTCCTTCTCATTTTGTCAATCATTTTGATCACCCACTTTGGGGCCGGCAGGGCAGTGAGATAGTGCACCGGCATTGCCGTGAACACTGACTTAACGAGAGTCTCCCTTCCAACTGATGAGTAATATCTCCCCTTCCAACCCGGGATTTTAGATCCAATTTTATCAAGCAGTGGGACGTAATCGATTTTCCTCGACTTGCGCAGATGAAGGGGCAGACCTAGGTATGTTGTTGGAAAGGATGATAAGGTACTCGGGAAGTGCTGGATTACATTGGGGGCATTCAAATGCGAACATGCAATAGGAAGAATCTGAGTCTTTTGTAGAAATATGGTCTTTAAGTGGTGTTCATTAACTAAGAAATCATATCGAACTCTATCTTTGTTTATGCCTAAAGTTTGTGTTAAAAAAAATCTAAGTAGTACTAGTCAGATTTCTATTTGTGTTTTAAATTTATCCAAAATCACTATAGAAAAACTCAATAAAACTGGCAGAAAAACGTCTCGTGCAGCAAGCAAAAATGGCCCAATGCCCCAATCCGATTCGTGGTGCGACCTTGAAAAATTTTGCTGGTGGGCCGTCGGAAAATGTTCGCACGCAAAGAAACGAGCGCACGCCCATTTTCTGGTGTGGAAGTGGAACAGATGCTGCTTCCTCTGTGTAGTGTACTGTCTGTTGTGCCAGGCTGCTCCCTTCGTTTGCGTAATCCGTTCGTAATTTCATTTATTGGCGTCTAAGAAAAGAGAACGAGCTTTTCTCCTTGCTGTTATCTACGCCCAATACACTCATACGTATCGTAAGCAGGTTTTACCAAACCGTGTGGTTATCATGTTTTCGTGGTTACCATGGTAACCGCCGAACCGCGGGGTGCGTGGTGAAGAGTCATGGCAGAGTTTGCAAGTTGATATCCCGTGTTTACTGCTTAGTAATCAGTAATCACAACTATGACCAAGAAGCTCATAAGAGTGAGATGCTACTTCGTTGGCATGCTACTTATCAGCTCATTTCTTTCCCTTGTACCAGATGTTCCGCGTCACCGAGCTCCACCTCGCCGGCGCCGGCGCCGGCGCCGAACAGGGACTCGATCTGCTCCAGCGACTTGCCGCTCATCTCCGGCACGAACACGTGGACGAACACCACGGACAGCGCCGAGATGGCGGCGAACGCGGCGAAGGCACCCGCGACGGACACGGCGCCGCAGATGGACAGGAACGACATGGCCACCGCGCCGCTGGTCAGCCTGTTCACGGCGAAGCCGAGCGCCACCGCCTGCGCGCGCAGCCGCAGCGGGTAGATCTCCGAGCTCAGCACCATGTTGATCGGCCCGATCCCCACCGAGAAGAACGCCACGAAGCCGCACACCGTCAGGATGGCCGCCCCGATCGCCGCCGCCCGCGGCAGCGCGCCGTGCGCGAGCAGGGAGAGCGACGCGGCGAGCGCGGCCAGGCACGCGGTGATCCCGGCCGTGCTGACGTACAGCAGCGGCTTCCGCCCGACGCGGTCGACGAGGACGATGGCGATCACGATGAACACCGTCTTGGAGAGCCCCACGCCGACGGTGGCGGCGAGCAGCTGGCTCTCGGTGGTGATGCCGGCGTCCCGGAATATCGTCGGGCTGTAGTAGACCAGCGCGTCGATGCCGGTGATCTGCTGGAAGAGCTGCACGCCGATGCCGGTCACCAGCATGCGGCGGATCACCGGCGACGGCCTCAGGAGCTCGCGCCACACGGCCTTGCCGTTGCCGGTGGCCGTGACGCGCGCCGCCTCCTCGATCTCGGCGAGCCTCTCCTGCGCCTCGTCCTCGCCATCGGTGACCTTGAGAAGCACCGCGCGCGCCTCGGCGGCCCGGCCCTGCATGACGAGCCACCGCGGCGACTCCGGGATCACCAGCAGCACGAACGCGACGGAGATGGAAGGGACGATGCCGGCGGCGAGCATGACTCGCCAGTTGATGTGGTCGGGGAGACCGGAGAAGGCGAGGTTGGAGACGTAGCCGAGGAGGATGCCGAGGCTGATGAAGATCTCCGGGAACGAGGCGTACGACCCCCGCAGCGTGGCCGGCGTGATCTCCGATATGTACACCGGCGCCACCATGATCCCGATCCCGATGCCGATGCCGGCCAGCAGCCGGCCCATCATGAGCACGGCGAAGGACGGCGCGAGCGTCATGACGGCCGCGCCGGCCTGGAACACGGCAGCGGCGAGCCCGATGGTCCATTTCCGGCCGACGGCGTCGGACGTCCTCCCGGCGGCGAGGCTGCCGAGGAGGGAGATGAAGCTGAGGCACCCGACGAGCACTTCTTGCTGCACTTCACTGATGTGGAGGTCCTTCTGGATGAATATGATGCAGCCACTCATCACACCAACATCTGAAAATTAACAGCCACGATGTAACACAGGATTTGACAATTTGTGCAAAGATATTTCATCCATTTGAAAGTTTGATCGATTGTTCACGAGACAAACAATGTCAATGGCTGTCTGAGAGAGAGACTCAGATAAAGATTAACAACCATAACAAGTATCTGAACCAAATTACCGGTCAAAATTTACATTTCATCTGAATCTGAAGCAGAGTGGGCTGTCAGTGATGATAACTTTTCAAACACTTCATCTTCTAAAAGCATATTAACATGACATACAATCCCCATATTTTACTAGCTGCAAATCTTGCTTTAATCAGAAAATAAACCCCTGATTATGTGTAATACAACCAAATCTGAATCAAGAACAGTCAAATTCAGGAGAGGGGCTCACCGTAGCCGAGCAGGACATGGTTGAGGGAGGCGAAGACAGAGCAGGCAAAGACGTATCTCCCGCTGCCGCCGCCGCCGCGGACACGAACGACGCCGCCGCCGCCGCCGCCATCTCCCTGCTCATCCGGGAGCACGTCGTCCATGCGCACGTACTTGCTCTTCCTCCCCAAGAAATCCGGAAGGCTCCTCATGCCGCCGCCGTTGCCCGTCGCCGCCTCGGTGGCACGAAGCCCCATTCTCACCGTCTTTCTTGTGCTGTGCTCTGGCTATGGTTGGCTCATCCTCTTCTCTCCTCTTGCAAGCTCCAAGAATGTGGCTTGTGAATGGGAAAAGGACTAGCAATTGGATCTGGAGGAAGGAGGAGACTGTAGGAGGAGGAAGAAACAAGGAGGGAACCATTTGTTTAAGACTAATGAGGCGTTTTTATATGTTTGGTAACCTGATGACTACCTGTTCAGCTTAAAAGAGTTGGAGTCAGGAATCCACAAATTTTGACAATTTGACTCTTTGCAAAAACTATTTTTACAAATGAATCGTTGCCAAAACTTATTTCAAATCTGACTCTTTTGCTCAACGCCAAATTGTGTAGCGTTGAATTTAGACACCTCAGCGCCAAATAGCATGACGCTGAATGTACGTTGGCACGCTGACTTAGTCTCCCATCCGTCGTGGCACCGCATTCAGCGCCAGCTAACGTGGCGCTGAGATGTCTAAGTTCAGCGCCACATGATTTGGCATTGAGCAAAAGGGTCAGATTTGAAATAAGTTTTGGCAGCGGTTCATTTGTAAAAATAGTTTTTGCAAAAAGTCAAATTGTCAAAATTTGTATCAGGAATCTGCCCACATTTTCATGGTTGTGTTATTGTGTATTCAGTAGTAAGGCTTAGAGTGAAATTTTGGAGCTGTGGTCAGTCATTTTGGCATGAACTTGCACAATTGCTGAATTGCAGAGTATTAAACTTGAGGTATCACCTTGTTCTGAATATTCACTCGAGATAATTGCTCTTATACCATGTGGTTAGATGTCAAACTTCCATTTGGCATAAAATTTCTTCTATTTGCTAAAATATCATATAACTCACTGGAAATTCGCTCTTTTTCAATGAATTTGAATAATTCAGTTCAGAATCTATTTACATTCACTGTAATGGTTTCATGGATGTGCAAGTGTAGCTTACTAGCATTACCAACTGTGACTGATTGACTGGCACAGTGGCACCAACATTTACACTGTATGATTCGTTGATGCTACAGAGGATTCTGAAGTTGGAAAAGAGTATGAGATATTTTCTTTCCTATTAGTGCTCTAAAACAAAACAATTTGGTTTGCAATTTGCATTCACCGCAACACCAGTATCTAGTAATACTGTTAAAACCCACCTAAAAAAATGGCCAAGTTCACATTGATCCATTTGGTCAATAACTCAAGATCCTCATCCCTTGTGCACCAGGTGCTCGCCGTCACCGAGCTCCACCTCTCCCCGCGCCGCCTCGCCGTCGCCGCCGCCGCCGCCGAAGAGCAGCTCGATCTCTTCCAGCGTCTTGCCGCTCGTCTCCGGCACGTACCGGTAGACGAACACGACGGACAGGGCGGATATGACGGCGAAGACGGAGAAGGCGCCGGCAACCGAGATGGCGCGGCAGACGGACAGGAAGGACATGGCCACGGCGCCGCTGGTCACCCTGTTCATCACCGCGCCGAGCGCCGCCGCCTGAGACCGCAGCCGGAGCGGGAAGATCTCCGAGCTCATCACCCAGCAGATGGGCCCTATCCCGACGGAGAAGAACGCGACGTCGCCGCACACGGTCAGGATGGCGACGGCGATGCCAGCGCTCCTGGACGCCGACCCGTGCGCGAGCGCGGCGAGCGTCGCCGCGAGCACGACGAGGCAGGCCGTCATGCCGACCGTGCTGACGTACAGCAGCGGCTTCCTCCCGACGCGGTCGATGAGCACGATGGCAAGCGCGATGAACGCCGTCTTGAAGAACCCGACGGCGACGGTGGCGACGAGGAGCTGGCTCTCGGTGGTGATCCCGGCGTCCCGGAATATCGTCGGGCTGTAGTAGACGAGCGCGTCGATGCCGGTGATCTGCTGGAAGCACTGGATGCCTAGCCCGGTGATGAGCATCCGCCGGATCACCGGAGACGGCCTCGTCAGCTCCTGCCACACCGTCTTGTCGCCGTACTTGCCGGCGCTCGCGACGGCGGCGGCGGCCTCGATCTCGGCAAGCCTCTCCTTCGCCTCGTCCTCGCTGTCGGTGACCTTGAGAAGCACCTCGCGCGCCTCGTCGGCCCTGTTCTTCATGACCAGCCACCGCGGCGACTCTGGGATCACCAGCAGTGCAAAGGCGATGGACACCGACGGGAGGATGCCGACGGCGAGCATGACGCGCCAGCTGACGTGGTCCGGGAGGCCGGAGAAGGCGTAGTTGGAGATGTACCCGAGGAGGATGCCGAGGTTGATGAAGATCTCCGGGAAGGAGGTGAAGGAGCCCCGCGACGCCGCCGGGGAGATCTCGGCGATGTACACCGGCGCGATCATGACGCCGAACCCGATGCCGACGCCGGCCAGCAGCCTCCCGACCATGAGCACCTCGAACGACGGGGCGAGCGTCATGACGGCCGCGCCGGCCTGGAACACGATGGCGGCGAGGCCGATCGTCCATTTCCGGCCGACGGCGTCCGACGTCCTTCCGCCGGCGAGGCTGCCGAGGAGGGAGATGAAGCTGAGGCACCCGACGAGCACTTCTTGCTGCACTTCATTGATGTGGAGGTCTCTCTGGATGAAGAGAATGCAGCCGCTCATCACACCAACATCTGGGAACAAAAGGTTTATTACCACACAGAAATTGAATTATATATGCATTTTGTGTGTAATTATCTTAAACTTAATTTTTGCCCGGGTGCAATTTCATCTTAATGAAATCAATTCCATTATCTTAAAAGAAAAAGTTAGTTCTAGTCAAATTTTTAGTGTGTTGCTAAAATGCTGTCGAAAAAAAAAAAGCTACTACGAGCTAGCTGCCGTTGACTGAAATTAGCATCGCGATGATTCCAAATAAGTGGACTATTCGATATCAGTAGTGAATAGAAATCCATCTGAACAAAACATTGTGATACTAGTTACTACTGATTCTTGATTATGAAGAAACTGCATTGCTAATTACTAACCAGTTAACTAGTAACCGTAGTTTAGACTACTCAACAACTCCTACTAAACGCCACAAGGTAACAGACATGGAATAAGCTGGAGAGTCGCCATCAAAGACCGAAGACTAATGAAGAAGAAATAGTCAACGCGATTGGCCAAAACATTTCCTACTCCTTGTGCAGGATCACCAAGAACTTGCCAAGATCCAAGCACGCGTATCGAAATTCTCCATCGATTCAGCCAACACGAACACATATACGTGCGAGAGAGATTCATGTGGAAACGGAGGAGATTAGTTACCGTAGCCGAGGAGGACGGAGTTGAGGGAGGCGAAGACAGAGCAGGCGAAGACGTAGCGCCTGCTGCTGTGGCTCCGGCGGACGCGGACGCCTCCGCCTCCGCCGCCGACGCCGTCCTCCTCCTGCTCCTGCGGCAGCACGTCGTCCATGCGGACGTACTTGCTCTTGCCGCCGAAGAATCCAGGGAGGCCGCCGCCGCTGGCCGCCGGCGGCTCGGCGCCGGGGAGCCCCATGCCTTCTGCTTATCTGATGCGCTCCCTTTGCTCCGTCTTCCTCCTCTCCGGCGAGTAGAGGGCGGCGCTTCGAATGGTACTAATGGTGGTATCGCGGATTGCTGGATCTGAGGAGGAGGAGGAGGAAGAAGAAGTGGAGGCAGCGAGAGAGATTTTATAAGTTTCTAATTCTGTCCGCTTTTGAGTTTTGACACGCGATTTGCTGTTCAACGCCAAAGCGGAGGAGGTCGAATTTTCAAATGGGTCATTTTGTGTTCAAGCCCTTGTACTACTCGTGATTTCTGACAAGGGTACTGTGGGCTCTTGGGGCATTGGGCTGGGCAGTACTTGCACTTCATGGATGAACAGATGGTTCTGAACAACCTTGCACGCCGGCCTCTGTTCTTTTGATATTACGTATTACTCACCGGATTATTGAAACAGATTATTTACTTCACACTTCAAAAAAAAAAATCTTCTATGCATTGCTTAGACCACTTGTTATAGAAGTCTTAATTTATCTCTATAATTAAGTAAGTAGATAATCTGTGACAAAAATCCAATCAGTCATCTAAATCACAGGGCCCGAGATTGTGTACTCCTGCCGGCACAAAAAGGTAGGTCTCGTTTGCAAAGGCATTAGTTTCACAGGAAAAAAAATGCTACGGAGGAGTAGCTTATATCTTTCAGGAGTAAAATGGTACCGCTCTTCTTGATCAAAACTCAAATTCTCAATCTACAATTGTAGTAGTTAGCAATCAAGTCCATAAAGCTCAAAAAGAAGACAAAATTGTCTGGCTTGAATACAGCTTGAGCGACAGCATAGTAATATCAGTTCATCAGTTACCTTGTGTAACACTGCAATATAGATTGATCGTCCAACAACGGCAATAACTCTTCAAGCAAGAGAAACTAGCTGAGGATACAGAGGTCCAATCTAACTCTATGAACACAATCGATGGCCTACAACACAAGTATAAAGGGCATATAATCACAAAGGTTCCTAAACTGTTGCATTTCATCATCACATTTCAGTATCTTTCGAATTCCTGATCCAATGTCAACATTGTTGTCTTTCTTCAGAGAAGCTTCCCGCTTACACTCTGGCACTCTGCATGTACAGGCATTTGACAATCTGAGCCGGAAGGTGCTTGCTTTGGCACGACAACAAACTTCAAATTTTTTGGAGCACATTTATGTATGTGTAGCTTGAGAATAGGACAAACAATCTCCTGAACCTATAAACACAAGCAAAATGTCAGTTTCCTGAATATATTGTAAAACACACAAGTTTTGAGAATTTTGAGCCCCTTAAATGCTTCATTTCTTTCCCATCATGCAGTATCACACAAAAAACAAGTCTAACAATGAGTTCTCAAAAATACAAACAACCAGTCTTACAGTAGTCAAAGAAACAATTGAGATTGTATATGTTGGCCATGACTTTTTTTGGGTGTCAAAGGGATGATTCTTATGAGGTACTACGTCTATATTGCAAGGTAGAAACTTCTTTTTAAGTGATAATTTTGAACCACACAATATATATAGTACTTCCTAGAAGTAGACAACATTTAAGTAGTGAAAACAAAATTTTCAACTTACCAAACCCACTGGCTTTTGTGTGAAGCCATTGCCTCAAAGCTTCTGGAAGGGCTATTATTAACAAGAGTATAAGTTGGTTGTTTTGAGCTTGAGGAGAGGGTGGAAGATAGCCAAATGTCAACTGGACCACTGTACTTGCGAAAAATGTTCAAGCTTACCTATCCAAATAAACAGGCATAATCCAGGTTAGCTTCTTCAAATTAATGTATTCACAGGGAATTGTTTAGAGGTTAACTAGCCTAGTGCCAATAAAAATCATAGAAATTAGCCATCAAATGAGATAGACACATCAAGCAATTCAAATCTATGCAGAGAAGGCATGTGTAGTGTTATTGTTTTCTGTCTTTACTTCCAACGAAAATGATGATATCAATGCATTTAAGCACGCAATTCATAAATTCAAGAAAGCAATGCACAGGCTCTTTTAGACTCTGGAATAAGTAGAGTATATGGCAACGTGAAGAAAATAAAGCTAGGATATCAGGGAAGAATTTTACAAGCTCCCATGCTTCAATGTGTCCTTGCCCGTTGTCACGCAGAAGCTTGCTGTTCATAGAAAAATAGATTTATTAAGACTCCAAAGAAAAATGCTAGAAACACCCTGCAGAAATATGCTACATATGTGTAATCTAGACTGTCATAAGTGAAAGAAATGTAAGCAAATCCGGCATTAAATAGATGGAATAAGTGCACATCACCAACCAAGAGCTACAGGCCATAGTCATGACATACATGAATTAGCCAAACTGTTCAATTAAAGTGTGACCCCAAAACAACTTATATTATATATGCATGAAAGGGATGAGATCATGGGAGAGAAAGAGAGAACCCTTACAAAGGGGTGTGGTGATGGGAAAGGGGAGGCCACAGTTATGTTGAAGTTAGGTAATACACTTTCTTTCGGCAGAACATGTTGTGACTTGACAAGATATGTAACTTAACAACTATGTAGATATTATAGAAGCTTGTGCGGACAAGCTAACAATATAAAATACATCAGTACCAGAAAATTTTTCTTACAAGAGGGCATCAAACTCAAACAGTTGTTATTCTAAAAATGCTAAACAACAAAGTTGAACTAACCAGATTCCATGATGAACATCGCAATGATTTGGATGGCCTGATACTCCTCGGGAATCGAAGGCAACAATCTAAAATGACAACAAATATTGCAGGAGTAAATAGGGGAATCGGAATGAACAAAATGCAAAATTTCCATATTTTGAGGTCTAGAAAATCAGGACGAAAAAGGCATTTCACTTGCACAATCATATGATGTACTCAACCTGGGTACCTGTTTGCAGCAACACCGCACTGAGATTTGGAACAGATTAACTAATACAGTTTTAAATGGCATATAATACAGATAGGCGCACTTGATGCTCCTGTTTCTTCACTATATTTTTTATTTTTAAAGTTGTTCAGAACAGTAAAGCTCGAAGCGAAACATAATACAGGAAAGCACCAAAGTTGATAGAGTATAGATATGAATTATTATTACTGGGAGATCATCTGAATCTTGACATGGAATCATTACCGTGTCGATATTCCATAACTGGGATTGTGCCAGGGTAAGTTCTGCTATTAGTCCATGATCCCAATTTTTATGAAATCCATCCTACAAGGTACATTGTGTAAACTTAAGTATATATTTGGAACAGTACCTACATACAAGCAGGTCGGCAAAAATGAGCTCATAATAAAGCACCTGCAGTTCTGAGTGGTCCAAGACTTTAACTTGCTCAGCTGGAATCTGTAAATACATGATCCATTTCAACACATTTTTCAATGGACAACCGAGGTCAAAAGACCCTCTCCAAGGGGTATAATGGAGCAGAGTAGGACTTATTACCTTAAGAGTGACACAGGCAAGGTAGAGTTCCTCTTTGCGGATATTTCCAAGGCCATCAGCATTGCCTAATATGGGGATTAAATTGACAATCAGAACGACCGACTCAGATGAGGTTTCTTATCCAAATAATGGCGCCCTTAAAGAGTAGAAATACATATGATTGAGCTGAGACATACTGGAAAAGCGAAATACGCACATAGGATCAGAGTGTAGACGTCTTTTACCTTGAGACAAGCACAAGATATGAATGCTGTGACCTTTTGACTTGAGGAAAAGAATAGTCGGAGCAAAAAACCTGTATCAGCAACATGACAATCAATCAGAATCAACCAAAACAAATACTATAAACAAGATTTCCCCTAAACAGTTCCACAAAATAATAAAAAGTTCAGCTGTTCACTTAGTTTCATTTCTGTAATCATCCTGCTTTTGTAAGAACTTTGTTTCATTTCTGTTAAATGGAAATGGAGGGAGAATGCTCCCTTAGCTCAAAAAAAAAAAAACTGTTCACTTGTTCAGGAATTTCATCGAGCAGGTACCGTGCACAGGAGTTAGCCTATTAAGCTTCATTGTTAGCGGTTACTGGAACTGTAGCCCCACGATTTACACAGCGAGGCTCGCAAACGATAAGAGACATGAGGAGGAAGAAGCAGTACATGGATTCGTCGTCGGGGTGGGCGAGAACGAGGAGGACATTCCGGCTCATCCTGTCGCCGCGAGGAGGGGAGAGGAAGGTGGAGTTGGCAGGCAGACACGCCGGCGAGGAGGAGGAGAGCACCCGCCCCAGAGAAACCGCCCACAGGAGCACGGCCCCCGCCGCCATGAGCATCCAGATCCACGCCATAGCCTTCTCCGGCGGCCGCGCGCGCCACTCTTCCCCGTGCCTGTGTGGCTGCGCGGTGGTGGACTGGCCTCTCGTCGGTCTCCTCGAGTTCTCGCCGACGCCCAGCTCGCCGCCTTCCTCCCCCGTGGCGCCACCGCTCGCCGGTGGGCTCCTCGTCCCCTCGACGTCGACGACTTCCGGCGACGAATACGGTGTGACAGCGCTCATGGCGTGAGAAGTGGCTTAATGGGCCAGTGCTGGTCGGCCCATTTAAATGAAGAAACGGGCCGGTTGGATTGGGTACTGGGCCTTGCATCCGGCCTGGAGCCCACCATCCTGTTTCTAATTTTCGTATGGATTAATTAAGGATCGTATTAATGTCATTTCAAACCATACTATTTTCTTAAGTAAAGTTAACAAAGATACGCATTCATTTAGTTTTTTAACCAAACTTTGGTAAATATAAAATAAATCATGTCAAAACTTGACAATATTATCAAATTGCCAAAATTTGGTAAGGTTTATTTTGGCTCCCCTAAACAAGTGGTTAATTACTTAATTTAGGTGGACAAATCGATAATGTAAGCCTGTGGTTTTATTGCATGATTTGTCGGGTAAAAAAAAATTACTAATTGTACATCACTTGACAGGCCTCTCTCACTGAAAGCTGAAACCCCCTAAACCCCGAAGAAATTAACAGTTGAAACGAATGGGTAAATAATAAACTCAGACGAGGCCGACGAGCTTCTCGCTGAGGTCCCAGAGCTTCCTGGCCTTCTCCGGGTCGCTGGCCTCCTGCGAGAGCTGGTTCTCGAACGACGCCGAGTCCTTGTTCCAGCTCCAGTACACGCCGGACTTGGTCAGGCTCGGGTCGCCCACCACCTGCGCCAGCCGCTTCCCGGACTCCGCCTCCGACACGAACCCCTTCGTCACGAACCGCTGGAACGGCGGGAACAGCAGCCGGAACAGCGGGATGTGCTCGCGGAACAAGCCCGTCGTCGCGATGCACCCCGGGTACAGCGACGCGAACGTGATCCCGGTCTCCTCGTGGAATCTCCGGTGGAACTCCTGCATCGTCAGCATGTTACAGATCTTGCTGTCCTTGTACGCCTTGGCGCCGTCGAAGCTCTCCGCGCCGTCGATCATCGCCGACCCGTTCTGCCCGCGGAGCCCGCCGGCGAGCCCCCGGAGGTCGCCTAGCCCGGCCTTGGGAGGGACGTTGCCGGCGAGGGTGTTGGTGTTGCCGGTGATGGAGCCGAGGATGATGAGCCGCCGCGACGGGTAGTCGGATTTCTTGAGGTCGTCGAGCATGAGGCGGGCGAGGAGGAAGTGGCCCAGGTGGTTCACCCCGACGCTCATCTCGTACCCGTCGGCGGTGAACGTCGGCTGCCGCGCCGTCGGCCGGTAGATGGCGGCGTTGCACACCAGCGCGTCGAGCGGCATGCCGGAGCGCCGGAAGTTGTCCACGAACTGGCGGACGCTGTCGAGGGAGGCGAGGTCCAGGTGCATGACGGTGTAGCTCCCCGCCGCCATCCCCGCCGCCTTCGCCGCCGTCGCCGCCTTCAGGAAGTCGCGGCACGCCATCACCACGTGCCACTTCCCCGTCTCCGCCAGCGCCTTCGCCGCCGCGAGCCCGAGCCCCGACGACGCGCCGGTGATCACCACCACCCCCTGCCGCAGCGTCTTCTTCCCGTCCGCCTTCGACGTGCCCGCGCCGGGGCTCGCCACCGGCGCCGCCGGCGTCGCCACCGCCCTCACCACCAGCGACGGCTTCTTGGCCTTCTGGCTCACGCTAAGGAACCCCGGCTCCTTCACCACCGCGCTCAAGTTACCCTGATCAGTCGTCACACATAATCCAATCAAAAACTTGTTCAAAATGCACAAACTTCACACAAATAAATCCATTTTTGACAGAATTCAACAATGCAGATGATTTTTGGGTGCGCATTGTTACCTTCTTGGGGACAGAGAGAGCAGAGGGCAGGAGTGCGGCCTGAACTTGGAGAGCCATTGGTGTGAGTGTTTGAGTTTGGAGTGAGCTCAAGTGTACTATGTTTCTGGTGTCCTTTTGCTTCGTGTTGGTGACCAGCAAGAGTGAGTTCCGGAGGGTATTTATACACGGACCCGAGGAGCGAGGAGCGCCACGGGCTAAGGATAAGGGGGTGGGCCCCCCACCACGCTGGACGCCTCCCAGCCAATCGCAGCTCGTGCCTCGGATTTTCCGCTACGATTTTTTTCCTTCGAGATATTGTCCTGTGAAAGCGACACGTGGTGGGATATTTTTTCGTAACCGACACGGGGGACAGCGACGTCGCGGGATCTTCTGCGCATGGCTGCCCGTAACATATGGTGACGTGGCGTTGTGTGATTGGGTCGTGGCTATCGCGACCCGTGTGCGGTGTTTGGGCGTGGAGGACGGGATGGGAGTCGCAAATAATGCAGCATGGGAGGTGTGGGCCACTGATGGGTGGGACCAGATAGGGCAGATCTGTCGTTTTGCGTGGGAAGATGACGCGAGTTCGTGCCCATGTGAACGTGCGGTAAACGACTGGCTGTGGCCGAGACACGTAGGAAAGGCCCATTGGGTCTGTGCTGACTTGGCAACCGACGTGGCACGATATCCGTTGCACTTTTCATCGCCTCTTCTTGGTGTCAGCATCGCAGCATTGGTAAGATTTTCTTTTCATTGACAAATACAGTACAAAAGTAGGTGTTCATAAGGCGCGTAGACTCATCCCTATAAACACACATATGCACACTCTATCCTATAAATATATTGAAAAACTAAGTTGGGAGATTGACGAAATCACCACCGACGGAATAAGATTTAAATCAGCTGAGGATAGTGTAGTACTCCCTCCATTACTAAAAGACCATCTTTCAACTTTAACCAGTTACTGGTTAATCTGACCAGTAACTTGACCCAAATTTCAACTTTTTACGCTAACGCATAAAAGAATTACACGTCAATATATTAGCAAGGAACAAATTTCACTTTTCAAGTTGCAACTTGCAGGTAGTACGAAACTATTTCTAATCTCTGTCCAAAATGTCAGGTAAAGTGGTAATGGCTTGCATGAAATGCGTACACCAGTCTCAGTTCTGAAATGTCTTACTAGCAGTTAAGCCAAGTATACTTTTTTCTAGGTGAAGTTAAGGGCATGCTCAGCTTACTTGGTCACAACTGCAAACACAAGAGAGTTTTTGCTGATGGTTATCGCTGTTGCATTTGTGTTGCGCTGCAGCTGCGACCAACTCAATCATGCAAGGCCTAGCAAGTACTTGATGCGGTTGTGCGGAATAGTGCATTGTCTTTTTGGTTATGCTTATCCGCATAGTTTATTAACAACCAAATAGTATATATTATAAGTAAAAATTTATACATGTGTCTATAGCAATTTAAAAGCAAACGCCATAAAATAAAAATACGATGAAAAATCATAAAATCATATCAAATTAAAAATTTAAATTTAAATTTTAGCTTACAAATATAAGCATAAGCAAAAATGATAAGGCTATTCGATCCAGAAGCTGTCTCTCGGCGAACAAAATGAACACCTGAGAGACAAAATGAACAAAATGAAGCAAATCTTCTAATTAAGCCCAATACGTTTCATTTCCAGGAGGCCCATTGCTATGGGCCCCATCACTTCCTCATGCAGGCCACAAAAACCTGGGCTAATTACCCACAACAAATAAAGCCCAATTGCCCATGAGGCCATTCAACCCAGAGATTCAACCAAGATGCATGACGAGTTGCCCTCTGGTCGTTATCGTCCTAATCAGACGGTGCCTATTTTAGCTTCCTTCTCCATCAGGATCTCGCTGGAAAGTCCAACTTACCTACATCAGTATATGACATTTTTCATTCACATCAATCTTAGCAAGCATGACATAATTTACTATATGATATTATAGACCGTCGTACGCTCATACTAATGTGATTATCTGCTGATGATGGACATCGACCAGCACACTCGTCCTTATCGTTTGACCAAAATGACCTGATCCAACTAATCATATACATGCGAGATCCTGTGTACTATAGTAATGTATTGTAGCGCTAATTAAATTGAGATGATGGGCGAAGAGGCGTGCTTGGTCGAGAGAGGTAGGATGCGTGTGTCCACGAACAATAGACCAGGGTTCAGCTTAAAATGTTTAACTAGACGCATGCAGATGCAGAAGCTTGCGAGTTGTTCATATGATAATTATTAATTCAGAATATATTACAGCTGATCGATCGAGCTGGTAGCTACTGTAGCTAGCATGCGGCCGCGATTCCGATCGATCCATCAGCTGGGCGTCGCCGTCGCCGGTAACATTGGTCGGTAGGACACCGGATTTTAAAAATGTTGATGGTTTCTGAAGCAACACCCAAGTGTTAATTATTGGAGTATATTGTGTGTAAGAGTGACAGGTGCTACCAAAAAAAACGCTGTTCAATCTCCCGTAGGAGCATATTACTAATTGCTAGCTGATGATCTATGATTAAGCTCTGACTGACTTCTCGGGGGTCAGCAATGCTCGAAGCTACTAGAATACAATTCCGTTCCCAGCAACTTGTGAACTTTTAGCTAGCGATCGAGGAATAAAAGCTAGATGATCGAGCAAGTTCTGAACATTGTTGGGTTGGTGTGTGCATGACATGTGCTAATCCTAACTGATGTAATTGGGATCGGACTATGTGCATTCGTGGCCAGTAGAATTGGAAGGCTCCACGGCGCTCGAGTCAAGGCGCACGCGCGGGCATGGTATGGTGGTCAGGCATCGGCAAACGACAGACAAGGCAGCCAGGCAGAGCACGTTGTGCGTACTCTATATCCACCGAAAGCTAGTGCGTGCCGTCTATGTTCTGTATTGACACAAGTACTATCTTTCTATTCTAAATATATATATTTATCTTTCTATTTTAAATATATTGTATATATCGTTGTTAAATTTTTTATAAATGTTTAACCATTTATTATATTTATTTTTCAAAAAATATAAAAGATATACTCCCTCCGTCCCAAGAAAAGGCAAACCCTGGGTTTCCATGTTCAACTTTGACTGTCCGTCTTATATAAAATTTTTTTATAATTCGTATTTTTATTCTTGTTAAATGATAAAACATGATTAATATTTTATGCGTGACTTGTCTTTTTAATTTTTTTTATAATTTTTTCAAATAAGACGGACGGTCAAACGTTGGGCACGGAAACCAGAGTTTGTCTTTTTTTGGACGGAGAGAGTAAGTTGCTTCATCCGTTACACAATGTAAATTATTTTAGTATTTTTCATATTTATATTGATGTTAATGAATCTAAAAATACTGGAATGACTTAGATTGTAAAACGGAGGAAGTATGTTTGAAGAGCCTTCAGTATGTAATGAATTAAGTCATAAGAACTTAAATAAAAAATATCAGCCGCACGCGCACGCTCACGCACCACCTTGTTTCGCGGGCCGAGCGTCATACAAGGGAGAGCGTGATGCGTGTCTCTCGCATAACGACATCGTTACGTTCACACGAATAAGCAGCATTCACAATAGGCGATGGCAATCACAGGATAAAAAACACAATTATATATCAGTCCAATTGTTCGGGCTCGTATGGAGAAACCGCGCTCTCAGTAAACAAACCAAGCCAAAAAAAAAATAAGATTCTAATTTGAAACTAACATCCTCTAGTAATTTACTATGGGCTACATACGGCGGCCGAAGTATCAAAGTAGACTCATATCAGTTGACGGGGTGTTGACAGGTTAATTATTTTCCAAGTTTAGTCGCTTCATGGTTGCCGATAATTGATCAACCCACCCGGTCAGAAATCCCAGCCGCAGAGAATTCAGATTCCAATTTACTGCTTTTCACGAGCTACAGGGCGGCAGCGCGCTGATGACAAACCAAACCACGGATGCATGCGCCGATCCGACGAGATGCACTGCACGTATGCACGCACCGTGGCTGCGTCGGCCGACAGGTCGCGGTGCGCGTGTGCCCCGCGCGGCGAGCAGCGGGCAGCCCGAGCTGGGGCCAGCAGCCGACGCGCTGCACTGCACTGCACTGCAGAGAAGCGAGCGAGCGAGCAACGCATTCGATTCGATTCGAGAGTAGGAGAAGCAATGCAAGGCGGGGGGCGACGGTGACAGCGCAATATTTCGCGGAGGCGGGGCCCGTCCCGTGGAAAAGCCGCCACCGACCAAGACCCCACACCCGCATCCGTCCTTTTTCCCCAACTCCACCGCCCGCCAACCCAGCCACGCACACCCGTCCTCCTCCTCCGCCCGCGTCCCCATCCATCCATCCATTGCGCCGAGAGATCGATCGATCGATCGAGCGAGCGCTAGAACCTGCCGAACATGAGGATTAAGATGTAAATTAAGTGTTTTTATATAAAACGAGATGATAATAATGTGTGATTAATTAAGTTGTAATTATTATAAACTTAAAAAATGGTTTAATCTAATATTTTAGAACAACTTTCATGTAAAAAGTTTTTACACGAAACGCACCGTTTAGCAGTTTGAAAAGTATTACTTTTATCTAAAAATTTATCCAGCTTTAGTTGGAGATTCGAACAGGGCCGTAGTAGGAGATGAGCGAACCTGGCTGGCTGCCACGCACGCAGACGCAGGAATGCGTGACACGGGCGTGCCCACCGTATAGTGTGCTGCTGACCGATCGAGCTGGCTGGTCATCCAGCCGGGATGGATCCACGCCAGCCAATCCCAGTGGCCAAGATCACTGTACGATTTACACTGTATTCTGCATGACTACTAGAGGCAGGAGCAGTACGTCCACGGTCCACGTACTTCGTACACTAGGAGCATGCATGCATGCTGGTAGACTGGTTTGTTGGTACCTAGTAGTACATGTAGATTGCTCGGGTGAAAATGATAGACGATCAAAATCCCCACCAATCGTGTATCTCGTTAAGTTAAAAGTAGTACTGTAACGTTTTCTTTATCGTTTTGTTCTAGCTATGTGTAAATTCTGTTTTTTTCTCCAGTTTTTTTTAGTGTCGTATTGCGCTAACCAATAGCTAAACGATTTTGCTAGATATTTATCATCAAATTTCTCCCCCTAATATTTGTCAGATGTAATTACAGTACAATTGTAGTGTAACTTGCATGTAATTACAGTACAATCGTAGTGTAATTACACTGTACCTATAATGTAACTTCGAAGAATCTCTCGATAACATGTTATTTCAGTAAAATAGAGGTCGTGGGAACAAATCCTTTCACATATGTGTGTGCTGTGATTTTTTTCTTCCTCACTAGAACAAATCTTGTAACAGATCTAACGATTCAAAATTACGTGAAACTTACATACAAGTTACACTGTAGTTACATACAAGTTACAGTGTAATTACATACAAGTTACAGTGTAATTACATTACGATTGTACTATAATTACATCTGTCAAATTTTTAGTAGAAAATTTGTCGACAAATGTATAGTTGGTCCCATAGCTAAATCGGATATGAAAATTTTCAACTGACCGAGAATTGTTGAGTTTTTTTTCGAACGCGCAAAAGAATTGCATGCCAATATATTAGTAGAAAAAAAGAGTGCTACGCACTCAGGCCCCGTTTAGTTCTCCAATTTTTTTTTCTAAAAACATCACATCGAATCTTTGGACACATGCATAAAACATTAAATATGGATAAATGAAAAAACTAATTGCACAATTAGGAGAAAAATCGCGAGACGAATCTTTTGAGTCTAATAAGTCCATGATTAGCTGTAAGTGCTACAGTAACCCACATATACTAATGACGGATTAATTAGGCTCAAAAGATTCGTCTTGCGGTTTTCAAGCGAGTTCTGAAATTAATTTTTTCATTCGTGTCCGAAAAATCCTTCCAACATCCGGTCAAATATCTGATGTGATACCTAAAAATTTTCTTTTCACAAACTAAACATACTCAGTCAATTGTTGAGTAGAAATGCTATCCTTCCGACCGTTTTCATCCCTGAACGCATGTACGTCTGGTGCGGTGCGTTGCTCTGCTCGTGTGGCCAGAGGCAAGAGGCACGCATCGCGAACCGTGTGTACAGGGCTAGCTAGCTTAGCGAGGTGGTACAAGTTGAGGAAAGCTTAACGCACAAGGAGAGTATATCTCGCTGCGTCAGGCGCGGGCTCCACCGGCGGCCGCCCGCCACCTTCCATTCCTTCCTTCCTCGCGCCTCCGTCTATATATAGCAGCTATGCCAAGCTCGCTCGCCTAGCCTAGCCGGTCCACGACGAAAACCAACACATCACCAACTGCTCAGGCATAATTGCTTTGCCGCCCTCCAGGTCGGACTGACTGCTACGTCTCTGTCTACGTATACCCCAGCCTCCTCGTCGTCGTCTCGTACTAGGATCTTGCTACAAATAGCCGGCTGCTTGCTAGCTTTAGCTTCTTCCTTCTCCCGAGAGAGACGATCGAGATCACGCGCCCACAGAAACTGCAGATTAAGCGGCAGAGATTGTAGATAGCGCGAGGTTATTAAGGCCAGCAGTCTGACCGCGCGCGGCATGCCCTTCTGCTGCTGCAACCGACCAAATGGCTCCTGCGGTTGCCTCCTCCCCGTCACTCGTGCTCTCCGCCGCCGCCGCCACCGCCTCCAACAAGCGCCCGGCCGATTCCGACGCCTCGCCGCCGCACCAGGTCAGTTAATTACTCGGTTACATACTTAATTACACTTGCAGATGCAGTTGCATATTAGCTGTGGAAGTGTGTAGGGATATACGTGGTTTTTAGCTAGTGTTGCTGTTTCTGGAGATTTGTTGAGAATGTAGCGTGGCTCGCTCTTTCTACTTTCTAGAGTTTGTGTTTAGCCGTTCTCTGGCATAAGTCGGTCTGACTGATTGTGTTGTGTAACTACAATTTTTTTATTCTAATATACTACGTGTAATCTTTTTTGCGTGTTCACGAAAAAAATGAAGTGCGTAGGGATCGGCCAGTGATGTGGATGTGGTTTTTGATTTGCAGGGAGATCGCACGGGGCAGCAGGAGAAGAAGCAGCAGCAGCTGGAGTGCCCGCGCTGCCGATCCACCAACACCAAGTTCTGCTACTACAACAACTACAGCACGTCGCAGCCGCGCCACTTCTGCCGCGCCTGCCGCCGCTACTGGACGCACGGGGGCACGCTCCGCGACGTGCCGGTGGGCGGCGCCTCTCGCCGCGGCGGCGGCGGCAAGCGCCGCAGGGTCTCCGCCGACGCCGACCCTTCCTCGGCGTCGCCGCCGCCACCCACGACTTCCACCACGGACGCGTACGCCGACCTCCCAGCCGGCTTCCCGTTCCTCAGTGACGGCGCCTTCCTGCCGCAGTTCGGCCTCGCCGGCGTTGCGCCGGCCGCGTTCTCTTGGGCATCGGCTGTCCCTGACTTGTACAACTGCGGGATCGCGCCGTGGGACGATGGAACGGCGGTCACCGGCGCGGCGTGGGACAACTTCGCCGACATCGCCGGCCTTGATCTCAGCTGGCCGCCGCCGGGTAACTGACGAACAGTACACAGCTGGTCGCTCGTGTTTTGGGGGGCTCCGGTTTTAGCAAAGCAGCCTCAAGTAGTGCGTTCTTCGATCGGTATGCAGGTAGTGTGTTCTTCGATCGGTATGAAGTATATTTTGCTGAGCTAGGGATTATGATATAATTATTGGGAATGTAATTAAGCAGCTCAATTATCCAACGTGGTGTTTGCAGTTTTCTTCTCTCACCAATTTCATACGCTTGCACAATGATGTGGTGATTATCATTGGGATCAGTGAATCGTGATCTGTAGCTGGAAGATGTGTTTACGTATGTGCAGTGTTAATGACAATAATAAGAGTTTGTTGCCATCAAGATTCTAGCATGTGCTCCTAGTAATTAAATGAACTGTAGAATGCTGAACAGTGTAGTTCAATAAAAGCCATACTGGGAGGGAAGATTGCACAATGGATTATCATGGAGTTAGAAATTATCTTCATATATCAATCAGTGTATAACCAAGAAACAATATATGAACAAACAAATCGATGTATTGGTTGTTAACCATACAATTACACAAAGCCTTGTATCAACAGAGGGTAAAAAATAGTGTGGTGCTTAGCAAGTTGGATTGAGCTACTGGGGCTCCCAACCTGACAGCGAAACAGGGAAATCTTTTAGCTAGTAAAAGAACTAGGTGAAATGGAGAAAAAACTAACGATATCTATACAGTAAACAAACGGACATCTCTGAATATTCTCACACTAGCTTTACACTTGAACCGGGAAGCCGAAATTCTGGAACACCCTAATTTCACCACCCCTTCCTGCAGTGACAATCACCAATCCCCAAGCTGACCGGCGCTGAACATCCAAAGCTCCAATGCAAAGGTCGGATGAGCAGTGACCAGGACTGCTCTTGGCAGACGATTGTTTCTCGTCAGGCCAGGACGTTGATACTCCATCCGCTGGAGGATTGCTTGTGCTTGCAACACCTTCACAAACTGGGCGCTTGGTGCATCTATTGACAGTGCCATTCAGATCATGCTCACTGTTCTCTACAGGGGCATCCCGACCCGTGTTCATCACTGCATCGTCTGAATCACTGTTTCTGCTGCTACGGGACCCGAATGAGCCACGGGATTCAGCGCCGGGCCATGTGATAGCCACAGTGACATCATGGCAATGGAAATGCTCATATGAGTTGGTTACATCAACTGCACTCCTGCTTCTGCTCGGATGGGAAGTATTGTCATGCCTCCAGACATACACGTGGGAGTCCTCACTGGCACAGACCACATATTTCCCGTTTGGAGCTACAGAAGCGGATATTTGGCTACTTGTATTTCGGAACCCTGGTGAAAAGATCAAATAAAATGTAAGTGAAACAGTATAAATACTGGCCTACTGAGTGAGCTAATGCACCAATCAAGTGCACAGTTCTTGTGATTAGGGCCTGGTTTAGTTCCCAACTTTTCCATCACATCAAAACTTTCCTACACACACAAACTTCCAACTTTTCCGTCACATCGTTCCAATTTCAATCAAACTTCCAATTTTGGCGTGAACTAAACACACCCATCGGGGGAAATTGGGGAAATGGAACCTATGATTTGATCTGTGAACATGTTAGGAACTGAGGTAAATAGGTGGGATGTGGGGGTTTTCCAAAGTATGAATCACTTGAATTTGGGTTACTTACTACTTTAAATCGGCCAGGTTCCTTCTAGGTGTTCTACATCCGTCAACGTCTAGAGGATACACAAGTACAGTGAATGAAGCATTACCTTTAAATTTGTGAACGAGTTCATCACCATTAACAACACGGATTCTTGAATCTGCAGAGGTAATCAGGACTTCCGACGAGCTTCCAGGAGCAAACTGTATGAAGTAGAGATATTTAGCATGTACAAGAGGCATCAGGCTAACATCTAACTATTAGAGTACAGACCACTCTTTCTTAACAAATGTCCGCCACGCAATTATGCACTACCTGGAAGCCAGTTATCTTCTTCTGGCCAGACTTCTTCTTCCTGATTCTTAGTTCTATCTGACTTTTGTACTGAAGCTTCTTTTCTGAAAAGACAAAATAAATGTGCAAGCTCATTATTGAGGGAAGGCAAACTCTAAAGTCTCTACTCTTGTTTCCTTTGAGATCATGCTATTTTATAGCTACACAAATAGGAACTCTTAGCTAGAACCTAAGATTAGATTGGGGAATAACTGCACTGAGAGACATACCAGTTGTATCAAATAAATGACAGCTTCCCTTGTGTGATCCCACCAGTGCAACCTTCAAAGGCACAAAGAAATATAGAGTAAGCACATTGTGTTTTATGGCCAATAGATAATCATTCACTAGAAACTAGGTCAACCTGTCCATCAGGGGAGTAACACGCAGCAGTGACCATCTCATGAAGATCATTCCAATCCTCAATCTTACGATCATGTACATTCCAAATGCGTACTTTTTCATCCAGTGATCCACTAATGAAGAAGTTATCATCCACGGGATTGAACTGGATGCAAGTCACTGAAACAAATTTGAGTGCAGCGGAGTAATTAATTGTCAGGCTGCTCCAAACATATACATGGTTACTGAAGAAAGGTGTTCATACATAGAAAATGACCCTGTAGCTAGACTTACCATAGTCTGTGTGTGAAAATGTTTTCAGACAGGTACTAGTAGTAATGTCCCATAGTTTAACAGTTTTGTCCATTGAGGATGAAAGCAAGTACTGCATGATAAAAAACCAAACAACCAGTTAGCACCTCCATATAGTTGTATTCAGTTTAAACTGGTTTTCTTTCAAACTTCAAAGACATCAATTTACAATGGGCTTGTTTTACAAACTTCAGATGTGAAGTCCATGTTCATTGATTAGCAACTAATGGTTTCATTGTTATATATTCCATTCAGTGAGTAAGTGAATTAGGTTAAGGAATGAGTGAAATTCTTTCAATTACAGATTAGAATAGTTAACAAGTTTGAATGCAGCTCGTAATAAAAAAAGTGTCATAAAAGCCAATCAAAAAGCAGGGGCAAAAGCTAAATATGCATATTTTGTATAGTATTTATGTGTCAAACCTAAGTGACCTTAGAACAACAGAAAAGACACAAAAGAGATTGCAGAAGTACAAGATGGATAATACAGATTTGCTGCTCATGTATTTGAATTTGACCACTACATAGATCCCGCAGATTAAGTGTATAGGTGATATTTGCAAATTCGTGGGAGTGCAGATGAATTATACGTGATAATGTCAGATGCAAACAAAACAATTATTTCCAATGAGGATTATCACCACATCATTTACGACTATGCTTTACGCTTTTCCTGTCAAAGTACAAATCACAATCGCACTGTACATGGCATTTACGAATAGGGATTTGTAAACCATAGTCCATATATGAAGTATATACCGTCAAGACAAACAATTATCATGGAATATCAGTAGGGCCTATTTCAAGCATATGCAAGAGTGTTGACAAAACCACATTTTGAGTACCCGTCAGCTCAGTGGCCAATGGAACACCACTGATTAGGCAGCAAAATCTGATTAGAATTTCTTCGGGCCTATCAAGAAAATGAGTGGACTATGATGACTGTTTTCAACAGTTTGTATATTTTGGTCATTGACTATCCGATCCCCCCCCCACCCCCCCCCCCCAAAAAAAAAAATCCAACCAACATACGAAGGCAATTAAACAACAGATTTGTTCCTTAATGTTGCAGTTGCATTGACAACAGATCAATCAGGATGACAAAAAAGTAAGGGAAAAAACAGATAGATCACGATTCAATTATACTATCTCAGTAAAATCTTCCGAGTAAATCACAATAACAGTCCTATAATTATAAAGGCTGAGTAGAAAAATCATAACAACCAAACTAAGTTATGCAAAACAATTCCACATACAGATCTTTATAGCTGAAGTGTGAAAAGATTAGGATCAAGTAAGAGTGCTGTTTCCCAGGTTACGAGGCATGGCAATGATACATATTTCACAGACAGGCCAATGAAGTCAAAGAATAGACCATCCTAGCAAGTTGAAACAAATTCACGCCTAGTGCAAGAATCTTTCACCAGTGCAAAACTGTAGTGCTCAACAACCACTCAACCAATTTCACTTTTCTATCAGCAAGATGTAGCCAAATGTTGCATGCTGAAGCCTACGCTCAATTACTATGGCAAAATGACAAAATGCATTGTTTTCCAAATAGCCCGTTGATTTGATCTTTAGCCTTTTTAACAATGCGGGCCTTACTGCCGTACTAAACATCATCAAAACAACAAACGACTTCTTTTCTGTCCTACTATCTAGACAACACTAAAACGAAACATAACTTTTTCCTTGTTGCCCTGAAGAACAAGGCAGTGTGATGGTTTATTATTGTGATTTTTTAGAACATATGCCAGAGTGCCAAAAGTTATGATTTAACAGTTTAACATTCAATCGAAAGATCACAAAGTTCGCACCTGAGATTTGGACCATGATAGATCAAGAACATCGGCGGCGTGACCCAATAGAGAGCATACTGGTTTATCTCTGAACCCAAACACACATTCAGGCACAACTAGATGATCAGAGCCAACAGACTTCCGGCTGCTTTGCATCCTTGGCCTCCTCTTCTTCTCCACAAAACCCCCGTCAGCACAGCTCAATGACAATGTTGCCAGCTCCGGCGATCCATTCCCAACAGCTGCAAGAAACGGGCTGCAGCCACCACCGTTCTCCCTTGCCACCGTACCTTCCCCGAGCAATTCTCCCTTTCTTTCTCCCTCTGATACCTCCCACACATGGATGACACGGTCCTCGCCAGCGCTTGCAAGGTATCGTCCATCCAAGCTGAAGTTGATACACCAGATTGAGCCCGAATGGGCAGCCAATTCTTGTGTCATGAACAGCCCGGTGAGCTCCTTGCACGCCTTCCCATACTGCCGCACCCTGACCCTCCCTGCATTGCGCGAGCCGTTGCCGTCAAGGCTGTCATCGGTGGCGGAGCTCAGGCGCCGCGCTTCCCTCTCCTTCTTCTCCTTCTCCTTCTCCTTGTCCCTCTCATCGGTGCTGCTGCGCCCGTATGCAACGCTTCCCGCCAGGTGCCGGATGCCACGCAGCCAGCCTCCAGGCTTCCTCCGTGGCTTGGATGCTGGGGCGGCGTGGTCGGAGGTGGAGGATGATGCGGCTGTGGTGGCCCGGCGCATGAGCTCTTGGACGATCGGGGAGCGGCCAATGCAGAGCTCGAACTCCTCGAAGGTGAGCTGCCGGCCAGTGCCGACCTCCCGGACCACCTCATCGTGAACCTCCCCGACCTCGAACTCCGTACCGTCGTCCAGGTTCCGGATCCGGCATTGCTCCGCGCCGCCGCTCGGGTTCCTCGCAAGCGGCGGCTTCCCGTGGCCGCTGGATCTGGGCTCCTCCGCGGCGGCCACCACGGGAGCCGGCCGAGGCGGCGACGAGGACGGGGGGGAAGGGGTCGGCGAACGAGGGGAGGAGGATGATACGCGTGGGGACGGGTGCGGCAGGGGCTCGGAGTCGTGGGCGAGGCCGAGCCGACGCAGCAGCACGCGGCGGCGCTCCTCGACGGATGTCGGCTCGGAGATCCAGACCTCGTACGCGGAGAACGTCGCGGACGACGACAGCTGCTGCGGCTGCGGGTGGTGCCGCCGCCTCCGCCGGTGCTGCTGGTCGTCGTCGTCGGAGGCGGACGTGGACGAGCACGACGACGACAGGATCCGATCCAGCGACTCGTAGAACTCCTCATCCTCCTCCTCCTCCTCCTCCTCCTCCTCCTTCTCCTCCATCTCCCTCCTCTCCGCCGCCTCGTCGCCAACCGGATCCATGTGGCCCGCCGCCGCCGCCGCAGCCTCCGGCATTGCGACACCCTCCCCTCCGGCGAGGCGGCCGCGCGCAAATGGGGATTTATATGTGGCGAGGAGGTTTTGGTTTTGGATTATGGTGTGGGTGTTTGTCTAGTTCGTGCGGGGTGCGACGTCGTCGGCGTGCAGTTGGAGTTGGGAAGACAACAACGAGGGCGCCATTTGGATCAACAAGTCTCCTCTCTCATCTCCCTCGACTTTGGACTTTGCAGACGACTCGACTCGACTCGATGATGATGGAGGCGCCGCCGTGGCAAAATTGCTGCTGATCCCTAGTATCAGGGGGATCGGAGGGTATATCCTTGCCGGGGGCTGGGGACAATGACAGGTGGGGCCCCCGGGGAGGTATCGGGCCAAAATTAGCCGGACCGCTCGATTAGATAATGCGAAATGTGCATGCGTCATTTTGAGGCATGGAACATAGGATACATATCCTGCCTAGGATCAAGATGTCTTGGTTTATGACATTATTAATTTTGTGATGCTAATAATGTTTCATGCTAAGAATTTGTTCGTGGTTAGGTTAACTCTTGTGTAGTATCAATGGAGTAGTAGTATCGCTCTTTGTGTGGTTGCCAGTAATTTTCCCCTCTCCAACAACCAATCACATCGTTTCTACTGTGCACTTAGGCCTCTCACAGTGCCGCACGTTTTGTACCACTAGCAATTTCATTTTTCAGATGAAGGTCCAGTTTAGATAAAAACATCACATCGAATCTTTGGACACATGTATAGAGCATTAAATATAAATTAAAAAAACTAATTGTACAGTTAGGAAGAAAATCGCGAGACGGATCTTTTAAGCCTAATTAATCCATGATTAGCCATAAGTGTTAGAGTAACCCACATGTTCTAATGACGGATTAAATAGGCTCAAAAGATTCTTCTTGCGGTTTCCAAACGAGTTATGAAATTAGTTTTTTTTATTCGTGTCCGAAAACCCCTTCCGACATCCGGTCAAACATTTGATGTGATACCTAAAAATTTTCTTTTCGCGAACTAAACACACCCGACGGGTTTTGATGGGAGGGTTTTGTACTCCCCACATTAAATGAACTTATTGGGAAAACTTCAATCAAATCTTATCCTAAACGTTGATCGGAAAGAGTAGCATATTTCCGTGGTGGAGTTGAAAAGAAAAAAAAAACTTAGGTGCTGTACCTGTGAAGATTGAAATCAGAGTTTTTCTTTAAAAGAAAAATCAGAGTATATATAATAGTTACAGTGAATCAGAGTTATGATACTGTAGTATGGATTAGGCAAAATAATTGCATTGCGTGCAGCTAGCAGCGGATGTCGGAGAAATCGAAGGCGCAAAGGTTCATGGTAGGGGTGTTATGTTAAGGCTTGTTTATATCCCCTCGCAAAATTTTACACCATGTTATGTCGAATGTTTGGACGCATGCATAAAGTATTAAAAATAAAAAATAAATAATTAATTACACAAATTGTATGTAAATTGCAAGACGAATATTTTAAGCCTAATTATGCCATGATTTGACAATGTAGTGCTCCAGTACACATTATTAACGACGGATTAATTAGGTTTAATAAATTCGTCTAGCGGATTATGTAATTTGTTTTGTTATTAGATTATATTTAATACTTTAAATATGTGTCCGTATACCCGATATGACACACCAAAACTTTATACCCCTGTCTAAATACAGCCTTAGGCCATGTTTACATCCCACCCTAAAATTTTTCACCCTATCATATCGAACGTTTGAATACATGTATGAAATATTAAATATAGACTAAAAAAATAACTAATTGCACAGATTGCAACTAATTTGCAAGACAAATCTTTTAAGCCTAATTCCTCCATGATTTGATAATGTTGTGTTACAGTAAACATCTGCTAATAACGGATTAATTAGGTTAATAAATTCATCTCGTGGTTTAATGATGGACTATGTAATTAGTTTTTTTATTAGTGCTTAAACACCTCATACGACACCCTATGTAAGACACCTTAAAACTTTATATCCCTATATCTAAACACCTCCTTTGTTAGTTTTTTTTTTAAGAACATTATATTAGCTGTATGCTGCACTCCGGTGCTGTGCCCGCACGTAGGACGAGATCGACGGATGGAATTACGTGGAGAGCAGTTCACTTCACGCGTTACCTAGAAACCAGCAGAGATTCAGATTTCAGAGGAATCAATCAATCATGGTGTTGGCCGGAGTTGGAGCCACGTTTGCGACGACGACGATTTCAACAAGTCAATTTGCAACTGTGCGATCCTCGCCGGCTAGCCGCGCCGACCGCGATGAACCCCAATGCACATTGGATCTGAGCCAATGGAGAATCAAAAGGAAAAAAAGGGTAAAATTAACAGAGATGATTAAAGCTAAGTAGCTAGCTAGAGACCGACCTGCAGTCCAGCTTGATTATTCTTTCGTCAGATTAATTAATCGTGCTTAGCTAATACGGAGTACTAGAGTAAGGCGCCGCGTCAGGCTCTTTCTTCTTCTTCTTCTTCCTGTGAATAAACATGCACATTCGTCAGTAGCCACCACCAACCTTGCACTGGATTAAAGAAACAGGGACTGCACGTTCTGGCTACCTTAGCTAGCTACGATTCGATCCTCTATCTGCACTCTGTTTGGGTTAATATATTTCTTCATTGGAGAGAAGACCACCTTAGTTCGCACTGATTAGATTCCAGCCTAGATCATTAGCGTTCGTGCGTGCGTGCATGCTTCTGTTCTTCCGTGGATCGATCGGAGGTTGGGTGGGTTAGTTGCTAGTACTTGCTACTACTACTTGCTGCTGAAAAGGTGGAAGGAATCCAAAGAGGATCATATCGCTGCTAGTTCATTCGTGCACAGGCACGCGGCTTAGTTAACCACTTAACCACCTCCTAATTAGATGTATCACTGTATGCTAGCTTTGACTATCTTTTAATTTCTTCAGTATTGACACATGCTGGTTAATGTCCACCCTAATAATTCCTAAGTTTATATGTATGTGCAACCACTAACCACCCCTTTGCATGTAGTGGCATATATTTCTGCAAGTTGAAGCTTTCTTTTGTAAGAAACAGGTGGCATACATATTATACATACATCCAGTTAGGTTAGCGTGGAAGCAAAGCAAAACACACGACACTGATTACCTAATTTCTTGTTATAAATACAACCCGTATGTATACGCAGAAAACAAAATTTGATGCAAAGAGCAACGGAAGGAATATTTGCAGGTTTCGGAATATCAACTATTCCTGATTACCTGTAAAGAAAAGTGGAGGCAGAATGCCCTGATTGCGGATTTTACACCAGTACTGATTCGATTATTAGCACAGTAGTCAAATAAGCAGCTAAGGTATGGGTTAGATTGCTCCCTAGGAGCAGTACAGATCCAAGATCTTTCAGTTGTTGTTCAGAGGTGGTAGCTCCTCTAGATTCTAGAAAGGCAGGGGCCAGCGGGAGCAGTTGTTCTTCAGGCCTACCACCACTCAACAATCTCCATGCATGATTCAGTATAGTCCTCGGCTTTTCAGACTAATAATCAGAGCGTGGTCACAGCAAGAAAGCAAGCATGTTGCTTGTCTTGTTCCTGGACCTACGTTTACCTACGCCCTGTTCGATCGAACGAACGATCGATCGATGCCATGGTGGTGAAAAATCATCATGTGCCAGCCACAGTGACAGAGACGCGATATGCAGCAAGCTAGGCGAGCCATCCATGGACGGATGGACCACGTAGGCGTGCAATGCAGTACTCCGATGCAGGTCCAGTCCCTTCACTAGTTAGTCCCATGGCCTTTTCTTCTCAAGCATGTTCATGGCTGGGGTCATGTATATAGGGTCTGTTTGGGATAGCTACTAGCTGCTGTAGCTTCTCATAAAATCTCCAGCTTCCCCCAAACAGTCCATATTGTCATCCATATTCTAAGAATATATAGTTGTGGAATCCAGAAAATGAACTAGAACTCAGAAGCTGGAAAACCCAGCTTCTCTAGATTCTCAGAAGCTGGCTATTAACCAGCAGATTCTCAGAATTTTAAGCTCTATGAGTTTGAGACAAAAAATTTAAGCTCTGTGTCCATGGGATAATCCATCGCCTATAGCTAGCACTAGCAGATCGTCTCGACGTGCCTTCCATATGAGCATATACAGTCATAACATACTGCTACTGCAAATTCAATCGACGACCATGACCGGGATTATTCAGAGTTTCAGACCAATCGATATCGATACAATGCCGGGATTTGCTGAGCACAAGGTCTTCGATCCACAAAGGAGACAAGCGGCATAATCGCATAATCTCAGGGAGGATTATTGGCTATTGCAGAACGAGACGAGAGGAAGTCGTCGTTCATCATGTGCGATTTACTCCGTAGCCGCCAACCTATGAAGATTATCATAATAGTAGCTTTTCTGCTCGACCACGACCATGCAGATTGGCAGATATGCAGACAGATCGATCCTCCGGTCACGTCAGATCGAGACCAAAACAAACAAGAAAAAGCCTACTGCTAGTAATTTAGTGCCAGGTAAAAGAAACATCCCGGCGTACGGCCGCATCCATGACAGTATGCACACTACACTATTCTGTTCTCCTCCATCTTGCCGGCCGGCCGGCCGCAACTGCCGCCGTTGTCGCCGGCAGAAAAAGTACTGAATTCTGTGTAATTGTACCACCCTCTTCTTCTACTACTACACATGTGTTACCTGAAGGGTGAGTAGCAGCAGTAGATTGGATTACTTAAAGGGCAAAGCGACAATGGCTTGCCGGATTGTGCAGGGACAGGCAAAGATGCGGCCTTCCGTGGCAGGGACAGCCAAGGATAACATCATAAACCAACCCTGTTTTTTATAACTGAACTTGAGCTCTGAAACACTGAACATAGAGAGGATGTGAGAAGCTTTTTGTTGTTGTGCCTGACGAACGGCGAGGCCGAAGGCATGCACCGACCACATCTCGGTCTCCTGGCTCCCGAACCGCACGCAGAGGGCTATCCTGCGTCTGCCTCCTGCTCGCGTCGCGGTTTCGCCATAAACAAAGCTGTGGTTTCGCCGGGAGGAGGCAAAGCATGGCGAGCCTGAAAGTTCTTGATTCCGTACGGGTCGAATCGTGTTGCCGGCAGAGTAGTATATGTTACGTTTACAGGTCTTTGTGTCGCAGGATCAACACAACACGATGAAGAACAGATCCAGATCAGTCTCTGAATTATGAACAGAAAGTAAGGAAAAAAAGTTAAGGTACGTGCGTATGTTCCGTTTCTGAATTCTGACACAAGAACAGGGAAAGGATTCACAAGGCTCACAAGACAAACAACACATCGATCCCCAAATTACACAGAAAAACTTCATGTCAATGTGGCCGATCTCACACAGAAACTTCAGGTCAGGTGGCCGATCAATTAATGACCATGAACGCACTCAACTAGAATACCAAAATACAGAGACATGAGCCACGCAGTTACAGATATACTCCATATACTACAGATACTGAGCAATGAGAATGAAATGTACAGAGTAGAGCAATCGAGGTATCAACGCGGGCGTCGAAGTCAGGGGGGATGCAAATGGCAAATGGATTGAGAACCAAGGTGCTGTCTGTCACTCTGTCTACATGCGGGTCATGCCGATGCCGCCGACAATGGGCGGGGGCACGGCGGCGGCGTGGCGGGCCTTGGCGAAGAAGAGGTAGTGGAGCTCGGCGAAGAGCGCGGTGAGGAAGGTGAAGGCGGCGCCGGCGGCGAACACGCCCTTGCGCAGCATCGCGCAGCGCGGTGGCCCGCTAATCACCAGCGTGCTGTACTTGGTGTGGTACGCGTTCCGCACCGACCCCGCCAGCAGGCACAGCTCCGCGATCACGAACGTGAACCTGTCCATAAATCCACCCACCATCATCAGCTCATCAATTCAATAAAAGCAATTTTACTATCCAACATTTGATATCTCAAGATACCACAATTTTTCGATATCTCAAGATACATTGTAGTGTAAAATTTGATGAAATTTTAACATCTAACATTTCCAACATTTGGTATCTCAAGTTATCATGTACCAAATTTTATATTAGAAATATCAAATTTAACACTAGAAAATATTTCGAGATACCAAACATTCGTAGTAACTCGAGATACCAAATGTTGGACGATAAAATTACTTAAATTTGATAGGTACCCAAATTTCGTGTATAAAATATGGTAAATATGGTACTTCGAGGTACCAAATATTGGATGATAAAATTGCTCATTCATTAATCCATTGCAGATTAGTACTAGTAATTTACTGAAACCAAGTCTCGTACTAATAACAAATTGGTTGATCATCCTAGGGACGCGACTGCAGAAAAACCTAAATTCTAAGGGCTTAATTGCAAACGGGCTAGTTAATCCAAGCTACGGAGGCAACGAAGAAGGGGAGCTAGCTAGCTAGCGTGATATGCTTAATTGCTGATTAAATTACCAGCAGACGATGAAGCAGAATCCGGAGAAGGCGCGCCACCGGCCGGGGGACAGCGCGCGGCCGCAGCAGAAGCAGCGGGTGACCACCATGACGACGGCCTGCCCGGCGAGCAGCAGCAGCAGCGCCCCGATGCCGTACCCCGTCGCCGCGTCGGAGCTGTACACGCAGTACTGCCTGCCGCTCGTGTCCTCGCTAAAGGTGGCCTGCATCGTTCCCAACCAGCTCCCTCTCGTCAGACGACGACGACGACGACGACCCATAGTATGGATTTCGCTAGCTATAGCTCACCGTGCTCCGGCGCTTCTCGGCGCCGATGGCGAGGACGAAGGCGAGGGCGTCGAGGACGAACACGACCACCACGAGGATTATGGACGCCATGGATGGATTCGAACTAATTTACGTACCTCCCTTAATTAATCCAACTTGGACTACTGATTCGTGCAGCGAGCGAGCCAAGAGGAGCTCTCACTTTCCTCTTGTTGCAGAAAGAGAGGAGGATTAGGACAAGCGAGCTAGGGAAAGATGGGGGCGTCAAAGACGAGAGGAAAGCTTAGCAGCAAGTCGAGGGAGATGAGGCGATGCACCACGTACACTGCTGCTTTGGTAGCCGGTGAAGGTGACATGTTTCACTCTAACCATTCTCGCGACTTTGGTGGTTCTGTTCCACTGGCACCTGCCTCCGGCCTCTAGCTGAGGCTGACGCGTGGGCCCCCCCGGCTCGCCACCAAAGTATTCGGCGTGGATGATTGGAAACGGTAGGCCAGTGGGAGTGGGATTTGGATGTGCTATCATATGCTCATGTACTCGCATTTTGGCTTTTATTAAAGCAGGTGTGGAAAATATTTTTCCCCTTTAATGTGGGTTAGTAATTAATTTGTTTTGCACCAAGGTCAGTAAAGGAAGCTTGGTGGCGCAGGAGGAATATTTTGTTTTTCCTTTAACTGGACCAGTTATTTCTAGGCACCTATGTTTTTTTATTATCGAAACCTAGGGTTTGTTCGCTTTATTACCAAATTCAGCCTGATTTTATTAGATTTTAGTAGCGTTGATGCATTTTCAAAATTTGGTAGCGTTTTTATAAGATAATGGTTTTGAAACTACTAGAATTTGATTATATGGTGTTGGTGAGGTAGCGTTTAGTTTATTACCATACCAAATTTGAAAAAAGTGGCGATAAAGTGAAACGGCCAATAGAATTCGTTCCGATCGTATGGCCTGCAGCTGATAATTGCTGTAAAATTGCACGTCCGAATAATTTTGGCTGAAAAGCAGGTACAGGAAATATTTTTCATTCCATCTACGTGGGCGAGTAATTAATTTGTGTTTCACCAAGGTCAGTAAAGGTAGCTTAGTGGGGAGGAATATTTGTTTTACCTCTACCTGCGATCGGACATTAACCAGTTACTCCTAAGCACTGCCTCCTCCGTTCCAAAATACTTGTCGCTTTAAGTTTTTGTTTGTAATTTTTATCATTTGTCTTATTCTAAAAAATATGAAATTATTATTTATTTTGTTTATGATTTGCTTTATTATCTAAAGTACTTTAAGTATGACTTATCATTTTTTATATTTACATAAATTTTTCAAATAAGACGAATGGTCAAACGTTACAAGAAAAATGTTAAAGCAACCACTAATTTGGGACGGAGGCAGTAGCATTGTAGGAGTACGTTTTTTTTTCCTTAAAAAAAATCGAAACCAGTACTGTGTGTTCGACCGTCACAACGTCTAAGTCCCTATCGTCTGGCTTCATAGTTAAAACTTTTTTATATATGCTATTTGCAGTTTAAAAGCCAATTTTAAAAGATAAACCATAGTAAAAACCTCAGATCAACACTAATATCAAGTTTTAAAATTCAGATTTTAACGGTGGTCGAAAGGCAAATGATGAGCTTATGCTAGCAAAGCAAAGGTAGTTCCAACTACACGCATAAGAAAGGGTGTAACCACAGATGCAAAGCTGAGCGCTCCTATTGCTAAGAAGGGCAATTAACTAGTAGTGCTTTGCTTTCATCGGGCAATTAACTACTAGTGTTTGCGTTCATCGGCCAACTAACAAGAGGTTGATTGAAACCAGGGATAACATAATTAAAAAGTTCATCACCAAAAATAAAGCGTAATTAAAGAAAGTAAGAGCAACACAGGGACAGCTGACCGCACCGGACAACCAAACATCCACCTCGTTTCAGCTTTTCTTACCGCGAAAAAAGGATGCCGGTGGTAGTGCTTGCTAGTTGCTACTATACTTTGTTTCGTACCGAAGAAAAGCTCAGAGCATAATGTTATAATTGATTGGGCCTTCTTTGTAGCTTCTTCTACTTAATGGGCCAGAAGAGAGTCTATATTCTTTAGATTGGGCTGAAAACTCGGCCCATTATCTCAGGAAGCATCTAGAAGATGGGCTGCATCCAAAGAGCCGACCCGTCCTCTTTCCAGTGGCATCGATCTCGAGGTATGTTTGGTGCAGCTTCAGCTTCGTCGCTCAACCAAACAATTTTAACTTCATTTAAAATTGGAGCGGAGCTGGGTGAAGATCTATCACAAAATAAACCAGAGGTGGAGCTGAATTTATACAGTTTCAAAGCTCCACTTCAGACCCAACTTCTAAAGCTAAATTTAGGAGTAGGAGTTTTACCAAATGCCTATTTGGTACAGCTCCAACTCCTAAATTTAGCTCCAAGAGTTGAGTCTGGAGTGGAGTTCTGGAGCTGTCTAAACCCAGCTCCACAACTCTAGTATATTTTGTGACAAAAAAGGCTCCAAATAGGCCATACATATTGGTCTTCAGTATACAGCACTACAGCACAGCTAGTCAGCCACTGTATACAGCCTACTTACGTATGGTCTTATCCAAATGTACATATATGCAAATGCAATTGGCTTTGAAGCCTATCATGATTCAGTCCAAGTTGCACTAATAATTGGTCATCTCTGTGCAGGTTAATTATGCGAAAGAGAATCTTAATCCCAGGGGCTTTGGTTGCAGTATTGCACACGGAAGCAATTGTACCAGCGCGGAAGAATCAGATGCATCCATGGATGGGATTATGGAAGGAGAAAGTGATGCTAGCTACTTACCAGCAGGTGATGAAGCAGAAGCCGGCGAAGGCGCGCCACCGCCCCGGCGAGAGCGCGCGGCCGCAGCAGAAGCACCGAGTCGCCACCATGATCATCGCCTGCCCTGCCGCCAGCAGCACCAGCGCCCCGATGCCGTACCCCGTCGCCGCGTCGGAGCCGTAGACGCAGTACGGCCGCGCGTTCTGGTCGACGTTCACGTACGCCGCCTGCATCATCCAATCAACACACACCTCCTCGATCGTCAGCACGCAGCAGATGATCGATCGGCTTCGTCTCCGGCGACGGCGATGGCGACGACACATGTATGCATCAACGCGTTCGAGAGCTCTCACCGTGTTCCGGCGTTTCTCGGCGCCGATGGCGAGGACGAAGGCGAGGACGTCGAGGACGAACACGACGGCCAGGATGATTATGGACGCCATGGACATCGAATCGCAGCAAGAATCAGTCACCTAGCTAAGCTTCGAATATAGTTCAATTTGCAGGTTTTGTGGTGCAAGCAAAGCTCACTTTCCTGTGGTTAATCGGCAGCACAAAATGTGGATTAGGACGAGAGAATCAAATGATCAGAGCTAGCTGGAGGCGATGCTGCTGCTACTGCTAAGCAGCTATCCGTGAGGTTGACATTTGAAGACGTGACATGTTTCACTTCACCCCGTTCCCGCGGCTTTGTATTTTGTTAAGTTTTCCTCCTGTGGTTGACGAGTGGGCCCCTCCATGATGAACTGATGATTAACCCTGCGATATTCGGTGTCCATGATTGGAACTTACAGATGGACCGACGAATACTCGAATCTCAGCTTTAAAATATGGAAATAATTTATATATCTTCATTGTGGACGAAGAATTTGATTCATTTTGATTAAATTGCACTGGGATGATGTGCCATGTAACAACAAAGAAAACAGAGCAACACAGTGACATCTGACCGGACACAAGCCTGGGAAATATATTACTGGGCCTTGTATGGGCTGTTCATCTACCAATATGGGCCAACCTGGGAAGTGGGCCGTGCTCTATACTGAGCTGGGCCAACAAACCAACCAACATGTAGAAGTCTAGAAGAGGGCGAGAGACATGGAAGGCGAATTTTTTTTATTTATAATTTTTTTTATTAAAAGTTTTACAAAAATAATTTTCCATTTTGAAAATTGACGGAAATAGTCGCCTACCGCCCTCTGGGAGGGCGATTTTTAAAAATCGCCCTCCCAGAGGGCGGCGAAAATGACGTGGCAGACGGCCGTTCGCTCTCGGGCGACGGCCGTCAACGAAATTTGCAGGCGGCCCCCTTGCCGCCCTCCGCGAGGGCGATTTTGTACTGTGCGGGGGGCCGCCTGCAAATGGGCGGCGAGGGGGGGCATGGAAATTTGCAGGCGGCCCCCTTGCCGCCCTCCGCGAGGGCGATTTTGCACTGTGCGGGGGCCCGCCTGCAAATGGGCGGCGAGGGGGCATGGAATTTTGCAGGCGGCCCCCTTGCCGCCCTGGGGGAGGGCGATTTTGTACTGTGCTCTATATTTTTTTTATATAAATATCAATAGTTATCAAATCTTTTTATATTGAAAACTATACAAGATTAAAATCTCCAAGATTGGTAAAATACAATTTTATTATTTTTTAGGGCATATTTGGAATGTTACCGTACAAATATTTTGTTAATGCCAAAATATAAGCAAGTTTTGGCACTACCAAATATTTGGTAAGGTAAAATTGCATTTGATCATATTTGGTTTGCTGCCAAAATGTAAAATTGTAGTGAAGAATGTTGTACATAATCTCAATTCTAGATTACGTATTACCAATTAATAGGCTTCTATTTTCGTGTGTGGTGTGGTAGTGGGAAAGAAGATATGAAGAGGTTGCCTTCAGATTGTCAATTATATAGCGTCGTTTTCACTGCAATATATGTGAACTCAATGAGATACATTATTCATTAGATGTGACAAGACGATCACGCGTGGGCGTGATTCACTTTATGTCAACAGGCAGCGCCGAAAGTTGATAGTGATAACTCGAGCTGCCGCTTTTCATGTGTGCTGTTGTGGACTGTGCGCGCTACTGGATATGGCACTACCGTGAAGCGCCGAAAGTGTGTTGTTGTGAGCATAAGTTGTTCAAGCACCATACGAATGAAAAGAACTACGTAGACGAGACAAACACAAGTAGTACTGCAGTAGTAATAGCAAAAGTAGTACTGCTTTACAAGTTTGTAAGCCAAAAGAAACGGTCACATAAGGACTGAAGAGGTAGAACACTACTGACGAGGCCTCTTACCCCTGTCCCTCCTACCCTGCGCCCTAATGTGCCCCTGGGAGTACGTGAGTCGGTCCGGGGGTACGGCACGGCCAACCCGTCCTGCCTGTACAGGTGTGACCTCTGGCTGCTCCTGAGTGTGCGCCTCTGGAGCTCCTCCAAGCTGAGAGGAGCCTAGTACGTCCTGGTGGTCTGCACCGTGCAAGTCGTCGTCGTAGAACTGGCTAGTAGGACCAGTCCTACCGGCGTGAGACGAAGAGGCCCCAGTACCGAAGATCCCGGCTGCAAATCCTGCTGGACAAGGACCATCAGTTTCGTATAGGTATTTAACAGTATTAATAAAAAGTAAAGTACCGTGTGGGCGAGGGATCGACGCTCCGTGAGAGGAAGAGCTGGCGAACGCGCCTGAAGAGGTGGCGAACGCCCCTGCGGAGCTCGCGGAAGCGCCGGTCGTGCCTGCGAACGCGCTCGAAGGCATACGAGGTCCTGCGATGAGGAAACGTGCAGTTAAAACATGGTGACACATTCGTGCAAAAGCTGAAACAAAAATGAACTAATATCTGGGCTGAACTGTACCGTGCGAAACCGGTGCTGTAGGTCGCACTGCTCCGAAGCTAGGGGCGCTCGAAGACAAACGAGGTCCTGCTCCGACGGTAGGACCGCGAGGCCGTGGGTGTACCGGACCAGCTGGAGGTACGACGTCCACGGCGCTGCGACAGGAGAAGACGCGCATGACCGCACGCATCTTCTCCTGCATCCGGTCGAAGGTCGACCTCTGCTCAACGTCAGTCAAGTGCAAACCTCTGTTCAACCTCACCTGGACTGCGGTGATATCGGCACTGATATCCCGTGCCGCATCAGCCTATGCAAGATGGAAATAAAAAATTCAGTAGTTGTCCTATATTATGCAAGATAAATGACATAATTGTTGGAAGTAATACAAATTGGACGTACCGCCACGAAGTAGTCTCGGTCACGGTGCGTGGGATACGCGTCCGTGACAGCGGCAACGTGCGGCTCTGGGGCGTCTGGAGTGAAGGTCACACGCGCACGAGTGCGAGGAAGGTACCAGTGAAGGTAGTCACGGTAGTTCTCCTCCGTGTGTGGGAAGAGCTCGTTGATCACCTCCTCTGTAGCTAACACCCAGTCGTCAACGTACTGCTGTACACGTGGAGCCCAAAGTGCGCCTGCTAGCTGTCCCCGTCGAGTCAACCTGTGAAGAGAGGTAAATTGTATGGCTCGATGATGTAATTATCATAAAAATTTAGAAATGAACAATCCGAACTCACGAGTGGTCGGCAGGGGGGACGGTCGGCTGCACGTTGCCGGGAAACACCTGCCTAAGTCCGAACTGTCTCATCACACGCTGCGGCCAGTGAGGCTCAACGAAAATGTCGAACACCATCGGCAGGATGGTGAGCCAGTAAGCCTGGTCGCGTGTGCACAAGGACGAAAGTCCTAGCGGTGCTCTCGCAGCGACGGCCTCTTCTGTGTACGGCTCCCAGATGACGTCGCTCGGCTGGAGACGGTCAAACTCGAACACGAAGTCCGGGTAACCACGTCTCACCTGGACGTGAGCGTAACGACGCTGCAATAAACATGATCGGAATTAGACATGTTATGTGAAGGAAAAAAAAAGAAGAGGACTGATAAACTTATAACGCAGCGAAGTTGCACTAACCCCACGTCGACACCAGTAAGTCCCCATCGTGGGACCGTCCTCTGGCCACTGCGCGCTGCGACCAACCCCGTAGGGTGCGCTGTCCACCACTGGTCGCCCTATGGCAAACCTCTCGGCTGCCCAAAGCTGAAGCAACATAGGACAGCCAGCGATGATCGCTCCCGCGTCAGTCTTCGTGCACGCCTCACAGAGGGCACGGTACGTGGCTGCTAGCACGGCAGAACCCCAGCTCCACTGCGGCACGTCCTGTGGCTGAGCATCCGCGATGGACCGTGCGTAGTGGACCAGCCGGAAGTCCACAGCGTGCCCGTGGGTGCTAGTGAACATCACCCACCCGAACAACCACAACAGGTACGCCTCAAGGGAGCGTCGGACCGAGTAATCATCAGCGTCAGGGTGCAGAAGGTCCGCCTACAGTTAAGAATGAAATGTTAGTACAAAACACTGATCCGGTCGCAAATAAGCACGTATGATAATAACAACTTATTTACTTACAGTGAACTGGAGCAACCAAGCCTTGCTAGGCCCGACTGTAGAGTACGGAGGAAGGGTGGTGGTCGGTCCTAGGTGTGGAAGGCGCATCACCTGCTAGAAGCGCGCAGTGATATCCTCCTTCCACCCAAAAACACCGTCGACGGGACCAACTGGTGCTCCCGCCAGCGGTAGCCCGAGCAGGTACGACACGTCCTGCAGTGTCGGAGCCATCTCCCCACAGGGAAGGTGGAACGTGTGCGTCTCAGGTCTCCAGCGGTCTACAAGAGCGGCAAGGAGTGACCGGTCTGCATCCCACCGCTTCGCTGGGTCACGGTCGTCCGCCGCCGCCTCAACAAGCCTACAAAGTGGTAGAAGGCCTGCCGCACGCAACCTGTATAGAGCAAACTTCAAACATAAGTATAAAACAAAGCAAAGTTGAGTTGAAATGTGAACATACGCGTACCAAGGAACGTGACGGGGGTCGACACGCAACCACTCGCGCGACGTGCGTGGACGGAAGGTGCCGAGCTGTGCACCCTCGACTGCTGACAGGAACGAGCGGTGGTTCCTGTCAATCCCACGGTTCAACAGCGCCGGTGTGTCGTACGCCATACCTGCATCAAATAGGTTGATCAGAAACATATAAATAATTAGTTCAACATAAGTAATAAATGTTCATAAGCGAATTACTAACACATATTAAACAAGAGTACAAACAAACAAAAGTGTTTAGTCCGAACACTCATCACGATAACATTATGATACAACACCGAATAGTTCGCAATACTACTAGTACAACAATAGTCGGAGGTACTCATTACAACAAGATTGAATTGAAATTACACGATAGAAGTATTTAGTCCGAACACTCATTACATCATTTTATTTCCTAAATCGAAAGCATTGTTACACCATGGAATCGCCTGCTGCGCGACGACGCCTTGGCCTTGCGCGCCTGCTTGTTGTTCCTTCACCAGGTGGTCGCCTACCATCACTTGCCTGTCCAGATGGACTAGCATCTGCGCCGCTTGGAACTTCTGCATTCTTCGGGCATGTCTTGTAAGTATGGCCGCGCAGATCACACTTGCTGCAGCGTAAAGTCCTCCCACCTGCTTCTGACTCATCCATATCATTTCTGATGCGTCTAGTTTGGCGTCGACCCTTTTTCACCCTAAACTTAGATGGATCTGGAATATAAAAAACTTGGGCACTCAGCGTTGTGTAAGATCCTGAGATCCCGAACCCATATATCTCCTCACTCCATGTATGAAAGATTGCTTCTTTCCTGAAATAATTTGAGACGTACACATTGGGAGATATGCCACAATCACCGGCAGCAGCAAGAACGTGTGAGCAAGGAAGGTGATGAAGCTTCGGCTTCATACAACTGCAGGTACATCCACCATCCGCCTTCAAGACACATTCCTGCACGGCTTGCTTGCGATAGATACCACGCCTGCTCCTATCAACACACATTATTTCATACCGATGCACTTGTGTGCCTTGAGCAACAACTCTATGTCTCCGTGCCTTTTTGATTTTATCTTCCATGTACTTTGTCACTACGTTGCCAAACACTATGTTGTTATCGGCCATGGACGGACCAATTTTCTTGTATCGATCCCTAAAGTAGGCTTGCGTGCCGTGAAGGATGAATTCAACAATAGCAACCAATGGAAGTACCCGAACTCCTCGCATTACCCAGTTGTACACCTCTGCCAAATTGGTTGTCATTATGCCATACCGAGATCCATCGGTGTCGAACAATAGAGCCCACTTCTCCTTAGGCTCATTCTCAATCCACTGAGAGAAATTTCTGATGGCCGACCCTGACCTCCTTCTCATTGTTGGTGGGTCATCATGTAATGCACCAAGAGGTATGGGAGGCTCGTCACCTTCAACTTGTGGTCTGCGAGATTGCTCATCTGTTTGCTTCGTTGTCAACTCATCCAACTTGTCCCACAACTCATTAAATTTCTTCTCTTGGTTCTGTGCACAGAGCCTCTTAAAGAGCTCCATAAGATGCTTGTTCTTGAATTGCTTGTAGAAATTTGCACCCATGTGACGCATGCACCACCGACTCCGAACATCAGGCCACTTAGCTGGAAGTCCCTTCTCATCCCAACCGTTCTGCAAGTAGTCAATAGCCCGCAACATACCCGCATGACGATCATGTATAAGGCAAACGTTGGGCCTCATACGCACCACTGCAATGTGCACTCTCTCTAGGAACCAGTACCAGCTTTCAGTGTTCTCACTCTCTACAAATGCAAAAGCCATAGGTAGAACCTGGTTGTTCCCATTACACCCAATTGCTGTCAATATCTGACCTCGGTATTTACCTGTCATAAAAGTTCCATCTATGCATAGAACAGGTCGACAATGCACAAAAGCATTGATGCAAGCACCCAATGAGAAAAAGGCTCTTTGCAGCACACTCTTTGTTCTATCTTCAACCGATGTAAATGTATGTAGGTCATAGTAAGTATTATTATTCCTCTGGGCAATGGTGGCTAACAAACGAGGCAAATTATCATAAGAAGCTTCAAATGTGCCATACCTCATCTCAATGATCTTTTGTTTGGCTCTCCAGGCCTTTGCATAGCTTATGGTGTACTTGAATTTGTTCTCGATGTGCCTAATAATTGATTTTGGTTCAAAGCCAATGTTACCAACAACACTGCTGTACATCTCACTTGCCACAAAAGCTGAAGTGATGTTTCGGTGATACTTCTCCACCCCTTGTAAGTAGCACTTGTGCTCGGTCACAATGCTAACTTTCCAATAATCATTCCATTTACCCTTATATGCATGGACACGCCACGGACAATCTTCCTTCATGCACCTCACTTCATACACATAATTTGTTGACTTGACCACCCTAAACTCTCTCTGCAATGAAACTGCCCAATGCTTCACCGCCTCCTTCATCTCATCCTTATGAGCATACCTTGCACCCTCAATTACCTCGTACTCCTTATACTCCCAGGGTACATGATCACCCTCTGATATAACAAGACCAGAGAAGTCCTCATTTGCCCAATCAGTGGCCATTACATCACCTTCCTCATCGGATGATGCGTCGTCCTCCGCTTGCTCATTATCCGAATCTTCCCTCTCCATTTCATCAACAATTATACCGACTCTCTCCCCCTCATCCGCCATGCCCATGGCCTGCTCCTCCCTTGGTTGATTTTCCTCATTTTGCATCGATGGTCCAACAACATCCCCTGCATTGCTAGGACCCTCCACATCTTCGGTTTGCATTGAAACATTTGTATCTTTCTCTTGTACCGACACAAATATAACGAGGGGCCATGACCGTTCAAAAGCCATTTCCACATACCGTCTCCAAGCAGCAGTGCTGTCCATCGGCATTAGTTCCCAAAAATAACCTTCTATTGCACGACTCACTACAACAGATACTGACATTGTGTAGACTTCTTGGTCTATTCTAAATCCTCTCAACAACCAACTATAAATTGACTGAAATGTTCTCTCCGCAGGCCTATCGATGCCCTTAGATGTCATTACAAAATCTGACAGATCAACACCATCTGGACCAAATCTAATATTTCCTTCACCGTGAACTATCTGAAATGTGACCTTACTTGACATTGTGCCTGATGAAAACAATAACTGCGTTAACCTCGCATTTCTGTACTACGCCCTAAGTTACATTCTCTACAATATTGTTCTCTAAATTTCTAAAAGTAGGTTACATTCTCCAGATCAAACAAAACTACATCTTACAATTAACACTACTGTCTATGTCTCAATTCATACTATTATATTCTATGCTCTGGATCTACACATATGTGCTGTGTGCTACAGATCTGCTAAAATATATGGAACTAAAACTAAAACGCAACATATGTACTCAAACGTAATATATTAGTACAAATGCAAAAGATGTATGGGAGCATACCTGTGATGAAGTGAGCGAACCAGCAGGGCTTCGCCGCTCCCCTTCTGCTGCCCTCCCCTCTCTCTCTTTCGTTTTTTTTGGATTTTTAGTGAATATAATGAAATTTCATAGGGGAGGGGCTGGGCTTTATAGGGGGGAGGCAAAAATCGCCCTCGCGGAGGGCGGCAAGGGGGCCGCCTGCAAAATTCCATGCCCCCTCGCCGCCCATTTGCAGGCGGCCCCCCGCACAGTGCAAAATCGCCCTCGCGGAGGGCGGCAAGGGGGCCGCCTGCAAATTTCCATGCCCCCCTCGCCGCCCATTTGCAGGCGGCCCCCCGCACAGTGCAAAATCGCCCTCGCGGAGGGCGGCAAGGGGGCCGCCTGCAAATTTCCATGCCCCCCTCGCCGCCCATTTGCAGGCGGCCCCCCGCACAGTACAAAATCGCCCTCGCGGAGGGCGGCAAGGGGGCCGCCTGCAAATTTCGTTGACGGCCGTCGCCCGAGAGCGAACGGCCGTCTGCCACGTCATTTTCGCCGCCCGAGGGCGGTAGGCGACTATTTCCGTCAATTTTCAAAATGGAAAATTATTTTTGTAAAACTTTTAATAAGAAAAATTATAAATAAAAAAAATTCCATGGAAGGCATCGAGATGAACAGAAGCTGCAGAGGCGACGAGAAGAGAGGCAATCGCTCCCCGTCGTCTTCCCCCTTCTCCCCTGCTCGTCGTCGCGGGCGCAATCGGGTAGGTCGCCGGCGGCCGCGGTTGGGTGCGCGAGAGCGGCGGCGGGGTCGCTCTCTTTGGCCTGGAGTATCCTCGGTTGGAATCAGGTAAGCGCGCTCGTCTCTGATGGCTCTCTCATCTCTATTACTGCACGCGATGCGTCGATCCTAGTGTGGAGCTTGGGACTCTGAGACTGTGACTGCCGGCGGCGGGAGCTTGCTGCTCGGAGGAGGTCGGGGGGAAGGAGCGGCGGCGGAGGATCTCGGGCGGAGTCCTCTTATCGCGATTCCGATTCAGAAACGCTCTGAATTTGGTTTCTTCTCCATGTTGAGCTTCATGAGCCCTATTAGTATTTTGTCTTGTTTGGTGGTGAATGGTATAGGTAGGGGAGTTTCCAGTGCTTGCTATCTGCGCCCCCATTACTCTTTTAATGTTGCCTGCTGGTTAATGCCCAATGGAGTTTCCTTCTCTATATATATATTGAGAAAATTCATAGTTCTGAGTTCTGATTGACTGGCTCATATAGCAATAGCAGATCTGTTTTTGACTGCTTGAATGATGGAATTGCATATTATGGTAGGGCTTCTGTTGCATAATCAGGCAGAGTTTAACATGGTTGATATCAACCCAGATTCTGACGGTGCGTGTGGTCTGGTGGCAATCCTAGAGACAGTAAAGTTGATGATCTCATCATAAGAGATGGTGAGTTACTACTAGAGTGCTTTTGCTACCTTTGCCTTCATTGATGGGTGTTTGGATTTACGGAATTTACTTGGTGCTCACTTTTTTTTTCTCAGAATCACAAGTATTTCATGAAAACATCTAGATAGGGTTTGCTTGGTACTAACTCCTCTCTAGTTTATTCCTGAATTAGATAACCGGTCTGATCCTCAGGAGCCATCAAGAAATCCTGGCATTTGGCAATGCACCATTTGCGAACACGGAAATGATGCAAAAAAAAAATCATGTGAGCAATGCGGTGTTCTTCGATATTTCTCGCTGTATTTCAATAATGCCCTTGAAGTTGATGGCAGAGGTATAGTGTATTCCTTGTTGTTCCATTCCCTGGTATGGTTAGTTTTTTGTTGCACTGTTGACTTATGGCTTTGATTAGATATATTTATGTTTTCTAGCCTGTTAATTTATTTATTTTTCTATCATGACATCCAGCTAAACGGAGAGACAAGCATTATGCGGTATCTGTACTGGCAAGAACTCTTTTCTCACCATCCAGTGCCAAGTCAAAAGACGTTGTTCTTTCTGGTGGCTTTAAAGCTAGCAGAAATGCAACAGGAAGTACACGAGCTACGTTGGATGCGCTGCATAAGACATACATGACCCGTAAAGAACGCCACATTAACATAGGTACACTGCATTTGTACATCAAGCGCTTTTGGTAATTTGATTTGTTTAATTTATGGCATTATCCAAATTCTTGTAGTTATATGTACTTGCTGCTATATATAAACCAGATATTTAATGTTGTATGATTCTATATATGCTAGTCATTTGCATAGCTTAACTCTCAATTGCCTCATTGTGCATCTGGTGTGACTACCATTTTGGGTGTAAAATTTTCCTGTTTCAAAACCAAGTGACTGTCTGAACTATAAGCTTAGCTAGCCTGCCATGGTCCTTCTGCAAACAAACAAACTGAAGCACATATGTGGGAGGTAGCTTACAGGTCTTGGGAGTTTACAGGGTTTTATATAATTTGGTTTACCTGAACTTTGAAATATGAAGATAGTCAGTGTAAATTTTAACCTACTTATGAATGTTCAGTTCTTCCCCTGAATTAGGGTAAGCATTCAGTTGACCCGTGTTTTTCCAATGGGAGATCCATATGTTGAACTTATGTTTCATTTATTTATTAGACTTCCTGATGGAGAAATCTGTAATATGACTGCATATCTTCATGTTCACAGTGCCTTTCAAGTTTGATACACCATCTCCGGATGACGTGGTCGCTACAGGACTAAAATCGTCGAGAAGTTTTAGAAAAGGTATTATCTCTGCATTCCCCCACTCCCATGTAGTTAGACTAACTCAGACTAGTGAAAAGGATGCATCTTAACAACTTAACATTAACATCTATATGTGAAACCTTTATTTTCTTTTCTATGCGCGAGTCTTTGTGGAACCTTTTCAGTTAATTAGTTTGATTAGAGTTTATGCTGAATGAGTTAGTCTGGTCAGATAGAGAACTACTGTGTGCCAACACACTTGAACATTTGAACTGTTCCTTGTTATAGATATTGTTATTTTCAAAATTTATGTGGTTGGTACCAATGAAAGGTTATGCTAAGATAGTTTTCTAAACAAAGTTTCTTTTCCACACTTGAATAATTTTGGTTGTGCAGTGCGTGCTATAGTTCCATAGTAACTTGATTCACATCAGTTGACACAGATGCTCCCCATGTCACTGAAAAGAGGGTGATGGATAATGATAGTTCTACACCTGAGAAGGATACAACTGCAGACTCAAATTTGCCTGTAAAGTCGAATGAATTCGGTGAAAGTAGTGAGAGTGTTTCTGTTGGTAGTCAAAATGAAACACTTTGCTTGGACCATGAGCTACAGCATTTGAGTTTGGAGAGGAAGTCACAAAAAAGTAAAGCCAATATTAAAAAGCCAGTTTCTTCATCCCTGTACAAGCCAGAACCATGGATGCTCCAGCATGAAGATGAAGGCATCCCTAGACAATTAAATCTTGCTATTGTAAGCAACTACATATCTATATATACACGATATATTTGATGTATCCATCATTTTGCTTATTACTTGTTTGCCTTCTATCTGCCTATCTTTATGAATAACTCAAACCAGAAACATGCTAGGTTGGCCATGTCGATTCTGGGAAATCAACTCTATGTGGTCGTTTGTTACATGCCCTGGGGAGGATTTCAAAAAAGCAAATGCATAAATATGAGAAGGAAGCTAAAGAAAAGGTTCTCTTATTTTAATGATTGATGTTATCTCAGTATGTGCCTTTTATGCATCTTGGGAGCTGTTCATATATAACGTTTCTTCTTCCAGGGGAAAGGATCATTTGCATATGCTTGGGCAATGGATGAGAGTGCTGATGAAAGGGAGCGTGGCATTACAATGACTGTCGGTGTTGCATACTTTGACACCAAAAATTACCATGTTGTTTTGCTGGACTCCCCTGGCCACAAAGATTTTGTTCCTAATATGATATCTGGAGCAACACAATCTGATGCAGCTATCCTAGTTATTGACGCTTCTATAGGATCATTTGAAGCAGGTATGGGCATCAATGGGATTGGACAGACAAAGGAGCACTCGCAGCTTGTTAGAAGCTTTGGCGTGGATAACTTGATAGTTGTTGTTAACAAGATGGACTCGGTGGAATATTCAAAAGAGCGATTTAATTTTATCAAATCACAGCTTGGTGCTTTTCTGCGGTCATGCGGTTACAAAGACTCAGCAGTTGCCTGGGTTCCAATTAGTGCAATGGAGAATGAGAACTTAATGACAACAGCTTCAGATACTCGACTATCATCATGGTAATAGATATTCCCTATGGTAAACCTGCATATCCCTTGACCTTAAAACCTGGTGGTTGTTCGCCAACGTAATTGATGCATGGTGTCAGGTATGATGGAAATTGCCTGTTGAAAGCCATTGACACATTACCGCCTCCTTCTCGTGATGTTTCAAAGCCACTGCGCCTTCCAATTTGTGATGTCTTTTCGTCACATAAGCTGGGGCAAGTTGCAATTGGTGGTAAAGTAGAGGTTGGAGCAACCCGAAGTGGTTCTAAGGTATCACCCTGCTGTTATTCTAAGCACATACTACAATACATTTGTCTTTGTTTCTTATATTGCCTTAGTGCGAGATATTTATGTATGGTTGAACATCACTTGTGTTCTAACTATATCTTTTGCACTGTTTTCGTTGTCCTACCACTTTTCCGTCTAAATAATGTTGTGCTCAATGATTAAATAACTATGCTTTTGCCTGTAAGATGTTCAAGCAGTTTCCTGATTTCATGGTACTCTTGTTTCAGATCCTCGTCATGCCTTTTGGGGAGTTAGCTGTGGTGAAAACTATTGAGCGGAATTCCTCTAGTTGCAATTTAGCAAGAGCTGGGGACAATGTCGCTATTGGTTTGCAAGGGATTGACCCTAGTCATATCATGCCTGGCGGAGTCATATGCCATCCAGATTATCCTGTGTCCGTGGCTTCTTGCTTGGAGCTAAAAATTTTGGTCCTAGATATCACTGTACCAATACTGGTTGGCTTGCAGGTAAGCAAAAGAGGGGAGCATATCTCTTCAACTGTTCATGCTTCATTTATTTTTTAAAGAGAACTTCAGGCCTAATATCGACACCTTACATGGTCGCTACCCATGTTTCTAGTTTGAGCTCCACATCCATCATGCGAAGGTGTCTGCAAGCATGGTGAAAATACTGTCATTGCTGGAGCAGAAGACCGGCAAAGCCTCAAAGAAGATACCACGATTTCTCACCTCGAGACAGACTGCTGTAATCGAGGTAAGCTTACAGCAGATGGATGGGGTAGTTTTGTTGCTGATATCATGTTTGTTGTCTCTGTAACGCTTGGTGTTTTCTTTCAGGTGAAGCTGGAGAAAGAGGTATGCGTGGAAGAATTCTCAAACCTGAAAGCGCTAGGCCGAGTGTTCCTACGATCTCAGGGAAACACCATCGCGGTTGGCATTGTGAGCCGAGTACGAGAGCAGGCTTAGTTCCAGTGGTTTAATCAAACATAACATGTATACAAGTTGTATGTGGTAGATCAGTACGTTATAATCAGTAATACGGAGTAGAAAACGTGCTGGTTATTCACGTCGAGGTGAAAAGGGCCCTGTCATGAAACAATAACAAACTTCATCGTAACTAACTTAACGCTAACTTGGAGGTCCGTTCAATTGTGTCAACTCGAATATAATGCACTTGTTAAGATGTTTATAAACTGTGAAGGGCTAGCCGAGCCCCTGCTTCATTTGCTGTTTCCTGCAGCCTCGTAGCCGCAGCAGCGGCGCTCCCGTGTGGGCATCGCGTCGCGTCGTATCGTACCCCACCGCGGCCGGACGCGTCTGCTCGGGCGCGTTTGGGCGCCGCACCATAAATCGCACGGCGGCCAGGCGGAGCGGGCGAGAAGAATTTACGAACTCCACGCGCGGGATCCCATGAAACGGGGACCGCGCGATCTCCCGTTGGATTTTCCCGGCCGCGTCCGTCCGCGCTCGCGGCTGCAGTTGAGCGATCCAATCCAATCCCCCGTAACAACAACGCCGCGCCAAGCCAAGCCCGAGCACAACGCGGGGGGCTATAGAATCCCACGTCGCGTTGCTCGTGCGGCGCGGTGCACAACACCACCACCAGGTGGTTGATGCGTCTCAATTGAAGGAATCCGATGTGCAGTAGCAGCAGCAGCAGAAGCAGCAGCTATCCCTGTCCGTCTTGTGCCTTGCCTCTCGCTCGGCTGCCTGTACTGAAACGCCGGCCGGGGTCGGTCGGTCGCGTGTTGCGATCCTCGCGTTTACTGCTGAAAATCAGCTATCCGCAAGTACCCTGCACCGACACTTGCCACCCTATAGCTAAGCTGAAAATTTGCTCAGTTCCTCTGCTCCTACTACTCGTTTTAGCTCCAATGCTGACTGCAACCTCTCCAGTACTTGCCTGCACACCAACTGCCCTTTACCTTTCAACGACCGTAACGTCCAGCCTCCAGCCTCGACGACGACATATGCTCATCAAACCAATCCCACAATTCGTACTACTCGTCTACTCCTACTACTTGTAATAATACTACTCCAGATGGTGGATTAAGCTAGCTACCTAATCAATAATTAACTAAGCTTATTCCGGATTCTAATAGCCTAATTTGGTGATGAAAGGCTGAAGAGAGATTGGGGGTAGCGAGGTCCTCCACATGGGTCACGCACACGACAATCATCGGTCGTCGTCGCCGGGCATGTGGCCAGGCGCGACATCACGCAGCTCCATCCATCATCTGTGAAGGAGAGGCCAGGATGATGGTGGCATAATTGTATTACGCTTTGTGCATTATTGGTCCCCTACAATGATCTCCGGGACGTCTCCTCTGCGTGCCTTCCCCTAACCCCATTACTGTTATACTAGCTTTTCAGTTGCAAAGCTCGATTAACTCTTCCATTTGCTGCTAAGATATTTTTTCTGCCTTTAAATTAGGTCCGGATCAGGATCACTAGCTAGTGTTTCGGTTTCACCGGCCGTGGTGGTGTTGCTGAAGCTGGGAAGTTGTATACCTGTCGGTTGAGGCCGTTGGTCCTGCTGCCGGTTAACTTCGCTCATCTATACAGCAGCAGCGGAGGCAGAGCTGTCTGAAAACTCTTCGCTTAGACACAGTTTACAGGACAAGGACGCTTTGTCCGTGCGTTGTGCTAGAGCAGTGGATGACAGGCTTCGATCACCAAACACTCTTTCGACGGCATATATTTTTCACTTTTTTTTCCCAAAACACGGTAAGCACGCGTATGCTCATATTCATACAAGCGTCTCGCTATCAACTAATATGTCAAACATCACTTAAAAAAATAACTAACCGTAAATATAAATAGTCGTACAAAGTCGAGTGCTTAAATCCATCTAAACAAATTTCACCGTAAGGAACCTAACTCGCCGGCTTCTTGGTTTGTATTTTTTTTGGTTAAAAAAAACAACTGCATAGTGGGAATATTAGTAGTAACTTCTAATAGTGAAATTCCGAATTTGCATACATAGTATTTCTTACAAGAGATTTAATGCTCACGTGGCATGTATCCATTCCCCTGATACACGAACAGCTACGGGGTACATGTATGTTATTAGTATGTAGAGCTATACGTGGGTACATGTATGGAGCCCATATTGTGGCAGGAGGTAGTATGCCCGTATGTATGGGTGCGGCACACACAGCGGAAAACGATACAGAGAGGAGGTCGCGGCCACGTCAAAAGGATCCCTTGGTGGTGGGACCCGCAAGGAGGCTGGAGGCCACGTGCTTTTCGTTGATTTGGACGACCCAACCGTACTAGTACACCCAAGTAATCTCGACTCTCAAATTCCGAACTGATGGGCCCGTCTCAACGCACAGGTCCCCCGAAAATACAGGGTACTCGTCGTATGTATACGTTTGTAGTAGTACTTTGTACGGTTCTCCCATACTTTGAAAATGACAAAAAAAATGTAGATAGCAAAATTATATTTTCAGAGGCTTAATTAGGTGATTCTTTATCTAATCACTACGCATACGTCAGGAAAAGGAGAAAACTACTGGGCGGACAATGTTATAAGGGATGGGATCGCTCTACTTGATTATAATACTACGATTTTTTTCCTCTGCGATTAGCCAACTTAACCACTGCTAATCATGAACTCACCAAGCTGCCACGGCCCCGCCCTATTAAAATACGAGCGCACCATGCACACTAATGGAGTCTCTTTTTTCAAGTGTCACACTGTTTCGTTTGTCCTGCTGTACGTATTCGTTTTTATACACATTCATTCTGCGAGGAAATCTACTAGTGAGCTAATTTGAATGTGCTATTATATGTCTACGCAAAATTACAATGCGATTATATAAACCCCCCCCCCCCTGCATTTAGTTATATTCAAGCCACAGATAAACTAAATCTTACCTTGAAGGCTTAAACAACAAATTAAGCGTAACAACCACGAACATAAATGGAGTGTTGGATATGCAACAAGCAAACGTGCACTCCTAGTAACCATGTTGTGTCCAACAAGTGCAAGATATTTTTCTCCCCATAAAACGTTAAACAAATGGTATGACCATTTGCCGTCCCAATTGTACACGCCGGTAGTGTTAACTAGTTTAATCATTCATTCGGTTGTTGAGCTCGATGGCACATACTACTCAACCACTTTTAAAAACCCACTACTACAAAACACAAAGAAACCCAGACAAATTCCAAAACTCAAATTCACCCTTTCAAAAAAACGCAGCTGCTGGTGGTGCGTGAATCCGTGAAACCATCAAACTGTATGGATTTAAAACTGAGATTTTAAAACTTTTGTTCGCGAACCAACCGAGAAGTGGACAAGATCCATCTGGGCTTGCATTTCCCCCAACACTGGCGCTCCATTTTTAATCCGGTATCGCCTCCAACCCCAACCCTTTGTTAATTCAAAATTTTCGAAGCGGAGGAGGGCTGCGTCTTCCTTCTCCACCACCCGGCCCCAACCAGACAGCTCCATTCCCCCCTCCGCCTCCGCCTCCACCACCACCTCGCCCGCGCGCACCAAACCCCAAATCGCCACCGCATTTGCTCCACCTGCCCTCCTCTCGCCGCATCTCCGGGGAGGCGGCGGCGGCGGGAGAGAGGAGGGTGGTTTGGTCCCACGGGGGCGGTGGCGGCGGCGGAGGAGGCGGCGCCGGGTTCGCACAGGGGTGGGAGGGACTGAGGGCGGGGGCGTGTGTGGTGGAGCTGGCCCGGGGGAGGGCGGCGGCGCGAGATCCGGGGGGTAGGGGAGGGGGGACGGGGGAGGGGGGTGGCGCCGTGGCGGCGGCGTGATCTGGAGATGAGATTGGAGCCCGAGGCGCGGTGTTCGGAGACGACCTGCCTGCCATGACGACCAACACCAAGCGCGCCTACAAGCTCCGTATCCTCGCGAATTCGTTTCCAGTATTTTTGACTAGTATTTTTTGTATTTTTTTTCGAGGTACATTGTGTCTGTTTGACCGATCCATCGCCACTGTCGCATTCATTCTGCTAGCTGGGCGATTTAGTTCTTCAAATTTAACCCATCATTTTATTATGCTTTTATCTCGCTTGCCCCTCGTTAAGATAATGGGGGATTTAGTGTTTGCTCGATTTTATCACTTAAGCTGTTGCTGATCACTAGTTAGTAGTGACCGTGGTTATGTCTGATTGTCGGACAAGTGGGATTACTGCTGCTTTGTGCTTATGAACTGCCTGAAGATTGCAACATGATTTATTTGGGGGTGATTTTGTGGGTGAACTTGCGACATTGGAATGCCTTGACTTGCGTTTGGCGTAGAGGAGTTTGTGGCGCATTCATCCAATGTCAACTGCCTCAAGATTGGGAGGAAGACTTCACGAGTTCTCGTGACAGGAGGAGATGACCATAAGGTTAATCTTTGGGCTATTGGGAAGCCCAATTCAATTTTGGTAAGTCTCTATTGTCCTGTTCTGACTAGTATGCCTACTATGTAAAATGTGGTTCTATAGCAAAACAGGCAAGTAAGTCTACCCAATAGTCAATGGGGCATTTAATTAACCACCAGATGAAAATTTCACCATTTTAGCTCTTGTCGACTTCTCCAGCATCACTTTCTGTATGTTGGTGTTTTATTAACTAGGGGCTACTTTTATGTGAAGTGTCAACCTACTACCTTACATGTGTTCGATCACAGTGGGTCTAGCTACTGGAGGTGTCATCTGTGTTGTTTCAGCTGATGGAATACTTTATTTGATTAACTTCTTTTTGTTGTTATACAGAGTTTATCAGGGCACACCAGTGCTGTGGAGTCTGTTAATTTTGATTCCACAGAAGTTTTCGTGGCCGCAGGAGCAGCCAGTGGAACAATAAAACTATGGGATTTAGAGGAGGCAAAAAGTACGTGAATGCGAATGCCTTTTGCTGTTGCATATATACCTGACCACATTCCTTGTCTATATGTGAATGCAAATGCTTTTTACTATCGCATGTATACTGACTACATTCTGTGTCCTATCTTATTTGATTAGCACCACTTGATTTGTTTTGTATGCAGTTGTCCGCACGCTTACTGGACATAGGTCAAACTGCATGTCAGTTGATTTCCATCCTTTTGGAGAATTCTTTGCCTCGGGGTCACTGGACACAAATCTGAAGATATGGGATATAAGAAGGAAGGGCTGTATCCACACGTACAAAGGCCACACAAGAGGTGTAAATGCAATTAGATTCACACCTGATGGCCGCTGGGTTGTGTCTGGTGGTGAAGATAATGTTGTGAAGGTAAGAATTGTCAATGCCTAATAATCTTTCAAATCATACACTACATCGTTGTGCTGATTCTGCGGTAGATTCTGCTAGCGTGAAGATTTTAGCAAACAGGTTGATTTTCCTTTAGTGAACTCAACATGATGATGATGAATTTGCCTTACAGTAAATTTTCCATAGAACTTGTTTTTTCTTATGGTAAGTTTGCCTTGGCAGCTCTGGGATCTGACAGCTGGAAAGTTATTACATGATTTCAAGTGTCATGAAGGCCAGATTCAGTGCATAGATTTCCATCCCCATGAGTTCCTTCTGGCAACAGGTTAGGTTCAGATGTTACAATGCTAATCTGACACTTAGTCATCAACTTTTCTTTGACCCTTTTGGTTGTACAGCGTAGTCTGTTATACTTAACTCTTGGGCTTCCTTCGTTTAGTGATTAGAAACATATGCTGTACATGCTAGTATAGTAGTATTTGAAAATAATTTAAATGGTAAACTGCAATTCACCATATTATGGCTATAAATGGTATGTGCCCATATATATATTGTGAAAGTCCTGGCAGTTTTAATACACTCCCCTTTTTTGCTGTCCAACAATGCCAAACATCAAATTGTCTTGTTCTGGCATTTTTTAAATTGCTATGTCAGTACATCGGTTATTATTTCTTTGCGAAATATATATTTTTGCATATTTTAATGACCTATTTTTGAAATGAAAGATTTGCATGAATTTTTAAGATATTGGTATGTTATAATCTTTTCCTCCATTGAAATTGTGTGCAATACAACAATGTAGTTAGAAATATTTTGTTCATTGGTGTAGAATAAGAATCCCATTTCAGTTATCATGGAGATGCATACCATTTTTGCAGCCTGGGCACTGTTCGAATATAACTGTTTATGTCAGAAGTTGTGCTTGCCTCTTTTTTGTTTCCTGTACGCTTTGCTACTAAAGATTCATTGTATGACTCCTGTTTGCCTCATTCAGGTTCATCCGATAAAACTGTCAAGTTTTGGGATTTGGAGACCTTTGAATTGATTGGGTCTACTGGACCTGAGGTATGTAAAACCTTGGGGTTTCGCTATAAAGCTTTGTTATGCTTGCAAGACCGGATGACTTTTAGTAGGCACAGATTTCTCAACCAAAAAATGTTGGAGGACTTCTTGAACATGTAAAGGAGTGCTTCAAATGTTTGTCCTCATATTTGTTCTTTCTTATATTACTCCATTACACTAACAACTAATCATTAGTTTCCAACACACAGGCTTTCTTTTAATTTTTTAATCACATTAACTGCATGGTTTTCAGCCACTCATTGGTTGCTGTTCGACTACTCAGTACTTTAGGATTTGTGTCACTCTAATTTTGGTAGAGCATAGAAGCACCAATCTAGAATTAAATAGCATACTGCATAGTTCTCTTAAGTCATGACATCATTGATTATATTTTAATTCTTTTGTGATATTTCTCTATTTGGTGTGCCCAACCATATTTTACTATGTCGTAATCAGCTCTCAACAGCATGTCATAACCTCATTATCTCCTCAAAACATGTGGGCTACCTGTTCTAGTGCATATGCTAGAAGGCTCGCAATTACATGTCCTTATACAATCACCTGTGCTTACCTAATTCTATGGTCCATTTGCTTATGGCATAGCATGGCCTTTCAACATTCAAGTGTAGTTAGTGCTTTATATGCTGCTGTAGTGACAACTAGCATATATACATCAAGATTAGCACAGGCTGCCCAAAGTTCCTGAGAACCTCAAAATAAAAGATCCATTATATTACTTGCTGACGTCTCTATTTGAATATCAGACAACAGGTGTTCGATCCATGACATTCAATCCTGATGGAAGATCTCTGTTGTGTGGGTTGCATGAAAGTTTAAAGGTATGGTCATTACTTTCTCATGTTACAGCATGGCAACAAATTTCTTCTCCATGTTTCCTAGAGATAAACTTCTCTTAATCTAAGCAGGTTTTCTCTTGGGAACCAATAAGATGTCATGATACCGTTGATGTGGGATGGTCTAGACTGTCTGATCTAAATGTCCACGAGGGAAAACTTCTTGGTTGTTCATTTAATCAAAGTTGTGTTGGAATATGGGTTGTAGATCTAACGGTATGTTTCTGGCTTCCCTGCTACAGTTCTAACACCAATATATTATTTTCATTGAAGTTCCCCATTTGTTTTTAGTTATAATGTACTAAAAACCATCAATTTTCAGCGTCTTGAGCCATATGCAACGGGTACTTCAACAAAATTAAATGGTCATTCAGAGTTGAAAAGTTCGTCAAGTAGCACTATGCCATTACAAAATGACAGTGGTTCAAGGGCTAACATTGGGCGGTTATCAGTTCTACAAAATTCTGAGAATAACATAAAGTCTTCTACAGGAAGATTATCAGTTTCTCAAAATTCAGACTCTGCATTGAAAGAGACAAAATCAACAACTTGTATGTCACTGATTTTCTCTGTCTTTACACGTTTATATTCAGTTGAAACACTTGATATGCCTAATGTGTCCTTTATTTATCTGTTCTTACCATATTGAAGCAAGCGGGTTGGTTCCAGTCACACCTCAGAGAGCTGGTAATGGCTCCAGTACCAAAACAGTTGGAAATTCAACCTTTGCATCTAGTGGCACCAACCTGAAGAGAGGTTCACTGAAGAGTAACAACTCTTCTAGTCTTCAGAATTTTAGCAAAATTGATGTGGTGCCTGTGATAATACCAAGAACTAGCTCAGGACCAGAGCTGGCTACTGATTCTAGGAGTGATGCTGCTGATGTGGGCCCTGTTCTTTCTAAGAGTGGTAGAAGAATAGAGATTGCAAATGATTCTAGGAAAGAAAGTTCTGATGTGGCAGCAGCTGTTGTTCCCAGAACAAACTCTAGAACAGAAATGGCCTCTGATTCAGCACCTGTTGTTGGTCCCAGAGCTAACTTAAGAATGGAAGTAAGCGCTGACTCGGCACCTATTGTTCCCAAGTCAGGCAGAAGGTTAGAGTCTTCTGTTGAATCTAGGAAAGAAAGTACTGATGTAGCATCTGCTGCTGCTCCGAAGACTAGTTCACGGATGGAAGTGGCCCCAGATTCTGCACCTCTTCTTTCTAAGGCAGGCAGAAGGGTAGAGTCTGCTACTGATTCAAGGAAAGAAAGTGCTGATGTGGCACCTGTTGTTCCCAGAACAACTTCTAGAATGGAAATGGCTCCGGATTCTAGGAGAGAAATTTCTGCTGGAAGAATGTCACCGTTTAGGGTCCAATCAAGATATAGTGAACTACGAAAGTTAAATAATGCCAAAGCTGATGCAGATAAAGTTGATGCAGGGAGCAAAAACAGTGAAACAGATGATTTTACTTGTCAAATATACCTTCCTCGGAGGAATGGTGTTGTTCAGTCTGGAATTTCTGAAGAAACCCGGGAAGATGCAAAACCTGGTGTGATTGACAGGATGGGATTTCCAAGTTCTGCTGAACCAAATACACACCGCAGTGAGAATTGTATGCCCTGTACCCTCAACTTCCATACCGGATTTACACACTGCTACAATTTAGTTCAAATACTATTCAACAACATTAATGGTGCTTGATTTCCTTGCCTGTCTGTATATTTTAGTCATAATACATGAGTCTTTTGGTACTGTAGATTTCAAAGCTCATGTAGATCCATCGAATCTTTATGTGATTTAAACCATAGTTCCATGTCCTTACACTCAATCAAGAATAATGTTAGTAACTGAATTTATCTGTTTGAGGTGTTGCGTTGTATAGTTAGATATTTGCATGTTTCGTGGTCATCAGCTGAGTCTGATTAATCAATACTCACTTTGCTACATGTTACCTGGGAAATGTATGGGTTGGCATATCTTATGTTCTGATTCTTTTGAGAAACATGCTCTCTGCTCTTGTTGAGTTATTATCCTGTGTTTCGGCGAAAAAAGTCTCTTTTCTTTGGTAAACTAGTAAATTGTAACTGCTTTGAACATTGGTACTCTTTTTGTAGATGTTTCTAGAATGCGTAAGCCAAGAGATAACTGCTATATTGAAGTTTCAAGAGCAGGTAAATGTTTTACTACCCTTAGGTGCTTGCAATAATTTGTTCAGCTGGTTTTAATCTTGAAGTATCATGTAGGAAGAACAAGGCCAACTGCTTCTAATTGGGAAAGCAGAGATCAGTCACCTGGTAATGAAGAACCGACAACAAGCAATTCTTCTTCGATGGCTCCTACAGGCCGATTATATTCATCTGTATGTGTGACACAAACCAATAAGATTTTATCTACTTTTGATTTTCTGTTCTTCCTTGTCAATTCATTATCCACAATGTTTCTTTTCTATATGGAATTCACCATTTTACCTTGATTGTATCATCTCTAACCAGTATGGAATTAAAATATAGTATAAATGAATAAAGGAAAACGATGTCGTAAGAATTCAACATGTATTCCCTCCGTTTCAAATTACTTATCGTTTTTGTTTGTCCTAAGTAACATTCCTAACTTTGACTATCAGTTTCTAGAAATTCATATAGTTCAACAACATGTAAACTATATATTATGAAAGCATTTCTCATGGTGAATCTAAAAACATAAATCTTATCATGTTGGACTATATAAATTTTTAAAAATTAATAGTCAAAGTTAGTAATGTTTGACTTAGGACAAAAGCTAAAACGACGAGTAATTTGAAACGGAGGGAGTGCTTGTTTTATTTAAGAGCAGCAAATGTTGCTTAATGGGTTATGTCTTTATCTCATGGATGGATGGATCTGTTTTTTGCCCCTTAGTTTCTAGTTGTTGAATTAGCACATACTGACTTCTGTTACCCAGCTTGTGTATGTGAATATCATGGACCAAAGATAGGGCTTAACAAATCCATTCTATACCTTGAATATTCAACCAAAGATAAATCAACAGATCATGAATCTTACTGTAATGAAGAGCTGTAAACCAACTTTGTTTTGGCAGCTCTAGCTTATACCTGGAAGGTTTTGCCGAATTCACCTATTTTCATGTTTGATCTTCTCTTGTACATGGAGAGTCACTTTCTGTATCTTATATTTTGCAGAGAGGAAGCAGTCAAGCTGCTGAAACTCCAACGATAGCAAGTGATGAGGATGTTCTATCTGTTCTAATGGAGCAGCATGAGCTATTTCTAAGCTCAACTCGATCTCGGTTGACAAAATTGCAGGTCAGTATGGTACTTTGCATTTTCTTTAAGATCCCCCCCCCCCCACTTCTAGTATCTTTATTCTCAAACTTCTCAATGGTATTTGAGTTGATTAATAAGATATAGAGATATGGAGAAAAAAGAGGTAGGCATACGTTGTGTCCTATTTTGCAGTGTTCTAGTGTACGACAGGCTGTTGATACTTGTATACTTTATACTGAAATATGACCTGTTGAATTAGCTAAATTGCTCTGTTGCATTCTCAGAATTTTCAATACTAAAATCTGTAGGCTTTCAAAATGCAATTGCTCGAATGCTGTATCTGACTATTTTAAGTGACTTGCAGATTGTTCATCAAATGTGGCAAAGAAATGATATACGGGGCATTATTGCAGCAATGGAGAAGATGTCTGATCATGCCGTCAGTACTTTGAACATTTCTCTTCCGTGTGCAGTGCACTAAACAACATAGTTATAACAACCTGATTTCTGGCAAGTGCAGGTATCTGCTGATGTTGCAAGTGTTCTGATGGAGAAAAGTGAAACAATCACACTAGATTTATGTACTGTTATTCTGCCCGTCCTTACTGACCTTCTGGAGAGTAAAACTGACAGGTAACTTACCGCTGCTTTTGTTATTATTATGATCCTGTTGTGGGAGTATATAGAAATGGTTAGAGACAATTTATTCATATGTATGTACCGTACTGCACTGATTGCCTTAACATCTTATATGCCATGCATTTATTTATTTTAAATTGCAATTAAAAGTATTTCTTACAAAAGCTAAATCTACACAGGCACTTAGGTGTTTCACTGGAATTGTTGGTGAAGCTTGTCAGGACGTTTGGATCAGTAATACATTCAACAGTATCAGCTGGTCCCTCTTCTGTTGGTGTAGATCTGCAAGCAGAGCAAAGGTATTATTTCAGTCAGACTGTCCTAGTATGCTACAGTATATTGCTAGAACTGTCCTCCTATTATGTTATATTGCTAGAGTATTACTAACTCATTGATAGATTCAGTAATGTGGTTTCTTAACTGTTTTTTCATCTTAGGCGGGAGCGTTGCAACCTATGCTTTATTGAATTGGAGAAGGTCAAAAATAAGCTTCCATTTCTTTCCAGGTATGGGATGCAATACATATGATACTTTACTGAAATTGTACTTTTTACCTGAATGAATTATGTAAGTGCCTATGAGTTATCTGGCTGAAACGGCACCTGCATTTACTGCTTGAGAATAAAGTTTGAGTGCCAGTTGCTGAGTTAAAATAACCACGCAAAACAATGCACAACCCACAGATCAGATCTCGTGAATTGCTTTCTCTGGCTGCTAGAATTGGCACTTTCCAGTGGATCTTACGTTTTCCTGAATTAAATGCATAGCTCCCTGTCACTTGCCGTTTGGTTCATGGTCACTCTTTGCCACACCTCAACTTAGGTAGCTTTGGCCGAGATAGTTCATTGTCACGCTTGTGGCAAGATTTTTTTTTAAGCACCTTGGTCCCACATGGCATTGTTCACCATATTGTGGTGCCAAATTTGTTCGTCTAACCTTAGACAAGCTTGGCAAGAAAACTATGGCAACCCTAGGCAATGTTATAATACAAACCAAACAACGAATGTCAGGCTATCATGATTCTGTGGTATGTATTTTTGTAATCTTTACATGTTTTCCCTTGTTTTTTTCAACAGAAGAAAAGGGGCAGTCGCAAACACGGCACAGGAGCTCAGTCTTGTCTTCCAGGAAGTTATGTAGTTGACTGACCACACACTGTCATACATACACAACTGAATGGGAAATGCATTCCCGCTGATGGCACCAATGTTGGGCATCAGTTGCCATGGAGAGCTGTTCGTTCGTGCCCAGTCACCGAGCTCCAAGGCACAGCAGCAGTGGATAACATTTTGTTGCCACTGTTTGTTCCTCTTGTACACACACTAACCAACAGTGCTCGAGATCCTTGTCTGTTGTCACTTTTGAAGGGAAGCTGCCATGAGCGGTGACATCTGCCGGCAGCGTTCTTCGCGTTTGTCTCATTGGTTTCTGAAGATACCAGTTTGCCCTTGATAGATGTGGATGACCGTGAGATGGAGCGAATGTCAGCGATTGTAATGCCTTGCTGGCTGTAGCCTCTTCTCTCGTGTCTTGTGTTAGCGGGTTGCATTTGATAGTTTATTGTTTGGTTGTGATGTCTGGTCGATTCAATGACAAGATTGATGAAGAGTGATTGAGCTCCTTGTACACCTGTACATCAGTTTTCTTTTGAATAGTATTTGAGATCTATACTCTTGATCGACACCTTTGTTACTCGTTGGCTTGTCACGTCCCTACAACAGCTAATGTCTGAGTTTTGATGAAACATTTCTTTGCTTGTAAGTGAGATATGCCCTTTGGAGTATTATCTGGAGGGTCATGAACATTTCATTGTTAAGCTTCATCTTCTGGGTAAAAACACAACTGTACCTTCAATTTTTTTTCAGGGTACAGAACAGTAAACTCCTGAATAATTCTGCTCACATTCACAAAATCAAACAAACCAACATACAATCTCATTAAACTCGTAACCACATTTCACACGACAAAGGACCTACCATGCAACATCAAAAACACCATATAATTAAGAAGACTAGAACAACAACAAACATTGGGCCTAAACAAATTAATTCGACGACATATATGAGATGAGAGGCACTCATGCAAGTGCAGCATGCCCCTGCTTATTCCCTTCTTTACCAAGCAGGCAAAACAAGCTAATTACCATGATCAAGGCTACTACGAAACCGAAGGATTCGATGGATGAATCGAATCGCGGCAAGAACGAGCTAGCCGCAGGTGGGGATGCAGGACTTGGAGCACTTGGCGGAGCACTTGGTGTGCGCCGACATGGTGCAGGTCTTGCCGCACATGAGCCTCTTCTTGTGGCACTCCTCCTTGGTCACGCAGCTCTTCGACTTCTCCGCCTCCTTGCCGCCGCCGCCGCCTCCCTCCTTGCCGTGCTCGTTGCCGCCGCCGCCGCCGCTCTTGTCGTCCCCCTGCGTCGCGATGAGGCGGCCCGCCGTCTTCGTCTTCGCCTCCTGCCGCTCCAGCGCCACCGGCATCGCCGCGGCGCCCGCGTCGCCGCCGCCGTCCTTCTTCTGATCCTCGGCCGCCGACGCCACCCTCACGCCGGCCGCGGCAGCTTGGCCCGCCGCGATGGTGGTGGCGGCGGCCAACTCCTCCTCCACATTGTGCAGCAGCTGGTGGGCGTCGGTGTCGGTGTCGGCGTCGGAGTCTGCCAGGAGGATCCGCTCGTTGTGCGTCGCCTCCTCGTGCGCGGGCTCCTCCGCCGCCGTGGTGGCGGCGCTGGCCGTGACGACGGCGAGCATGAGGAGGAGCACTGACACTACCGCGAAGCTGGAGCTGCAGGAGCGAGACGACGACATGGCTGCCTTTATTGACTACGTTTCCTTCTTCGCGCCTTGGGTGGTGTGGCTGCGAGAAGCTGGGGTTGCTGCTCCTATCCGTGTTTATAGCTAGAGCTCAGCATGCTGCGTTGCTCGATAAATAGCGATGAGATCGATAGCTAGCTTAGCTGCATGAGCGTGCATGGCGTGGCGCAACTAACCGAGAATACTTCGGTGAGGAGCGGGAGATGCATGCCGCTAGATGGGAATGGTGGCAATTGGCGATTTTGAAATACACCGTTGCCTCATCTTTTTTTCATCATTACACTCCTTTTTCACACTGTAAAAAAAAATCGGTGTTGTGGTGTTAAGGCCACTCCCCGCGACTTTGGTACATTTTCATAAATCCTTCGAAAAACAGTAATCCATTCATTTCACAATGTAAGTCATTTTAGCGTTTTCCACATTTATATTTATGTTAATGAATCTAGACATACATCAATATGAATGTGGGAAATGATAGAATGAATTACATTGTGAAATTGTGAAACAGAGGAAGTATATACATTTAAAAAAATATGAAAGGAACAATATAGTTTTAAAATTTAATCTAGCAACTGCTAAGCAAGAAAATTCCCATGAAAAACTGCATGGGCTTTACTGGCAGCTGCTACTGTTAATCTGAATAAGTTACTCACAATATACTGCATCTATCTATCTACTCAAACGAGATCAACCAAAGGATAACATTATTGGTGCCTTTTCAGTTAACATGGACTCACCTAAATATTTGCGGTGTTAATAGAGTTGCCAACTAACTTAATCTAGAAAAGCTCGTGACGAAGATGGGTTTAGAAAAAAAATCAAAACCGATTAGGCGGAGCCAATTTAAAGAACAAACCAGTCTTAAGACCGATTTAAAATCAATTTAGAGATAACTACATGTTTTATGGGCTAATCAAAAAGTTTACGGGACAACCCTAGAAAAATATCACACTCTTGCAGCAATGACATTCTTGTCCCATCAACCAAAAGGAGTCTGTCAGCGCGATTGTCTTTGGACAACAATTGTCTACCCTCATTTGTTATGTTTTTTTTTTTCTTTTCGCTGTCTCTTTATAAGTTATATCAAGACATTTGAGTATGTAACTAAATCTCTTCTTTTTATAAAGTTAATGTCCACTAAACACTTAATGTCCATCATTAGCAAATATTTACTGTGGCACCACATTGTCATATCATGACGCAATTAGGTTTAAAAGATTCGTCTCGCAATTTACACGTAAACTATGTAATTTATTTTTTTCGTATATATTTAATACTCCGTACATGTGTTTAAACGTTCGATGTGACGGGAAAAAAAAATTTGCCGGTGGATTTAAACACCCCCTTAATGTCGATGCAACAGTACTCGAGTCCTTGGCGGGGGTTATATTTTCTTGGCTACTCCAATTAGCTTGCAGATCTGGTTGGATTTTTTTTTATTGTGAGCTAGCTTAATTTAGTCGGTATTGCGAGGGTAATGTTGAATGTTTTTTTTTCTTAAGGGACACATCATGTCTGATATTGCGGTTAGGGGTAAATTTTAGACTTGACGATAAATTAAGGGATCTAAAATGAGCTTATTCCTCTCTAAAAAGCCCATCCACTTAAGAGGGGAAAAGTATAGCCCATTACTACTTTGCGCGGCTGATGGCGGATGGAGGGAGCCGCAACTGACCGTGGTCAAACTGTCCAAGGCACCTTTGGCTTTTTCTTTAGCTTTAGGAATTCACCCAGCTTAGCTTGCTTTAATGTTGTAGTATAAGCTATGCATGCGATTTGCTAGTTTAGATTAAATCCACTATCACAACGAGAAAATCAAATACTCCTTTAGTTTTGGCTTCAATAAACATGCCACGGGTATTGACCTGGCCTAACCTACCATGTAAAGAACTCCCTCCGTCCCAAAAAAAAGTCAAACCCTAAGTTTCCGTGTCCAATTTTGACTGTCCGTCTTATATAATTTTTTTTTATAATTCGTATTTTTATTATTGTTAGATGATAAAATATAATTAATATTTTATACGTGACTTGTCTTTTTAATTTTTTTTATAATTTTTTTAAATAAAACAGACGGTCAAACGTTGGGCACGGAAACCAGAGTTTGTCTTTTTTTTTTTGGACGGAGGGAGTATGTACTACCTGCTTCTGTTTTGCTGTAAAATTATTTTATTTTCTTCGATGTTGTTGTCAAGGTCGACGGTGACTGTTCCAATTCTAGAACCATGCCTACGAAACAAAAATGATCGTCAAACGGATTGAGAAATTCCAAACTCAACAGAACCTTCTCCTCTTGTAACAAAGGACTAAAGAAGTTTCTTCTCTGGTAATAAAAGACTAAAGAAGAAGAAAAGAGGACAAAAGAAAGTTCCATTCTTGATTCTTTCATGCGCTTATTTTCTCATCAATTAAGCAAGCCAATTGTGAACTGTCTCGCGGAAGAAACCATTTGTTATACAAAATTTACATATTTTTTCTTTTTTATTAAAGAGGTTTCTGATAAGTTGACTTCGGTGCAGGATGATCAATGGACGCAACCACGTCTGCCCATCGCGTGTACGTACACTGTTGGTCAATCGTCACAAGAGAATTCGAACTGCAGATTCTTTCTAAATTTTTTTTGGCAAAACAAAACAAATTAATGTTTTGGCCGTGTTTAGTTGTTTTGGAAAAAAAATTATCATATACATACACACATTTGAAGTATTAAACGTAGACTAATAACAAAACTAATTACAGAATCCGTCAGTAAATCGCGAGACGAATTTATTAAGTCTAATTAATCTGTTATTAAAAAATGTTTACTGTAACATCACATTATCAAATCATGGCGTAATTAGGCTCAAAAGATTCATCTCGTAATTTACATGTAAATTGTTTTTTCGTCCACATTTAATACTTATACATGTGTGCAAATGATGTGAAGGAAAAATTAAAAGTTTAAAGGGAACTAAACACAGCAAAAATAACAAAATGATGGAGGAATAGAAGCAGAGTTGTGGAGATGTAGAGAGAAAGGAAAACGGAAGAGGAGAAAGACCAGGCAGCCAGCTAGCAGATGGATCGCTGGACCGACGAATGGGAAACAGAGGGTGAGGTCGCGGTTTTTGACGCGGACGTCGCTGGTTTTGCCGGATGCTGGCGCCGCCCTGATTGCCCACCGCCCCATCGCCGTTCGCTGGTATATGCCGTTGTCTTGGAATCATCTCCTCGAGATGTCAAACTCACCCCAAGATTAGCACGCCCACACACTTTACCCAACCAACTCCATTCAGTGCGATTTTGGCCAGTAATTAGCCACACTGCATATTAGCCACGACACCACAAGTTTCAAATTATAAACCTTAAAGTTGTGTTAAGTTCATGTTAAAATTAAAAATTTAATTGAAATTAAAATGATACGACAGAAAAGTTAAAAGTTTATGTACGTAGGAAAGTTTTGATGTGATAAAAAAATTTAGAAATTTGAAAAAAAAATTGAGAACTAAACCAGTCCCAAATCAAACAGTCCTACTAGTTGCATTTTGTAACTTCTTCCCCAAGAAGATCAGTGGGGATGATTTCCATGTGGAGAAATGGAGACAGTGAGGCAGGCACTGAATCGCCTCACCTCGACCCTCTGCCCCTCAACTCGGTGGTGACCACGCGTCCACATCTCTCATCTTTCTTTCTCCGCTATTCTCCTCCAGTCCTCTTCTCTTCTTCCTCCCTCCCTTCGCCCACTGAATCGCCAAAAAAATTCCCCTCCTCCACTCCATCTCTATAAAAATCCTCCCCCAAATCTCGCCTCGTTTAGCCAGCACAACTCACACAACTCTCTCTCTCTCTCTCTCTCTCTCTCTCTCGTCGTCTGCAAGCTTCCGCCTCCCGGATCGCGGCGACCACCGGAGGAGGAGGGAGCAGCCATGGCGAACATCGACATGGGGAAGATCCTGGCGGGGCTGGAGAACGACGACGCGCGGGTGCCCAAGACCAAGCTGGTCTGCACGCTCGGCCCGGCCTCCCGCTCCGTCCCCATGCTCGAGAAGCTGCTCCGCGCCGGGATGAACGTCGCGCGCTTCAACTTCTCCCACGGCACCCACGAGTACCACCAGGAGACCCTCGACAACCTCCGCCAGGCCATGCACAACACCGGCGTCCTCTGCGCCGTCATGCTCGATACCAAGGTTACCCCCTCACTGCTTTGCTTGTCGATCTCTACATGCTTGTATGCTGCTGGGTTGTTCGGATCGGACCAGTCGGGGTAGCTTGCGTTTGATACAGAGCGGATTTCGATTTGGATCTGCTCGTCTTTTTTATCGGGAGAAGCTGGGTTTGATTTGGAGGCAGCATGGTAGGATTATGAGTTGAGTTTACAGCGGTTTGACTTTGGAGGACTCGACAAAATGGTATCCGGGGTTAGATTTGCCTGCGCTTGCGCTTTTGCCTTGTCGCAGATGGCTGGATCTTGGATTGGGGGCTCAGGCTTGCGTCTCCATGTGGGTAGTTAGTTTTGGAGTCTTATGGATTCTGAGCAAGTGTAAGTGTGTAACTGGTTCGTAGTGTGATCCGTTTGCGGTGTTGGTGAGATTGATGAGCTGCGTGCATCTTGTTTGTCATATTTAGCTTTACAGTTCGTCTCTATGCTTTTTCAAGTTAATTTATTCATTTGTAGAGTTGGATTGGAAGGATGGTTAACAGATCTTGGGATCGGTGGCTTTGGAGTATGGAGTGTTCAAATCCTAGTGTTCTGATTTTGTTGCTTTTGTAGGAGGATATGATTAACACGTAAAAGAAGGCTTTATTAGTGTAGTCATTTCTTCTATTATGCCTTGATGTTTCTGTCATGCACGTAACTATTGGTGCTTATCTTTTTACACTCTCACACTTCATGGTTTGCTTTGTAGTTCAAATAAGTTACTTACAGAATTGTACTGCACACAGTTTATCTTTTTTATCACTTCTTGTACTGCAATTAGTTCCATTATTTTTACCTGTTTAGTAGCATATTTAAGGCGATTCTGTGGTGACTGTTCTGAACATTTCATTCATTGCTTCAGGGTCCTGAGATTCGTACTGGATTTTTGAAGGATGGCAAGCCAATCAAGCTAACAAAGGGTCAAGAACTCACTGTTACCACCGATTATGAGATCAAGGGTGATGAGAACATGATTACCATGAGTTACAAGAAACTGCCAGTTGATGTGAAGCCTGGAAATGTCATTCTCTGCGCCGATGGTACAATCTCTTTGACTGTTTTGTCCTGTGATCCAAAGGCTGGAACTGTGAGGTGTAGGTGTGAGAACACAGCAATGCTTGGCGAGAGAAAGAATTGCAATCTGCCAGGAATTGTTGTGGACCTTCCTACACTGACTGAGAAGGATAAAGAAGACATTTTGGGATGGGGTGTGCCAAATGACATAGACATGATTGCTCTGTCGTTTGTCCGTAAAGGATCAGATTTGGTTACCGTCAGACAACTTCTTGGACAGCATGCAAAGCGCATCAAGCTGATGTCAAAGGTTTGTAATCATTATCACTATTTTTTGGGTCCTGTTAGGTTTTCAGTTCCACAGTTTGCTTAAGTATTTAATTACCAGGACGGTTGAGTGACAATACTTCTCAGTTAGATGCTTTAATTAATGTTTTGTTGTCCCTTTCTGGTATATACTGGAGCCAGAATTGTTTGGTCTCTGCCTTTGTACATTGACCATTTGACCCCTTTTTGTGCTATATTAGGTAATAAAATGCAATTTTGTTCCTTTTCTATGTGCTTGAACAACTAGTTTCAGAATAACCTTTTTTCACGTTTGCTTGTTCAAATAGCAGCTACTTATTTTCTCATGCACTTTCACTGATAGGGTTTAGCTTGTTGCCTGATATGCATTAAAATGAGGAATTCAGGTTATTGCATTTCTTTGCTGCTAACTGAAATTTTGGATCTAGATGGTTCACCGTGTTATAAATGACCCTGTCTTACTGCCATGATGATAAAATATATTCGTGATGATGATAATACATATGAGGTGCCTGGTAATTTACCATGCTGGTTATGTTGCTGTGCGTCTAATTTCTTTCTTAACTTTTTCCTTGTTTTTAGGTTGAAAACCAAGAGGGTGTTGTAAACTTCGATGAGATCTTGAGGGAAACGGATGCATTTATGGTTGCTAGAGGTGATCTTGGAATGGAGATTCCAGTTGAGAAGATATTCCTTGCACAGAAGATGATGATTTACAAGTGCAACCTTGCTGGAAAGCCTGTTGTGACTGCTACTCAGATGCTTGAGTCGATGATCAAATCACCACGTCCAACTCGTGCTGAGGCAACTGACGTTGCAAATGCAGTTCTTGATGGAACTGACTGCGTCATGCTTAGTGGAGAGAGTGCTGCTGGAGCATACCCTGAAGTAGCTGTGAAGATCATGGCACGTATATGTGTTGAGGCAGAGTCTTCCCTTGACAACGAAGCTGTCTTCAAGGAGATGATCAGGTCTGCGCCCCTTCCGATGAGCCCATTGGAGTCTCTCGCATCCTCTGCTGTACGCACAGCCAACAAGGCCAAGGCAGCCCTGATTGTTGTCTTGACTCGTGGTGGTACCACGGCAAAGCTGGTTGCCAAGTATCGTCCCAGGGTTCCAATCCTCTCTGTGGTTGTCCCCGTGTTGACAACCGATTCATTCGACTGGACAATCAGCTCGGAGGGCCCAGCAAGGCACAGCCTAATCTACAGAGGTCTTGTTCCTCTCCTGGCTGAGGGTTCTGCCAAAGCCACCGATTCGGAGTCGACAGAGGTCATCCTTGATGCTGCTCTCAAGTCAGCTGTACAGAAGCAGTTGTGCAAGCCTGGTGATGCTGTTGTTGCTCTGCACCGTATTGGCGTCGCATCCGTGATCAAGATCTGCATCGTGAAGTAATCGCTACACGGTGTCTTCTTAGCGCCATTTTGCTGGGTTAAGTGGCAAAACAAAAACTGCTATGCTTGTTTTTACTCCCATAGTCCATCTTTGGGAGACAATTTAATTACCGTATCAGCCCCTGCAGTTCGCAGGGTGCCTTTCGTTACATAGATTTGCTGGTAAAATGAGGAGAGATAGAACTCCATTATGTAGAGCTCTATTTATCGTCGATGCCATGTAGTATGGCAGGTGGTTTCTATTCCATGCCTGCACAATTTTCTGGTAGCTACTGTGTTGTTTGATTACTGTTTTTTCAGGTGATGTCGATGGAGTTGATAATAATATTGGCATCATTGTCGTTGTATACGAGTTAAAAAAGAATGTCCCAGGATTCATCAGGAATCTGGTGTGCCCATATGGCCATATGGATTTTTGTCTTGTTTAAGATTCCGGTGACCGGGGTACGAAATCTTGGTTGGTAATCGGCGGCCTGAGCCGTTTAACGGTATACTAATTGCATGAACTATGTATTCTGCAACGTTATTTGTGGTAATACATTATTATGTTCCATTTGCTGTATCTATAAAACAATGGTTGATCAGAACAACCAAAAGCTCGAATTTACTTTTAAGTACCATATACAACTAGTTTTTTAATTCAAACTAATAATAACGTTTACAATCCGATAATTCGAGAGGGCAAACAGCACAGGGAGGAGTGGCTGGGTGGACGGCCGAGTCCGTCGGAGACGAAGGAAAGAAGGAAAAAAAAACCCGCGCGCGCCTAACTGTCCGCGAAAAGGGCAAGGCGGAACGCATGCATCGCATTGCGTCGCAGAGCATCCGTCAAAAGCACGGCACGTCTCCAACAAATCTCGCTTGCCTTAAACGGGCGGCGTGACGGGGACACACTGCCGACGATCGAACGAACGAACGAACGATGCGTCCCTCCTGGTGCTCCGTCGTCGCCACCCCAGATGGGTCTCCTTGAGGACCTCCTCCTCGCCCCGCGCGTCGACGGCGGTGGCGGCGGCGACGGCGAGGCCATGGCGGCGCCCGACTACGCCATCCCTCCCCTCTCCCCAACCGCCGCCTCCGTCGTCCACCGATGCGCCCGGTATGATCTCCCTCATCTCCTCCTCGTCGTATGGATTAATGTCCAATTTGATTTAATTGATCGATTCCTGATCGATCGCGGCGAGAAACGTCAACCTGGGTTCGAAACCTCACCTCTTCTGATTATTTGATATTAGGTCGTTATTTCTTAATATTCGTGTATTTTTTTATCGATCGTGGCTGCAGGATCGCCGGCGTGGAGGTGGAGCAGCTGCTGCGGCGGTTCGAGCCGGAGAAGGGGGACCAGCCGCTGGCGTACGCCAGGAGCGTCGTGGAGTACTGCTCCTACATTGCCCTGCGCGTCGAGACCAAGCGCCATGACTACCTCAGCGACAGCGAGTTCCACTCGCTCACCTACGACATGATGATCGCCTGGGAAGCCCCCGACGACGAGACGGACGCCGCGTTGCAGGTGATGACACCCCGGTTTTCTTTTTTTTTTTCACCCCCAATTCAACATCACCATCTTGTTTGTTGTTCATACGCAACTCTGATCAGAAACCGATACGCTATAACAGAAAATGTCATTTAGCTTCGTTGACGGCAAGGATGACGACGATTGTGGGTCCATGTTCTGTTTGAGCCCCACACAAATGGCCATTCAGGTTATATATATATCTCTGTCAATTTGACATATTTTGTGGTTTCTCAAGTATCAATCCAAACATTTGATGAAATATTTAGGTTGATGGGAGGAGAACGGTCAGTCCTGAAGCATTTGCCAAGATTATTCCTGCGTGTCCTGCAATGGCACACGCGATCACTGTTCGCAACTTATTTGATGCGCTCACAAACTCTACGGGAGGCCGCCTGCATTTTCTCATCTACCATAAGTACCTCAAATGTTTAGACAAGTATGCATTGGCACCAGCTTCTCTTGTTTCTCTTCATTGTTACAGTTATTGTCATTCTCTGAAACCTGAACAATGAGCATTACTGAATATTCAGGCACTCGGTTACTTTCACTGCATGATTGCCTTACTATGGCGCCTCTGGTTTCTGATGTTAGGGTGCTGAGATTTGCGAAACGTATATCAGGTGGACACAAAGCTCCAGCTCTTCAACTTTCTGATGGAGAAGTGATCCTTGATATCTATGGTGCCGCGACAACCAAGCCGATTCTTCAACACATTGGGACGTCCACTTGGCCTGGTTAAGAATCCTCCCTATGGTAATTTTGATCAGTGTTGGTGAATTGTTTCCTTCACTATGGCCTTAAGGTGTATAAGGTGCATATTTTGCAGGGAGGCTCACACTGACAACCCATGCTTTGTACTTTGAGCCAGTCAGTGTTGATTTCTCATACAACGAGGCTGTGGTGTATGATCTGTCAAGGGACTTGAAGCAGTCTATAAAACGTGAATCAACTGGCCCATGGGGTGCTCAGCTATTTGACAAAGCTGTCATGTACAAATCTAGCTCTACGTGAGTAATTACTACTGTAGAATAAAATTTTTTTTAAGTTTCTGCTCATCTTGTAGCTTTGCTCATACAATTTTACTTTGACAGAAGAGAGCCGGTGTTCTTCGAATTTCCTCAATTCAAAGGTCACACTCGTCGAGACTACTGGTTTGCAATCATCAAAGAGGTGTTGCACGCTCACAAGTTCATTAGGAAGTACAGGATGATCAATTTACATAAGGCCGAGGCGCTTTCTGTTGCGACACTAGGAATTCTCAGATACCGCACGGTGAAGGAGGGATTCCACATACTGCCTGCACATTTCAAGACTACCCTTGCCTTCAATTTGGCAGAGAAATTGCCCAAGGGGGACAAGATACTGGAAGCATTGTATGGTCAGATGAAAGATTATTCCTCAAGGTTCAGAGTAGATGAAGATTCTGTTCAAAGCAGTTCAGATGATCTGACGCTTGCTGATCCTTTCCCACTTTCTGCATATACTTTGGTGAACATGGGTTTGTTGACACTCAAAGAGGAGGACAATCCCGAGGAATGGGATCTCACTGTCCGAGATGTGCAGACGGGAGGAACTAGCTCAGTGCAAATGGCTCTAGAGAGATCTGTAGGTTACTCTGGCAGAGTGGAGGCTGCGAGGGCGACCCTTGATCAGGTCAAAGTGGAAGACATCGACACTAATGTGGCTGTCCTGAAGGTACTAAATGTCATTTTCTCATAATCTTCTAAACTAAGATATGAATTCAGATAGGAAAAGTCTTGAGTTCTGGAACAACCACTGAGCTCTGAGTGACCTGTACAGGCATACCTAAGCCTGAATTTCCATTCATAGTTTTAGATTGCTCAATAATTGTAGACTGATAGTTGCTTCCAATGTCATCAAGATTGATCACAATTCAAGCCATTATTAAGTGTATTAATGTTTGTTGATTTACTGTTAATATGCAGGAACTGCTATTTCCGTTAATTGAAATAGGCAAAAGGCTTCTCTTTTTGGCTGAGTGGGAAGATCCACTTAAATCATACGTCTTCTTGTTCTGTTTCCTCTTCATAGTTTACAGGTAATATCTGAAATCACCTCTCTTTTTTTTTTGGCTAAAACGAACTGAAATACTTCTACCAGTAGTTAAAAAATTTTGTTTCACGGAGCAATGTTAATACCTATTCCATACTAAACCCTGCAGAGGCTGGATTTGGTACATTTTCCCTGTCTTTCTGCTTGGTTCTACCATCTTCATGCTATGGCAAAGGCATACCGGGAACGGGCAGATGATAGGCGCATTTGAAGTCACAACTCCACCTAGGAGACGAACTGTAGAACAGCTACTGGCGCTGCAACAAGCTATCTCGCAATTAGAGGCACAAGTGCAAGCCGGAAACATTTTTCTTCTCAAGCTCCGATCCCTCCTGCTTGCAGCGTTCCCTCAAGTACGTTACTTCTTCTCACATTATCACTCACAACTACGAATTACTTTGTAAACCATCACATCAAAACTCTAAATCTTGCAACATTCTGCAATTACTATATAACAATTGTTATTGTCTGGTCAGAGCACGAACAAAGTAGCAGCTACAATGCTCGTGGCATCTGCGATATTCGCGTACCTGCCCTTGAGAAGCATACTTGTACTGATTGTGCTGGAAGCATACACGAGGCATATGCCGGCGAGGAAGAAGAGCAGCGAGAAGTTGGTGAGGAGACTGAGAGAGTGGTGGCTGCGAATCCCAGCTGCTCCTGTACAGCTCTTGAGGCCTCAGGATACCAGGAGATGGACATCGAGGTTGAGATCGAGATGACCCACATCGGAAATGTCGGTACTTTACACATGTATTATATGTACCTGTAAATTCATCATGTTGTTAGAAATGTTGATATATACGATCAGATTTTTGTGTTGAAATGGAAAGTACATATTGTGCAAAATGGAATTGTGGGTGGATCGTATTTTGTATTGTGAATTTTTGTTGAAAGCTGCACTGAAGGAATTTGGCTGTCTATCCTATGCAGTAGCTACTATGCATTTATTTGAAAATCAAACTGATCATTAGCTGGTATCTGACTGAAGTCAGAGTGAGAGGCCACAAACCAAGACTTGCCTTGTTGAATTCACACTTCTGTCTGGGCTGCTAATGGATTAAATTTTAGTCGCTGTCATATCGGATGTTTGACACTAATTAGAAGTATTAAACGCAGATAAATAATAAAACTAATTGCATAAATGAGAGCTAATTCGCGAGATAAATTTTTTAAACCTAATTAATCCATAATAAAACATCCGATCTGACAGGGACTAATTAGTCTCTAGATTCAAACACTACCTAAGCGCCCCGTTTGAGTTAACTTTAAGATAGAGAAGTACGGGTATGTAAAACGACAAAGATATTAGTAACGGTTTGAGCTATTCACATGCCATCTAATTAGATAAGGTGTCCCAGATTTTTCTAATGTATTTGCATTCCACCAGGAAATGGAATGACATTTTAGTGTATGACGGCAAAGCGGGCAATATGCATTGTTTGGCTATCCATGGACTGCCATAAAATATATTCTTGTTAGCTATAAAGTACTTAATCACATCCACTCACGCAATTTGGTGTATCCATGATGCAATTTATCTACTCCCTCCATCCTAAAATGTTTGACGCCGTTAACTTTTTTAAAAATGTTTGACCGTTCGTCTTATTCAAAAAATTTAAGCAATTATTAATTCTTTTTCTATCATTTGATTTATTGTTAAATATACTTTTATGTATACATATAGTTTTACACATTTCACAAAAGTTTTTGAATAAGACGAACGGTCAAATATGTTTAAAAAAGTCAACAGTGTCAAACATTTAGTAAAGGAGGGAATATTATGTATTGAACTAGTTATATTTATAGTTTGACTAATTGTTTATTAAAAATCATAACAAAGATCCGGTTTTAAAAAACAAAACATCCTATAAAAATCATCAGAGGAAGGACCATGTAGCTTGCAAGCTTCAGTAGCAGCAACACATATGTTTTTGGTTCCATTAAAAAAAAAACACATATGTTTTTGGAGAGGCTTGAGTTACATAGGTTAGGTAGTAGCTAGCGTGTCACACCAATTTGTTTTTATATATATGCTACTAGATGTGCACACGTTGATATTCCATTTGAGTTTTGTTAACACGGAGTTTGTTGGGCTTGTCGTGTAAATACAAAATACGGAAGGACCGTCGGCAACCGTTGATCACGTCATGCCTGAAGATCCCCAAATTGATGCAGTAGCCTCTCTGAATTTTCAACACGACAAGCAGCCGTCCGGTCAGCTGCAGCGTGGTTAATTATTCAGAGATTAGAGAGGCGTCTTCCAGGCAATTATTCAACCTATTTCTCCTGACGAACTTGCTCTTTGCTAACCTGAAGCTTCGTGATCGACGGCAGCTACGCATGACATGATGTCATTATGGTTGTGAGCAAATGTTTTTTCAAGAGTTTTTCATGTGATCTCGTCAGTAATTCCGTCCCTCGGTTAACAACAACCATTCAACACGATGTACGGACCGTGACATCAGATTCAGCGTACATGGGTAGCACTCGGGCGCAGCTCATACTTCATCATTTTCAAAATATTTGACACTGTTGACTTTTTAGTACATATTTAACCATTTGTCTTATTAAAAAAATTTGTGAAATATGTAAAACTATATGTGTACATGAAAGTATATTTAACAATGAATCAAATGATATAAAAATAATAAATAATTACTTAAACTTTTAAATAAGACGAATGGTCAAACATGTACTAAAAAGTCAACGGTGTCAAACATTTTGAAACGGAGGGATACATTTCTGCAAGTCGCTTAATTCGTATCGAAACGCAACACGGCGATAACCTGAGCGATCACATGACGGTAATTAATCAATAACTAATCCAGCTGCTACTGTAAATGATTATAAATGTAACGCGTCGTACAAAGAGTAGTCAAAATCTGAACACACAGAAAGTTAAAAGGAAAGGGACATGACCATTCCTGCGAGAATCAGCATAGATTTCTTGTGTTCTCCAATTAATTTCAAGAAGAAAAAAATAATACTACCTCCGACCTAAAATAAGTACAAATAATACTACCTCCGACCTAAAATAAGTACAGCTGTAGCTATCTGTGCACAACGTTTGACGGTTCGTCTTATTTAAAAAGATATAAAAAATTAAAAATTAGTCACACATAAAGTACGATTCATATTTTATCATTTAATAACAATAAAAATAATAATCATAAAATTATTTAAATAAGATAAAATGGTCAAATATTAGATTGGACGGTATAAAATTACACTTTTTTTTTGAGACTGAGGAGTAATCAGCAACCTTGAAGTCAATCACACATGCGGCAGCCATGGCAACCAAGTCAAGAGCTGAACATGATAAACTAATAAATCCATCACGTCTAGAAGCCAAATTAACCAAACCAAAAACGAAAACGTGTCACGAATCGTCACGTATAAATTGCACTGTGTACTTAGACATCCATAACGTTTTCACCAAATCAACTCTGCCATTTCGTCGATTGTCCTCCTCTTCCCTTGACGGTGCAAAGCAGCATCTCCATCGCAATGGATTACCACCGAATCCACCCGGTGGGCGTCGGCTCGCCGGCGCCGGCGCCGGACAGCCAGCAGCAGGTCGGCAAGGGGAGGTCGACGGCGAGCTACGGTGAGAAGGAGCAGCTGCCGATCACCGCGCCACGGCCGTACGCGCCGGCACCGCTGCCGCCGCCGCCGCCGCGGCGCAGGAGCCGCGGGCGGCGGTGCTGCCGGTGCGTGTGCTGGACGCTGCTCGCCGTACTCGTCCTCGCCGTGGCGCTGGGCGCCACGGCGGGCATCCTGTACGCGGTGTTCAAGCCCAAGATACCGGACTTCCACGTGGACCGGCTCACCGTGACGCGGTTCGACGTGAACGCGACGGCGGCGACGGTGAGCGACGCGTTCGAGGTGGAGGTGACGTCGACGAACCCGAACCGGCGGATCGGGATCTACTACGACGGCGGCGAGGTGACGGCGTCGTTCAACGGCACGGAGCTGTGCCGCGGCGGGTTCCCGGCGCTGTACCAGGGCCACCGGAGCACGGTGCGCCCCGTCATCCTGCTCGCCGGCGAGACGCGGCTGGACAGCGCCGTGGCGCTGCAGCTGGCGCGGCAGCAGCAGGCCGGGTTCGTGCCGCTCACGGTGTGGGCGCGCGTGCCGATCCGCATCAAGTTCGGCGCCATCAAGCTGTGGAAGATGACCGGGAAGGCGACCTGCAACCTCGTCGTCGACAACCTCGTCGCCGGCAGGCAGATCCGCATCCGCTCCAACAGCTGCAGCTTCAAGCTCAAGGTCTGATCGAGCTTTGTAGAGGCGTTGATCCATCTCCATTTCTGTGAATCCATCCGTTGAGTTGAGATTAGCAGGTGGTAGAGGCGTGTATTTTTACATTTTTACCAATACTAGTTTCTGTGAATCCATCCGTTTTTGGAAGCTCTGCTACTCAGATTAGGTTTAATGTATGAGCACCGATGTATATATGAAAATGCATACGCGATGAATTTCTTTGAAAATGGCAATAAAGATGGCGAATTTGTTCGTCTGGCATGCCCCAACTGAAGCAATTTCAGTATAAACTCACTCCCAAAAAGAACACCTTTAGCCGCCCCGTTGGTATGGGTCTATCCAAGTAAGGTCTTAATGGGCCGGTCTACAAATTAAAAGTCTATGCTGCCTACCTCAACTATGGCACACCTGGTTTCAGGTCTTTCTCCTTTGATCAATATATATAGGTAGTTCCTTGATAAAACATTAAAACTCAATTAGATACGTATGACAGAAACGAAATTAGTACGCAGCTACAGTGCCCAATACCGACTTCCACGTCATCATTTTACAGTGCGACCACAACATTTATCATCCTCCTCTACCCTAAACTAGATTTGTGTAACTTCCCGATTTACAAAGTATATGATCAGGAGATATTACAAATCAGACAATGCACTACTACTCTATTTCTCTAAACCTCGTAAAACATCTCACACAAAGTAGTCTTGTGCTGTACCGATCGAAATGCACCATATATGTCACCCATGGCGAAGCAGCAATCACTGCCACGCACGGCGGCGCCGGTCAAATCTGCCTGCACGGCGGCAGCGGCTTGCCGCAGAGGCACAGGTTGCCGGCGTACGCGGCGGCGGGGAGCAGGTTGAACGGCCTGGCCTGCGGTATCTTGCCGCACAGCTTGTTGCCCCGGAAGCTCGCGTGCCGGAGCCTCGCCATCCGGGCGAAGCTGTCCGGTATCCTCCCGACGAGCGCGTTGCCGGAGATGTCCAGCCACCGGAGGCTCGCCATCGACGCCACGGATGCCGGGATGGTGCCCCTGATCTTGTTCCGGGAGATGTCCAGCCTCTGGAGCCCGACCAGCCTCCACACCGAGCTTGGTATCTGGCCGCCGATGGCATTGCCCGACACGTCCAGCCACCTCAAGCTCGCGCCGGCGCCGAACTCCGGCAAGGCTCCGGTGATACTGTTCTTGGACAGGTCCAGGTGTTGTAGTTGCCGAGGAAGAAAGATCACTGACATGTCTGAGCTTGCATTCTTGGTCAGCCTCCTTGCTGGTGATATGCTTCTGAAGAAGTGATCAATGCCGCCGACGAGATGGTTGTGAGAGAGGTCCATGGACACGAGAGACGGCAATCCATGGCGGATTCCGGGAGGAAGTGAACCTGACAACCCGTTTCTTGACAGGTTCAGGTTCCACAGCTTCTGCAGACCAAACAGTGACTCTGGGATCGAGCCTACGAGCAGATTGCTGTCAATGGAGAGAGAATTCAGAGAAGAAATGCTGCCGATCTGAGAAGGGATCACGCCGGTGAGCTTGTTATGGCGCAGGGAGAGATCAGTGAGGTTGCGTAGGCCGCACAGCGACGCCGGAATCTCGCCGGAGAAGCCGTTGTTGCTGAGGTCAAGCATGGCCAGGCTCTTGAGCTGCTGCCCAAAGAACGCCGGAATTGCACCGGAGAGGAGGTTGTTGCTCAGGTCGAGATACGCCAACCTGGAGAGATTCTTGTAGCTCGGCGGCACCTCGCCGGAGAGCCGATTCCCGGCGAGGTTGATCTGCACCAGCCCCGGGAGTGACCCGAGCTCCGGCGGCAGCTTCCCCTCGAACCGGTTTCCGGCGAGCGACAGGTACTGGAGGGAGGCCATGCCGCTGAGGACGCTGCCGGGGACGCCGCCGGCGAGCATGCTGCCCTCGAGGTAGAGCTGCTTGAGGCGCGACAGCCGCGACAGGCTCGCCGGGATGGCGCCGCCGATCCGCGCCATGTCGCGGATCACCAGCGTCTCCAGGAACTCGAGCCCGCCGAGCGAGGCGGACAGGGCGCCCTCCATGTAGCTCCGCCGCGGCGGCGGCAGCGGCGGCGCCTCCAGCTGCAGCGCGACGACCCTCCCCGTGGCGGCGTCGCACGACACGCCCTCCCACGCGCCGCAGCAGTCGTTCCCGCCGTCCCACGTCGCGAGGATCCCCGTCGTGTCGACGGTGACCCCGGCCTTGAAACCGAGCAGCGCGGCGCGGTCGGCCGGCGAGCACGGCGTCGGAGGCGGTTCGTCGTCGCCGCCGGCGCCATCGTGCCCCGCTTCTGCGCGCGGCGGCGGCAGCAGAGCGGCCACCACAAGAAGGAGAAGCAGAGCGCTCGGCGCAGCCAAACGCGACTTCTTCGAAACCTGCATTGCCATTGCCACTCTCTGATCAGAATTCAGAAACTGCAAGGCTTTATCTTGTTTTTTTTTTCGTGTGGATTTCTTGGAGAAGCGAGTGCGATCTGTGAGGAGTATTTATAGCGGGAAGAGGAGCCTCGCGTTCGCGTCGCGAGCATTTAGTGTGTTCATGTGTTTGCGCCATGGGAGGGAGCCTGAAACAACCTCGGAGCGTTCTCTGAAAATATTTTGATTTTTTACCGTTCGTAGCAGACGCGGGACATGTTGGATCGCATGACATGTGTGGGCGCAACGCAAAAATGGCTTTTGATGTTGGCTACGAGCTGTGGTGGTTGCACTCGATGAATAATCGGTTATTCAGTTAGCAGTTGCTAGTTGCTACCAGCGTATGTACGAAGAGTAGTACTACATGTACGAAAAATCTATCTATCTATCTATCTATCTATTATATTATTAAAACAGCTTTGAAAGAAGGCTCCACGTTCGCTGTAGTGGCTAGAAATTCCCACATTAATCGGAAAAAAAAAGAAAAATATTAGCCATTGGATTAAAATAGATCTAGATTAATGGTTGTGATTTAATATGAGTCTACATATTTTATGGAAACAGTGTCAATAAACCAAACAGGAACCAACCAGACTCCAGTCTGATTTTTGGAAGCTTGGAAGCTCAGGAACCAAGCCGGAATAGAACTCTAACATAGAAGACTACTACATGCTACTAGGCACTTAGGCAGCAGTGCAAACGTGAAATCGTATCATGACAGTATTTTTTGAAGCAGTAGTAGCGTAACTCTAATTTTAAAAAAGTAAAACATAATACCGATACTGATTCCAAGTTAAAATCAACGGAACCAACCAGACTCCATGATTTTTGGAAGCTTGGAAGCTCAGGAACCAAGCCGGAATATAAAATCCAAAATTAGCAAAAAAAAAAGAAGAGTTCAAGTAGGAATACAATTTAAAATTAGCTGAAATTCGGAATTAAAAATAAACACTGTTGAAAGAAAAATCCATATAAGAACCCAATATGAGATTAATTAAAATTTAGAATAAAAAAATAAAATAATATCCAAAATTAGAAAAAATAAAAGAGAGTTCAAGTAGGAATACAATTTTGAAACAACTGAAATTGAAAATAAAAAAATAAAAATATTAAAAGAACACGATACATATTATTTATTTTTTTAAAAAATAAATTCTAAAATTAGAAAAAGAAGAAAAACAAGATTTCAATTAGGAATACAATTTATAAATAACTAAAAATGTGATAAAAATAAAGACTATTGAAAGAAAAGACCATCTAAAACACATGACGAGATAAATTAAGTAACAAGCCTATAAAGGAGTAGAGTGGTGGCGGTTGATATGACATATAAAAACTGTTAATAAAACACCAAATAGAATCCTAATGACGATTAAAAGGAAGAACGACAGGCAGGCTGTGAAGCAAACGAGCAAGGCGATTGTCGGGACTTCTAGAAAGCAAAAAAGATAAACCCCATTGATAATCATATTCGATTTTTAAAATATCAATGACAATAAAAAGGAGAAGCAGCGGGCGGGGTGTATAGGAGTATAATTGCAGAGCCGCTGACGGTTGACAGGACTTCTAGAAAATAAAAAATGGATTCCAACGATAGTTATGTTCGACTTTTAGAATTACAATGACAATAAAGAGTAGGCGGCGGATGGGCCGTAGAGGAGCATAGTGGCATCGTTTAACGAGACTTCTAGAAATTATAAAAAATAAAACCCAACAAGACAATAACTCTAAAAACTACAAGGTTCAGTTTTTAAAGGTTCGGAACTTCCAAAAAGTAAAAAAAATGATAATCATGTTCGATTTTAAAATATCAATGATAATAAAGAAGGGAGTCAGCGGGCGAGCCGTAGAGAAGTACAAGGCAAAGCCGCTGACGGTTTGGCGGGACTTATAGAAAGTAAAAATGAACCCAAACGGTAATTATGTTCGATTTTTAAAATCTCAATGACAATAAAGAGAAGAGACAGTGGACGGGCCATAGAGAAGTATAATAGCAACGTTTGACGGGACGTCTAGAAATTATAAAAATGAACCCAACGTGATAATAAACTCTAAAAACTACAAGATCCAATTTCTAAAGGTTCCAATGAGAATGAATAGAAATAGTGATAAATCGAGCAAGCAAATAAAGAAGGAGATGACATAGGGGTAGCAACTGGTGTGACTTTTAAAAAACTATATAATTAGAAACACGTAGATGATAAGGTTTGGTATTTCAAACTCTTAAGACAATGAGATAGCTATTTAATAAAATTTAAGTAAAATCATATAAAAAATATATGATTTTATTTAAGTGCTAGCCGCGCAATTGCGTGGGCCACCCAGCTAGTTTCTTGCAAACAAAAATTTCAACCGTTTGATTGAATCAACTGAAAGATTCAACACACATCAGTGTTTATAGAAAGTTTGTAAAAGTAATTTGAGTAAATTTCATAAAACTACATATACTTTACACAATCTATCATAAAACTACATATTTAAGAACTTATTTCACAAAACTACAGATTCAATGTCTTCGTTTATCACAAAACTACAGGTACTTTGCACAATATATATCATAAAACTACATATTTAAGAATTTATTTCACAAAACTACATATTTAATATCTTCATTTATCACAAAACTACAGGTTTAGTGTCTTCATTATCACAAAACTATATGTTTTAGCATTGTTAAATTTGTAGTTTTATGATAATGGAGACACTAAATTTGTAGTTTTGTGATAAATGAAAACACTAAATGTGTAGTTCTTTGATAAACGAATACACTAAATCTATAGTTTTGTCAACAAGTTCTTAAATCTGTAGTTTTGTGATAGATTGTACAAAGTACTTGTAGTTTTGTGATAAACGGAAATACTAAATCTGTAATTTTGTGAAACAAACTTTTAATTTATGATAAATTGTGCAAAATACCTGTAGTTTTGTGAAATTTCCTCAAAAAATTTAGTACTCATTTCGTTTCCCATGTATGAATCGTGTCTTCAGTTTTTTCTGTCACGTTTCGTTACAGATTAGCTAAGCGTACAGTTTGTGTCGGTAAGTACTAGTATTGGATACGTAATTTCTGCATCTACCATTGTACATCGAACAAGATTCTTAGCCTCACATCTGAACTCTGAACAAGTACTCAAGCATTGCCTTGAAACTCACTTATGCTGCATTCGGAATAAAACCTTTTTTCTGTAAATTATATATTTCCGTCGTGGCTTGACTAACGGAGGTTCTCTTTGAGTTAGAAAATGATTAATCAAAGCTGGGAGGAGAATCGCTTTATCTGAAACTCTGAAATGAATGTGACAGAGGAAGAGGTTAGTATCACTGTACAAGGCTGTGCTGTGGTGTGTGTAGCTTTGCGAGAACAAACAGAGCTGGCCCAGAGAGAGACTGAAGCAGCATCGATGGTGGATATACTCCCTCCATCCAAGAATATAGCAACCTAAGACTAATGAGACATCACATGTAATAATGTGTCGAGATATATCTCATATCTAAATACATTATACTAGATGATGTCATATCTAATTCTAGGTTACTATGTTGTGGTACGGAGGAAGTATGTATACGGAGATAGGGGACCCGGATGGGGAGAGCTTTGGCCGCCGATCCTGTGGCTTTTGCGTCCATGCAAGCCGAAAAAGGGAGCACTGAAATCGTGGCCTTTGATCGGCTTTTGCAAACAACACCAGCTGTACTGTAGGGCTCTCTGCTTTAGTACATGACGATGATGATTGATCAGATGATGCGCTAATCTATCTATCACCTGACGTCAAACTTTGCTTTCTGAGGCTGCTCTGCTTTGGTGCGGGGACGAGCCGACGGGGATTTCTCGAGGCAACGCTGCATCGGCGCAGATGTAGGTTGGATGGATCGATGCGTTGGCCGGCCCTGTTCGGAAACAAGTTGAAGAAGTAGCAACCTGTTGCCTTTTGGGCTTTGCAGGCTACTTGTTGATGCTGCTGCTGCTGCAGGCCGAGGCCCAGTACGCACCCGTATCCCGCGGAAGGTGGAGCCGAAGTTCTCGGCAGGCCGCGCGTGCAGGTTGTCCCATAAACTTTCCAACCTACCCAGGCCGAGCCGTGGGTCGACATGGGTAGATCACGCCTGGCGAAAAGTCCGCAAAAGTTGAGCCCAAATCTGCGGCGCGGCCAGCTCCAGCCGCTCGCGCGCACGGGCAGCCCAATTAGCTCTTCTCGAGCCCATGCCCATTTCCGCCCCCCAGGAGTGGGCCTATCCGCGACCTGCCAACGCTACGAAGTGAAGTGCCCACGTCGCGAATCGCTTCAGTGATTCGTTGTAGCCGCCACTACCGCTCGGAAGCAGAGGACTCTCACAAATGCTAAGCGGAACATAATCATGTGTTCGCTTAGCGGTAATTAGTTTGGGTCTCGGCTCATCTGTTAATAGTTTTAGAATGTAAAATTTTCTTGTAACATTTTTTTATCTTAATAATATTTGAATGATCTTCTTTCCTCTGGTCATCCCGATGAGAAGAAAAGAAACATGCGTCAAACTGTCTACTACCAAACTACTCATAACACACGCCGCCATGGTGCATATGGGAGGACCGTTCATGTATGATCACCAGCAAGAGCACATCATTTGGATTTTGGAACCATCGAAAAAAATTTTCTTATGCTTTCGCGAAACAAAAATTATCTTATCAACACTAACATGCTCGTTATTTTTCTCCACTTTTCCCCCTTTGTTGTTGATTTGGTCCGATTGCCTTCCTCCAATAATTCGACAGGTGTACTAGATGAGTGCCTCCCACCGCTGAGGCGCTAACGTAGTTAACCAAAAAACCTCGATTAATTCATTAGTTAATCCTTTCTCTCATGCTCTTTCACTAGCTACCTGTTGCTGCTGCTGCTGGTAACATCCCCACTACTACATACTAATAAAACCAAACCTGAATTAGTTTCTTGTCGCCCACCTCTATTATTTCAGCACTCACTCACCCATTCATGTAAGCATGCTTTGCTAGCTCTGAATTTCAGTTTGTTTAACCAATCCCTTCCTTTTCGCCAAACCAACTGATTCATTGTGCCGTATAGCATTGTGTGTGTCCGTACCTGGCTAGCAACTTAGTGCTAGCTCCTAATTTGGCAGGTCCACATGTACTTGTCATAGCTTAAGCTACTGTTGCTATTATAGTCCTTCAGAACTGAGCCTGTCTGTTAAACTCTCAATCAAACTGAAACACAATATTTACATGGAATATATGAGGCTTTACATGAGTCAATTTGGTGTTCATTTCGTAGAGGGTATATATGCAAATGTCTGTAGCATTTGAGAATATTTTTGCTGCTCATGTAAAGATATGAGATTAACTATACAGGTTAAGGCGTGAATCTGTCATTTTCGATCGTACAAGTTAACAAAATGAGACACCATTTTTGTCGCCGGCTTTTGATAACCACGCATGCAACCAACAGCGATCACAATGCAGAGATTAGAGAAAGAGAATGATAGTACTAGTGGCAGGAGCAAATCATACGCTAATTAATCTTTCAGCACGCAATGGACTGCCAACTTTGTGTTCAACACTTCAACTAACTCGATCGATCTACTACTACTTATTTAATGGTTGGTATAGTGAGCACACCATTTCGAAAACGCTTGGAAAGGGACTGAACAACTTGTTTTCAACGACAAAAAGACGGCCGACTCAGATGTCATGTTTTGAACAATGACATGTGTTTGCATATATTTAGATGATGATATGTTAGTACAGTATATGCTTACACACAATCCCTCTCCACACAGCCTACAAAAGTAACCAAAAGAAACCTAACTTTCTAACTCATCCCACTCACTGGCACATCATAATTAGTTGGAAAAAGACAACAATGATAGTAACTTTCTTCTTGTAATCAAGTTTTGATTATCAATTGCATGCATGCAAACGTTTTGTTTCTAGATGCAGCATGGCATATATACTAGACTCTGTTTATACTTTTCATGTTTGATTGTATAGTAGACTCTGTTGTATTTTTATGCTGAATTTTGTATCTGTACATGATTCCCTGCCTTGGTGAGCATGTGCAGAAGTATCTCAGTACCTGCTAATTTGAATATCAGCTAGCAGAATTTTTTTTGTTGTTTTCAGAACCAATCTTAAAGGCTAATCCAGCATGCAAACTGGAGCTTAATTTTGTGCGGTCCCTTCATGCTTTTGATCGATACAGGCTAGAGGGACATCTGAAAGCACCTTCTCATCAAAACACAATCAGTTAGTCCTCGTCAGTCGTCACCATGCTGCAATCTCCAATAGGCATGATTAATAAAGATTATTCCTTTCTACCTTGGCGAGTAGGTTCAGTTCATGACACTTGTGCTAGTACTTGAGTTCCATGGCTGCATGCCTCCAGAAATCTGTCACAATTACAGCGAAAAATGTGGTATCAAAGGGTTAACTTGCCACATTTTTTCATGAACTTGTTCTGTCAGAGCTGGAATTAGCAAGTATATACATACCAATATTCGTTTATGTGCTGCATCTGCCGGCGAAGAAGAAAAAGAAGCATCAAGAAAGGCAAAGGACGATATCGAATCTAAATGCGAAAGGCCTTTTTGTTCGTGCAAACTATTAAAGGCATCACCTTAAAAGATTCAAAAACCCAAAAACGGACAAAACTGAATCATGTTGCCTCGCTGTCAAACTGACTGTAATCCAACTCCACTAATGCTGCACGCACGCACGAGTTAGGCTGATGAATGCTTTTGTCTTCAAGTTTTTTCCATTGTGTCAGGATGTGATCACCGATAAGGAAAAGTTTACTAACGTGACAAGTTAATTCCTGAAGAAATTTCTGAATGAACCCAGAGAAGTTGTCCAGGTTCTAAACTTCAAACCATCGGTAGCAAAAAGTCGGTCACTTTTCTGCATTTTGCAAGCAAAAACTACATTTGCTTGAGTCTTGGGCTCTGGACTCTGGTTGATCAACTCCCTAACTTTTTTTTTCTCCCTTAAAACAGTGGTTGATATCATGCATGAAGAAATAGTTTCACTCTTCCAACAAAAGAATTTCACTCATGGAAGAATTGATAGCGTCAAAGATCCGAAAGGTGAAGACACATCTACTCCCAACAACTATACCACTACATCTGTACAAGTACATAGCACTAGTTGCAGACCTTGACACTTTGAGACTTGCACTAGTGCCACGGCCAGGCTCCCAGGCACAGAGAGATAAATTCACCAGCCTCGCCCGCGCCTCCTCACACACTTGCAAAGCATTTCAACTACACCAAGAGGGAAAAAACGTGCCAAGAAAACCATGGAGTTCGTCGCCAACGGCAAGGTCATCCTCTTCCTCCTCTTCGTCTCCACATCGGTGCTCATCGTCTCCCCCGCCTCGCCGCCGCGCTTCCACTACATCAACCCTCACAACTTCACCACGCCGGCGTCATCGTCGTCGTCGGCGTCGGCGTCGGCCGTTCACCGTAGCCGCAACAACAACAACCCTTCGCTCTCCTTGGTGCACCGCGACGCGATCTCCGGCGCCACGTACCCGTCGCGCCGGCACCAAGTCGTCGGCCTCGTCGCGCGCGACAATGCCCGCGTCGAGCACCTGGAGAAGCGGCTGGTGGCCTCGACGTCGCCGTACCTCCCCGAGGACCTGGTGTCGGAGGTGGTGCCCGGCGTCGACGACGGCAGCGGCGAGTACTTCGTCCGCGTCGGCGTCGGCTCGCCGCCCACGGATCAGTACCTCGTCGTGGACTCCGGCAGCGACGTCATCTGGGTGCAGTGCCGCCCCTGCGAGCAGTGCTACGCGCAGACCGACCCGCTGTTCGACCCGGCCGCCTCGTCGTCCTTCTCCGGCGTGTCGTGCGGCTCCGCCATCTGCCGGACGCTGTCGGGCACCGGGTGCGGCGGCGGCGGCGACGCGGGGAAGTGCGACTACTCGGTGACGTATGGCGACGGGTCGTACACCAAGGGGGAGCTCGCGCTCGAGACGCTCACGTTAGGCGGCACGGCGGTGCAGGGCGTCGCCATCGGCTGCGGCCACCGCAACAGCGGCCTCTTCGTCGGGGCGGCCGGGCTGCTCGGCCTCGGCTGGGGCGCCATGTCGCTCGTTGGCCAGCTCGGCGGCGCGGCGGGCGGCGTGTTCAGCTACTGCCTGGCGAGCCGCGGCGCCGGCGGCGCCGGGTCGCTCGTCCTCGGCCGGACCGAGGCCGTCCCCGTGGGCGCCGTGTGGGTGCCGCTCGTGCGCAACAACCAGGCGTCGAGCTTCTACTACGTCGGGCTGACGGGGATCGGCGTCGGCGGCGAGAGGCTGCCGCTGCAGGACAGCCTGTTCCAGCTCACCGAGGACGGCGCCGGCGGCGTGGTGATGGACACCGGCACGGCCGTGACGCGCCTCCCGCGGGAGGCGTACGCCGCGCTGCGCGGCGCGTTCGACGGCGCCATGGGCGCGCTCCCGCGCTCGCCGGCCGTGTCGCTGCTCGACACGTGCTACGACCTGAGCGGGTACGCGAGCGTGCGCGTGCCGACCGTGTCGTTCTACTTCGACCAGGGCGCCGTGCTGACGCTGCCGGCGAGGAACCTGCTGGTGGAGGTCGGCGGCGCCGTGTTCTGCCTGGCGTTCGCGCCGTCGTCGTCGGGGATCTCCATCCTGGGGAACATACAGCAGGAAGGGATCCAGATCACCGTCGACTCAGCCAACGGATACGTCGGCTTCGGACCCAATACATGCTAGAAGTATATATAAGCAGTACACTACTCGTACTCGCTATCAGGCTACCAAGTACCTATACTTTACTACTCCACATGTAGCACGTATACCCCTCGAGTGGCACACACGTGCTTGCCAAGTATGGGCACATACGGAGTATGACCGTACATATTATGTATAGATAGATACTACTCCCTCCGTTTCACAATGTAAGTCATTCTAGCATTTCCCACATTCATATTGATATTAATAAATCTAGACATATATATCTATCTAGATTCATTAACATTAATATGAATAGGGAAAATGCTAGAATCACTTACATTGTGAAACGGAGGAAGTATTGTCCAGAGAAAGTGCAGCTATTAGGCCTTTCCTGAAGTTCTGAACTTGTCAAATGGCCAAGTACTGTAATATGTACTGCAACTGTGCAATGCATGCAAGTTGGAAGAATGATGAGTTAACCATGCATGGTGAGTTGGTGACAGGTTCAGTTCTACCACTGTATCTGTATGCATGATAATACAGCCCCTGGTGCAGACAAATGTAACAAGTTTGTTAGCTTTGCTTGCGTTAGGGGTGATGTCCTGGGAACAATAATGTAGCACATCAGCTTTTGCATTTCAACCTGACCTGTTGTGGGCTTGTGGCCTGTGCAGATGTGGAGACAACGCTAGCAGCCATTTGCTGCGGGAAATGATGCACACGTAAGATCACGCTTAACATAATTTATCTGGAAACTTCAAACAGAGCAGTGTCAGGGAAAAGATTAGTAAATTAAGACCAGTGTCAGTCGCATCCACGTGAACACACGCACGACTGCACGCTCAAAGCACCTGACTGTCAGCACTCACCAGTCAACACCGGGAAGTAAGAATTCAAGGGGTTAAAGTTTACGATGGCTACAGCAGCTTTAATCTACAGGCACGTTAACTATAGTTTATTACTGCAGCGAAAGAAGAATATCACGAGATTCATTAAGTCAATCTATCTGACAGAAAATCTTAAGTCTACATCCTGCTTCACGATTGGGTGAAACCAAAAGGTCCAATTCAACCACATTGGTCGCTTTGAGCTGGAACACCACCAACAAAAAAAAAGAGGCTCACTTTGTGCAGGCTGACGCAATGACTAAAGTACAAGCGTCTCAAGAAAGTAAAAGCTCAATGTCACAGCAGGCAAAGGTTATGCTGTAGCCTTTTTGGTTCAAGAGAAAAACAGCTCGTCTCCATTTTTCCCATCTTCTCACTTTACCCTTATCTCTCATCCTGACTGCTGACACGGAGACTCGGAGTTAAGCACATCAAAGTCAGACAAGATACCAACGAAAAAGCATCCACAAAACTAAAGCATTCGACAAACTGAAATAATGCAATCCTATCTCCACTGCACTTAAACCGAAAATTTGCATTCTCGGTTCATCTACATCGCCAGTGAAAACTAGAAAAAATAAACACAAGGAAAAACTCAAAAGAATAAAGGAAAGAAAATAAGTGGAGGAATTCTCGTTACTGTTATCAACATGCATACAACAATTCAGCATCAATTGCCAATGACCTCAGTTCATGATTGCTGGAAGAGACCCTCTTGCAAGTTGTAGGATCTTACCATCAGAAGTCGGGGAATCCAGATCAGCAAACTAAGAACACCATTCATCGCATGGCATAATCTTTCACCAATGTTTGGCCTCCCGTGCTGTTGTACACAAACATAGCGTCAGAGAGGGAAAGCGAGAAATTATATAACTTTCATTCACAAACAAAACTTGTACCAAGTTAGAATATACATACAGCAGGACAGCTGCTTAAAACAAAACTTGCACCAAAGCTCAAAATGAACTAAATCAAGCTATAGTACTACACAAATGTAAATTCGAACTTGCTAGGAAACAGGGACTTCTATATCAGAATCCAACAAAATGATCCGCTAGAGGCACAAGCAGGCAATGTATGCAATTTATCATCCTTGCAAATTTCAATCGCCCATATGGGCAGCATAATTCACATCCTGACACCATGGACAAAATTCAAAACAGAGCATGCTATAAGGAATTCAGAGTGCTTGTGTAGCTTGGCTAAATCTGAATCCATGTAACTACAAGATTATAACATCTATCGAGCAACTGTGTTGAGCCGGACGACAAAATAGCAATCTCTAGTAAGAACTTACGTGCAATCTAGTTGAATATTCAGAAAACGTGGGTTTTCCTCACTCTGAGACACTTTTACAGAGCCTTCTATAATTTGGTCTTGTTTCACCTCTATAGGATCAGGGAAGTACAGAATAGTCTGCAGAACAAGAAATGACCATATTACACATTTACACCAAGAAGAGCAGGAATAGCGTAATATATTGAATAGATCAATTAAGGATAACACCATTTTCAGAAATCAGAACCTGATGCCAATGAGTTGGCTCATCCTCTGGGGCTGTGGATAGCACCACTGGATCTTCTGATCCTCGGCGCCTTTTCTTACGAATAACATCGAGTGGATTCAAATCGGAAGGAGATTTGTCTGTGGGATTTGAAGGGCCATTGAACTCCACTTCAAACCATAAACCAAAGCCATGAATGGGAGCTTCACATGGAAGATATTTTCTATCAGCAAATTAAGATAGGATATGTATGGTGTATAAACAGAAAGATGAGCAATCAAAGACCGATCAGTAGTTTCAGAACTGAATAAACATTGAAAAATGCAGCTGAGCATTGATGTTTCATATGATAAACTGTATGTGGATGAAGATTGAAGAAGATTTTATAGATTCGAGTCAAATAGCAGATTCGGCATCAGGAATAATATTATACAGGAAAAGAGACGATTCACCTAACATCATGGATGAAACTTTGTATTTAGTTGTGAAAGATTTGAGCTCCTCGGCCTTAAAAGTGTAGCAATCTATGTGTTTGACCTGTAAGTAGACATAAAGAAGTTAATAAGCCTCAACAGGTAAATATGGTTATTTATTTGAAAAGTATTATCCACAACAGTCTTGTGAAGACTCACCACAAATGGCCAGCTCAAAACATTCTCTCCACCGATTATTTCAATGGAGGGCTCCTCCGATGTAAACTTTTTGGCAAGTGGCACAAGTGCAGACACTGTAGCAGTACAAGCACGAAATCAAGTTATAGTGTGCAAAAATCAGCATCCAACATGAGATGGTGAATGTGATGCATAATGCGGCTCTAATAACAAAACAATAGTAACTTACTATTTATGCCATAGACATCAGACCAGAAATCAACACTTCCTTCATACCTCTCAGAATTTGTTATGGGTGCCATGAAGAGCTATCGAAAAGAAGGATACATAGTTAATCAGGCTTAGAACTGTTCTGCAATTTGTGCCAAGGCTTAGAACTGTTCTGTAATTTGTATGCACATGTAAGATAGGTAAGATATTGGTTGCAAAAGTAGGATTTTTTTTCTCTAGGTCTATCTTATTTTATATGCACATGCATGAGAAATAAAATGACATGTGATAATTATATACCGTAGCATGAGATGGAAGGATAAGACCACCAGGTTTAAGCCATTTATCCCTTGCAAACAGGACACTAGGCAGCATACTCTGCAGATCAGACGAAAACAGAACTAGAGAAATCAGAAGGAGATAGAACTAGGGAAGATAAGAGAATATCAAATTGTGACGCAAAAAACAACCATATAAAAGAATGAACCTCATAGAGAAGCATATAACCCATCCACTCTGATATTATCACATCAACCTTATCCTCAACTTCAACATCCTGCACTGTCAATTCAGTGTAAGTTAAAAAAATGCAGATAAAAAAAGTAAAGATGTAAAAATACTAATGTAAATATATTTTCAAACAATAATGACTCAGAGATTGTATCATGTGAAAATAGAGAAGGAAACACAAGCTTTATGCCCTGATAATCCAAACTTTGTATTCAATCTAGTAGACCCTACTTGGCAAATGCAGATAACTCTTCCAGTGAAATACTTAGGGATTGAGAGAATACATATAACCAAAAAAAACATAAATGCAGAATCTTACCTCAACGCGTCCATGAACAACGACGACCTTATCATCCAGATTATTTGCCTTTACAATTTCACGAGCCTGCGCAAAAAGGAGTACATTTATTTGCCGCAGCATACCCATAAGAGTAGTTACTTTTCAAAATAGTATGATCCGCTAGATTACTATAAATATGACACTAATATTCAATATCTGCAAAGATCAAGATCAATACACTATTTTAATATATTGTTATATACTCTCTTGTGAGTTGTGACTGGTAGTATTAACTGGTAACTGGTATTTTATAGAAGATGAGTAGGAAGCTTCACTGTCAATCTTTGTTATGGATACCACTACAAACACCTAGTTCATGAATACACTTGAGTGCTGTCATTTTGCAACCGTGTATTCTATGTCCTTATATTGTATAACTAAAAAAATGGTCCACACATAAACAACAAAAGAACAACAAACAAGATATGGAAAGAATACAATTTAATATTAGAGTATATATCCTAAAAAATAATGTTACCTGAGTTGCCATTTCACTAGCTTCCACTGCATACACCTGTAAGTCCATTTGAATACACATGGAAAAAGTTCACTGTTATAAGGCAGACAAATGGACCAGTGAAAACAGAAAAATACGTTAAGAGTGCCATATACTACAAGACTTAACATCTAGTTGAATCAGGGAAAAACACAGCTGCCATCAGTTAGTTAGCACACACAGATCCATGTCACTTTTGTTAGGACATAGAAATGATAAAATTAAAAGCTGTTTTTCTTTCACAAACAAGAACTGAGCTGGTTTTTCCTTTTGTATAGCACAACAAAATGAAGCATTGAAAAAAATCCATCTTACAACACTTATCGCTGCTCAATTTGCAAGCATGCAAAACTATACTAGTACCTCTGAATCAGCACAAAATGTACTTCTTTACACTAAAGTAGGATTCACTGGATGAGAGAGCACGGTCAAATTAGTTTTGCAAGCATGATCCAAACATTATGCTATGCATTTAAATTGGCCAATCATCTCAGCACAGGGATTTTGTAGCTTACACATTTTGCACCAGCGCGAGCACAGAACACCGAGAGTATTCCAGTTCCACACCCCACATCCATCACAACCTGCATAGCATAAAGTTTCGAAATCAATCACCGAAATTTGTAATCCAATCCCAACAGCACGCAATAATCATCCACCCCCAATTCGGCGAGCAAATTTACCTTCCCCTCGATGAACTTCTGGTGGTGCATGATGGCAGAGCGGTAAGCATCCGTCCTAACGCGATCCTGCCCAACGAAACCGAACACACGTCATCCCCACCAAATCGCGACTTCGGACTCACAACACGGGTCGGCCCAGGGGTTGTGGGGGTTTAGGGTTTGGACGGAGAGGGCGACTGAATCGGGTACGGATGTGGGCATGGCGGCTTACCTTGATCATGGCCTCGTGGATTCCGATGTGGGAGTATGACTGGAAGTAGATGCGGTCGTGCTCCGCCAGCGGAGCGTCCGCCGCCGCCGCCGCCGCATCGGAATCCCCGGTGGCTGGCGGCGAGGCGGCGGAGAGGCGAGGGCAGCGGCGCGCGAGGGGGGAGTGGCCGTTGAGGTGCGACGGCAGCATGGTGTCAGGGAGGAAGCTAGGGATCGAGGGGAGACGAGAGAGATTCAAATGGAGATTTCTGAATCAAATGCGTTCTTCTCTGCTCGCTCCGACCTCCCGTCGCTTTGCGCTTTTTTTTTTTTTTGGGGGGGGGGGGTGGGGTGTGGTTTGCAGTTCTGGATTATTATAATCCAGATTATCATGAGTAATCTAAAAGAAACAGATAACTTATTAAATTAGTTTATTATAATTTGAAGCTCAGCTTATTATAATCTGATAAGCTCATTTAGGTGAACTTTTTTTTTAGATTATTGAGTGAAAAATTACCCACCATGCCACCCCACTTCCTCTTTAGACTTGCAAACCCAATAATCTAGACTCTAATAATCTAGGAAAGAAACAACTAACCGCTTATTCTAATACAGATTATAACAATCTAGCTTATAGTAATCTGACTCAATAATCTAGATTATAATAATCACAAGCTGGAAGAAACAGGGCCTTAGCCTTTTTAGATGGGACTAAAACTTTTACTAAGTCCCTCTCACATCGGATGTTTGGACACTAATTATAAATATTAAACGTAGATTATTAATAAAACTCATCCATAATCTTGGACTAATTTGCAAGACGAATCTATTGAGCCTAATTAATCCATGATTAGCCTATGTGATGCTACAGTAAACATACACTAATTATGGATTAATTAGACTTAAAAAATTTGTCACGCGAATTAGCTCTTATTTATGTAATTAGTTTTATAAGTTGCCTATGTTTAATACTCCAAATTCATCCGATATGACAGGGACTAAAGTTTAGTCCCTGGATCCAATCACCACCTTAGGATTATTATAATCTAGATTATTAGGAGTAAGTTGAAACAAACAGATAGCTTATTGTGATAGCTTATTATAATCTATAAGCCACATTACTATAATATGATAATCCACTCTAAAGGTGTTTTTTTAGATTATTAGGTGGCTAACAGCTAACAAACAACTAATAATCCAGAGAAACAAACAGGTAACAATTTATTCTATGTCGGCTTATTATAATCCAGCTTATAGTAATCTGGCTCAATAATCTAGATTACAATAATCTTAATTGAAACAAACACAGCTTTAGTATATGCATGTCACAGGATGACACTGCGTGCATCTTGGCCGTCCAAACCGAATCGAACGGCTGCTTTACTTGGGCCCGCACGCAGGCAAAACAAATGCCTAACAGGAGGCCACGCGGCCTGAGACGGCCTCGCACCTCGCTCCAGATCGGCGTCCGCCAGCGCCGCCGCCGCGACCGAAGAGGCGCCAGGCCGCCCTGCCCTGCCGCTGCGACCGGGGGTGCGTGGAGGCGGCCGGCCGGCAGGGCTGATGGCGCGCTGATGCAGGCGGGCAGGGCCACATCCCGAGCCCGGCGGGTGGAGGAGGCCGCGGTGCTCCGACCGGTCGTCAGGAACACACTCCGCCCGCGCCGCACCTCCAATTTCGGCGGCCTCGACTCGTTGATGGGGTTCAGCGTACGAGCCCGCACCGGTCAGTCACCCACTTCGTCACCGGCGAGGGGGGACGCCGTCGCACGGCTTCGTCCAGTGGAGAACGCTGCACCGTTTCCTGTGTCCGCGAGGTGTTTGCGAAAATGCCCCCAAGGCTGTGTGGTTCTGTATTGTGAAATGCCCCTGCCCCTGCTCTGTGGTTCTGTATTGTGTGGTTCTCAGGTTCTGTATCGTGGAAATTGATTATGTAATCTTGATTTTTGTCATAAAAAAAGGTGAAACATTATTCAGCAGTTCTGATGTGCTGAACAGGGATATATGAGAACCTGGTTGCAAATGTCTAATTTGGTATATGAGTGGTTGTTGTTGCTTGCTGAGCATTGAGTTGCCTGAATCTGTGAACATTTCAGTAACTGCAAAACTGCAGATTGTATGACCTTAGAACACTGCATAATAATGCGGCAAGTTTTTACTTATAATAGGAGTATGTGAGCTCATTAATTTCAGCTGAAATTGAAATAAGTATAATTGGAGTACGAGGGCCTCCTAGCACTTGTGTCGATTTCTAAGATCGGCAATAAAATTTATAGGGTGCGCTAGATGCTAGAAAGAAATGGTGACACTTATTTATACGGGTTCAGTCCCTCAGGATAGGTAATACCCTAGTCCAGTTGTTTGGTGGATTATCTGTGTATTGAGTGTTGAGTGAAGAGAGTGCCTAACCCCCTAGGAGTGCTGCCGATCCCCTTTATTTAGGGGCAGGGTGATCGGCGGTAAGAAGGATGCGATATCCCTTGTAATCCGGGTACATGCCATCCATCAAGATACGGCGGATAGGTTTCTACCGGACGTTGCCGTGATTCATTGACTAGACACCATCGTCAATCGAGGATCCGTGTGAGCAAGCTGCCATCGTTGGACAGCTTGCCTCCAGGTTATGGAAGCCTCTGCCAATATTGATACTACGTACGGTTCTGTTTGATCCCTGGCTCACTGCGAAAGTGGGGAAAAGATGGCAGAGATTTAGAAGCGACCATGATTCCATGAATTAGAATATCTAGCAGTCAGAAATCAAGGATTGGTACCAACGACAGGGAAGACGATCTCCTTCGATGCTACTCCCTCCGTCCCAAAATGACCGAATTCTTCGGTTTTCGTGTCCAACATTTAATCGTCTGTTTTATATGAAATTTTTTTATGATTAGTATTTTCTTTATTGTTAGATGATAAAACATAAACAATACTTTATGCATGACTTATCTTTTTAATTTTTTCATATTTTTTTCAAATAAGACGAACAGTCAAACGTTAGACATGGAAACTCAGGAATTGAGTTTTTTTAGGACGGGGGAGTAGTGCCTAGTTGTGCCCAGGTCATGACGCCGATCGGCCGAGATGGACCACCACGCCGTCGTCGCTGTACCGCCGATGGATTACCTGTAGCCACCGGGCCTCGCTTCCTGGCCGAATCGCCGACGGATCGCGCTGGCATCATGGCCGAATTGCCGATGGATAGCGCCATGGACGCACGCCACCGCGTCTGTTTCGCCAGAGATGTCTCGCTTTACTGAGAAATAATCAGCGATGGTTAGTTAAATTATCCCGGGATCTCTTTGGCTGTGTAGGTTCGATCGGATATGTGATCTCTGCGTTGGTTGAATGGATGGACGGTCGACTGAAGCATGTGTACGTACTCACCGGAGTATATAATTATTTTCCTATATTATATTACTCCCTCCGTCCCATAATATAATAGATTTTGAGTTTTTACTTATATTGTTTTACCACTCGTCTTATTCAACAAATTTATGCAAATATAATAAACGAAAAGTTGTGCTTAAAGTACTTTGGATAATAAAGTAAGTCAAAAAAAATAATAATTCCAAAATTTTTTGAATAAGACGAGAGGTCAAACAATACAAACAAAAAATCAAAATCCCTTATATTATAGGACGGAGGGAGTATATATTATTACAATGTTAAATGCCTATCACTTATATTATACTCCCTTCATCAACAAAAGTTACACCTATTACTTCCTGTTACTTTTGTTACCATGACCAAGGAGAAATTAAATCATCTTGGATGTTACAAAATTAAAGAGTAAATGCAATCATGCAACCAATGAGTATTTAGATGAATCCTTGAGTTCTAATCAAATATTTAATTTATCTATTCATTTAAGTCTTAAGTGCATAAAGACTACAAATAGGAACAATTTATTTAGAAAAACTCAAATGTGAAATATGTGTAACTTTTGTGGATGGAGGGAGTATTCAAGTTTCAATCAGCAGTTCTGTATTCCTATCAAATTACTTAGCTTTATTAAATACCTCATTTCTTTTACAGCTTCTAGTTCTACATTTATGCGTTGGAACAAAGCAGTTTTTAACTTTTTATGCTTCATTCTGGAGAATTGAAAGATAATTTGAATGGAGCTAAAGTTTTTTTGGAGGATTATAATTGCTGATCATGTGAGCAAATGCACAACAAAAGGGAGATGAGGAGGAGCAGCAGAAAAGAGGGAGGCCCGTGGCGTGTGCAATGCGTTCCTGTTCGTGTGAATTGCGAGCGCAACACTAGAACTTCCTGAAGATATTCCCATGACGAACGGGCAGACTTCTTGTTCGTGTATGGACCAAATTGTTGTGCATGCACTAGAAAAGTTGCGTTGTATTATTTTGACGAAATGTTAGGTACAAAAATCAACTATCATAATAATGAGGTTTATACTCTGGGTTTGAGGTCTAACGACCAACATAGAGTTTGCCAACATGCTAAATTAACCTCTTGGGAATTTTGCAGTTGGTTTGCTCATCAGCACTAATAAGATCTTAGTTAACCATCTTAATCATGTATCACAGAAAATAAATAAAAGATAGGCATGCAAGTGTGAAAAGTTTTTTTTTTTAGGGGAAATCAGGATTTCCATTACTATGACAATGCTGAATCATCAACAACCAGGTACATCATTTGTGCCGGAATAGGAGCCAAAACAGGGGCCTCCGTCGGATCGCAGACACTACCCATAGCTGCCAGTTCATGAGCTACTCTGTTACATAGCCGAGGTACATGACTAACACTCCAGGAAATGAAATTCAGACGCAGTAAGTGTGAAAAGGTTTCTCATGATGTCGTCTCCATAGTTCCTCCTTTTACCATGAGGATGCAATTATTGCCTGAATCTATTCACCAGATGCAAATGTTATATGAATTTATTCACCAAATGAAAGCCAGTATATATGTTTTAGTAATTTTAGCAAAAAAAAAAAAGACCAAGGCATATCATTTTTCTTTCAAAGTTGCGATGTTATTTTACAAATGAGGCTACGTACCAAAACTTTTGTTAAGCAATTTCTGTGCACTTGCTTTTCATAAGCAACATAGTGAAAGTTAAAAGAACAAATGCCACCGTACGTTAGTACCGGCATATTGTTAGGGTCTGTTTAGATCCCCTCGCAAAATTTTTCACCCTCTCACACCGAATATTTGGACACATGCATTGAGTATTAAATATAAACGAAAAAAATAACTAATTACACAGATTGCGTGTAAATTGCGAGACGAATCTTTTAAGCATAATTGCTCTATGATTTAACAATGGGGTGCTACAATAAATAATTACTTATGACGGATTAATTAAGCTTAATAAATCCGTCTCGAATTTACATGCGGATTATGTAATTTATTTTGTTATTAGTCTACGTTTAATACTTCAAATGTGTGTCCATATATTCGATGTGACACGCCAAAACTTTACAACCATAGATCTAAACACCCCCTTAGTTAAACAATATAAACAATACAATAACTCTCTCCAGAAATCTCAAATCTGTCATTGTATGCTTGCAAGCCAAAAAATAGGTTATTTTGCTGTTGTGTTTTTTTTATTAACGCAATCACTAGTATCTTAATAAATGGATTCTGTAGTACTCCCTCTGTTATCAAATGAAAGGAATTTACCTTTACAAATCAAACTTTTGGAAGTTTGATTAGATCTAAAGAAAAAACAGTACTCCCTCCATTTCACAATGTAAGTCATTCTAGCATTTCATATATTCATATTGATGTTAATAAATCTAGACACATATATCTATTTAGATTCATTAACATCAATATAAATATAGGAAATGCTAGAATAACTTACCTTGTGAAACGGAGGTAGTACTATTTTCAACAACAAACAAACTATTGCAAAAGTATATTCAAAGATAATTTTAATTAAATTAATTTGATGTTGCTGCATTTCTATATAAACTTGAGTGTTTTGTTTGGTTACGTGCACGCTGACTGCCTTACTAGTTGGAAAGGGTACTACCGTAGGTGACAGAAAACATCAATATCTCAGGAATAAATTAACGAAACTAAAATAGGACATAATACACACTACCAAACCAAACGGAATACCCAGATGTCTTTTACAGCCCTAGTCCCAAAATTATTTAGACATACTACATACTCCCTCCGTCCCTAAATATTTGACACCGTTGACTTTTTTTAATATATTTAATCGTTCGTCTTATTCAAAAAATTTATGAAATATGTAAACTATATGTATACATAAAAGTATATTTAACAATGATTCAAATGATAAGAAAAGAATTAATAATTACTTAAATTTTTGAATAAGACGAATGGTCAAACATGTTTAAAAAAGTCAACGGCGTCAAATATTTAGAGATTGAGGGAGTAATAGATAAGAGAGTTGAACGCAAGATCCAAATTATTCAGAACACTCTCTCGATCTCACCGCTGCCATTAGGCACGTGAAGTTTAGACTCATACTTGATCATTCGGAGATCCCCCGTGCCGCCATTTGCAATGCCACTACTAGTATCATGGACACACGGCACGACATCGACACCAGTCAAGACAACAAAACGATTATCAACTATTTGATCATAATAGTAGCCCATGAGATGGCGAGTGTAGAAAAACCTTGCAATGCAGAACCTGCCAGAGCCCAGACTGACAAGATGAGAGTTGGATAAATCCCACCAATTCTTGGGTGGGGAAAGCTCCATCCAAGTTTTCAATAGCTCTGGCTGCTGGAAGCAGTCGTCGTCCATGGCGGAGAGGTCAGTAGCAGCCAAGTGGTTGGTCTTGGCAGAGAGGCCAAACCAGAGCTTGAGCTCGGGTACATACTTAACCTTGCCGTTGAAGGGCAAGATCCACTCACCGACATGCCTCCATGTATGCTTCACTGTGTCCATGCAGTAAGTGCCAGCCCCTTCAACCGATATGCACATCTCAGAGCCACCACTAACCACTGCGTACGAGGTGATCTTGGTGCGTATGTTGGAGAATTTGGGGTCTCGGACGAAAGGGGGTGGAGGGAGGGATTGGCAGGTGGACGAAAGGTGGCGGCGAGGGGAGGGCGTGCGGTAGACAAAGGCCTCAAACTGATCGCTGCGCGGCCCACTGCTTGTCGACTTCGGTTTAACAACAGACTCCATGATGAAGAGGCTGCCGCTGTCATTATCAACTCCGGTGCTGGGGACAAACAAGGAGAGTGGGAATCGCTTGGGCTGACAGAGGCCGGGCATGGTAACAGCGTTGCGTGTGTCTCCGTCGAAGAGAAAACAACACCCATTCTGGTCGATGCAGAGCACCTCGCGACCTCTAAGCGGGAAGCATCCAATCTCCCAGTGATGGGCCACACTTGAAGCTTGGAAGTTGAAGATGGGTCTTGGAAGTTGAATACTATCCATGCTGCTTGCGCCGGCCTCCTCCTCCTCCTTATTATTATTCTTCTGCTTCTGGATGCAGGCATCAGCCGCGATAACTTTGGACTCTGATCCGTTCCGATTCGGTGGAGTAGCGTTGAAGAAATTCTAGAGCGTGAGGTCGATGCAGCGCAGCGATTTGGATCCAGGGAAGCCGTTGTCCACGATTAGATTCAGAAACCTCCGGGAGAGGGCCATTATCGGAGTGAACTTCAAAATCAAAATAAACAACACGAAAAGCATTTGTTACCAAGAAGTAAGGATGAAATCATCAAAATCAAAATCAAAATAAACAGGAAAGATTTGTTTACCAAGGGAAGGGGAAAAAACAGGCCTACCTTAGGTCCAGGTACAGCTGCTATTGTGAGGGAATGAGTGATTCCAGCAAGGAGGAGAGCGTATAGTTGCAGGGTTGGCAAGAAGGCATCAAGTGAGCAGCCTTATATAATCATCAGAGAGAACAAGGAAAGAGAGTGGATGTAGATCTCGGGGAAAGGGCATACCTCGCCAAGCCGGAGAAGGGAAGGAGGAGCACCCAGCACCCCCAACAGAATGGCGGCAGCCGGCGGGGATGGGAGTAGGGAGATCTGCTAGGGATAGGTCTACCCGACTTGGGTAACCTAATTAAAAGATTCGTATTTTTATATCTTATATTAACTAATAACCTAATTAAAAGATTCGTATTTTTCCTTTCGTCACTTGTTTTTCGTCCGTGTAAGCGCTAATTGTCCGCATTGCTCACGATCCCCTCCACCCCTGCGCATCATACCCGATTACTCGGATCGAAAAGAATCCGAAATAAATAAAACAGTCAAGAACAAATCCCATCGCGCCCATCGTCCTGAACCCCGATCGTTGTTTGCATCCTCAGAATCAAAGAAAGGAAAACCAAGTTGTATTAACAAAATCCTCCCAAAGTTGGAATAATTGTCCCAAAGTTTCATAGCTTTAATACTACCACCACAAAGCCAAGAACAAGAACAAAAGCTTAAAAAACAAATAAAAATACCAATTAAAAAAACTAATATTTGGTCTACCTCTAGCCGCTTGAGGGTTTTCACCCTCTTCTTCAACGACTACAGCGGGCGGGTTGCTGGATCAGGCGCCCCCGAGCTCACCGCCGCCAGATCTTATAGCCACAAGATCATGCTGGATGAGAGAAAGCAGGAGGAATCGGAGAGGACGACCCAGATCTGGACGCTTTGAGCGGCGGCGGCTGCGGCAGCCTCATCTGCCTCCTCTCCTCTCCGTCTTCCCCGCGCCCTTCCGTCCCTAATCCGGTTGCCGGAGCTGCGGAGCGATGCATGGAAGCAGCGAGCGGTGCCGGTGGGGATAGAGACAACGCGGTGGAGGAAAACAGCGAGCGGCGCGGATGGGGTGGAGCCGTGGAGGCAGCGAGAGGCGCGACCAGAGACGGAGGAAGCGAGAGGCGCGGTGCTGGAGGGGAGCAGCGATGAATTGGGAGTTTTAATCCCAATTTTCTCTGTAGGGAGAAAATTGGGATTATACTATCATAAAAGAATGTTTTCGCTGAAATGCTACCGCTTCAAAGTGATTCACTGGAATGCCATCCTAAATTGAAGGTGTTCACTAAAATACCATTTTTGGTTATTTTTGTAAATAAAAATGTTTTTGCTCAATTTTATATTTTTCTGGACCAAAATACCTCTGACGCGAGCCCCACCTGTCATAGTCTCTTCCCTCTCTCTTACCACTTTTCCTCTCTCGATGACGCCGTCGGCTGGTGGGGGTGGCGTGCTGCGGGCAGTGGCCGGCGGCCGGGAGGCGGGCAGTGGCCGGTGGATCTCGCGACCGACGTAGTCCTCATCGCCGCTGAGGTAGTCCACGCCATCACTGTCCGCATCTCCGAGGTCCTGCTCGACGTCGGCTTCGCCATTGACCTCGCGCACGCGCTCGACGTGGGTCTCCTCGCCGCGGAACACCGTGCAGCTCCTTGTGGACGGGCTCGTCATCCAGGCGCCTGCCGCCCTCGGGGTAACCCATGGTCCCGGAAGCCCCCGCCGCGCGGCGGACATCCGCGATGGCGCTCTGGTAGGCCTCGGCCAGCAACAGCAACTCATCTTCCCCAACTCTCTCCACTGCTACTGTTGTCGCTGGCTGCCCCTACTCCTCAAGATGTGGCGACCAGCAGAAGCAACAACTCAGCAAGACCAGAGCAGAGCATCGCCACCGCATATTTTGAGGGAGGCCGGGGAGCTGCTCGCGTCTGGGCGTGCGGACGTGAACTACGCCGGGGTGGTGTGGCTCAAGGCGTGCGCTCTTCCTCGCCGCCGGCAACGGGGACGCCGCGCTCGTCCGGGCGCTGCTTATGAGTGCCCTTCCCCTGCCCGTGCTTCTCGAAATTCGAGGTGTTCCAAGCCGGGGATGCCGCCGTGCCACCGAGGAGCAGCTCGACGACGTGCATTAGGCCACGCTCGCCGGCCACCGGCGCCCGTCCTCGAGACAGGAAGAGGGGAAAGAGAGGGGGAGAGGGAATGACAGGTGGGGTCTACATCAAGGGTATTTTGGTCTGAGAAAATAGTAAAATTGCAAAAACATTTCTATTTACAAAAATAACCGAAAATAGTATTTTGGTGAACACGACGTGCAAATCGATGGGACCACTTGCTACTGGTGGGTGCTCGTACTATTCAATTAGAGCAGGTACAATAGCAGGCTAATGCTATTAGCCAGCTATAAATATATTTTAATGAGATATACAATGAGAGATAAGAGCAGCGGGCTACAGATCTGTAGCCAGCTACAGCACAGACTTTAAGACATACTGTGTGTATGACAGGTGGGACCATATATTAATAGTATAGTAAACAACTATTGTATGAATTAGCTATTAAATTGGCTATAGATGAATTAGAGCTAGTAGTGGGCTGTACTATTAGACTTGCTCTTAGTAGTACGTACTCCTACTTCCATTCAATAGATTAACTACTCCCTCGATTCCAAATTGATTTATATATAGTCTTTTTTGAGGTTATTCCTAAATGATCTACATATTTGTGTTCATTCATTAGGTCTATTTGTTATTTGTACATTGGAGTAAATGAACATTGATGCATGCATCCATGCACATAAGCATTTATAACCCACATACAATATCTTGATTTGCTATTAGCCAGAAAATAGTGGGGATGGTGCATGCATTGAGTTTGTTGCTAGAGTAAATATAGTATAAGAGAGTTATTAACTTTTCTTGGTCTTGATGTACCTTTAAAATATGTAGATCAATTTCGAATAGAGGGAGTATAATGTACTCTGTCAGACAAAAAGAGATATTTTTCTCGTTTCGGTTAATGAAGGCTGCTAACTAAAATAAATTAAATACTTACGACGGAATTTCTTAGTCTCGATATTTTCAGTCTCCATCATGCTCTTTCAGTTTGGACTTTTTTTTTCCCACCCCATTGATGGATGTATGGACGGCGGATGGGGGAGCTCAAGCGCTGGGAGTAGGGATGGGATAGATGATGGGAGTGGGAAAGCACATGATCATCTGGTATTTCGGCTTTTTCGGGTACCTAGACCGGATAAACAAAACAAGAATCGATCTTCATAAACCCCAGACCGTACCGCAGAGTAGAATCCGATGATCGACTCACCAGCGGTCAGTTTTTTTCACCCCTAGCAAGGCCCTGCGCTTCACTAACCTTCAACGCATATTTCACTAACCTTCAAGATAAATACTTGATGTATTAAAAAAACGAACGAACTTAGAAACCGACTCAAATACGGACGACGTACTAAATTATCGGCGAAAACATCATTATTATTTCGGGACACATTAACTACTTCAAAAATAAGTAACTTTCTGATCATCATAATTTTTTCGTCCGTGAGTCCGACCGAGCGACGCCCTCCGTCTCCGCACGTGCGTAATCGCGTACAACAACCAAAGCAAAAGAGAGAGAGAGATCCATACAAAATCCTAATCGCGTAAGGAGTACAAATCATAACATCAAAGATCGATTGAAAAAACAATCGAGCAATCATAGTCTTGCATGCATTAGAACTAAACCAGCCGATAATCCTAGAAAAAAAAGAAGAAAAATAAAAGTCGCACAAGTTGCTAGAGCAGAGAAATCAAGGAGGTGCAACAAGTTATTGGCGGGACCGCGGGACAAATCAATGACGGTATTGCTGCTCATAGTCCATGCCTCACCTTGAGCCACCAAGCATTGGCCGGCGTGATGGGGCAACGTAAAGGACCAGGCGACCATCGACAGCTCGGATGAAGCCCGGTGCACATGGTCTACATCAAACTGGTACATAAGGATGTTAACATGTGTTCAACACTTCATTTTTCAATGACATAACAAGTATAGTCCAAGCCAGTCCTGGCCTGCTAACCATTCTTAGCGACTTGATCCAAAACCAAATCTCACCCAAATGCTTATTATTTAATCTGAAGTTCTTATTCAATAATCCAAACGAGTAGAAATCACTTCTCATCAAACAAATCCCCTGCTCCTTGAAGAACAAACAAATCTTGAAGAAACAAATCCCCTGCTGCTTGAAGAACAAACAAATCTTGAAGGAGGAAAAACAATTGACCGGCCGTCGTCGCTGCGGCACAAGGTGTGGCCGGCCAATTGGAACTGCAGCCCTCTTCCATGGCAGCTCGAAGTTACCTGCTCCCAGTCTCCCAGGCCGATGGAGCCAGTGATGGGTAGAGAGTTGGAGGCAGCAGCACGGGTAGCGTAGCAGGCTCGCACCGAACACACGTGGGGGTTGGGGATGGCTGCTGCGGCGTCGTCTCGCCGAGGAAGATGGATGGGCGACGAGGAAGACGAGAGTAGCACCGCCGCCGTCTCCCGTCTCGGCTGCGGCGGTGTCTCGCGTCTCCCAGAGACCCAGTCTCGTGCCCTAATGTGGTGGCGCCCAACGGGCTATGCGGGATGGGCCAAACAATTTTGCAAAACCATACGGGATGGCCCGCCCGCAAATTTACGGGCTTTTTTGTGGGGCGGGACTACGGGCCATAAAAAAAGCCAGCCCCACTTGCACCCCTAATTTTAACTCCCTCCCATATACTCCTTCCATCCCAAAATATTTGACACCGTTGACTTTTTTAATCATGTTTGACCGTTCGTCTTATTCAAAAAAATTTAAGTATTTTTTAATTATTTTTCTATCATTTGATTCATTGTTAAATATATTTTTATGTATACATATAGTTTTATATATTTCATAAAATTTTTTGAATAAGACAAACGGTCAAAAATGTTTAAAAAAGTCAACGGCATCAAACATTTAGGGATGGAGGGAGTAACTTCAATCTAATTCACATCCCTGAATCACAATACCACATATCTTTACACTCAACTATTAGAACTGGTTTAATTTAACTCTATCAGTGGTTTTGAAGGGAGGTTTCGCTGATGTGACGCTTTGACTTGGTCTAAGCTGCCGAGTCATCTTGTGGAGCCCACCTGTCAATGACTATATCTCTTCTCTTCCCTTCCTTTCCGCTTCATCAGATCGGTGCTACCTCATCTTTTGCCTTCCGCTCCACGTCGGGCCACCGTTGGGGAGAAGCGCGAACGTCAGGGGGAGTGGCGACGAGCCGGCCCATGGCAACGAGCTCGCCAGGTCAGCAACGGGCAAGACGACATACCGAAGACGGTTCAGCTTCGTCCTCCTCGACATCTCCATGCCCTAGCTTGCGCCTGCTGCATGTGCTTGAGTAGCGGGTATAGCGGTAGGGCACCGCGATCTCCTGGCTGCCGACGGCGGCCGGGTCGTTCCCCTCGACGACGACGACGCACACACATGAAGCCAGCGATGCACCCGGCGGTGGAGAACTGCACCGGGCCGAGGAACTTCCCTTCAGGCACCAAATGGCGTAGGGACGACGACAACGAGATGACAGCTTTCTCTTTTCTCTTTTATTTTTTATATGTCTTTATCTCAAGATCTGAGCTAATCAAGTTGTATTTTTTTTCCATTTAATTTTTAAGTATTTATCTTAGAATTTGAGCTAATCAAGTTATTTGAGTTAGCTTGATTATTTTGCTTCATGGCTTTTTTCTGATTGTGTGCCATTCTATACGAAACAAATTATGCCGAACATCCTACTTTCAATGGAAGTGTTATACTCCCTCCGTTTCATAATGTAAGTCATTCTATCATTTTCCATATTCATATTGATGCTAATAAATCTAGACATATATGTTTATCTAGATTCATTAACATCACTATGAATGTGGGAAATACTAAAATGACTTACATTATAAAACAGAGGAAGTAGTAATTTTATTTCCTTGCTTTTTACTTATCTGTCATAGAAGGTAGATCCGTCATATACGTTTGGATTGATTTATTTGTTAGGGATGAGTTGTAACTGTGTAATTTCTCTAGCAATATCATTCTTTTAAAGTGCTCCAATCTTAAAAATTAATCATCTCGTGAAATTTGAGTGTTGCCGATGCAACGCATGGGCACTTTGCTAGTATATATAAATAGTTGGAATAAGTACACCGAAGGTCCCTCAACTTGTCATCAGGATAAAAAAACGTCCTCGAACCGTAAAACCAGATATGCGGGGTCTCTTAACTAACCAAAACCAGTCACAATATGTCCCTCGATGGTTTTCCAACCCAGTTTTGTCTAACTTGGCGGCTGAGTCAGCGTGGGACCCACGTGTGCCCCCACATGTTAGCTGGCCATGTCATCACCCTCTCCCTCCTCTCCCTTTCTCCTCTCTCTCTCTCTCACTCTTCTCCTGTTTGGGTAGGCAGCTAGGGAGGACGTCGGCGGGCTGTTGCCTTCGGCGGGGCGAGGAGGGAGAGGACGAGGGCGTTGGCGGCCGACGATGGTCGACACGACGGCGACGCTTGGCAACTAGCGACGCGCCGCCGCCGCTGCTCCGCCACCGCTCTCGCCCGCCATTGCAGAGGCCGCAGGCGCAGAGGCGGGCCGCCATCGAGGGAGGAGGTAGGGCAAGCAAGGGGGGTGGGGAGGCCAGTGGGCGGCGACCTTCTCACCGGCCATGACATCGCTCGATCTGGCGGATCTCATCGAAGAAATAGGCGTCGTAGACACCGCTTGCGTGGGCGAAGTGGACGACGCTGAAGAGGCGGTGCTTCTCGACATGGGCGAGCGCGGCGTTGCGCCGCTGCCGCACCCCGCCATCCGACCGCGTTGTCGTCACTACTATCAGCATCCGCCTCGACCTACTCCCCTTCTCCTCCTCGTCGCCCATGTCCACCACCGCGCCGTTCCTGACCCCGACCCCGGCCGCCTCCGCCGCCGCCGCATCCAGCACCAAGCTCACCTGCTGGTTCACTGCGACGTGAGACGCGGCAAGCTAGTGGTGCGGCTGGAATAGGAGAAGAACAACTAGCGCGGAGAAGGAGAACAGCGGGCAGCGTGACTCCGGTTTTGTCCGACATGGTAGCCGACTCAGCGTGGGTCCCACGTGTCAGCCTCTTCTTCCCGAGGGACCTAGTTTGCACTGGTTTTGTACGTTGAGGGATGCGTTGTATTCGGTTTTACGGTTCGAGGATGATTTTTTAACTCGATGACAAGTTGAGGGACCTTCGGTGTACTACTATACTACTACTACACTACTGTATACAAACTTTGTGTACGCGTATACAAACTTTGTATATATGTAAATACATACATATTTGAAAACCGAAAACCAAGAAAAAAACAAAAAAAACACCACGTATAGAAAAAAAACCAGAAAAAAACGAAAAGAAAACCGAAAGAAAAAAAACGAGAAACGCCAAATCTGGAAAAAAACAGAAAAAAACGAAAAGAAAAACCGAAAGAAAAAAAACGAAAAAGAAAACGAGAAACGCGCGCACGGCGCTCCCGCGCCGTTCCACCGCGGCCCCCTCTCCGCGCGTGCCACGTGGCCGCGCCGCGCAGGAGGGGAGGCCCGCGACTGATCGCTTTTTAGCGATTTCGGCAGAACCTATCCCTAGCAGATCTCCCTACTCCCATCCCCGCCGGCCGCCGCCATTCTGTTGGGGGTGCTGGGTGCTCCTCCTTCCCTTCTCCGGCTTGGCGAGGTATGCCCTTTCTCCGAGATCTACATCCACTCTCTTTCCTTGTTCTCTCTGATGATTATAAGGCTGCTCACTTGATGCCTTCTTGCCAACCCTGCAGCTATACGCTCTCCTCCTTGCTGGAATCACTCATTCCCTCACAATAGCAGCTGTACCTGGACCTAAGGTAGGCATGTTTTTTCCCCTTCCCTTGGTAAACAAATCTTTCCTGTTTATTTTGATTTTGATGATTTCATCCTTCTTCTTGGTAACAAATGCTTTTCCTGTAGTTTATTTTTTATCTTGAAGTTCACTCCGATAATGGCCCTCTCTCGGAGGTTTCTGAATCTGATCATGGACAGCCGCTTCCCAGAATCCAAATCGCTGCGCTGCATCGACCTCACGCTCCACAATTTCTTCAACGCTACTCCACCGAACCGAAACGGACCAGAGTCCAAAGTTGTCGCGGCTGATGCCTGCATCCAGAAGCAGAACAATAATAAGGAGGAGGCCGCCACCGCCACCGTAAGCAGCATGGATAGGATTCAACTTCCAAGCCCCATCTTCAACTTCCAAGCTTCACGTTCAGGTATTGACGACTATTGGAAGATAGACTGCTTGCCGCTTTTTGATCGCAGGGTGGTGTGTGCAGACCAGTCGGGACGCTGCTTTATCTTTGAGGCGGAAGAAGACGCGTGGTTATGCTGCCCTGTCTTCACCAGCCCAAGGAGATACCCATCTCCATCTTCGTCCCCTGCCTGGAGGAAGCCGGTGACTTCGACGGTGGCAACCTTTACATAATGGATAAGAGGAGTAAAACAGGAAAGTTAGGAAACAATCAATTCGAGGCCTTCATCTACTGCCACTATCGTGGAAGCAGCACCTTGAAGTCCTGGACCCGCCAGATCCTCCTGCCACCGCCATGTATCTATGACAGAGCATACTTGGGCAGGTACCTGGAGATCAGTTCCTATGCTTTGCTTGGTGACGGCTCGAACATCTGCATCTCTGTAAAAGGTGTCGGCACCTATTGTATGGACATGCGGAGCTTCACATGGAGCCACCTCGGCAAATGGATGCTACCCTTCACCGGCAAGGTTGAGTATGTACCTGAGCTCAAGCTCTGGGTTGGCATTTCTGCCGACACCCAAGACTTGGCTGCTGCTGATCTCTCATCGATGAATTCCCAGCCACAGCTACTAGCTACTTGTAAGGAGTTTGACCAGCCAGAGGAATGGAAGCGATGCAAGGATTCTCAACTTGTCAACCTTGGCTCGGGCAAGTTCTGCATTGCAAGGTTCTTTCACAATAAGACTCCCCAAGGGGACTCCGATGAATTAATTGGGAAGAACATTACTGTCTTGACCGGTGTGGAGGTGGTGCCGAGTGTTTATCATGCCAATGGCAACGACAACAGTAGGAAAGGGGAACTCCAAATGATCCCTCATAAATCGAGATTGTATGCTGGCAGCGATACCATCTGGGCAGTGTTGTGAACAAGTTCGGACATTCTCCTGTGCTGTCCATTTCATACTTCGATGTATTTTGATAGTCACCTCTGCAGTGGTTTGTAATGAAGTCATGCTACCATTTAATGGCACTCTTAATTTGTGTTATCTCCTTATATGAGTGACGACTTGGCTTGCCGAGTGTTGAGCTCTAGGATCATAATTATAACTGTAATTAATTGGTATCACTGTGACCCTGTTCTTTTCTTCAACAAAATTTGATAAAATTTTGGATACTCGTGGCACGCTTTTCAAATTACTAAACGATGCGTTTCGTGCGAAAACTTTCTATATGAAAGTTACTTTAAAATGTCATATTAATCTATTTTCTAGTTTGTAATAATTAAAACCCAATTAATCATATATTAATATCATCTCGTTTTGCGTATAAAACTTCATCTTCAAGAGAAAAGAACGTCACTATAGAAATAACGGATTACTAATTTACCGGCTCACATTCTTCATTGTGTTGGTTACACTTTTTCCTTCATGGTTTTGGTTTCACTTTTTCTATCTTACTTTGTCTCTGTTCATCATATTATAAGTCTTCCTTTCATATTATAATAATTAAGTCGCTTTGAAATATTATTAATCGCTTTGAAACAAGGGAGTATGTCTTAGATTTTGTTTCCTGAATTGGGACATGCTTGCCGAAATAAAAAAAAATGGTAAGGTTTGTGCTATCCTAGCTCAAAAATAGGATTATTATACCAAAATCACTTCTTTTAGTGCCAAAAGGAGGTGAACTATAGGAGTCGGAACGATATGCGCGTAGTAGGAAGTGGGGGACTTAGCTTGGATTCCCCTGGTGTATTTTTCTCTAGGGCCTGCTTGGGATTTGGGAACACCACATATTTTTCCCCTTATTTTTAATGAAAATACACCTGTAATTCTCGTTTACCCAAATCACCAGTGAAAAAAGAGTCGTTGGTATGCTTACCGTTTGAAATGTGAAACATTCTTCAGGAAAAGCTGTGACAATTAAAAAAGCATAACATCTTTGATCGATTTGGGGACGAGGATTAGAAACTGAGTGCAAACATTCCAATTAAATTACAGAGAGAAACAACACACCATAGCTAGTAGGCTGTGTTCCTTTCCTTGCGTTGGAAACCCATTTTCTTCACGTATAAAACGGAGCGGCATATTTTTTTTTATAATTAATTAAATATTTACTAATTTTTTTTAAAAAAAATGGGTTAATATATCTTTTTAAAGCAACTTTCGTATAGATAATTTTTTTTAAAAAAATACCATTCAGTAGTTTAAAAAGCGTGCCCGTGTAAAACAAGGTAGATGAGTTAGTAAAGTTGGAGAAAGAACCGATCGATCAAGAACCAATCGCTAAAAGAGCTAGAAATATAGTCAGTTCTCCGAGTGGAGTAAACCCATAGCAACTTGCCCAATGGTTGAATATTAATACCGGTTCGTTTAAAAAAAATGGTTGAATATTAATTGCATCTAATCCTATCTTACTATAAAGTTACCCCCACTAATTCCTTAAGCTCATACAAAGATATCACATCATCATCCATTAATCCACTAATTAACAAGATGCCACATCATCATCCATTAACAATCATCACATTTAAACATCATGCAAACATGCTATATCTTTATAGTTTTTATAATTTAAGAGTTTTTTAAATATAAACATGTTAAATTATCATCCAACATAATTCATATAATGTTTTAATGTATATCTTTATTGTGTTTTATGATATCCTATATACTTATATAGTTCATCCTCACTTAGTTAGTGTTTAAATGATTAATCTATGGTCCAAATTATCTTTCTTCTTTTTTCCTCTAATTAAGTCATATCACATCAATTGTTTTTTAGCCTTTAGATGATTAATCTACGGTCCAAATTATCTCCCTATTTTTCTTCTTCCATAAAGTCATATCACCTTACTTTTTACGTTTGAATCACCGTTCTACATACTATTTAAATTTAAACTATCATAAACCACATTAATTTAATTAATCTGATGTTATCTAGCTATCTTACACGTTATTTTTTTTATTGTTATCATACTAAATTCCCGCAGCAATGCGCGGGGTTTCACCTAATTTATCAAATGATGAAGGGACAATTGCTCATTTTATCCTCTTTTGAAGTCAAACTATCAATCTGATCTTGTTTTTTCAGGTTTGTTTATTTGACCCTCTTGAAAACAGATCAAGGCTTTTTGTTTATCGTGAAGACAATATAACATTGTTAACTAAGGGATAAATTGCCATTCTTACCCTTGCTCATTTGACCTTGAAATATCAAAGTTTTGTTTATTTGGACTTTTTTGACATATTTAAAACAAGATTTGCAAATTTTAAAATGTCAGATTTTAAGTTTTTGCCAAATTTTGGATGTTTACAATCTTATGTTCATAATAGGATATTTTGATAAGTTTATCCAAATTTTGGAAGTTTTTGTCCTAGGGGTATTTTGGTCATTTGGATGAAATTGTACCGTGCTAACGGAGGCTAACCGGACGGCGATGGTAAATCGTAGAAGTTAAACAACAACCGATGGCATATTGTAGAACATAACAAAGTCAGTGGTAAATCGTGGACGTATGACAAGTCAGTGGCATATAATGAATTCTCTCTTATGTTTTATATTCATCGTATCATGTATATTTACTAGTAACTCCTTCATGCCTCCATGTTTTCAGTATTGTTATGATGCTCTAAGGACATGTGCAATAATCATTAGACATAGGAGGTTTTTAGTCCTACCAATTGGGAATATTTTGCTAATACGAAAAAGAAAAAAAGAAGATGACGTTACTGTAGTTAACAGTGGCTCAACAATGACTTTTGACCTCTATATTGAAAACATGGTTACATAAGGGTGAAAAAAAAGAGAGAATAGTAATAAAAAATTAGTCAATGGTTAGAGATTTATAGTCTCAGCTGTTGTATCTAATGACAGTCCCTAAATAATCTTGTACTACTATTACTTAAAAGTAGGGATGAAAACGGACGGAAACTAGCTTTATCATATTCGTTTTAATATTTTTTTTCGAAATCGGAATCGGAATCGAAAACTTGGATACGGAAATGAAATCGAATATTATCGAATACAAATACGGAGCGAATACGAGACGGAACGAATACGGTAGCGAATATTTATCGGTATATAAAAAACCCCTCAAATTGAGTTTCTTGATCAAGGAAGAGATATCGCTTATTATTTTAGTTCAACATCTCCAACATTTATATCGTCAATTTTATAGACGGTCCCACAACTGTATGTGGAAATCGATTTTCATGGCTGTTCCTCTAAGAGATCCATATGCAAATATGATTATCATTTTCTATTCCCGAGACCTTTCACTAGATGTATAACTTACTTACCATTGTATAAATTGGAGATTTTGTTTATTTTACTTCACATCTTCGAAACTTGTAATGTTTGTATTGTACTTTAAATGCTTTCAAATACAAATGTTATAAACTGCAAAGTGGTAGATCCCATTGAGCTCTACAATTTTGATATGGAACACATCTCCTCAGATGTCGTTGAATTGTAGATCTGAGATTTTGTAAAAATTAATATGGTATATTATAATGAATATTTAGACCCATAAATGACCTCAAATAATAAAATAGTCAATAATAAAGTTGTAGATCTCATCGAGCTCTACAATGTTGATATAAAGTTTGTCTTCATCTGATTCCGTATGAAAAAGTTATGTATATATACGTGTTTTTTATATAATTTGCTTAATGTCTGCGGATATCTGAAAAAAATTCTGGATAGTTTCCGACCGTTTTCTGATTCCGACGGATATTACCCTTACTGTATTCGTTTTCGTTTCCAAGAAAAAATATCCGAATTCGTTTCCGAATCCGAGAATTTCCGGATAATTCCGACTGAAACTATCCTAATCCGAAAAATGGTCCGGACGGACGAAAACTATCCGAACCAGTTTCATCCCTACTTAAAAGCTTACAGGGTGGTGCTAATATAGCTAAACAAATAATAGGGTGATGGGATGATCCTTCTAGGTAACTAACCATGTTATAATTCTAGCTCATGAATTACTCACTTCATCCCATAATATAAAGAATTTTGAAGGGATGTGACACTTCTTAGGACTACGAATCTGGATAAAGAGCCTGTCAAGATTCGTAGTCCTAGAAAGTGTCACTCCCCTCTAAAATTCTTTGTATTATGAGACGGAAGGAGTATTTGTTTTTGTAATATTTAAATCCATGATGTAGAGTATTATGGTCAAAAATAGCCTTTTTAGATAACTAATATACTGGTAGACATAGATTTACCTCCATTTTACTGCATGAATTCCATTTTTTATACATATAAGATAACTAGATAAGTCCCATATATCCATGAACTGAGAACATTTATTTACGCCAAACATTATATGTCTATATTGGTAAAACAATTAAATATATCTGTTCTTTATAAACCGCTATCACGCTTGAAACACGACAAAACTTGTTGAATATAAATAATTGAAAAGATGCAAATCATGCTCTCGCTATCACCGGTAATCAGGAGCATATGGACAGCGACAGGAAGAGATAAACACGAACTCATGATTAATACTGCCTAGACGCTGTTGATTTTTTATCTAACGTTTGATCATTCGTCTTATTCAAAAAATGTATATAATTATTATTCATTTTAGTGTGACTTAATTCATCATCAAATATTCTTTAAGCATGATATAAATATTTTCATTTTACACAAAAATAAAACGAATAGTCAAACATTGGTTAAAAAGTCAACGACGTTATACATTGAAATACGGAGAGAGTAGTAACCAGCTAGTACATCTATAACACCCAAAAAGAAAAGTCCCTCCCCACAAAATCACAGAAAGAGAACAAAATGAAAAAGGAAAAAAAAAGAAAAAAAAAAGAGACGGAGAAATAATACGGCCGGCGTCGCGCCAGCCAGCGGCCATGTCCGCGTCTGCATCCGCTGTCTGTCTCCTTCCTCCCCGAGGAGGAAGCCTGGCCCGACCCGACACCGCACTCCCCCCAGCCAGCCAGCCAGCCACTGTCGCGGTGAACCAAAATATCCCCCGCCTCGCCTCGCCTCGCCTCGCGGTAACATCCATCACACTCCTCCCCCGCCGCGGCCGCCGCTGCGCGGTAGATCTCCTCCTCCTCCACCTCCACCGTCTCCTGCTCTTCCTCTCTCTCTTCTCGGAGGAAACCCCCAATTTATTCCTTCCCCGCAAACCCGCAGCCTTCCTAAAACGAATTAAATCTCCCTCCCTTATCCGCCGCTGCAATCCCTCCCCACAAAATCTCGCTGCGCCGCGCGCTGTTTTAGGGTTTGAGCTCATGGCGGTGGAGGAGGCGAGCAGCAGCAGTGGCGGCGGTCGTGGTGGGGGTGGCGGTGGGGGTGGGGAGGAGGGGTTGTCCGGTTGCGGCGGTGGGTGGACGCGCGAGCAGGAGAAGGCGTTCGAGAACGCGCTGGCGACGGTGGGGGATGACGAGGAGGAAGGGGACGGGTTGTGGGAGAAGCTAGCGGAGGCCGTGGAGGGGAAGACGGCCGACGAGGTGAGGCGGCACTACGAGCTGCTGGTGGAGGACGTCGACGGCATCGAGGCCGGGCGGGTGCCGCTCCTGGTGTACGCCGGCGACGGGGGCGTCGAGGAGGGCTCTGCGGGAGGTGGGAAGAAGGGGGGTGGTGGGGGAGGAGGTGGAGGTGGAGGGGGGCATGGGGAGAAGGGGTCGGCTAAGTCCTCTGAGCAGGAGCGCCGGAAGGGGATCGCCTGGACGGAGGACGAGCACAGGTTAGCTTTGCCTTCGTTCCTATCTACCAAATTGCATTGCTGCTCTAGCCTAGACAATATTTGATGATTGCAGAAACTGGCTTCTGTTCGGAGCCTGTACAACTTCACTGTTTTATTGTGGATTAATCCGTCTAGTCATTGTAAATGGAAGTTGAAATTGAAATGCTCTGGGAATTTTGGAAATCGCTGTTTAGACAGTCTAGCAGCTTCTTTTGGTTGCAGAACTGCATACTTGTAGGTGTGTTGCTCTTCAGCTTTCTTTGCACTGGACAATTAGGTAGCTCCCTTTTCTATTTCTTGAATAAATGATTGCATAGGAGCTAGAATAGTAGTTTATTTAATCGTGAATTAGGTACCGCTTCTGTGTTGTTGGGAATTTTGCCGATTGGTTTGTCTTGTTATTGCAGCCTGTTTACGATTTTGGAAATTACTGCTTCAGACCCCAGGAAGTAGGCTTGTTGGTTTGTGTGTGCTAGGTTTTGTCCCGCATGGTTTTTTTATGGGTTTCACCACTTGGCAGTTTATGTTACATCCTGCATAGTTCTTCTCAGATGGAGCGGCTGATTACTTGTGCTGCATACTTGTTTTCAACTGGAAGTGGTTCATTGGAGATGTTGTTTCTTCCTTGCTAGTTTCGACAACTCCAGTAACTACTTAACTCAATCAATTTTTGAATTATAAACTGTTTTCTAACAATAACCTATTCACGTTACTTCTTATGGTGGATCCTATGCATTTCGAGCTACATCCCACTGATTTAGTTTTAGGTTTGTTTCTCATTTCTTCTTGCTGAAGGCTTGTTTAATTGATTCATCTTAGCATATTTCACCTTCCTCCTAAAAGGATGAGAAAATTCTGTTCATAGCACAATTCGTAAAATACAACTAAGCTTTTTCTCACTCTGCTTAATACCATAGCGCATCAGTTTTTTGTTTGAAAAATACCACCGAAAGACCAAAATAATTTTACTTCAATTGCAATGCAACAAGACCTACCTCTTACGCATTCCTGTTTGCTGGGGTTCCTCTGGCGCGTTCTCCTTCTCTTTGTTCAATCTGACACCTCCATTAGCTCATACATCATCTTTAATCACAAACCAACAGATCAAACAGATAGTTTATCAAATATCTTTGTCACCATTACAGAAATCTCCTATTTCATAGGTACAAATAAAAGAAAGAAAGCAAATCTGTCTGCTTGCATCTACTTTGATTTTCCGAACGCCAATGCTCAATCCCCTACATAGCTCCAGCAGTTCATGGAATACAAAATTAAACTTGGTCATTTGGCTTCAAAGTGGAGTGAAGAACGATGTTGTGCATGTGCGCCTTGGCTTCCAGCTAGAAGATCGATTAGCCATTGACCTGGGTTAACACGTGGTGAGCCAGCAGGCTAGCGTCACTGGCAAGCAACCATACGGCCACATCCACCAAGCGCGTTTGCTGTGTGCAGGTTGGAGGGACGGCAATCACCATGGACGTCGCTAAGCTTCGAGCTCACAGGAGTTGGTTGAGGGTGAGGCGGTGGCACCAGCAAGTGACCACACTGCCGCGTCCAGCAATCGCGAGCATACAGGGGAGGGGAATGGCGGCCACCACTAGCCCGTGCCTGCCGAGAATGACGAAACACAAGCAGGCCCCAGCAGCGGAAGAGGGGGTTAGATCAAGGGATTTGAGGATTTGGAGGAGATGGGGAATTATTGTTCAGTCAGGAACTTACAAGATGGGTTCGAATCATCTAGGCTCAATCTGAGGGACAATTTTGTCCAAATAAACTCCCGTTAGCTCAAAAGATGACGGTAGTGGTATTTCCCCTAGAAAAACCCACAACCTGTGGCATTATGAAGGTTTGTGCTATTTTCTGAATTTAATGGTCAGCGTGTGTCATGGACGAATTTTCCCTAAAAGGAGTTAGAGGAATCAGGACAATGGTAGCTTATAACTGATTTTTGTCCATCTTAAATTTATTTCAGCAAAATGAACATTTTGAACGCATTTGTTTCACATTTCATTTTTTTTTCCGTATTTGATATGCTAATTTTAGTTGAAATTTTCCTGCTAGCTTTAGACCGGAACAAGCTAGTACATGCTTGCTGTGCGCATATAATTGGTTTTTGTGTCTTTTAGACATAGTCCTGTTTTCATTTGCAACCTGTTTCTTCCATGATATTGTGGACAGTATTTCTGGTCCAAGGAGATAAAATTTTGATATCTTATTGGCATATTGGTAATATTGAATGTGTTTTATCAGTATATAAGGCAGTATGCTTGTCAGATCCCCATATAAAATGATGTGATTATCGTGTATTTTTGTCTGTTTGAATGGCTGAATGAGTGAAATAGACATAACATACCAAGATGATGCAGAGCATGAAAATACGTTTCAAGTAGAAGTAACCTGATGCCCTGATGGATGCTAATGTGTTGTTCGTTCATTGCCATGTATGCACATGCATGATATTGATTACAACTCAAGTGAAAGCATGGTTGTAAAAATGGCACAACTAACCTCCTTTTGTTCTGATGCATAAATTTGTAGCTATTACCCCTCTCTTCAGGATGAGAAATATCCAAAGTTGATTAATTCATGCAGACTGCCCTTTACTCATATGGTTATTGATGTGTCCTACCACTTGATTTTAATTTGCAGGCTGTTCCTTCTTGGACTTGAGAAGTACGGCAAAGGCGACTGGAGGAGTATCTCAAGAAACTTTGTGATCTCAAGGACACCCACCCAAGTAGCTAGTCATGCACAGAAGTATTTTATTCGCCTGAACTCAATGAACAGAGAGAGGCGGCGATCAAGTATACATGACATAACCAGCGTGAACAATGGAGATACATCTGCTGCTCAGGGGCCAATCACAGGTCAGCCAAATGGCCCATCAGCAAATCCTGGAAAATCCTCTAAGCAGTCTCTACAGCCAGCAAATGCGCCTCCAGGCGTCGATGCTTATGGTACGACAATTGGACAGCCAGTTGGTGGTCCTCTTGTGTCCGCAGTTGGCACTCCTGTTACACTTCCTGTTCCTGCTGCACCTCATATAGCCTATGGCATGCATGCCCCTGTCCCTGGAGCTGTAGTCCCTGGTGCCCCAGTAAACATGCCTCCAATGCCCTACCCCATGCCGCCACCAACATCTCATGGATGAGGGCTTTGAATACTACAGTTCTTCTAGACAAACTCATAATATCTGTCTTGTTTAGAGTTTCAATGCATGCTGTTATGTCTCAATAAAGCAATATCAATAAACTCTTGTACATTACAAATGGTTATTGAATGTAGCATTTTGAGGACATCCTGGACTGTATTTATCATCTTTGTTACGCCTGCACTTCGTTCCATCTTCAATGTACGCCTGCCACCCTGCCCCAGTCGTAAAATGGTTGGAATGCTGAATCTCCTTCAGCCCAGATGTAGTGGTTTATTATCTGAAAAGTAAATATCGAGTCAATACGTAATCATGAACATATGTAATGGTTCAGTAAGTATCCGACTATCTGATTCGTAATTATGAACAGATGTATTGGTTCACTACCTGATTCGTACTAGTAATGAACCTGGTGCAGGTACAAAGAGATCGAAACCTTGCCGTGCTGCTCTAACTCCATTTTTGTTGCACTGGTTATTTGCGTCACACTAATAATCATGGTGGTCGTACGTGACGTAATAACGTATTATGTCGTCAGTTTCGCTCTTATACATTTTTTTTTGTCTGACAAGTTTCTGCTTTTTAAGAGCGTGCCAACTATAGCAGAAAAAAAGAGGCAGCAAATCCTGGAAAATAGCAACGTTTTACGTTACATTCCGAGTCATTTCCATCCGTCACTTCCTGGTTTGGGAGGTGTTACCGTTACCATCCTAATTTAATTCCTCCTAATCAGTAATCACCCTTGTAATCAAAGCTTCTATGATTTAATCATTCGTGTGAAACCAATCGTAAAACCCCAATTTGGTTATTAGCATTACCACGATCCCATTGGCTTCGTGAGAGACGCGATTGCAAACCGAACGGTCATTTCCATCCGTTTTTATTGTTTTTTCCGCTCCCAACGGGCCGCGGCCCACGACATCAAGAAAGCTTCTCCCATCGGCCCAACTCCTCCTCCCGATCTCTTCTCTCTCTCTCTCTCTCTCTCTCAGGCCAAGCGCGACGAGGGGACGGCGACGCAAACCACAAGCCAGCGAGCAGCCGGCGACCACCGCGCCATCAACGGCGTTCGAGATTCCCCTGGAGATCGCCGTGGTGAGAACTCGCCAGGTATGCGTGTGCTCCTCTACCCTAAACCCTAGCCCGATCTCCTCCGGCCATCCCGCCTAGCGCGACCAGGTCTTCCATTCCCGCGCGCCTTTCCGCTGCGTCGAGTCGACGCCGCCTTCCTCAACCAGCACCGACCTCGGGCCGCCGCCGTCTGGTCGCTTTCCGCTGGATCGCTGCATGTTAGATCTGGGCATTCCAGTTCTTGAATTTTGTAAAACAATTTTGTTCTTGATGATATGATACTGATCAAGTGCGAATCCGCCACTTTGGCTCAGCTGCAAAACCCCTCACTCATTTCAAATAATCTGATGCTGCATTTTTACTGTAGTTGATTTACAGTTTTTTTAATGTGTCGACAAAGGATATTTTATATCAACAAAGGTTAGAGATTATGTCATATTTTCAAAATGCAGGAACATCTCTGTCAATATGATTTATCATTTGTTAGGCGATTGCAGCATCCATCAAGCTGCAACCCACTCAACACATCCGTATACCCTTTTTGTAGTCATCTGAATTTGATAACTCTAGAATGGTGAATAGTCATGTTAGATTGTGGTTCTTTTAAAAAAAAAAAGTTAGATTGTGGTTCACTGGTTTCAGTCTTAATATGCTCAAGCCAGAATGTACTTGATCATCCAAAATTCCACATAGTTTGATTTGTGGGTAACTTAATATTGTAAGTGAGATTCTTATCTAAAACTGTTGGATTACCATAGTACATGTCTTAATTTTGGATTTGGTAAATCACATAATTGTAACTTTGTAACGATTGAGCATGCTGGCGGTGTTGGTTCTTTTCATTTGGTTTTTTTAACTATATTGCCTACAAAATTTTACGGAAGCATTCCTGAATAAAGTTTATAACTATAGATATTCATTTTCTTATGATTTCAGCATGAATGCGCAAAGCAAGTTTCATAATTTGTCTGTCATGTTTCAGGATGAATGTAACTTATGAAGCCTACAAATCATTGATGTGATTTTAGCTTAGCTCAGATCAGGATTGTGGACTGTAAAGGTGAGCATTCGTGGAAGATTGTTTCTATCTCATTCAATTTTGAACAATCTCACACTGAATTTTCATGTGGAGGTAGTGTATATGCAATAATTCTAACAGTTTCTACCTATTTATTTATTTTTTTAAAACTACAATTGATTTATTTTCACCTTGCCTTTTTTCTTAACAGTGTAACAGCAAAGTGAGCTCCCTTTCCCAGAGAAGATTTTTTTGGTCATCTGTTCCCCTACAAAAAAAAAAAATCCCCCAAAGTGAACCAAGTCTTCGAAATCAAAAGAGAGCAGGAGGGGGCACCTACCCCTTCAAGCCCACGGCTACTTCCACCATCGGTCCATCGTCTCTCACACTCTCTCACTCTCTAAACAGCACACAAGGCAAAGCTGCGTGCTACGTGCGCGCGCATGGCTGATGCTAGGGGCTCCTCTTCTTCTTCCGGCGATGGCGGTGGCGGCGAGGGCAAGGGCGGAGCAGGCCATGGTGACTTTGTGGGGGGCGGCCAGCACAACTGGTACCATGGGATCCTTGGGGCCGTGCCGCCGCCCAACGTTGGGCGACAAAACATCGTGCACCATCAGTACCCTGCTGCTAGCTTGATCCAGCAGCACCACCAGTCGCCAACAATGCCGCTACCGATGGCGCAGCTCCCCTACGTGCCCCAATACACCGTGCTGCCTACGCCCGCCGTGCTCCCGTCGCACCACCACCACCACGGCCAGTCGCAGATATCTCAAGGTTAGTTCTCTCCTGCTCCACATACATGATACTCCTTCCGTCCCTAAATATTTGACGCTGTTGATTTTTTTAAACGTGTTTGACCGTTCGTCTTATTTAAAAACTTTTGTGAAATATGTAAAACTATATGTATAGATAAAAGGTACATTTAACAATAAATCAAATGATAGGAAAAGAATTAATAATTATTTAAATTTTTTAAATAAGACGAACGGTCAAACATGCTTAAAAAATTCAACGACGTCGAACATTTAGAGACGGAGGGAGTACATCTTAATTTTCTCATGGCTGAATTTGGCACGACAGATCTTTTCCCCCATAGGGTTTTTTTCTAGGTCGTTCTAGGGTTACTTATGTGCACGCAGAGATCTGTGTGTTTTCTCATGGCTCATGCTACCTAGATGTGAGACCCGGTCTTGCATTTCTTGCCCTCGTCAGTGTTATTATTCCTGCCAACACTTGATGCTTCATGCTGTTTATTCTTTAGTTCCTTCTCGCTTGTCTCCCAATATGACCTATCATTAATAATTTTGTTTGATCGTTCTTCAGAAAACTTCCAAGACTGGGTTCCCTCCAACAATGTTGCAGCTCCGCATGTTCCCAGCGCTTTTCAGGATTGGAGGCAAATGTGCAATGGGTCGGCATTCATGCCTTTTGGCCAAACTGCTGCCAATAGCAATGTTTTTTACCAGAATCTGACCTTCAATTCATGGACTAGCAATAACATGCCGAGGAACCCTGTCTACACTAGTTTCCACCCTGCTGCAATTGAGGATCACCATGCTCCTCTATTCCATAGCAACAATCATGACATAGACCCAGGTACATATATATGCACGCATGCATGGTCTTTGACAAATATTAAATAGAATATGTACATGGATTGATATTCTGTGCAATTATATATAGAGGGTTAGAAAAGGGACATTACTACATTAGGGTAAACCCTCAGGGCTACCAACAACCCTGGGAGAGTAGGATAAAGTGAGTGTTTATGCAAAGTGTGGAATGGGGATTTGAAGTAGAAAACTGTAGTGGTTGTAAACGGTTTGTCTCATAAACCACTTACCCTATTTAGATTAGTTGAATACGTAATTGATATTTAAGATGATTGTTCCTGCTCTACCAATATGAACTTCGCACTGTCTCGTGCGAGTCGTTAAACAAAAAGATATTTAAGATGATTGTGCTATAAGTAAAGGGGATATATAGGTTATTTCCTTTGAAGATTTAAGGGCATCCACAATGTAGAAATTGAGGGGGTCATAAGCTAGACCCTTAAGTTCTACATATACATTGTGGAGATGGTTCTTACAGAGTTTTTGGGAAACCGACACTTGCATGGAGTTGACATCGCCGGAGCTCCACCCGCAAAAGCCACCTCACCTGCCACCGCCGGAGGTCTGCTCACGAACACAGCCCCTGCCACCGTGTCACAGATCCATGCGAGATGCCGCCGTCGCCAAATCTACCGCTGCTGTGGCCTTCTTCCGCGAGCACCTCCACCATCAGATCCGTGTGCGTTCGCGAGGGCCACCATCACCGCTGCCAGATCCGCCCGCGGCCTCCTCTCTCATTTGTACGGTGGCTTGGTGTTTTGGCTTGTTGGGAAAAGGAAGCTGGGGGAGAAACGAGAGAGGAAGAGAAAAGTGGTGGCTGGGATGGTAAATATTATTGTATTGAAATATGGGGCCCAACTTAATAACTCTTCTTGCTATGTACATCATAATGTTGGATCGCGCTCCTCTGACGTAAAGTCAGAGGGACGTGGGTCACTGACGTGTGGGCCCAACCTTTGTGGGTCCTACATGTCAGTGACAAAGTCCCTCTGACTTTACGTCAGAGGAGACTCATCCCATGATGTTATACTTTAGTTGGGCCCATTTGGGACCCACCATAAGGCCAAGGCTGCGTTGGATTTAACATTTGGAGATGGATTTTCTACCGTATGCAAAATAAGACGGGCTATTAGCGCATGATTATTTGAGTATTTATTATTACAAACTTGAAAATAGATTTATTTATTTTTTTAAAGAAACTTTTATATATATAATTTTTGCAAAAAAATGTACCTTAGCAGTTTGGGAAGCATGCTAACAAAAAAGGGGAAGTTGTAATTTAAAGTTAGAGGTAAGGAGGCCTTAAGCCATATATACACACATTGTATTTATTAATTCACCATGCATTTCATGTAAGTATGCAAATATATATGGGGAAACTATTTTGATCCCTTGAGGATCCCCTATATGGCTGTGTGCTACTACTTTTATGCATTGCCTCACTCTAAGCATCTTATTATGTGCAGGCTTTTAGGCTAACTTTTTTCTTTTTTTTTGGAGATAGGCTTTCAGACTAACTTCAGGATGGATCAAGCATTTGTACCTGCTTCTTCACCTTTTCCACCGGTGTCATCATCATCCCATAGTTTCTCCTCAGCTAAAATTTCAAATGGACCAACATATACTAAGAAAGCCAAGAAATCAAATGTAAAAGTAAGACTCTTTTAGAACTCGTTGATAGATTTCGGGTTCATATGAGCAGTCCTAATGTGAGATTTCTACAGGATCCACCAATTGTCTTCAGAAGGAGCGATATGGAGAGCGAAAAAAACGATGATAATCCAGATCAAACTCCGGTTAGTGAGCCTCCAAGCATGAATCAGAACGGTGAAAATCTTATTATTGTAAGTAACACAATGCCATTCATCTTGAATGCTACTATTCTCTATTAGTACATGAATGCATTTTTAACTGTTCCATTATTGGTAGATTAAAAGTATCATTAACAATTGGTAGATTAAAAGTATCAGTAACAATTTCATTACTTTTTAGGATAATGGCAACTATTCCACAATTTTTTAACTAAATGATTCTACCTTTAGCAAGGAGGATTAGATTGACTTCAATCAATTCGTTCTGCATGTACATCATTATAGTACGCAGTCTTCCCGGGGACACTAACTTAAATCTGAACTAACTCTGAACTTCCAAGCAGAGATTCAACTGTAGAGAATACCGTGTTATCTTGCGCAAGGAGTTAACAAACAGTGATGTTGGTAATATTGGAAGAATCGTGATGCCAAAGGTAAAATCTTGTATATTCTCTTAATTAAGTGACATCAACATATTATATTCTACAACAGATACTGTTCTAGCACGAACCACACAACTACTGTGCGATATATTTAGTTATGAAGTCTTGAGAGTTGAGTGTGATTTTATTTCCTTCCAAATTTTGTAGAGGGATGCAGAGGCTCATCTTCCAGCATTGCATCAAAGGGAAGGTGTGACGCTGAAAATGGATGACTTCAAGTTTGAAACTACATGGAATTTTAAGTATAGGTAATCCGATCATAATATCATATTACTAGTCTAGGGAATTGTGTACAGATCACCAGCTGAAGTTCGAATATTATGTCTGCAATGATGTAGTAACACTATGATCTAATTCTATCCTATTGTGAGAAAGTACTTTAAATTATATCAAGTGCACGTGACATCATTTCTTCCATGTAACCCAATAATTATAAAGAAAATCTTAAACGTAGAATAAGATAGATTATGCTGTTATCTATTGGTTTACAAATATACAAACTCAAATGTGATCTATACATGGAAAAAAAATCAGACTATGTAAAGTGCAATCGCATTTATAGTCTAGATAATATGTCAATCTGCTTCTATCTCTCTAGATAAAATTTGACCTTCACATGTTTGTGGAGCAATAGATGATTGTACAATAATCTTCTTTGTTAGTTTTTTTTCTTCAAAGTTTTTCGTAAATCGTAATTATCTGGGTCACATGAGAGAAACGCGAACATATATGGCTTATAATCTGCGTCACATATTACTGATATAATTGGAGATACCTTTCAGGTTCTGGCCCAACAACAAGAGCAGAATGTATGTCTTGGAAAGCACCGGTACGTTTAAACACTGAAGCATATACTTTTGGATTTTTCTAAGCTTGTACTGAACTTGATGGATTGCTCTCTTCAGGTGGTTTTGTGAAGCATCACGGTCTCCAGACAGGCGACATATTCATCATTTACAAAAGCTCGGAGTCTGGGAAATTTGTATGTCGATCATAACCACAATTCCTTATTCATCATTTACAACCTATTGGATTTCTTGTTTCCACACATGGCTAATCTTTTCAAATGTATTTCCTAAAGTTGTATTACTGTTGTATATGATATAGTATGTTGCCTTATGCCTCTTTTGAAGGTTGTTCGTGGGGAGAAGGCCATTAAGCCGAATGCCATCATGCCTGTTGTGGACTGCAGCTGCAAAAATGAACTCAACAAAAGCGAAGAATGCGGGTTCACCATCAGCCTACAGACCAAGAAAACCTGATGGAATGGCAGCTTCAGGTCTTGACTTAAGATCAGCATAAGAGAGCCTTATTAGAAGGCAATGCATGTTGTCATGTTATTGAAGAAATGTGATAATGCTCCACAGTTTTTAACTTTGTAGATAAAAATGCAAGATTGTAAATTATTATTTAACAATCCTTATTTTTGACAAATAATGGTCCACATTAGAGATTGCAACAGAGAATTAGCTAGAAACTCTCTTTAACTCATACATGAAACTCTCAAGGCCATGAATACACCATCTTATACTTGCAACATACAGAGCCTATATAGCAGTTCCATACTTCGCAAGTCGTTAATGACAAAACATATTCCTCCGTCAAAAAAAAAGACAAACCCTATGTTTCCGTGTCCAATGTTTAACTGTCGTCTTATATGAAACTTTTTTATAATTAGTATTTTCATTGTTGTTAGATGATAAAACATGATTAATACTTTATGCGTGACTTGTCTTTTTAATTTTTTTCATATTTTTTTAAATAAGACGGACGGTCAAACGTTGGACACGGAAACCTAGAGATTTTCTTTTTTTTTAGGACGGATGGAGTAGATGCATTCATAATAATCTAACAATATATATTTTGTATCCTATATCATACAACATCATCATCCATCTTGAAGTCTAGGTCTTTTTTTTTTGTAAAATGGGTTTTTATAACTGAAAAAGGGATTTATAAAATTAATTTAAGAGTGTGCCAACTATATATAGCAAAAAAAAAGCAAATCCTGTAAATAAGATAACTGGCCCCATCCTTGATGATCTCTCTGGTCTAGGTGAGCTCCGTGCCATTTACTTCCACAACGTACGGAGAATCCGACGGTGAGGACTACAACGGTGATAGAAGCGGCCCCGGTGCCGGAGAGGTGGCCGACGAAGGTGTGCGGGATGCCGAGCCGACACCTCACACAAGCTTTTGTATGGAGGCCTGGAGAGAGGGGGGAGAAGTAGAAGAAGATTGGGCCAGTGACATTTGGGTCACACGCTGACTCAGCCGCCACGTCAGCTAAAACCGCTCTTAATACTGTATTTAGACCTAATGTGACCTGGTTTTATAAGATTAGAGATATGTTATATCTTACATTCTGGTTCAAAGACGTTTTTAAAACATGACGATAACTCGATAAGAGATCTCAAAGTGAACTTTTTCCTCCTCCTAGTCATCCTTCTAAGACTGCATTCGGTATAGGAAGTTCCCAACCCTTCTCCCTCGTTTTCCGCGCGCATGCTTTTCAAACTAATAAACGGTGTATTTTTACGAAAGTTGCTTAATAAAACATATCGATCTATTTTTTAAAAAAAATTAGCTAATATTTAATTAATCACACGTTAAACGCTGCTCCATTTTATGTGCTAGGGGATGAGGGTTCCCAACACTCCCTCCCGAACGTAGCCTAAATGTGGTCTACGACTCTACATAGTGGGCCCCCACAAATTCCATGGCCCATCAACTTTTGGCCCAGAATAGGCAATGGCCCAGTGATGCTACCGATGAAGCGATCCGACGCGCCCGCATTCCCCACGCTGCTCCCTATTCCCCATTCCCCCCACGCGACAGTGGAGACGACAAGTGAAGCGATCGCCACAAGCCGCCATCCGCAGCGCCGACTCCGACGCCGGACGCCGGGCGCCGCGTCGGCGCCGAGACGCTCACGCCGGCCGGCCATCACGGTATAGCCACCACCGTGTCCGGCATCCGGCCAGGCGGCGCAGGCGGCAGGGGAAGGCAATGCTCTATATACTTTCTCTCCATTTCTTTCTTATATTTTAATCAGTGTAAAACAGTAGTAGGATTTGCTGCGTTCTCTGTGACTGTGATTATATTAACGGCGATTGTTTTCTTCAGATTTCAGAAAGCCTGAGTTTGGTTGGTATTGTTGCGCGAAGATAAACAGGAAAGAAAGTGAGATCAGGGAACAAGTGTCTAAGGAGAAAGTGGTATGCCCTATTATATGGCTGAAAATTATCTCATCTAATAGTTTTATTGTATTCTTAGAACTCCAACTGAAACCTTAGAGACTAACAATGGTTACGGGCTTACGGCAAGCTATCAAGGAATTATTAGATAAATTAAGGATACAATCATACAAACTACGGTGATTTGCTAGTTCAACATAATTATTGGTGATATGTTTGAAATAAATTAGGGAATGATGTAATCATCGGTAATTTGGATGTTTATACTAAGGGCTTTAAGTGTTCATTGATACTTCCTCCGTCCCAATATAAGTGCAATTTTGCACTATTCACCTCCAATGTTTGACCATTCGTTTTATTTAAAAAATTTTTATGATTACTATTTTTATTGTTATTAGATGATAAAACATGAATAGTACTTTATGTGTGACTAACTTTTTTTAATTTTTTCATAAAATTTTCAAATAAGACGGACGGTCAAACGTTAGACACGGATTTTCATTGCTGCACTTATTTTGGGACGGATGTAGTAATTGTTATTATTTAGATGTTTATACTAAGGGTTTTCGTGTTAATATTTAGAAATGTAGACCTAGTTTGTCACCTAATTATTTGTTTCTCAAAAAGGATAATTGGTTTATTTTTCACTCGCCTTGCCTTATTTTTATCAGTGTGAAGACGAGGCGAGCTCCCTTTTGGGAGAAGATTCCTTTTTAGGCATATGCTTCCCTACAAAACTTCCCCAAAGTGAACCTGGAGGAGATTTTTTTTTTGGCGAGAGAGAGAGAGTGGGAGGGGCACCTACCCCTTCAAGCCCACGACCACGGCCGCCGCCTCTTCTTGTGCACAAGGGGACGTTGTGTGCTTCGTGCACACGCATGGCCGACACGAGAGGCTCCACTTCCTCTGGCGGCGGCGATGACAGGGGCAGAGAAGGCCACGATGACTTCACAGGGGGCGGCCAATACAACAGGTACCATAGGATCCTTGAGGCCGTGCCGTCACCCCTTGTTAGGCGTGAGAATGGTGTGCATCATCAGTACCCCACTGGCCTAATCCACCACCCGTCGTCGACAATGCCGGTGGCGCCATGCTCCTACGTGCCCCGGTACACCATGGTGCCAACATCCGCCATGCTCCCGCTGCAGCACCACCACCGCCAATTGCAGATATCTCAAGGTTAGTCTTCTCCTAACCGCCATATACATCTTGTTGCACCACGATCATCTGCACTTGTTGAATTCAGCACGAAGATATTTTCCCCATAGGGCTTCGTCTAGGTCAGTCTAGGGTTTATTGTGCATGTGGGGCCTATGTTTTTTCATGGTTCCTGCTACCTACATATAAGATCCGGTGTCTCTCTTCCCTTGCCACTGTTCCTTGCATGTCAGGTAGGGTTTCTGTCTCATTAGAATCACGCATGTTCTTGTGAGCATAAAAATCATTCTACAGTTTGAGATCCACTGCAAGTCTGCAACAACATGGTAACTAGGATCTTCAATGTAATTCATGTATGTTATACATCATCTTGCATTTCTTATGGTCAGTGACGACATATATAGATAGCAATTATGTACAGCATATATATACCATCTTGCATCTCTTGCTCTGGTCAGTGTTACTATTCCTGCTTATTCTTTAATTCCTTATCGTCTTGTGTCCTTATATGTTATTTCATCAGTTTTGTTTGATTTTTCTTCAGAAAACTTCCAAGACCGAGTTCCCTCCAATAATGTTGCAGCTCCGCATCTTCCTAGCAATTTTCAGGATTTGAGGCCAATGTGCAATGGGCCGCCATTCATGTCTTATGGCCAGACTGCTTCCAATAGAAATGTTCTTTATCAGAATCTGACGCCATACTCCTTCAATGCATGGGCTAGCAATAACATGCCGAGGAACCCTGTCTACACTAGTTACCACCCTACTGCAATTGAGGATCCCCATGCTACTCCATTCCACATCAACAATCATGACACAGACCAAGGTTATATACATGCATGCATGGCCTTTGATGAACATAGTACTTAGTGGTTGTAAAAGGTTTATCTCCTTTACTAGTAGCCCTATTTAGATTAGTTCACTACTAGAAAAATGATTTTCGCAGACGGGGCCCATTTCAGTATTTCACTAAGCAGGAGGGCCAAAATTTTCCTCCCAAATGGCCGCCTGCAATGTTGTGGGGGGGGGGGGGGGTGGATGGCCGTCCACCTAACATAAAGGGTTATTTCCTTTAGAAGATTTAAGAGTAGATTTCAGAGGGCAATGCATTGATTAGTCCACCATGAATTGATTATTTCACAATGCATTTCATCCAAGTGTGCAACTATATGGATGTCAGTGTTACTACTACTTATGGGGTGGATGGCCGTCCACCTAACATAAAGGGTTATTTCCTTTGGAAGATTTAAGAGTAGATTTCAGAGGGCAATGCATTGATTAGTCCACCATGAATTGATTATTTCACAATGCATTTCATCCAAGTGTGCAACTATATGGATGTCAGTGTTACTACTACTTATGCATTTCCTCACCTCTGAGCATCTTATTGTGCAGGTTTCTTCACCGTTTCTACTAGCTTCAGGGTGGATCAATCATTTGTACATGCTCCTTCACCCTTTCCACCAGTGTCTTCATCATCCCGCAGTTTCTCTTCAGCTCAAATTTCAAATGGACCGATAGACGCTAAGAAAGCCAAGAAATCAGATATAAAAGTAAGACTCTTCTAGAGCATGTTGATATATTCTGGGTTCACATGAGCAGTCCTGACATGAGATTTCTACAGGATCAACCAATTGTTTTAAGAAGAAGTGATACGGAGAGTGAAAAAAATGATGAACTAGATCAAACTCCGGCTAGTGAGCCTTCAAGCATGAGTCATAACAGTGCAAATTCGACTATTGTAAGTAACATGATGCCTTGGTGATGATGGCATCCATATATCCTGAATACTACTATTCTCTATTTGGTACATAAATAAATGCATTTTGTAACTTGATAACTTAATTGTTCCATTGATAGATTAAAAGTTGCAGGAACAATTTCATTATTATTTTTAATTAGGATAATGGCAACTATTCCGCAATTTTCCAACTAACTGCAATCATTAGTACCATAGTTTAGTAGTCAGATCTGAACCACCTATACAATCATTGTTGACTGCAGTTTACATTGACTTCAATCAATTTGTTCTGCATGTATCTTGTTAATTAGACTGCTCTTGTGAGAGCCTTGCTCTGTATATGTAAATTTTGCTTCTATCATAATAGAACAGAGGACTTCTCCCACACCCACTTTGGAAGGGACATTAACTTCAAACTGAACTAACTCTGAATTTTCTAGCAGAGATTCAACTGTAGAGAATACCGTGTTATCTTGCGCAAGGAGTTGACAAATAGTGATGTTGGTAATATTGGAAGAATTGTGATGCCAAAGGTAAAATATTGTATATTCTCACATTAATATATTATATCTACAACAAATACAGTTCTAGCATGATCCACATAACTACGGTGCAATATATTTAGTTACGAGTCTTGAGACTTGAGAGTCGAGTGTAATTTTATTATCTTCAAATTTTGTAGAGGGATGCAGAGGCTCATCTTCCAGCATTGCATCAAAGGGAAGGTGTGATGCTGAAAATGGATGACTTCAAGCTTGAAACTACTTGGAATTTTAAGTACAGGTAATCTTATCATAATATCATATTACTAGTCTAGCAGAGTTGTGTGCAGCACCAGATCAAGTTCGAATATTATGTAATGTGGTACAGTGTTAGAGAGTTGGTATATCTGCCTATTACTCCCTCCGTTTTTTAATAGATGACACCGTTGACTTTTTCTCACATGTTTGACCATTCGTCTTATTCAAAAATTTTATGCAAATGTATAAGATATAAATCACACTTAAAGTACTATGAGTGATAAAACAACTCATAACAAAATAAATTATAATTACGTAAATTTTTCGAATAAGATGAATGGTCAAACATGTGAGAAAAAGTCAACGGCGTCATCTATTAAAAAACGGAGGTAGTATTATCTAATTCAATCCTATCTTGAGAAAGTATTTTACATTATCAAGTGCATGTGGCCTCATTTCAGCATGCAATCCAAATAGTTATAAATAATCTTAAACATAGAATAGAATATATAATGGTGTTGTCTATCGGTGCACAGATATGCAATTTGATCTACGCATAGAGAAACAGTACAGCAAATCAGACTATGGAAAGTGCAATCACATTTTTAGTTGACTTTGTTAATCTGTTTCTCTCTCTGTAGATAAAAATTTGACCTTTACAAACAAGCAATAGGTGATACAATCATCTGCGTTGTCACTTTTTTTTTTCAAAATTTTTCGTAATTATTTGGGTCACATGCGAGAAACACAAACATATATGGCTTGTAATCCGCTACATATTACTCATAGGAGATACCTTTCAGGTTCTGGCCCAACAACAAGAGCAGAATGTATGTCTTGGAAAGCACGGGTACGTTTAAACATTGAAACATATACTTTTGGATTTTTCTTAGTTTGTACTGGAGCTGATGAATTGCTCTCTTTAGGTGGCTTTGTGAAGCAGCATGGTCTCCAGACAGGGGACATATTCATCATCTACAAAAGCTCGGAGTCTGAGAAATTAGTACGTCGATCGTAACCCGAATTCCTTTTGTCACCCCCATAATCTATTGGATTTCTGGTTTCTACATATGGCTAATCTTTATGAGAAAATCCAAGAAATGTATAGATATTTTCCTGAAGTTGTATTGCTGATATTTCCATATATGTTGCCTTATGCCTCTACTGTGCTGGCTCTTTTGAAGGTTGTTCGTGGGGAGAAGGCCATTAAGCCGAATGTCATCATGCCTATTGTGGACTGCAGCTGCAAAAATGATCTCAACAACAGCGAAGAATGCGGGTTCGCTATCAGCCTGCTGACTAAGAAAACCTGATGTGGAATGGCAGCTTCATGTCTTGAGACCATCATCTGAAAGCCTCATTACAAGGCAATGCATTTTTGTTATTGGAGAATGTGTTGCCCCACACTTTTAACTTCATAGATAAAAGTACAAGACTATGGATTATTATTTAGTAACTCTTTTTTTTTCCAAATAATAGTCCACATCAGAGATTGCAACAGCGAAATAGATAGAAACTACCTTTAACTCATAGCTGAAAGTCTTAAAGCCATCGCCATCGGTAGTAGCTTGTGTTGTACCTTTAACAGTTTGTTGCAGAGCAACCGATGGTTTCGTTTATATTGCTGTTGTGCTGTGGGATTATTACTTCTGAAGTTGCTGAAGTTTCTGGAGAAAGATGAAAATTTGCTTTGGTAACATGGAGCCATGGAGGTAACTAGGTAAGAACAATTGTAATCAGAGAAGGTGATCACTATTTTAGACAGCTAATGTTGTGATTGGACTTGGCTGTCGTCTGCTAGATCCTTTCGATTCAACAGGATGGATTGTGATTTTAGGGAGTGTTGGTGTGACGACCTAAGTGCACCCTATTTTAACTTGAGCTTCATAGGCACAAACTAAAGCATAGGATCAAAAGTATCGTGTGAAGACAACATAGTGAAACATAGAGCTTCAGTGTTTAAACATCTATCATCATAGAGCCTATGACTGGTTACAATTTGCTTGTCACCTTTACAAGAAGAAGTTTGCTTCGGTTTCTGTAAGATCCCTATGTGAACCATATCATATACATTTCTTTTCACTGTCTCTTTTTTAAAGAGTATACTGCTCTTCCTGATTTAGTAATGTGCTACATAGACTTTCCCTAGGGAAAAAGCTAGATTGACAATGAGAAGAGCTGAAGTGGAGGGTTTTTTTTTTTAACAATGACAGAGGCACTGCCTTATTTATTTATTTATTTATTTTTTTAAAAAAAAGCTAAGCTAGATTGACAATGAGAAGAGCTGAAGTGAAGGTTTTTTTTTTGTTTTTTAGAAACAATGACAGAGGCACTGCCTTATTTAAAAAAAAAGGCTAGACACTGGGGAAGTACCAATGTCGAATTTATTAAAAAAGGGGATGAGCGAGTCCGGCCAGAGTCAAACGCAGGTCGCGGAGAGCACAACGGCTGCACCATGGCATCTGCGCTACGTGCAGTCTATTTCATTGATAAAGAAGAGATACACATCGACCCTAGAAAGGTTCAAACCGAAAACACCATCGTACAAACACCTCAATCTCATACCCTAAAGCTCCACTAAACACCTGAAAACACCAAAGCTGGATGGAGTTTCATGATTAGCTTTGGCAAAATGGTAATCCTCTAGAAGAAACAAAGCCCAAGGCTAGAGTCCTAGGATCAACACTAGATGGACATCAAGTCTCAGTCAAAATTCGCCTAAAAAAATTATCTTCCTACAAGGCTTGTAATAAATATGGTGGTGGCTAAGGGAGTTGATAGTGGAGGCGGTTGCAAGTTAGCCAGGCGTTTTGGAGGGGCGTGTTCCAGCGATGTGCAGCCATAGAGTCCACCGTGCTATGACACTTGTCACTGAGATGGCTAGGCGGAGCGGCGGCAACCCTAGGTAAAGCAATGACCGAAGAATATTTGAGGTTTTATCTTCTAGCCTTGTTTTTATTGTTATTTTATTGTGTTGTTCCTTAGTTATGAGACATGGAGTCTAAGTATTCCTATAACTTCTAACTGCGTATTCCCACTTATAGGTATAGAAGCCGTATATATAAAAAAATCATCTGTATAGGTAGTTGGATGTGAAAACGATAATGAGTGAAGTTGTCATGAAAACCAAATCCTATGTTACATTTCTTTTTTTTTCCAAGTAATTAACAATAAATTTTAGAAGTAAAAGTAAAAACGTTGGGATTAACATCTGATTATACAGGTTCGCACCTAAACGGTTGTTTGGATATGCAGGACTATTCTGACATGACTTTGTTTTTGGACCATGGCGCCTCACCAGCTGTTTCAAGAGCTGAAGGAGGAAAAAAAAATCTAGTGCATGGCCATCCAAATCAACCATCTGAGTGATCCGATTCGTTTGATCAGCATGGCAAAGTATGCAATCATATGGCCTATTAGCCACACAAACCTGGCCTGACAACGACTATGCCGATCGAATGTATGACACTCTCACTCTCCAACCGCAACTACTTCCTCCTTCCTCTCAAAATATAAAATATAAGAGATTTAGTCCAGATTCGTAGTGCTAGAAAGTGTCCTATCTATTTAAAATCTCTTATATTTTAAGAGGGTGGGAGTATCTTCCTGTGCATGGCTTCCTCCAAAATCGCCTAAAGATTTCTTTTTCAGTGATAACTCACCCAAACTTTCTCATGTACAACAGCGAACAGTTTCAGAACTTCAGATAAGTATAGCTGTCTTTACGCATCCAAAATCACTCACTCCATCTATGGTGCGTACTAACAACAGTATAGATCACTAGGCCCCTGTTTGAGACAGTGTTTCCCAAACCACCGGGTCCGGGGTTATCGCTCCCTGGCGGTAAGCACCGCGGTAACCGTAGCAAACCGTACGAAACCATGTAAAATTTATCAAAATTTTAAATTATTTCTTTAATTTATTTGAATTTAAGGAGGTTATCGCGGTTTTCCTTTTACCGTACCCCGCGATAACCGCACAGTTACCGGCGGTTTTGCAAACCCTGGTTTGAGATAGCTTTTTCTCCTGATTATTAGTGCGGATTGTTTATTTGACCAACGCGATAAACTCTCGAATGGATGGTCTAATCAATGCAGTAGAAAAAGTTATTTGAGAAATCGTATTTTTCCAAGAGTGGAGCAGATAATCCATAGCAAAAAAAAGAAAACCCTGAGAAAAATATCTATAAAGAACAGTGTAGAGATTATGGGTATCATATACCCACATGGCTGCACTATCCGACTGACTATATGGGATAGATCATATGAATAGAATATGTATAGGATTAGGACTTGGGTGTTATATTTATTTGTGTATCAAGGAAACATGTTCTTAGTTTGGTACGATTGTAAAGTAGTTATAGAAATGTAAATTATCTTGTAAACTTGCCTCCTCTGACTATATAAGGAAGGCAGGGTGTCCCTTTAGGGCATAACCACACTGAAGATCATCAGATTAATACTACAATCGGCGGATTCAATCTCCAAACAGGAGTAGGGTAGGTCTGAACCTATCTAAACTCTTAGTCTCATAACCCATCCACTTTTTTCTTGTGCGTTACCCTTTTCATATTGCCGAATTATAGTTTCGATAAACAGGGTGCCATTTGTGGTACCGTCCAGTGTAACGTCCACTTTAGTCTGAAGATTAGCACATCAATTTTTGAACAGTTTTCAGATTGGCATCTGCATATCTGATATATATGGATGATACGATGAGTTTTTTGAGTCACCATTTATAATTTCACCTTGAGCCGTGAGTGACACTACAACACAGGCTCACGAGGAGCTCTGCCGAACGCACCAGAGGCCTCGACGGCTACAGATCACCCTAAAAATTCCCGGCGACGGCGACAAGCCCTAGCTAGGCCGGCGGTGGTGGGGACGACGGCGACGCTTTAGCTGATGCTTCTCGGCAGCAACTTCACACTACCACATTTCCTGCACTGGCTCTGCTTATCCCTGCAAATGCCTCGTGATCTGCTGCCTCTGCTGGTTCACTGCACTTCCACTCCTCCCGTCGCTTTCAGCATGATAGGTTAACGCAAGAACACAACAAGAACTGCAGATGACACTGCATTCTGCATATTTTACATTGTATACAGTTGTGGTGGTGAGTGCTGGCATGAGGACCACTGGTAGCTCAGCTCTAGGCTCTGTTCATGCAGAAAGATATGTAAAAGAAATTTCTGAAAATTATCAGATGGTGGTTGTGTGGTCGCCATAACAGTGCTCCTCTGATGTTTGTCAAGTGCAAAGCCCTGCTCTTGCATAGTTTAGTGATCATAATTGAAGCCTAGGGCAGCAGCTAAGTGTGCCTACTGACCTTAAGCAAAGACTTGTCCATGGCACAGGTGTTACTACCAGGGATGATCAGGGTGTCTGAAGTTGCAATAACAATTAGGATTTGTGTGGCATCTTGTGGTATAGGGGTAGTAGGATTAGTAGTAGCCTTTACAGATTTAAGTGCAAGTTCCAGTCATGTTGGATAATGGAGTTTGTGAGGACTAGCCAGGAGTGATAGGATAATTCATGAGAATGAATTCAGGCCTGGAAATCTGGTGTGTAAGCTAGCCGATTGTAGATGACTGTGACAAAGAAAAAATGTGATGAGACAGTAAAAAGCAGATTAATTTGGAACTTGTAGCTGCCTTTCACGCAACGCAATATATACAATGTTCTGCCTTACCAAATCACAATCATTCAGTTGTTCTTGTAGCAAGGATGGTTCAGTTTCATGGCCCTTTCGGCAGTGCGATGCGAGGAACCATGCCATGCCGATGAAGTGGTTCAGATGCCACTTTCAGTAGCCATTATGAACAAATACTCATATCAGCCTCATTTCAGAAGTAACTGGATTGAATGTGGACAGAAGTGGTTAAACAATAATACTAACATAGAGAGCATATATCAGCTGATGAGAAGCATCATATACAAATACATATACTCCTATAATCTTCAAAATATATTTTGTCAAGTTAACATCATTGATGCACTTTATGAGGTATCAGGTAATAATAATCAGTACTCCAGGAAGATGATGACTTAAACTACTGACCAGTATTACTAGTATTACTACTACTTCAACAGATCAGGAATTGATTCTGCTTATGTCATACTGAAAGCAATACTGCACGGTTTTCAGAGCAAAGTACGCATATACAAGTACAGGTACTGATAGCAACAGAAAATCTCGACATTACTCTGAAAAAAATGCTCTCCGGGCATCATATGTCAAGATCGACAGAAATGTTCCATTGGTGTCATCTCAGAGAGTTGCAGCCTTTACATTTCAAGAAAGTCTTTGGTCCTCTGCAGTTCAATGATTTTTCACCACTTAGGATTTCTTCGTCGCTGCATATTGAAGGACTGAAGGAATCAAGGAATAGTTTGTGAGAAAGGTTCACATCAAAAAAATCAATTCTTTCCTGACCATTATGAGTTGTATATATGCAAACATGGACCATTATATATGTGGGGTTTTTTTCTCCTCATTATTAGCACCCTATGCATCTAAGATTTGTTACTCAAATGAGTTGTTGGTTATCCATTTCAAACAGTGAGCAAATAGATAGCAACATTAGAACAGTGGACCAATTTGGTGGCATGGTCATTGACCTGTGGCTGACATTTAAACAACACAGCCACAATGTGGCATCCAAACAGTATAGATATAATCACAAGCACACCCACTACCCACCAGAATTAACTCCATAGGAACTTTGGACAATTAGCACTGTTATAATCAGTAAAAGAGCTGTAGGAAAAGGAAAGGAGGAGAAAGAGAAAGCTAAGAACAAAATGCCAGGCCACCACAGCTGATAAAGGAGAGCCTAACAACAAAGTACCAATTCAAAAACCATCACTTCAGCACATTAAGGTCATCTGTCTAGCAGCTTCCATAGCACCACCATCCACCATCCATCCATTCATTCTGGAACCTCCACATCCTGCAAATTCCAAGATGGATGGAAACAAAATCGTCAATTTGATGGTCCTGCCCACTTGTCAATGACACATGTCACAATAGGAATCTTGTTTTCATGGAAAAACAGTCGAATTTGAAATTTCAGAACTCCCAAGTGACTGAAAATTATGCTGGTTCAAACACAATCAAAAGGAGTTATTAGTCTACATCCAACCATTGGTAACTGCATGTGCTTTCTGATCTGTACAGTTCCTATTCGAAGCAAAGAACCTATAAAAAAAAGGAAGATGCTTGTAACTCAAGGTGCTTCTTTAGTTCTTCTTTTTCAACATAAAGGGTGCCATTACCCTGTATTCAGTGAACTACTGAAGATCCAGAAATTCAGAAACAAAATTTACCCACAGTCAAAACTAAAGGTCAGATCAACGTGGAAATAATCAAACTTTAGATGTGATGATCCACGAGTTAGATCCTAATGGCACCGAAAGGGAAAGAAGTGGGCCGGACTGCGAGTGCCGAAGCCGACCATTTCCTTTTCTTTCTTACTTAAAGTTACAACGCCAACAGCTTAAGCGGCAACCGACCGAGCACGCGCACACGACAGGTCATGCCGGGTAAGCATCAACGAATTAATCATGGATTAACTGATCATTACTGTTTAATTTGAGTTTTAAGCTTCTAAAATAATTGTGTTTTTACCAAAAACAACAACAAATGGTTTTTCGCAAATACGTAAAGATTGCACGTCTATATATTAGAAGAGATTGTAATTAATATAATTGCGAACAGCTACAAATGGTAATTAATATTTTTTTGATTATATTAATGGTAAGTTACTAGATTGAATGAAAGATTTATTTATTTATTATTTTTAATGTAAGTTACCTGAAGATGATGATACGATTAGCCCGGCTTCCTCCGCTCCGGCGATCTCTTCGGCGAACAATGAAAAACCAAAGATGATGAAAATTTCTATATGTATTGTACGGCGGAGGGGAGTGGATCGGAGGGAGCTTATTGCCGGCCGAAGGAGTGGCGATTCTTCTTGATGAAATCGTCGAATCGCCGGTTCATCTCCTCCGCTCCGATCGACGGGTCGCGCGCTCGCGGCGGCGGCGGCCCTGCGGGAGGCGCCTTCTGCGCCGGAGGGGCCGCCATTGCCGGCGCGGTGGCCGGGCGCGTCTTCTGCATGATGGCGTTCCACGTGGCGTCCAGGTCGTCGTCGTCGTCGTCATCGGCGGCGGCGGCGGCGGCGTCCCTGCCGCTGTCGACGGCCGGGAGCGGCAGCGAGAACTCCCGCTCGAGAACCGAGTGTTCCTGCGGCGGCGGCGCAAGGCTCCGCCTCTCGTCGGAGGTGTACGACGCGGCGGTGGACGCGTCCTCGTCGGACTCCGTGGTCACGCAGGACTCGCCGCCGCCGGAGTCCGGGGAGATCTCCGGGGAGGCTTCGTGCTCCGGCATGCCGCCGCCGCCGCCGCCGCCGTACACGGCCGCCGCGGCGTTGAACTCCTCCTTGGGCTTGACAACAAGCGATGGCGCATCCTCTGCCGCGGCCACTGGAACAGCCGGATGCGGGTGCGGCCATGGATCCTTGAGCTGCTGCTGCTGCGCCTGGAAGTGCTTGTGGTCGGAGAGCTTCCAGATGACGAGGATGATGAGGTGCACGGTGACGAACAGGTACGGCGGCACGAGCCACACCCTCGCCGCCGCCCACACCCGCGGGAACACGGCGCCGGCCACGGACACGAGCTGCGGCACGGCGAGGCGCGCGAAGGAGCCAGCCCCGGCGACCGCCGCCGCCGCGAACGCCACCTTAGCCGCAAGCACCGTCGCGGCCATCCCTCCACCGCCGCCCCCGCCACGTCGCCGCGAGGCGTAGCTGTACGACATGGTGGTTGGTCTCGTCGGCGTCGGCGTCGGCGAGGATGGCGAAGTGATGGGCAGCGAGCGGGTGAGGGGGAGCGGGTGCGCGGCTATTTATTGGGGGGAGAGTGGTTGCCATTGCCAAGTTGGAATTCAAAATTCGGGGGGATTTTAATTCGAAACCAATAATAATCGCAATAATTTGCGCCCCGATTTCAATCATTTTTTTTAAATAACAGGATACTATTACTACTGTATTAATGGTGATTCTTTGGTAGGGTGAGGGTCCCCTTGTGATAATGAAGTGAAGGAAAGTGATGGATCATGTATGGGGGCAGTGGTGATTGCATCCATTGTTGGACCTAAATCAAATCAAATTTGTTTCTTAAGATAATCATGTGCATCTTGCAACCATTTAAATTGCCAATTAGTACTACCTCCGTCCCAAAATAATTACAATTTTATGTTATTTAGCATATATTAAGGTTTGAGAAAAAAGACTATGGTGTCTCTCATTAAATGTTGTTTATGTGAGAGTGGGAAGATAGTTGAGGGTAAAATAGGGAGAAATTTGAATGAGATATGATTGATGGGGCAATTAGTACTCTAGAATTACAATTATTTTAGAATAAATTTTAAATCATAGAAATGCAATTATTTTGGGACGGAGGTAGTAGTAATTTGCAAGACAGATTAACCAGCTGTCGGCACTGGCACTGTTGTTACCTGCTGACATTGCAACGAACAATCGATCTCATTAATTTTTTCTTGAAAGTTCATCGATCTGATTAATTCGATCAATCAACTAAATTGCAGAAGCTTGAGTTCCCCGATTTGACTACAGGAAGTATGGGAGGATGTAGTGTACACACAAGGGCTGTCAGAAAAGTCAACTTCTCCAATTAAACAACACCTATTCTTGGATCACCGTACCGGTCGATCCAGATCAACCTAACGATCCAATGCTAATATGAGGGTCGTTGGTCAATGGCCAAAGTTAATTATTCCAGGACACAAGTGAACAGGCAGAGCAGTTAGAAACAGAAAATGATGAAACGCAATACACCTGGCCTGTCTTTAACCTAACCGTTAGGACTATATCACATTAATAAGTGAATAAATTACGATTTACCTGCTCAACCATCACATGAACTGATGAACAAATTTCCTTGGATTTACTAGTACAGTATCAAATTAGCAATGACTTATCCAGACATGAGATGCATGATGAGATATTAGTAGGATATGTGGGTGGTGGACAGAGTAGAGTTTCCTCCGCTTTTGCCTTTTCGGGAAAAGCGAAGCAGCAGCTAGCGATTTGTTGGTTTGCAGCAAGCTAATCTCTGTAGGTTAGAGCAAGGCTAATAATACAGCCGACCTGCTGGCTATAAGGTTCTTTATAGTCTTCTCTCAGCCTACCTATATAATAGTTAGCTCTTCACAATTAATACAGGGCCCACTTGTCTCTCTCATAGAGTTTCTTGGTTCTTGTGTCCAAGCCGGCTATAAGTTTATAGCCCGCTTCTCCTCTCTCTCCTCTCTTCTTTCCTCCAACTTAGCATTTAGCCGGCTTATAACCTACTATTATACTTGATCTTATTAGAGCACCCGCAATGGTAAAGTAAGGTCCTATCTATAAAACATGTACATCTCAGCAATAGACTAGAATAATAGTAAACCATCTCAATAGTATGTCTACATGGGTATCTATAGCTCTCTAATACATTGTCTCGTTTTTCTCTATAGACTATCTCCAGGTTAGTAGATAGCTTTGCTCTCTCTCTTCATTTAATCTCTTCTAAGTAGGAAAATATGCTGACATGGATCTCTTATAGAGAGCCTATAGATAACCATTGTGGGTGCCCTTAGCGGAGCAGCAGGTGTTCTAGATGCTTCCTGCCTCGTCGGCCATGATGCCCATGCAGCATGCACCGATCTACTACCAATCACCATGGCGAAATGGCGAGTGACCTCACATCACCCAGGGCAAATCGTCTGCTGTACTGCACCTCTAGTAGGTGTCACTGACATGTGGGTCCCACCTGCTTCGGGCCCCACATGTCAGTGACACCCACCGCATGTGCATTACAGCATAGGATCTCCACTCCACATCACCCAGCATCCATCGATCTGTCCACGGCGAAATGGGCCGTCCATTACGTCGCCGGCTAATTCAGAGTTTCAGACATTATTATCGTAAGAAAAGATTCAGAGTTCAGATTTGTTGCGTGCGTTCGTCGGCTTCAGAAAGTTCAGAGCGGCAGATTGTGCAGATCGATGCAGCCCATGCCAAGATCATCAATTCATCATCAACCTTTTTCTCTATACTTGTAGATCATTGGTTCGGATTATCATGGCACGTTTTTGCAAGCTGAAATGGTGGGGTTTTTTTTATAAGAAATTATCATCGGTGTTTCTTAAAGTATTTTGTTATCATTCTTTTTAACTTTTAAAACAATTAATACTTTATTCATTTGTGTCATCTACTAATTATTATGAATCATCTTTAAAATTAATTATTATGAACTCAGCATTATCTTTTTTTAATAATAGAATAAACATTCCGGCCTTTGTGCTCGGATATTAGAATTCAGCGATGCAAAATATGTAGGGGAGGATCCACCATCCAGTGCCCTGGCTCGTCGGTCTGAAGTGTAAATGTGCAATGGATTTAAAATGTTTTTCATTGCGAGCAAATATTTCATACTTCATACGATTCATATTTTAAGTTATTTTGACTTTTTTTCTAATCAAATTTATTTAAGTTTAACCAAGCTTAAGTAGCATTTTTAACACAAAACAAACAAACTATTAAAATATATTCAATGAAACTAGTTTGGTGTTCTAAATATTGCTATATTTTTCTATGAAGTTGATCAAACAAGAAAATAAGTCAAAATGACTTATAGTTTTTCTTTTTGGATTTGCCATTAATAATATGTGTATCTTTTTGGGACTATGATTTTGAGACTGAATTTGGAGAAAACCTCACCAATTTAAGCGTCGTTGTAGTCACTCCCGGAGCGGCCGGCCGAAACTGAATGCAGATTATAGAAACAGATTGATTGATGGCGACCTGCATTCACATCCGGGAAACGATGGAGACCAGTTCGTCAGCGCGATCCGAACATGTACGACGGGTCGGACTCGAACCGATTCAGGTCAAGCATGGCGGTCTCGTCCCTCAAAATACGTGCGTTATCGCGATCGAACGACAGAATTGATTACGTCGGTCACTGTCCTAATCGTATGGGATTTACCTGAATATATCTCCCGCGTATTACAGCTACTACCTCCGTCCCAAAATAAATACAGCCGTAGATATCCGTGCCCAACGTTTGACCATCCGTCTTATTTGAAAAATTTGTGAAAAAATTAAAAATATTTAGTTACATATAAAATACTATTCATGTTTTATCATCTAATAGCAATAAAAATACTAATCATAAAAAATTTTCAAATAAGACGAACGGTTAAACGTTGAACGTGAATAGTGCAAAACTGCATTTATTTTGGGACGGAGTGAGTACCATACTACTACTATTGAATGCAGGTCAATTCTAACAAAAATGAATGCTTACTACTCCTTCCATCCTAAATTATAAATTCTATATTTTTAAAAAGATTTTAATGATATGCTTTGATCAATAATTTATTTCATATTCCTATGAAATTAGCATTACATTAAAATACTTTAAAATATGAATTTAGTGATATAACATGTATAATATTTAGCATAGATATAATTAGTATGATCATTAATAAAAAAATATCAAGTTTGATATTCCTAGATAATGATGTTATATAATTTGAGACGAAGAGAATACTACTAGCTAGCTTGCTCCAGAAGCTCTATGCATTTTTTTAATTCTTTTCTGAAAGGAAAATACATTATGCAATTTTGCACGCCGATTGATTTAGACTTTTATCCTACATTATCTATTTGTTATAAAGATAAATTAAATATTTTAATAAATAAAAAATAAGGAATTTCTTAACAAAATAAGTAAAATATTTTTGTAGAAAATTAATAATTTTTAAAAATCATAAAACGAATAAATAATCCGTCTCGATAATCTAATGAGCTATCAGAAAGAACGGGCTGTGATTTAAGTGATATTTTTTTAAAAAAAAAAATGGAAACGAGGTATTAATTTATTCCGGAGGAGACGAACACTACCCTAGCTGATCGATCGTTTTATTCTTCAGTTCCACTATATTTGTCAATAATTATTGTTCGCATCAGGGAATAATTTTTATTCGCGCCGTTTGCAATCATATGAATGGACCAAATAGCGTAAGATTAGCCTTTGTTGATGCCCTATGTTTGCTTTACTTAATCATACAGTGCCCTCTAATTAATTTGTTCTGACTAAAATATTAAGAACTAATTTTAAATAAGTATGACTCGATGAATTATAGTACTGTGAGTGAGTGTGAGATAGTATAAAACTAGCTGATCGATATGATACTGAACAGGAAGCAAGTTATATACATATCGATAGGTGCATGCTTGTACTTGCTCCATTCTATTTTTCTTTTTAAAAAAGAAAGAAAAGGAAAGAAAGGGAGTAAAACTGGATATATTTATGAATTGGTATAGCTAAAGCTTAATTAGTGATGGTTTTGTTTAGCTTAAAAGAATGATTAGTTCAAACGCGAACCCTAACCACCATAGTTTGGTTCCCTTCCGTACATTCCAGATCAACAATGGGTGCTGCTTTATTTTATACTATCCATCTTTAGTTAGCCCTTTATTCCTTGCTTCTCCAAAAATAAATACACACCACGCATCACCAAATAAAGATAGATGATGGTCCATACATGCATACTTGCTGTCAGACCAATCGATTATTATTCAGTTGGAACCACCAACAATAAGCTAATTAATTAATTAGTTACTAATAATTAAGACTGGTTCGAAATATCCAATGAAGGCATATAAAATTACTCCATCCGGTTGATAATACTTGTCGTTTTGGACAAGGGCACGGTCTCCAAAAAACAACTTTAACTATTATTTTCTATTATAATATGTATAAAAGTGTTAACAAATATACGATTTTATTAAAGTACTATTTAAGACTAATCTATACATGTAGTCACTATATTGAAAGACAAATATTTTAAAAAATGATTCATAATAAAAAATTCTAAAGTTTGACCTCACCCTTTCTCTAAAACGACAAGTATTATCAGCCCGGAGGGAGTAGATAGACGTTACATATAGAGAAACTTATGTTTCATGAGCAATTAATTGTAGTGCAAGTAGGAGGCATTCCATCGCCATGTTTTGGAATCCATTTTTGTTTGATTAGGGCAACACTTAGTGGAATCTCATAAGAAATTATTAATACAAGTCGATGAGACTAGCTATTCATGTCCACTCTGCAGCTTCGGTTTTTCTTTCTTTTTATTATTTTTTTTTCTTTTGGGCTTCAGGTTGAGAGTAACTACCATCCGAGACCTTCCAGTGAAGATTATTATAGGGCCGGTTCATTTTATGCCATTTTCAACCTTACCAAATTTTAACCCTGCTAAAATTTTAGCAACTTAACAAAATTTTGGTAGGATTTCTTATATACTTACTAAAATTTGACAGCAAACTAAGGGCCTATTCACTTTAATGCCATTTTCAACCTTACTAAATTTTAGTAAAGTTGCCAATAAAATGGCTACATTTAATTTACTGCCAAATTTTGATAATTATATAAGAAATCCTGTCAAAATTTTGGCGAGTTATCAAAATTTTGGTATAGTTGCCAAAATTTTGGCATTGCCAAAATGGTAAGGTTTTTTTTTGGCATCAAAGTGAACATGCCCTAAATATAGCTAATTTTTAACAACTTTACTAAAATTTGGTAAGGTTAAAAATAGCATCAAAGTGAACAGAACCATAGTCAAGTTTAAGCAAGCAGACATGGCATAGACAAGGTGAAGCTGTAACAGCTTTTCAAGCAAGTTTAACTGTCGAGTACTCCATCTGTACTCGTAAAGGAAGTCGTTTAGAACAGCGACACGGTCTCCAAAACATAACTTTGACTTCTTGTTTCTATAAAAATATTTATTGAAAAGTGATATATGTATACTTTTATGAAAGTATTTTTCAAGACAAATCTATTCATATAATTTTTACATTTTCAAACTCAACAACTTGAGAGTTATTCATGATTTATATTCCCAATGTTTGACTTAAACATTGTCCTAAACGACTTCCTTTACAAATACGGAGGGGTACACTTTATTTAGCTGAGTGAGGAAAATAATCATGCATGCCTTACTTCTAGAATGTAGGAGTACACAGTTGACGATCAAGAGCAAATTAAATAAGATGTAGGTACCTAAACTTGCATACAACTCATAAACAACTGTATACTATAGTACCCGCAAAAAAAAAAGTATACGTACTATAGTATAATACTAATAATACATATCCAACAGATAGAGCAATCAATATGAACGTACCCAATCAGTGTTAATACTAGAACTATATATCAATAAAACTGATAAATATTACTATGCCTCAATTTTGAATATACCATCAATGTCCCGGTTCAAATTCAAAGGATTTTAATTTGGAGGGATAATTCTTGCTTTGCTTGCATTAATTGGATGCATGGTGATGGATGGATCATGGATGGATGGATAATTGATCGATGCATGGGTGAAGCATAGAGGAGGCAGCATGCATGCAGGCATATCCCCATCACTCAAAGGCCAGCCATAATCCAACAACTAATTATCAGCCAATATTGTAAAGTGGACGCATTCCATGGTGGGGGCTCTTATCTTTCCATGGACGGTGCAGTCGTGCGTGATCTGCCCCTTCTCTTTCCATCTTCTTCTTCTCCTTCTTTAGACCATTAATTACCAATCCATCGTCATCTTCACCATCATTCCTTAATCCACGTACATTGGTTTGTGGATCATCATCTCTCCATCTCCTTGTAAATGAAATGGAAATTATCAAACTGCATGTGCCAGTGGCACTGTTTGAGTGTGATGTGTAGGTTTTTCGCTTGGAGCTAGCTGTCGATTGAAACGACCTAATTTATTCAGAAAAGTACTGTTCTAGTGAAGAAAATCTTCAGTGACAGTGATCGGCATACAAAGTGGTTGCTTGGTTTCAAAGTCTGGTGATAAGCACGGCTGAGTGGTTTGTGCTGACAGACGATTGATCATGCCAAAAAAAATCGAGGGAATGCAATGAAAGTTTCTGTGAACTTTACCTGAATACTGGTACTATTTTATATGCCTTTAGTAACAGTACAGTCAAAGTCATTGATCATGCCAAAAAAATCGAGGGAATGCAACGAAAGTTTATGTGAACTTTACCTGAATTCTGGTACTATTTTATATGCCTTTAGTAACAGTACAGTCAAAGTCTTGCAACTGGGAGTATTCAGTCGGGCCCTTCAGGATTTGATATTTCATAGAAAATTCAGACGTTTGACAAACTCGTGTCTCTCAGCCTGTTCTTAATTCCACGATCGAATCTGATTCTGCATATATGATGATATAATTACAAGGATCAAAGTGTGTGTGGTCGGCTTGAATTAGACGTGAAGAAATTTCAAGGTTAGTGTGGTTTAGTGACATGGGGATTGGACTCTTTGGGTGGATGGAAACGGCACAGCACAATGAGGTGTGGTGTGCCCCGCTCTGCTTTGCAATCATCATGTGTGATCGATCGATGTGATTCCTTGCCCCAAACCGCACATTTGCATTGGCATTTTCATGTGGGGTTTGCCTTTGCCCAAGCTAATCATTCTTTCACCGATCTATCCCCAACTTTATTACTAGCTAGCATCTACTACTAGATAATTGAACAGCATTACTAGAGTTTGCGTGAAGCAAATCATAGTGTGGCAGAGTTTACAAGAAACTAATGACCTTGTAATTTAACTCACTTTATTGAAATATGGCCATCATATTTCTAACCCAATCCACCATGTGAATGTCACTTCCCCCAAGTTGGCTCCATCCTCCAGTGATACTAGTAGTCTGCTAATCTGCAGTAGGAGGTGTACTGGCGTGTAGCATGCCAGGGAGGCAGAGATAGCCACAACAACAGTAGGAAAGCTATGTTGTTACTGTAGCTCGTGTTCGTCGTCTCAGATTATCTGTAATTATCTAATCTGAAGATATGATCAACAGTTTATCACTGGAGAGAGAACATGCGCGGCCAGTACTTTCAAATTGGAAGCATTGGCATGCAGCAACAATTGCTTGTAAGATGTGTCGTCACTCGTCACACTAGCAGTCGCAGCAGCAGCAGCTACAGAGTGAGGTCGAGGCTACATAAATTCCAACATGCCAGTGACTGGCAGGTGCAATGCAACAGACGCATGGACCCGGGGGCCCCGCCGGCCGGCGAAGGATGATTTTTTTTTGAACTTTTTTATTTTTATTTTTAAAAATAGACCATACCAAAACTTATTTATAGAATATTAACCTTTTGGTCACACCAGCCAACATGACGTGATAAAATAATACTGATACGCCATACACAGTGGACGTGACAGTTTTATCCTGCTACGACAAATAATTATGTCACGCCAGCGAGGTTGGCATGACCAAATAATATTGCCACGTCAGCCAAACCAGCGTGACCATGTTGTTTTGCTGGTGTAGCTAAAATGTTCAGATTTTGAAAATATATTTTCAAAGTGTTTATTTTTAAAATAAAAATTTAAAAAGTTCAAAAAATAAAAAAAAAACGCGATGGATTGTGCAACTCGACTGCAAGTCTGCAACGGCGACGTCAATTGATGGGAGAGGAGAGGAGGCCGCGCACGCCGCGACGTACCGTAGAAGCAGCGGATTCCGCTCGCGCGCACCAAAAACGGCTGCGTGCCGAAACAGCTAGCGCGCGTCGACGGCGACCAGCGGCCAGCCGGGAAGCGGCTATCGTTATCGTTATCATTGTGGCCGGCCGGCCCGCGACACGGGCGTCGTCGCTGTGACGAACGTGTCACCGTCGATCGAAATGCTTAACGACCAAGCACTCGCGAGTCGCGACTGCTCGATCCATCTGTGTAAGTAAGTGGATATGCCTGTGTCTGTGTGCGTCTCCCGCGGTGGCCGCGCCGTGCCGTGCGGCGAGGCACGGCTCGTGCGCCGGCCGCGCGCGCGCGTGTTGCGCCGTCGCTGTCGGCTGTCCCCGGCGGCGACCAGGTGCGTACGACGACCTTATCCGTCGCACGCAGCTGTCATGCACAAACCGGCGTCGCCTAGCCAGTGTCGCCATTAGGGAAAACACATCAAATCGATCAAGCCTCAGGTTCATCCACCATGGTCGCTTGCGCATTGGCACCATTTGAAGCAGCAAAAAAACGTTTCAACTGCTTATTACTACTGGCTTGCGCCTTGCTTAACACTTTTAACAGGTTGGTTTCTGCTGCAATCGCCCTCGCTATGACCCAAAAAAAAAAAAGAAGGAAAGAGAAGGAAGAAAAAAAAAAGAAAGGCATACGTGAGACTCCCATCAGATCGGCTTTGGACGATGCTGTCTCGAAGAATCCTGTGCTGCCTGCTGCTTTCCACGCCTTCTGAAAATCAACTTCTTTCTTTAATTAATTATTATGTTGCTTTCTTTGTTAAGTACTCTAGTATCACTGGTACGAGTACTACAACGAATGCCTTTTGCAAGAGTCACCGGCGGTGACGAGCATCGCAACAAGTGGCGATTAATTAGACAAAAAGCAGAATGGTCCAGGTTTTAATCAGGCAATGGAAAGTTCCTTCACAGAAACGAGAGGACACACAAGAGATGTCATACTTAATTTACTATTATAATCCCAGGTAAAATACTACGCAATTAGGTTATATTAAACTGGATAGATCACGGCACTGAGTAGTTACATTGCGTTAGCAGCTTGAACGATCACCATTACAAAATTGTGAAGAGACTCGAATAATATCCCATGTTGACGCTGCTCCGCACCAACTTCAAATTAACAACCAGCATCAGTCATACAACGACAAACGAATTGAGGCTAAGGAAAAGTTTTAAGCCCATTGCTGTGGGGCTCGAGGACGCATTTAGTAAAGTATAACATGATTACATGACAAATGCTCAATGATAACAAAATTAATCAAACGCATCATGGACTAGACTTCACAAATAGCTACTCATGTTCATGCATGACAAGCAGTGCCCATATGAACCAAGACAGAAGCTGCATCCGTATGAGTCGAGACATCTCACCAACTCCGTATATGGTTGGTGTTCAGTATTCGGTTCATGCATCAACCTGGGAGATGTAAGAGAAAGCTCACTGCAGTTTGTTAGATTTCGACACAGGTACATTCCAAAACAATGAACCGGAAGTGTCAGGGATGCACGGTCAAGGTCAATCATGATATTCAGATTTTTTTCCCCCCAACATCCTGAGTAGTTATATGAAATGTCAATTATAGTTCAAACTGGTTTTCTCAGAAATAGTGTATGATGGATGCTACAGGTTGCATAAGGAACAAAGTTATAGCCGGAACTAGAATCTCTGAAGATAATTCTTCAGACAAAAAGGAAAGGCAAAACAATCATTTTCAGACCTTAACCATTCCTTAGCATTAATCTACCTTCCAGTCCTCCACAAGCCCAAAATATACACATATAACCAAAATTTGTTGTACAACTTGCTTAGAAGCAAACAAAAACTAAGTATGATGTATGCGCCCGTGATATTACCACACATTACTTAAGGTCGATGAGTGATGCACCCGCAAAAGAAGTTTCAGTCGGTGTTCCTCTTTAGATTAACATCCCAATGAAATGAGTGAGCATGGCTGTGGAGAAGAAGTCTGCTGCTTGAGGGAACCATACAATCTTGAAATCTCACGAAGCTCATTTGAAATCTGCCCCAACAGCTTCCTGAACAGATTTGAAACCATCTCTTTCCAAACATTCAGCCAGCTCAGCCTGAAAATGGTCAAATAATATACAAGTATCAGAACTCACAAGTGATACATTTAACACATATAGAAGGGAAAAGTTGCCGTTTTGGCCTTCAATATAGGCTGGGCCGTATGGTCTTTCTCTAAAAAAAAAATAGAAGGGAAAAGAAGAGGCTAGCAGTGTATATATAGTCCATTATGACAAAGATAGTGAGCATGTGATGCGAGCTTGGGATATAACAAATATGTTTCACTTATGACCTTTATTCTGGGTATAAGAGCTGGGCCACCATAGGCAAATGCAGTGTAAAGCTGAACAAGTGTAGCTCCAGAACGGATCTTCTTGTATGCATCCTCGCCACTGTAATAACATAAATAAACTTTGATTGAATATTGGGTGTTGGTATTTTAATTTAAAAAAGCAAATGCAGAGACTGACATTACCTACTTACACCACCACAGCCTATGAGGGGAATCTTTCCCTGTAACAGAAATGCAGGAGTCATTCATGGACATTGGAGTAAAATACAATGACAGAAAAATCATGTTAATTCAAAGAGGTATGCTACTATATATCCAAGAAAGCAATAGGGGCAACAAATATACCCGGGTAAGGATATACATCTCCCTGAGAACATTAGTGGATAGGTCAAATAAAGGTTTGCCACTTAGTCCACCAGCTTCCTGAGCCAATGGATGTGTGTCTGCAGGAGAAGGTCTTGAAATAGTAGTGTTTGATATAATCTGTGCAGTTAGCAACATAATAAAAGAATAAACAAACATCAGTACAAAACCAGAAGAGAAGCGTAAAATGATTGGGCATGGAAGTTAAATAGGAGTGTGCTAGTTAACGTCAGTAAAATCAATAAGGAAGAATTCCATAGCTTACCAGGCCATCCAACCTAAGAGCAAGAGCAACCTAGAGAACATAATGAGAAAGCATAAGAAAATTTTCAACTCAATAATGGAAGAGCACAGAAAACAAGGCTAAGTTAACTATGTTACCGCAGCAATATCCTCAAGATCTTGCTTAGACAAGTCCGGTGCGATCTTAACAAGCAATGGTGGAGGACCATCTTCAGCCCATTGCATCTCGTCTCTTGCAGCTTGCACCTGTACATGCAGCATAGGTCAAACAAAGTTTGTATGAAGACAAACAAAGGATGCACTTCAAGGAAATGACTGACCTTCTTCACGAGATCTTTCAACTGTTTTCTACCTTGTAATTTGCGAAGACCAGGAGTATTTGGGGAAGAGACATTTATGACCTGCAGTTCAAAGTATATCATTCTTAACATAATGGCCGACCTTGGCAGATACAAACAGGGGTAAAAAAAGGAACCCTTGTAAGTGTAGTTGAGTGTCATTACTTCCCATACTCTATGTGCTGAGCACAAACCATTCAACAGATGGACAGGACCGAAGAGCCGAAAAGAGGCATTTTCTTTTTCGTTGCTGAACAGTTCCTCAAAGCCCCCCACCCATCACCCACTCCCCACCCACTCTCACTCGTGCGCAAAACTAGTGTGAACCAATCAATGTGAACAAATGGTATGCTTAGGTTCAAGTAGAAACACATCCATGTGAGGTTTTCTTGAAGAGAAGAGGATGAATACCAAGTAATCAGCATATTGTGATAGTGTATGAACTCCTTGCACGTAGTCAGCAGTAGCATCTTCGCTGATCTTGTTCTTCCCAAGATTGACTCCCAAGATTCCAGGCCCTGCTTTCCCTCCTTGCTTCACGTCGCTGGTTGTGGGAGATGTGGAGCTTGAAGTCTCTTCCATCTTACGCTTACCATGTTGAGCACCAAGACGCTTAGCGACTACCACAATTCCTTCACTATTAAATCCGCAACGATTGATTACCGCACTGCAGGGAAATAAAAAAAAATAGCAGCAGAAAAAATTATTCAGGAACATTCAAAATTTTTGAAATTATATTAGGATGGGGCAGTTTGAATACAGAGAAGGCAACTAAAATGCTTACCCGTGTTCTCGTAATCTGAATATGCGAGGCTTAGGATTTCCCTCCTGAGGAAGAGGGGTCACAGAGCCAACTTCCACAAAGCCAAATCCCATACCTAACAGGCCTTCAACTGCCTCGGCGTTTTTATCAAAGCCAGCAGCTAGACCAATTGGGTTTGTAAACTTCCTACCCCAAATTTCTAGCCCAAGAACTGATGGATCAGGTCTTTTTTCTCTTGGAACAAATCCATGGGAAGCAGCAGTAACTGCCAAGCGATGAGCAAACTCTGCATCAAGCAGTGCAAAAAGTGGATTCACGAGTTGTGTGGACTTGAATAACCAGCCACTGCAGGATCAGAAAGGATATAGTTATTAGTGAAGAGGCACTTAGCCAAAAATATACCAAAAACTCCTAGATACCCAGATAACGCAAAATTCAAGCACATTAGAGAAGTACAACTAATGGTAGAGAAGTTATGATTGAAAATGTCATGTACCAAAACTTGGCTTCATCGGCGGTACTCACGTAGGCACCTCCAGCAATTGCCAACCCTATCATGGCTCCAGTTAAAAGCCTTCCCTGCCAAAGTAAATAAGTAATGAGAAACAGAAACAAACTGATGAGTTAAAACAAAATAACAAATCATCAATGTGGTAAAATACAGGTACTATTTTTACATGAATAAAATACAGCAATTGCCACAATGCCGCTCAACCTCACATGAGATCGTTCACAAGCAATCAATTAATATATCGTCAAGATTCAATTGCAAAAAATACCAGATTGGCGCTATAGGAAAAGAATAATCCTGGATATATTTTTTTTAAAAAAAAAGTGGAAATCTCGAAGAACAGGTGCCCATTGTGCATTCTTCATGTACACAAACAATAGCAATCCGAACCTCTCTTTATAATTTCATGATATCAACATGTCCAGACGGAATACAAACGTGTGTGGTACAAAAGCTAACGAAAAAGTTATCTCTGTGGAAAGATGCAGTGCGTTCAGAAGGAATGGAAGTGTAGAACAGATCAACACCATTGAGTCTAGCATCAGCAGCATCACCATCAGCAAATGGAACTAAGGTTATACGCAGTATGCCATCTACTGACTCATAAGTAATCGATCCACCACATGTCGCGTTCCCCAACTCTTGTTGAGCAAAGGCAGCGCCACATAGCTCAGTAAGAGCGACGCACGTGAGGTGTATGCGCAAATGCCGAGGAGAGATCAGAAACAGGAATGGCTCCCTTACCTTGCGGGGAGGCGGAGGCACCTTCTTCGGACCAGCCGCCGCTTCGGATGCGGAGGCCGTGCTGGCCAACCGCGCGGCGGCGGAGTTGGCGGCGGGCGCGCCGCGCCACGCGGAGCCGCGCAGGAGGGCGTCGCGGAGGGAGCGGCGCCAGGCGAGCGCCGCTGCGGAAGACGACATGGGGGCAGCGCGGGGAGGCCCGGCAGGGGACGGCGGGGAGGGGCGGCGGCGGCGGCGGAGCGCGCGAGGGTGGGGAGGGCGGTGGCGGCGGCGAGGGCGGCGGCGAGACTGGGTCGGCGTGGGGAGCAAGCAGAAGCAGGAGGAGGAGGGCTTAAGCGAGGAGAGAATCAGAGAATCGGGCCGCGCGTGGAAGATGGGTTGCACGGCCCAGAATTGCGGTTTCGTGCCTCTTCTTGGCCCAGTTCGCCACATTGGTCTGGACTTATTTTGTTCGATTAAGTGCACGCTTGATATTATTATCGACAAAAGTTCAGATCTTACCGATCGGGATAATATAATAACAGAAATAATAGCAGTGTTAATTGGCTTGCTAAGAAAATAGAGTATAAACCAGCTTGGGGATGAAGAGAATTTATTTTTAAGATGATCGGATATATTTAATTTAGTAGCTGTTTGGATTTGATAGATAGAACAGTCCAATCGTTTTGCTTACAGCAGGTTATAAAGTCGTTCAGAGAAAAAAAATCTGGGGAATAAAACTGTTTATATATGTATTTTTAGCTACTTAAAAGCCAACGACAAAGAATAAACTGCAATGAAACCGACATTGAAATCATTTCTAAATTTAAGATTTAAGCTTTTAAAATATAAACGATGCCTGCGGCTGATAAGGCTGAAGAGCACACGATGGAGCTGGGTTTTTTTTTTTTTAATCATCAAAAGGCCTTAGGCCCGGCTTACATTGAAAGCCGAATACAGCAACGTTATGGGGGAGACCCATTATGGGGGGGAGACCCATTTTACATCAAGCATACAGCAAAAACAAAAGGAAGGGACCTAAGCCCCAGGGGAAACAAAGTCAGGTTTTACAGCAAAAGGGGTACCAAAAGATAGCTTCTAACCAACTTATCGCTGTTTAATGCTTCTCTTGCTCTTCTGTAGTTGCTGTTCTTTAGCTCTTATGTAGCTTTTAGTTTTTTCCTTTTTATTTTGGCCTTGGCTTTGTACAGTTCTTTTGTAATTCTCTTACTTCTTTAAGGGCTCCTTTGGTTTAGAGGAAAAACATAGGAATTTTAGAGGATTTCAATCATATAGGAAAATTTTCTATGAAGCCCTTTGAAATAAAGGATTGAATCCTATCTAATCTTTTGAAATTCCTATGGAATGGACAATCCTATAGAAATTTTAGAGGAAATTTAGCAAGAGCTTCAACCTTTTGCTAACTTTCCTTTGAGTCTATCTCTCTCAATTCCTGTGTTTTTCCCGTGGTTCAATCAGATGGTCATTCCTGTGTTTTTCCTGCGTTTTGCAATCCTCTGTTTTACACTTACATTTCTATCAAAATCCTACGTTTTTTCTATTCCTACGTTTTCTCAATCTTATGATTTAAAGGGGCAATCCAATTCAGGTGGGGCCTTCCCCCCGGTGTTCCCTCAAAAAAACAAAAAAACAAACAAAAATAGCTCCAGAACAACTCTAAACTACTGTCTTAAAGACAAAGGAAAACAAACAACTAGCTAATCAGATATTTTAATGTGTTAGACTAATTTTCACAGTGTATATAGGCACTCGAGATATTGGTTTCGCTCCACTGCACATTCCTACGCAAAATACTGCATGTTTGATAAAATGTTCAAGCCAAAGATGTATTCCATCACAAACCGAAATTTGAATTGAAGGCATATGTGCACCGATGAGAGTTGGTTTGATCGATCATTTCACCAATTGCCATAAAATACGTACCGGTAACATTAACAATCTAACAATGCATTTTTGCCATAAACCACTTCACCATAGATCGTACTCCTCTACCTTCAAAGTACGCGCTTTTATCAAGAGAAGTGCTATACGTACGGCCCATGCGCACGTCTCAAGACTAATCACATTGCTCAGCTTACTTCTATGTAGATCCAGTTTTTTCACAGCTAGTCATGGTAGTATAGGAGTCGGATGTACACTAACCATCGGACACACATATCTGTGACAAAGACATAGTCACTTTGAAAGTAGAGGATCCCAATCCCTTCATGATGTGCCCGCCCGCGCCGAGACGCGGCGCGCGCATATCGGCGTATACTCGCGCCCTCGCTGCTGTCGCAGGCAATTCGGCCGCCGCCTTGTGACTTCCCTTGAAGAATTACGCAACTAGCTAGCACTCTGCGGCGCGGCCACGATGCGCGCGCCATCTCTCGTGCCGCGTCCTCGCCTTCTCGCCTCCACCACGTTGCGCGCGTTCCACGCCGCCGCGCACCAGCGGCATCAAGATCCCATCATCCCCGGCATCTACTCCTACGCCTCCCTACTCCGGCGCAGCGCCGCCACCTCCGACCCCCGCCTCGCCGTCTCCCTCCACGCGGCGCTCCTCAAGCGGGGCTTCCTCCTCGCTTCCTCCCACATCTTCCTATGCAACCACCTCCTCATCGCCTGCTTCAAGTCCCGCCTCCACCGCCACGGCCTCCGCCTGCTCGACGAAATGCCCCGTCGGAACGCCGTCTCGTGGACCACCGCCATCGCGGGGCTCACGCAAGGGGGCCAACCCCGCGAGGCGCTCGCGCTGTTCAAGCGGTTGCGCCGCGCCGGGCTCCCGCCGAACGAGTTCACGCTCGTGAGCGCGCTCAATGCGAGCTCGTTCGTCGGTGGCGCCGGCGTTGGCCGCGCGCGGCAGCTGTTCGCGCTCGCCGTCCGGCTTGGGTTCGACTCCAACGTCTTCCTCACGAACGCGTTCCTCGCGGCGATGGTCCGCCACGGGCAGCTCGCCGACGCGGTGCGGCTGTTCGACAATGCCAATGCCTGGGACATCGTGTCGTGGAACACGCTGCTCACCGCGTTCGCGCACCGTTCATCCCTGCGCCTGTGCACGCTCTGGCGAAGGATGGCCATCGAAGGTGTCAGCGCAGACGGCTTCTCCTTCAGCACCGTGCTGTCTGGGTTGTCCGGAAGCGCGAACGTGGCGGCGACCGGCTTACAAGTTCACGCGCAGCTTGTCAAGAGCGGCTTCGTCGACGATGTCTGCGTGGGCAACTCCTTGCTGGAGATGTACATGAAGAACAAACAGCTGGAATCCGGCATCAGAGCATTCACCGAGATGCGCCATAGAGATGTCGTGTCCTGGACAGAGCTGGCTGCAGGTCTCCTACATTGTGGAGAGCCTGCTGAGTCCCTCAGAGTTGTCAGTGACATGATCCTGGATGGAATCAGGCCTAACAACTACACCATTGTAGCTGCTGCCAATGCTTGCGCGAACCTTGCCAATCTGAACCAAGGAAGGAAGATCCATGGATATGTGATCAAGCTGGGAGGAGACTCCAATGTGGGTGTCAACAATGCTCTGATCGACATGTATGCGAAGTGCAGATCAGTAACCGGTGCACACAAGGTGTTCCAGTCGATGCAGCGACAGTCGGTTGTGTCCTGGACGGCGATGATCATGGCGTTTGCGCAGAACGGGCAAGCGAGGGAGGCTGTGAAGGTGTTCGACGACATGCTGTTGGAAGGCATGGCACCGAACCACGCCGCGTTTTACTCTGTCCTGTATGCTTGCAGCCAAGGTGGGTTTGTGGACGAAGGCTGGATATACTTCGACGCCATGGCAGACAAGTTTGGTGTTGAGCCAGGCGAGGATCACTTTGCTTGCATGGTCGATCTGCTCACAAAGGCAGGTCGCATCGAAGAGGCTGAAGAGCTGATTTCTCGGATGCCATTTCGCCCTGGAGTTGTTGCCTGAAATTTTGGATGTGATCTGATGATGCTTGTCAACTTCACAGCAACGAGACTGCAGGCAGACGAGATGTAAAGCATGCACTTGAGCTTGTAGTTGTTGCTGTTAAGCATACATAATGGCAGCAGAGGTGAAAGGACTCAAGGGGACAGAGAAGCCATGAAGCTGCCCATCTCTATTTTGTTCGAGTCCATGCCTGAGAACTGTTGCCAGGCACACTTTCAATTTCCTATTTCCATGTCAGAAAAGCTGAGAGAAGGCAAGCTTTGTACAAGCACCTGGTAGGCATCACCTACGGTCTACAGAGATAAGTTGATTGATTGTCCAAATGATGGAATTTTTGGCTCGATGGATTTCTGCATAACCTCGTGGGTAAAAAGTTGCACCTGACCAACAAATACAATGTAAAAATTTAATCCTTCGTAAACGAAATTGGTTTTCAGTAGGGCAAATATTATCATTTGAACTTGCTTAGCAATTACCCCTTCTATTGTTTTCTTAAGGTACACACGCTGAGCCTCAATTTTTTTTTCAACCAATAGTTATTCCAAAAACACCTTATTTTGCCTCTCTAAAAAGCATCTTATTTTAGCTGACTCCATCTCAATCACATTTGAAAAATGCTTTCATATAAGCATGGTCCTGTGGGTATTAACAATGAATTGTACAAGAAACTAATTGGCAGAAGTTCAATTTCAGGAATTGTGCCAGGTCAAACTGCACCTCAGATAGCCCTTCGTACATACTAATTTTTACCATCAATAATGAAAAATATATGCAACCATGATCTTGAGGTAATTACAAATTAGAATGGGGAGTTCATGGAGGGGGGAAAAAACTTCAACATGCAGGTCGTGTTGTGCATTGGCACCCTCCAGACATCAGATTCAGTGATGCATACTGCAGATGATGATATTAAGCAACTGTTGAGGTTGACAAGAGAGGTTCGAGGTATTCCTTGAACTTGGCTTTTGTAATTGCGCCTTCTCTTCTGCTCCCTGGTACCTCTTTCCCATCCTTGAATAGAATAAGAGATGGGAGACCATAAACCTTATACTCTTCAATCAGTTGAGGATTGGCATCATGATCAATCTTGACAATCTTTAATCTCCCTTCATATTCCTATTTTCAACCAAAATTAAACAATTAGAGATGCAAAGTCCAACTAACATAACTTGAGAACCTATTTCTGTTGAAACATAGAGAACAAACTCCCATACGACCAACCATGTGCAGTTTTGCATGACTGACCAAGGTTGCACTGCTTGTTTTGGACTGTTATTTCGCTTGAGTAGAACTTAATTCTTTATATATGAATGTATCTGCACATTGGTTGATTCATTAGACCCTTTTCCATCATCAAGATATCAAAGTTAGAATTTGCAAACTAAGTCCTCCCATTAATTGGCCATGATAGCAAGTCCTGGCAACTGCCAATTTTAGAATTTGCTGAAATCATCCCACCAATTCACCAAACCTGCCCTGAAATGGTGTAGCCTATATGCCATTTTTTGAACTGCTACCTCCATTCCAAAACATAGCAACCACTTATGACTATGAATTTAGACATGCACATGTCCAGATTCGTAGCCAAAAGATGTTATATTTTGGGATGTAGGTAGTATAAAGGAGGTATGCGTTTGCACTTAACTTGAAGAGTGTACATCACAACAGAAGTATACTTGTTATAGACTGATCTTTTTACTCTCTAATAGTAAGACTTAATAGACTGATCTGAAAGCTTTTTGTTGTTCTCAGATGAACACCTAAAACCCACAGACAGCGGTTGGTAGCTGGTAACATTGGCATCGTCACTGCTGTCTAGTCTTAGTCTATAGTCCATGTCTGATGTCTCCATGGAATTGATATCTCTAGTAATTATTTAGCACACCAAAAATTCAATCGTTTTGAGTCCATGGTGGTTTATTAATTCTCAATTCTAAGCTATTCAGACAAGATGTAACACCAGAATGATGAAGGAAGTAGCAGACCTCGGCGGCCCAGTCGACGACGGGCGCGATGAGGCGGCACGGCCCGCACCAGTCGGCGACGAAGTCGACGAGCACGGGCAGGTCCGACTGCAACACCTCCGCCTCGAACTCGCTCTGCCCGATGAACCTCACCGCCGCGCCACACCGCACGCGCGCGCTGGCGATGCGGCGGCCGCCGGGTGGGGCGGCGGCGGGCCCCACCACGCGGAAGCTACCCACCGAGGCCGGAGGCGGCGGGAGGCGCAGCAGCGCGCCGGGGAGGAGGCGCGCGCCGCGCGCCGAGGAGAACGGCGGCGGCGCGAGGCCGGACGCGGTGGTGCTCGGTGCGGACGCCATGAGAGGGAAGAGAAGGGAAGGGGGATGAGGAATCTTCTCGAAGGCGCCACTCCGGCCACCAGTTCCCCTCCCCCCTCCGCGAGATTTGTTCGCGACGAAGCGGATTTTTTCCCCTCCGTTTGTGAGGCCTGGAATTCAGCCCACTTCACCACACCAAGCAAGTTTTCGGCCTGGCCCATGTAGGCCCAGAAACGAAGCCCATTGGGTAAGGACACGCGTCGGCGTCTGGGAGGGTCCACCTGTCAACGTCTAGGCTCTAGCACAAAGCGCATGGACCAAGTCCATCGCCATCATCGACCTTCCTCTCTCTCTCTCTCCGGCCTCCGGCTTCGCCTTCACGACGCCTCTCCTCCTCCACCTCGCTGACGCTTTGTCCCTTTATTCGCGGGGGCCTACGACTCGCCCGCCTCCCAAAACCCTAAAGCATCCATCCGCTCGCACATGGTGGCGTTGGCGAGGGTGGGCTAGGGTTGGGGGGGTGAGGTCTTCAGGCCAGCCATGGCGATGCCGACGGTGGCCGCGGCGGCGGCGGTTGTCCCCGGGGTCGCATGTGGGTCCTCGACGCGGCGTGTTGGGGTGGGAAATGGCAATGCGTCCGCACACGCCGGGGGTGGATGCCTGGCTGGCGGACGGCGAGGGGCGGCCGCGTGGGTTGCGCGCGCGAGGGTGGCGGAGGCGCCGCCGGTGGCCGCGGAGGGGAGCAGGCAGGAGGCCCCCGCCGCGCCGATGGTGGAGATCCCCGTCACTTGCTATCAGGTTTTTTTTTTTTTTGGCCACTCGTACTGTTTATGGATCCGAATTTTGGAAATGTGGTCTTATATCGTCGATGGATCTAGTTTAGCTCGGCTGGTCTCTGTTCGAATGATACAGTTGCAGATTAGATAGTCGTTTCTTGACCATAATTCAACTTTAGTGTTTGCACCACGATGCCTATTGTAATTTGCACTGGTAGTTCACACGCGTGACACGCCTCCCTGATTTTTGGAGTGACATGTTTCAAATGGCCAATGCAGATTCTTGGTGTTACAGAGAAGGCTGAGAAAGATGAGATTGTCAAAGCAGCAATGGAGCTGAAAAATGCAGAAATTGAAGACGGGTACATGGCAGAGGTGTCTACCTGCAGACAGGTTGCTCGCTGAATCAAGGAATTCTGGAAATATATTTGGATATACTGCTTTGTTTAATGTAGGGAATGCAGAATTCATGTGGTTAATCTTTGCTTATTTCTTTCATGTTTGGTAGGCTCTGCTGGTAGATGTGAGAGACAAACTTCTCTTTGAACAGGAGTACGCAGGAAGCATAAAAGAAAAGCTTCCACCCAGATCCTCTCTTCATATACCTTGGAGTTGGTTGCCTGCTGCACTTTGTGTCTTGCAGGAGGTAATGTGTAACACAGACATCCTTATTATTGTGAACAAATAAAGGAAAACCACCAAGTTTGGTTTAGGTTTGTCACCTTTTATGTTACATGACATAGTCATAGTCGTCACCATGACCATGCCCGGTATGTTTCTTTATAGGTCTGCCTTATTCTTTGTCAGAATACTATTCTCAATTCACTGAATGATTTGAAAGGGATCAAGAAGATTTAGGATCAATAATGTTTAACTAATAAAGAAAACTTTTATGCTAACTTCAGGGTAAATTATCCTTAGGAATGTGGTGAGGAGCGCGTAGGTTTTAAACTTTGCCCTTTCTTAGGACTGGGTAGCGTAAAATGCAGGGGATGCAGGTTAGTCACCATTATGATGTTTGTGAGTTCTAAGTGATCATGAATACAAGACACCTAGCAGCTTGAATTTATTAAAATTGAATGTACCATTATCATAATGAAATGGTGTATTACATGCTACAATATTCATTTCAGGTTGGAGAAGAGAAGCTAGTTTTGGAAATTGGTCAGGCGGCTCTACGACGCCCAGATTCTAGGCCATATGTTCATGATGTGCTTCTTGCAATGGCACTAGCTGAAGTAAGAAGCACACAAAATTTTAAATAACTGACTACAAATTGGTATATTTTGCAATGATTTGATGCATTTTCTTGTAGTGTTCTATTGCAAAAGCTAGCTTTGAGAAAAGTAAAGTGTCTCTTGGCTTTGAAGCTCTAGCACGTGCTCAATACCTGTTGAGGAGAAAACCGTCTTTGGAGAAGTTGCCCCTTCTTGAACAGGTTAATTTTTGTTGTTATCGCTCTACAGATTCTTCTACATGTAGAATTATGCCCTTAACTTATTTCATTGGATGAACTAGATTGAAGAATCACTTGAAGAGCTTGCACCTGCTTGCACTCTGGAGCTTCTAAGCTTACCTCAGACACCTGAAAACGCTGAACGCAGGCAGGGTGCTATTGCAGCTCTCTGTGAACTGCTTAGACAGGGTCTTGACGTTGAATCCTCTTGTAGAGTTCATGATTGGCCTTGTTTCTTGGGCCAAGCAATGAATAAGTTGTTAGCCACTGAAATTGTGGATCTACTTTCTTGGGATACTTTGGCTACAACTCGTAAAAACAAAAAATCGTTGGAATCCCAGAGCCAGCGGGCAGTAGTTGACTTCAATTGTTTCCATGTAGCGATGCTTGCTCACTTTGCGTTAGGGTTTTCAACCCGGCAGGCTGACCTGGTACCTTCTCCTTCTCAATAGTAGTAAACTATCATTTTTGCTATTTATGCATTATTTAACGTACAGTTCCTTTATGCAGATCAGTAAAGCCAAAACCATTTGCGATTGTTTAGTTGCATCTGAAAACACAGACCTGAAATTTGAGGAATCATTTTGTTTGTATCTCCTTGGAGAGGTGATAAGCTGATTTGAACTGCAAAAATTTTACTAGTTTACATTATCATAACTAAATGTTTGCTCTCAGGAATCTGGCACCACTGTTTTTGAAAAGCTTCAGCAGCTTCAAAGTAATGGGAATTCCAACTCAAGAAATTATGGGTTACCTAAAAAGAAAGACGGCAATGACAAGGTTACTGTCTGTCAGTCTCTGGTATGTTATATTTCACTGTAGTATGTTTTGGAGCAAATAAATTGTGCTACTGTAGATTACTGAATATTATATTTCTCCATTGTGTTAAAATTTTCTCATGGCAAATAGCGTATCTTTACAGGAATTGTGGCTGAAGGATATGGCACTTTCTCGTTTTGCGGATACAAGAGATTGTTCACCATCTTTGGTCTGTGTCTTACTATTTTCAGTAATGAAACCCATGAATATTTTTTTCTACAGACTAATTTCATATCATTATTCTCTTACGGCAGGCCAACTTCTTTGGGGCTCCTAAGCGCATCCTTAGCACTTCCAAGCAGAAATTAGGAGCCACAAGAATGGTCCGTTTGAGTTCTCAGCCATCTTCTAGTGTGTCACCATGCAACAGAGCTTTAGGGGAGCAGACGCCAAGATTAAATTCTACCAGCCATTTGGGGGAAGCTGTAAAGCAACTTGCACCAAACAACCTGGGGGTCCATTCTTCAATGGATAGGCCAGCAAATGGTTCAACCACAACATCTGTTCCCCTGAAGCGCAATCTTGTATCGCATCCTGCAAGAACCTTGGAATCGTGGGGTCTTACTGGTGATATTGTAGGGAAACTTGCATATAGTGCACTCATTGGGTTTGCCCTATTTGGTACATTAAAACTGCTCAGACTTCAGTTTGGTCACATGAAACCTGCCTCCGCAAGTAGGGGTTCTGCTGCCACACAGTCCCTGAATGAAGAATCGACGTTGGAAGGTTCTTTTATTACTAGCAGCGTCAGGAAACATTTTGAAAAACTGCCCAAGATGCTTTGGTTAAACAATAGGCTTTATTCAAGAAGCGAAGAAAGCGACCTATCTTCTGTTGCTAATGCAGTGGCTGCTACAGTATGCAAGCAAAGTATGGCTCTTCAAGAAGCAGAAACACTTGTGAAGCAGTGGCAAGACATCAAATCTGAAGCTCTTGGCCCTGATTATCAAATTGATATGCTCCCTGAAATTCTTGACGGTTCAATGCTTTCGAAGGTAATTTCCTTTTTATCCATGGTGTACTTACATATAGACTTCCATGTTTAAATATTTGAATTGTCCATAATGGAAGACCTACTTGTCGAGCAGTGGCAAGAGTTGGCATTGTCAGCAAAGGATCAGTCCTGCTATTGGAGATTTGTTTTGTTAAATCTCTCTGTTGTTCGAGCGGAGATACTATTGGATGAGTCTGGCACTGGTGAAGTTGCAGAAATTGGTGCTGTTCTTGAGGAAGCGGCTGAGCTTGTTGATGAATCCCAGCCCAAGAAGCCTAGCTATTACAGGTAATTCAGAAGATAATGTTTCTATTTATCACGCTTTCCTGTTGTGCTCTAAAGTAACACGGTACTGATACTTTATACTGTTACAATTGCAGTATGTATGAAGTTCAGTACATATTGAGGAGACAGAGTGATGGATCTTGGAAAATCTGTGAGGCTTCTGTACGGGACTTGACATGATTATTGTCAAAAGAGACAACTTATTCATCGGCTGATAGCTCACAGGGCGCTGTTAATTTTATAAGGTTCGACATGGCTGGCTCTGTTAATTTTACAAGGTTCGACACGGCTGGCTTGATACGCCATTAAATCAATTTGAGGTATCTTGCAATGGCTTGCGATGCCCGAGCTGCTCATGGTGGCCACCGGATACCTTACATGACAAAGTAGCTGCTGATAGCCTGATATGCCACATTTGTACAGACTCTAACCAAACCTGATATCACATGCTTTTATCTGTTTCCTGATATGGTTTGAATTTGCGGGACCTTTTTTAGTCGTGCCCTTTTTTAGTTGTGCGAGAGGCCATCTGCGTCTAAATTGTGGCGCCATTGTTCAAAGAACAATGTAAATTAATCTGCTCCTGTGTCTGTGTGGTTGTGTTCAACGGTAAAATTCATGCTCCGCTATTCATCCTTGTTAAATTCCTACATTAAGATCTCTGCTAGATCTATGCTTAAGAAACTTGTCAAGTTGAGGGATTGAATAAACAGAGCAAACTGTCCCTAACCCTGAAATATTCTGGTGGCCACAGGCGAGCTCAATGGCAAGAGCACCCATGCTGGGTTTCGGAATTCTGACTGTTTACAAGTTCAGTTTCTTTTCTGAAATCCCTGAAGCTGCAGTATGCGTCAGAAAGTATCACCAATGACCATCTACAGTTTAAAAAAAAAATCTCATCAGGTACCGGAGGATTTATATGTAGGAGTAACCAATCTCCTAGCTCATTGATCTCTCGTAGCCTCAATTTCTCGTTCATTGATCTCTCGTAGTCTCATTCAGAGACTATATTCTTGACGTTAAAAAAAAAACAGAATCGGGAACAGAATCTCTCCCTCGCGCACGGGGAGAGGAAACAGAATCGGAAGCGAAGTTGTGGAGGAAGCGGAGTACATAATACTAATCTCTACTTCTCACCTCCTCTTTTCTTTCTCCCTCCTTGACCTGCTCTGTCTCGTGGCGTGGGCTACGACGACAGCGCGACCGGCGCCGCTTTCGCACGTCTTGGTCGGGACCTTCGCCGGCGACGAGCATCCACTAGGTTTTTACCCTTCACTTCTTGTATGTACACCACCCTATAAGGTGAGATGCCCTTCCAATGGAGTGCACCCATCCAATCCAATGGGGGTTGGGGGGCTCTTATTTTAGCTAGCCCATCCGAGACACAATAATGTGCTGCTGTTCTTCAATTCATCCACAATATATCATCTAACTACAATTCAAGCAGCCAATCAACTATCATTATAGTCCATTCATCACATTGGAATAAGGGCTCAAAAAGTAGTTTAGCCATGTTGGTTATGGTCCTGTATCGATAAGCTTTTATACATATAAAAAGAAACATACAAAAAAACAGAGTTGACATAAAACACTGAAATTCTTTTATATAAGAGAAAACATCTTTCAAACTATGTTCTCCTTTACAAAGTAATAAGGGTACATCGTACATGCCCTGACAGACTCTTTTTTTCCTATCATGTAACAAAGTTGAAATACTCATCTGAGTCGTTACCTTAAGATTATCAATTCCATGAAATTATTTTTTTCTAGTGCTTGATGTTCTTGTATGTACTGAACAGTAGGACGGCTCTTCTTTACTGAAAAGAGTTCAGCCACAACCAGAGCATGATGAGGAATTCAGAACAAGGCCTGCATGGGGGAATTGTCAAAAGAAGAGAAGTACAAAAAATTTCACTTAGCAATCTCCCAATGGTATGTGAGTTCATACAGAAATTAAGTGTAAGACAATGTGTTTTCACGTATTAATATGATGAATCTTGTACAGCGATGGTATCTATTTAGCTGTTTATGTCAAATACTTAAATTATTATAATGCTGTTGTTTCCTGATGTAGGATATTTTAGCAAAGATCTTGTCGCAGTTGCCAATAAATGACGCTATAAGGACAAGTGTATTGTCAAGAAAATGGAAATATTTTTGGTGCAGCCACACCAATCTTACTCTTAATAAAGGTACAATGAGGAAACCTTATGTCAAGACCTTGACTCCATATCGATGGCGATGGCTCAGGGACTACGAATTTATTACAAGGGTTGATGCGGTCCTGCGTCAGCACAGTGGAATGGGGGTTCAACGTATGGAAATTAAGTTTCGGTTGCATAGTAAGCACGCAGACCATATTGATAGATGGGTGAACTTTGCAATTGCATCAAAAACAAAGGAATTGGTTGTTGATTTATCAGGTCAGGATAAGGGCTCATTTTTCACAGATTTGACACATAGCAATTGCATACGGATAATCAAAGAACCACCATATAATTTGCCTCCACAGCTTCTTGGCCTCAATTATGGTTCATACTTGCGGTGTCTCGAGCTTACGACCGTGTCTCTGCAGCTGCCTGCTGATTTCAAAGGATTTCTGGACCTCAAGATTCTTAGCTTAGTAGATATGAGCATTACAGATGAAGATGTTCAGCGTATGCTATCCAAATGCAATCTTCTGGAGTTTTTGGAGATTTCATATTGCGAAATGGTTACTAGCATACGAATGCTTCATCCATTGGACCGGCTTAAGCATTTGGTAGTGGATATCTGCCCTAATCTGCAAGAGATAGAACTGAATTGTAGTCCAACAACACTTAAGTACAGTGGCACCATGGTTCCTTTGATATTTGCTTCAACATCCAGGCTGACAAATATTAGTATTGTATTCATCAATTACCAATCTGCTATTTCCTATATCATTACTGGATTCCCCAGTACTTTGCCAAGGCTCGAGACTCTGACCTTACATTGTGGAGAACGTGAGGTTCGTGATATGTCGTCCTTTGTGGCCATATTTTGTGCATATATCACTATAAGATCAAATTCACCAATTTTTTTTTTCATTTCTGTTGCAGAGAACTATCGTACCAGAAGGGCCTTTCAAATTTACTTATCTTCGGAATTTGAGGTTGGAATTAGCTCTCTGTGGCCATGGAAATATCAGAAAGACTGATGCCCTTGATTATGCTTATATCCTGAAGATTGCTCCTTTCATGGAAACACTGGAGTTGTCTGTAAGTTTATTTCATTGTGGCTTCGCAAACAGATTTCGTAAGTTGTGGAAAAAAAAAAATGCCAATGACAATAAAATTACAAGAATAGTGATCTATTTATGTTATCTGTTGGGGCAGTTGGTAATGCTAAAAAGCGCATAGTGACATGCAGTAGTTTATTTCTTAACTTTTTTATTGAATAGAATATTTGATTCTGTCTTTTGCGCATATGAGCATACCTAAAACTTTGGTTCAGATTGAAGTTAAGTCATGATTGTAGTGTATTCACAAAGGGGGGAACTTCTAAACAACCAAAGTTCTTTTTTTTTAGGCTAGTGAACACCTATATTGCACGGATACGCGATACTGGTACGGGGATACGGATACGGCGATACGGAAATTTTCAAAAACACTAATACGTCGATACAGCGAGTGTATATATATATATATATATATATATATATATATATATATATATATATTGTAAAAATAGATTATACTTTTCAAAGACCAAACATTTCTATACTTTTCAAATATGCCTAAGTAGTATCTGAATATGAAAGCATTGACTATTTAATCATGAATTATACTGTGGTTGAACAATGAAGTACGTTTACTTGGTAACCTGGCTTCATTTCATAATAAAATCACCATAAGTTCCACAAGAAGAATAACTGAGTCCGTGTTGAAGGCTGCAAGCTAGCGTCATGACCTTGCTGATCAGACCAGATTAGATATAGCTCAGAATAACAGATCAGATGCAAAATATAATCATGCATCATATTTCAATCGAATATTCACAGGTAGATTAAAACTAAAAAGGTGGACAGTAACACCAGTCAGCATGGAGAAATTAAAAGATGAGAGAATTTAGGGTTAAATAGTTATGGGCCTATAATGGGCTTCCTATATACATATTCAAATTCGACATATACACAATAGAAACACAAATTACAAATATAAATCAAATTAAGATATATTATTTTTTCTACCTTTATAAATCAAATTTAAATTTATATATTTATAGATCGAAATATCACAAGTTAATATATATTTCCATTTTTAAAGATTTTTTATGACTTTATAGTTGACATGCATAAAACGAGTCTACGTTCAATTCGGTAAAAAGGAAAAAAATGTTTATCTAGTCTATTTGAAAAAAAATCTTAAAATTGTCGGACTGATTAAAAATATCAAATGTGTCATTCCTTCTTCTATAGAAAGCTAATACCCACCAAACACTTAAAACTCAAGATACAAGCATAGTATTTATTATCACTCCTAAAAACCTACATATTGCACAAGTATGTCACATCAACCCATTAGTATACAAAACACAACATACAAGCATATAATAGTTATATCTACTATTTATTTCATTTTAAAACTAAACATACACACGCTAAATCATCATTCTCAAATCATTTTCATAATATTTCAATCCAAATCATTTCATCATTTCTCCAATATCTAACATATATCCGGCCGCAACAAAGCACGGGACATCATTTAGTATACAAAATATGCAATGCCATTTATGCTGTTAATAAATCCTAACGGAGTCACCCGACTTAAAGTTTGTTCTTGCCAAAAGAAAAAGGACAGACATCTATCTCTATCGTCCGAGCAAGAGATATCTAATCCATCCTTTGTAGACTTGACACATCATATACTATAAATCTGGACATCTCTTCATCTAGATTTATAGTGTTAAGCTATATTACATCCTTATTTTAGGAAGAAAGACAGAAATAAACTATTGCTGGTCACTCAATTGTTTCAAACAGTGTTTAAAAAACTGTAGCAGGTGCGACTTAATTATATCTATCTATCTATCCTACTCTCTCTGTCAAAAAAAAACCAATCTAATATAAAAATACGACATTATCCTAACACCACGAAATATAAAGCCAAGAAGAGACTATTTCTTGTCAAGAAGAGACTATTTCTTGTCAATCAACCTTTTCAAACGGTCAGTCCACGTCCACTCTTCAATCTCCCTCACATGTAGCAAGCGCAACTATTTCTATCTATCTATCTATCTATCTATCTATCTATCTATCTATCTATCTATCTATCTACCCTTTCCTGTCCGTACCAAAATAAACTAATATATAATATCTTCCGTTATAAAATAAACTAATATAGTATGGGATATTCACGAATTATTAAGTATGTGCGACTACTGTTGATAAATTATACTTCATCCGTCTTAAAATAAACAAATCTAATTATATCTCGTATTATGTTGATTTAATTTTAGAGCGGAGGGACTAGAGTTCGTCTAACGATAGTCGTACATACTTCATACTTCATGAAACAGTCAAAATAAAGATGACAACAGGGAATTCACCTTCGGGGGTAACATTTTCATATCCTGATAAATTCATCCCAAGTTAAAAATCACTTTCTAAAATGAGTAATATAAATTATTAAAAGTCTAAAAGAAATCTCAAACACTAAAATACGTGCAAGAAAAATTCAAAAGTGGCTTGGAGTATTTTTATTAAATCCTCCATGCTTTAAATGGGTCCCTAAATTTTTTACTTGAATTTTCAAAGCACCAGAAATAATTTTAAAACAACAAAAACCAAATTTAGAGTTAATTAAAATGAAAAATTTAAAAATAAATCTCTCCTTGTCCTTGTGCCGCTTTCGATCCTAAGGCCATTTTTCCTTGGAATAAGTTCACTTCATGACCCTCAAAAGTGATCGAAATCTAAACCATAACCCTAAACTACAAAACCAGATATCTCGACCCCCAAACTCCTAAAACCGGTACAATTTGACTCCCGGAGCGGTTTTGGGAGGCGGTTTTGCTGGCGTGGCGCCACGTGGCGCCTACGTGGCAATATTGACCGAGTCTTTGTTACACGTGGCGTTGACGTGGCACCTACGTGGCGGTAGAAATAAAAATATGCGTGGGACCCATTAGTCATTCACACAAAAAGAAATGTGGGCCTACTGACATGTGGGGCCCACATGTCAGACTTTCTTCCTCCTCCCTCTCTCCCTTCTCTCTCTTTCTCTCCCCTTCTTCCCCTTCGGCCGGTGGCGTGCTGGGACAACGAGAACGAGCGGCGTCGGCATCCGGCGGCGGCGGTGCGGGAGAGGAGGTGGACGAGGAGGCAGTAGGTGCGGAGGGAGTGGGGGGTCGACGACGATGGCAACGAGAAGGCGGCCCAGTAGAGGAACTCACGGGGGAGGCGGCCATGCGCCGAGGCGTCGTGGCGGCGGCGACGACGATAGCGCACGGGGGAGGCGCTCGCCGGCCGTCCGCGAGCGGGGTGGGGCTCGCCGGCCGTCCGCGCGCGGGGAGGGGCTCGCCGGCCGTCCGCACACGGGGGAGGGGCTCGCCGGCCGTCCGCCCGCAGGGGAGGGGCTCGCCAGCTGTCTGCGCGCGGGGGAGGGGCAGGAGCTCGCCGGTGGTAGGGAGCGGCGGCGGTGGCGGTGGGAGCGGCGGCGAAGGGGAAGAAGGGAAGAGAAAGAGAGAGAAGGGAGTGAGGGAGGAGGAAGGAGGACTGACATGTGGGCCCCACATGCTAGTGGGCCCACATTTTTTTTTGTGTGAATGACTAATGGGTCCTACGCATATTTTTTATTTCTACTGCCACGTAGGTGCCACGTCAACGCCACGTGTAACAAAGACTCGGTCAATATTGCCACGTAGGCGCCACGTGGCGCCACATCAGCAAAACCGCTCAGGGAGTCAAATTGCACCGGTTTTAGAAGTTTAGGGGTCGAGATATCTGGTTTTGTAGTTTAGGGTCATGGTTTAGATTTCGATCACATTTGAGGGTCATGGAGTGAACTTATTCCTTATACTGGGCGCCGTATCGAGGGAAGTATCGACCATGTATTGATGCCGTATCGCTCATTTTTTTTTATTTTTTTGGCTAACAAATCAGCGATACTTCTCCGATACCGTATCGCTCGCGTATCCCACGTATCGCCGTATCGGATACGTATCCCATACGGGAACGGCGGCAAACTGCCGTATCGGTGCATCACAGGTGAACACTCAAAGGCAACCCTTTGGGTCACATGAATTTCAGAAACAATATTATTGCCTTGATCCATGTACTAACTCCACGTTTTAATGCATGCAATATTTCTTTTTCCCCATTAGATGTGGATGCTGAACTGCCGGCATCAACCGTATCGCGAAGAGGATGGTGAGCTAAGGATTGTTGGTCCTCCACACCAGCACGCTCATCTCAAACGCGTTCGCATCAGTGGTTTCTTTGGCCACAAAGACCAGGTGGAGCTAGCACTTCACATCCTTCGCAGCTCCATGACCCTCGAGCAGATGGTGATCACCCCAAAGCTAGAGATTGGCAACGATCTGGCGTTTTCAGACCCTTGTGCTGATGAGTACGAGAAGAAGCATTACGTGGATGGCCATCGAGTCGCCACTGAATTTGTTTGCAAGACAGACCATCGCAATGTTGTCACTGTGGAACGGGTGGTGCCAGAGCCTGCCGACGGCGAGGTGGAGCGAAAACGGAGAAGGGCAAATTAGACTTTTGTCTAGAATGTTAAATTTGTTAGATGTGCTCATTTTTAGTTTTTACTGGTAGTATCAAACAAATGCAACTGGTAAAAAGATGAAGATTAGTTCTACCTCCGTTCTAAATATAAAATACTATAAGGAGTTCTCGTTATGTGTTATGTCACTACAGAAATTGTGATTTGTAGTGAGTGTGTGGCCCTTTTTATGGCACTGTTCTTCTTTTTTGGAATAATGACTCAATAGGTTGATAATTATTTGAAGGCACCAACAAATGAGTTAGTAAATACTATAAAGTTAAAAATAAATTTAAAGTGATATTATAAAAATAATAAAATATCTTTCTTCGTCCTGCATTAGTTGCCGTTTTATGTTATTTAAAAAACTAAGGTTTAGTAAAAATGACTACAATGTCTTCTATTAAATGATATAAGATTGAGAATGAGAGGATAATTAGACTTGGAATGTGTATGGTGTCTTGATTAATGTGATTTAAATTATACTTGGTCTTGATATATAAACATATATGATGATCAATTTGATAAGGAGGGAGTACTTGAAGGTGATAAGCTTTTTAAGATAAGTTTTGAATTAAAACGATGACTATTTTAGAACGAAGGGAGTATAAAGGTCCCATTCATTTCTCCAATAAGAGTTTGATGCAGATAAAGATTTTTGTGACACGCTTTTAAAATTGCTAAACGGTGTGTTTCGTGCGAAATCTTTCTATATGAAAGTTACTCTAAAATATCATATTAATCTACTCCCTCCGTTTTAGCATTTCCCGTATTCATATTGATGTTAATGAATCTAAACATATATAATATCTAGATTCATTAACATGAATATAAATATGAAAAATGCTAGAATGCATTACATTGTGAAACGGAGGAAGTATTTTTCAAGTTTACAATAATTAAAACTCAATCAATCATGCGTTAGTACTACTTTATTTTTTATTTTTTAAAAAAACTTAATCTTCATCTTCGAAAGAAAAAGAACACCACCAAAGTTTGTTTAAAGGTTCGAAACTCAGGAAACATATGCCTCTTTCGTAATCCATGGCCGTTTGATGCAGATCTCGCTTGGCAAAGCAAATCTCCAAATTACTTCACCTTCACTATTATGCCTTTGCAAACTGCAACCTCCGCTAATCATTCATGACGGCCGGCGCATGGCCGGCCGCCGCCGCCGCCGCCACCTCCGCGCCACTGTCCGCCGCGGTGCGCGGGGCCATGCGCACGCTCGGCCACCTCCTTCCCCGCCCCCAACCCTCCGCCGCCGCCGCCGCCGCCTTCTCCTCCTCTCCCCACACCCTCCACGACTACAACCGCCTCCTGGATGCCTTCGCCCGCGACGGCGACGGCGACGCGGCGCTGCGGGTGCTCCGCCGCATGCGCCACTCCTCCCCGGCGTGCGCGCCCACGGCCGCCTCCTACACCTCCGCCATGTCGGCGCTCGCCAAGGCCGGCCGCCCCGCCGACGCCGCGGCCCTCTTCGACGACATGCTCGCCAATGGCGTCGCCCCCGACCGGTGCGCCTTCTCCTTCCTCCTCCACGTCTACTCCTCCCACCTCCACCTCCCGTCGGCCGCGCACTCCGTCCTCGTCTGGATGTCCCGCCTCGGCCTTCCCCCGACTCCCATCGACTACGCGGACCTCGTCTTCTCCTTCTGCCGCGCGGGCCGCCTCCCGGACGCGCTCCAGCTGCTCGACGAAATGCGCGCCCTCAATTACCCGCTCACCCTGCACAGCTACACACCGATCCTCCAGGTGTACTGTGCCAATGCTGATATGCAGTCGGCTGATGCGCTCATCAGCTCCATGCGCTCCACTGGATGCCACCCCGATGTCGTATTTTACAACATCTACGTAAATGGGTTATGTAAGGTTGGGGATTTTGATGCTGTCCAGAGGACCATTGATGAGAGTGGCCGGAATGGGTGGGTGCCAGATGCAGTTACATACAGCACCTACATTGCTGGGCTTTGCCGGTTCGGGTATGTCGAAGAGGCACTCCGGCAGCTGGAAATCATGGTAACGATGGGGTTACAGCCGACAGTAGTTGGTCTGAACATACTGCTCGACTATGTTGCCCAGGACCTTGATATGTGGGCAGGCAAGGAGGTGCTGGAACGATGCCAGGAGCTTGGCTTTGTGGTAGATGTCGTGACATACAATACGGTCATGGATCATTTCTGCAAGAAGAGGAAATGGCTGCGTGTTCTAAAACTGTTCACAGATCTTCTCAAGAAGCCCATAACACCCAATGTGCAAACGTGCAACATTTTTATTTCATGCTTGTGCCGAGCTGGAAAGTTTCAGTTTGCCAAGTTTGTGTTCAGCAGCAAGGGGTTCATGGCAGACACTGTGACTTGTAACATTCTAATTCATGCATTCTATGAGGCCGGGAAGGAGGATGAGCTTGGTTTTCTGTTCGCTGATGTGAATGCGGGTAAAATTGCCCCAGATACGATCACATACAATACGCTGGTTGATTGCCTCTTTAGGTCAGGGAGGAGAGCCGAGGCTGTCAATTTGATCAGACATATTGATGATGGCTATCCTGTTGAGCCTGTTGCACGCTTGGCGTATTGGTTGGTTAGGAGTGGAAATGTTCGTGAGGCATTGAGGTTGTTTGATGATATGCTAGAAAAAGGATTGTTATTAGATAGTAGGATTTTTGCTAATGTCATCAAGGCATTCTGCAGAAAGGGTCCAGGGGAATGCACAGAAATGCTGCAGCTGTGTTCTGTATTAGATAGGATGCTTGGAATTGGGTGATCCTTCTGTTTAATGTGTTTATAACTTGGAAGTGCTTGATTGGAGTTAAGGAAAAAAAAGGGACAACTTGAGAGTGCTCATAGGTCTGCCAAGTCTTTTTCACTACTTTACATGGTAGTGGCATTGTTTTTGGACATGTACTATCAGTGAATAGCCAATGAAGGTAAAATTCCTGTTGCTTTTGTCATGCAAATTTTCATTAATATACTCTGCTGATATAATCTGTCAGCCAACACTTGTAAAGTACTTGCTGTAAAAGCCCCGGTGTTATAATTTTTTTGATAAAGCATATCTGGAATAAATACCCACTTGCATGGCATTCTTTTTCTTCCTTCATAAATGTGGGATCATGTGCTTGTGATCCTGTCCAATGCTTGTCTTATGGTGTTACTTTGACAGTCTTCAGAGTTGTGGGAGCAGATAAATAGCTTGCTCCTAGAACTTCATATAGGGTAATCCAGGAGGTCAGTACCTCCAGTAAAAAGCATTGGCTCTTGTAGTCTTGTTGGTGCTCCAATGAATATGTTCTGACCATGCAATCCTTGTGATCCAACGCAAAAATGATAATTGTGTTTATTTTTTAGGAACAGCTGGTTTCACTAATTATCAGAGGAAGTGTTAGTCATGAAACGTGCTTCTAGTCCTGGTTTGTTGCATTCTCATTATCTTCCCCCCATCTTGTCTAGCACTTGCATTATACATGCTCCTTTAAGAAACCACTCGCTTGACCTGATTTTGCAAACTGCAAGCGCTGAAGACTAATTCATTTGCAGTTAGATGCAATCCCGGATAATCATGGATGTTCCACCTGATGATCCTTATAGGCAAGGTCTGATTTGGTAGAGCTAGTCCTAACAAAAAAGCAAGAGATCTCCGTGTTTATGAATTAAATCAGGTAGTGTTCTACTAATACTTACTTTTATCTGTTTTTTCCCATCATGGAGGAAATACTGACTTGGCTGTTACTTAATTCATGGCATAATTATATAGCTCAATTCTTTCTGTTGTCCTGCTACTGCAGAGTAGGCGATACTTCCTCCTTGGTATAAATGCTACATCAACTTTAAGTCACAAGGAAAGCTTTTTCTTGATCAAGGATTGACACTAAAACTCTAGTACTATTTTGCTTCAAAGGTATTAATGATTGATTTTTCAGGTATATTATAAGAATATACAATTATCTTTTTAAAAGTGAATATACAATGAAACTTAACTCTGCTAATAACGATGAATTAACTACTCCATTTAGTATGGCCGAAATAAAACATGATGCCTTTTAGATAGAACTAATGAATTAAATAAGGCTGCTAGGCTATGGGTTTCGAATTGAATTTTATCCAGTGTTCTGGTCTTCTGGGATATCATCTGTCAAGAGTTATATATGCTCTCCTTGTTGACTTTATATGGTTTGGGTGTCAGTTGTACAGATCTTACGTGTTATGTGTGCTGTTGTGAATAACTGAACAGTTGGGCTGGTTCGCTGTAAGGAAGATCTCCAGGCCAGCGTGGAGCTACTTCAACAGACACCAGTGTGTCACTGAAGGCCGATAGCGTCTTTGTATGGATGACAGAGGGATAGTCATAGAGAGTTGTCAGTGTTGATGGACCTCTGAAGTTCTGATTATCTGTCATCATGTAGAAAGATAGTGTTTTGGTTTTAAACATCATCTGTTCTATCTTTTTGTTGGTTATCTTGTGTTTTGCGTTTTGGTTATCAAATTTAGCAGCAGATCTACCAGCTTTAGTTTCAGGTTCTGGATCGAGGTAATAACAAACCATCAGGGCTTGGATTCTCAGCCATGTTGTTCCTACTTGTATTCCGTGAAGCTGTGGGCAGAATGTACTTCCAGTTAATGGACTTCACCAATGTGAGCCTGATTCATGGGATGAATCTACTGAAGATTAGATAAAGACAAGTACGGGTCGTTGGGGGATTGTAATTCAGAAAATAACTGAACTTGCAAGAAACCTCAATGGATAATTTGCATTGTGGTTGTATCAAAACTAGCTGGGAATTCCGTGTACTCACATTGTTTGTATCTTCAGTACCTTGCCATCTCAAGTGTCTTTTTTTTTTCAGGATCTGTTTTTTGGAGAGATTTGATGTTGTTCTTGAAAAAATTAGATACAGTAAAAATCTACTGATAGCAGCGAGCCGCGAGCGACGTGTCTCCCGCCCTCTCCAGCCAATGGCCTGCGGCGATTCAAGTGGGGCCCAGTTTCCAGCGTCACAGAGGCGCCTACGTGGGGGCTCCCACGTCAGCACTTGCATGGCCCACATGTCAGTGTAACCATCGCGTCGTCATCCCCGTGCGCTTGACTCTGCTCTCGTCTTCCTCCTCCTCGATCTCCCAGATCCAAACCGAACCCAACCAAGCGGCCGCGGCGCTCTAAAACCTCTCCCGCTCCACGCGCGGGGCGCATGAAACCCTAGCGAGAGGCGCCAGATCTCCCGCATCCGGATCGCCGCCATGGCCGCCGCCACCGCGCTGGACTCGCTGCCGGCGCCGCTCCGGTCGCTGCGGCTGAAGACGAAGCAGCAGGAGCTCCTGCTCCGGGTCTCGGCGCTGGCGCTCATCTACGTGCTCGCGTTCGTCGTCCGCCTCTTCTCCGTGCTCCGCTACGAGTCCATGATCCACGAGTTCGATCCCTACTTCAACTACCGCACCACGCTCTTCCTCTCCGACCATGGATTCAGCGAGTTCTGGAACTGGTTCGATTTCGAGAGCTGGTACCCGCTCGGCCGCGTCGTCGGCGGCACCCTCTTCCCGGGCCTCATGGTCACCGCCGCGCTGCTCCACCGCCTCCTCCGCGCGCTCTCCCTCGCCGTCCACATCCGCGAGGTCTGCGTCCTCACCGCCCCCTTCTTCGCCGCCAACACCACGCTCGTCGCCTACGCCTTCGGCCGCGAGATCTGGGACTCCGGCGCGGGCCTCGTCGCCGCCGCGCTCATCGCCGTCTGCCCCGGCTACATCTCCCGCTCCGTCGCGGGCTCCTACGACAACGAGGGCGTCGCCATCTTCGCGCTGCTGCTCACCTTCTACCTCTTCGTGCGCGCCGTCAACACGGGATCTCTCGCATGGTCGCTCGCCTCGGCGTTCGGCTACTTCTACATGGTCTCCGCGTGGGGAGGCTATGTCTTCATCATCAATCTGTTGCCGCTGTACGTGCTCGTGCTGCTCGTCACGGGGAGGTACTCGCAGAGGCTCTACGTGGCCTACAATTCCACGTATGTGCTTGGAATGCTACTTGCGATGCAGATCCGGTTCGTTGGGTTCCAACACGTCCAGTCTGGGGAGCACATGGCCGCTATGGGAGTATTCTTCCTTTTGCAGGTATTTCTTACACATATTGTTATGAAATGATGTAACAATTCATCCGTAGCGATGAAAGTGCCTTCTAAGATTAGTAGCTAGTTACAGCTCTGGTTTATTAGATGGCTAGTTTAGTAAATTAGCAACAGTTGACATAAAAAGGTATGATTCAGATGAAAAGTCCCGCCACTTTAGGAAATTTGCACCACCCGTCTTAATTGTCCTGGAAATGAGTTAGGATTATTTGTAACTGAGAAAGGGCGAAACACTTAATTGAAGGCAACCCGATCTTGGTTTGTAGGCAAACTATGGAGTAAATTGGACAGGTAATTTTGTAGAACAGTTAAGATCAAATGACCTGTTAGTACTTATTGTTAGTTTCATATAACCCAGATGATTAGATGGAACATTGGCATTTGTGTCAGATTGCTGCTACTCTCATTTTGCCTCTTCAGATAGATCATGTTTACTGGGTAGACATGTTATGGAACTGTGAATTCTTGTATGTTTGCAGTGTGATTGGTGGCCCATTTATGCCTGGCTGTAAAATGTGAGATGCTATACTCTTTACTCTTGAATATGTCCCACAGCCAACATAACTCAATGTCGTTATTGTGTTTGTTGTGTGTATATATCAAACATAGCGTACCTTTGTTATTTGTTAATATGAATGCTTTGACAAATATCTATTCTATTATGAGGTACTTTGTGTACTTTGTATAGATAGAGCAGTATAGCACATGTATAAGAGAGCTATCATAAACCATTTCCTCTTTTTGCAGGTTTTCTTTTTCTTGGACTGGGTGAAGTACCTGCTGAATGATGCCAAACTATTCAAGTCATTCCTGAGAATCACCCTGACATGTGTGATAACTGTTGGCACCCTAGCTCTTGGAATTGGTACCGCGTCAGGTTACATCTCCCCTTGGACAGGGCGGTTTTACTCCCTGCTTGATCCAACCTATGCAAAGGACCATATACCAATCATTGCATCAGTATCTGAGCATCAACCAACAGCGTGGTCTTCGTTCATGTTTGATTTCCACATCCTTCTTTTCCTGTTCCCAGCAGGCCTCTACTTCTGTTTCAAGCGCTTGTCAGATGCCACAATATTTATAGTTATGTATGGCCTCACGAGTATGTACTTTGCTGGTGTGATGGTTCGGTTAATTCTTGTTGCAGCGCCAGCTGTTTGCCTTATTAGTGCCATTGCAGCATCAGCTACAATAAAAAATCTGACTACCTTGATTCGGACAAAAAGCAAAAGTCCACAAACTGTCTCTGGAAAATCATCTGGCTCAAAGGCAGCTGCAAAGGTATTCCCTTTTTTTTTTTTGTCTATGCTTGCTTGCATGCTTTATATTTTGTATATGGATAGTTGAAATAAATAAATTTGATGGAGCTTGAAATCTGAAACATACTTAGATAAAATCAAGTGGTACAATTGAAATCCTTTGTTTCCGCCAATCAATACCCTCCAGAGTATTGTGCCATTTGAAATGCTGGATTGCAATTTTCCAGTTTACCATGTGCATGGCTGATAAGAATATAAAGGATTTGCGCCTTTTCTCTGACAATTCTAATTCCAGTAGGTTCAATTGCACATAATTTTGTGGTTTTCAGTTTGCTTGTATCAATTATTTTAAGTTTCTGGTTTTCACATCACTCAGAAGCTGACTTGGTTTCTTGTGTAAACAGGGTGCAGTTGATCAATCCTTGCCTTTCCAGCAGAATGTGGCCATTGCTTTACTTCTGGGTGCTTTCTACTTGCTTAGTAGATATGCTGTACACTGCACTTGGGTGACATCTGAAGCTTACTCTTCTCCTTCCATTGTTCTGGCCGCAAGGGGTCATAATGGAGGCAGGGTCATATTTGATGATTATCGTGAAGCGTATTATTGGCTTCGTCAGAACACTCCTTCTGATGCAAAGATTATGTCATGGTGGGATTATGGATACCAAATCACAGCTATGGGGAACAGAACTGTTATTGTTGATAACAACACATGGAATAATACACATATAGCTACAGTTGGGCGTGCAATGTCATCCTATGAAGATGAAGCGTATGAGATAATGCAGTCACTGGATGTGAATTATGTGCTTGTCGTATTTGGTGGTGTTACTGGTTATTCTTCAGATGACATTAACAAGTAAGTTTATCCACTGAATCTAGAGCAAATTTTAATAAATCGATGTTATTGGTTTTATTCGAATTAGTATTGAACATTTTTTCAAAAACTGAACTACAAAATGGATTCTTACTTAGCTGCTTATTTCCAGGTTCTTATGGATGGTGCGCATTGGTGGTGGAGTTTTTCCTGTAATCAAAGAGCCTGATTACCTTGTTAATGGGGAGTATCGTGTCGACAAGGGGGCAGCACCAAAAATGTTGAATTGCTTAATGTAAGTATGAAACACACTAATGAGACTTATTTGTCAACACATGTACTATTTTGTTATTTATCCGTGTTACTTCTATCCTTCCATCACCTCTAATTGTTTCCTCTCTTGTTTGACAGGTACAAGCTTTGTTATTACCGTTTTGGAGAACTGACCACAGAATATGGAAAACCTCCAGGGTATGGCACATCCTTGCCATTGTTATTGCTTTTACTTCATTGATTTATTTAAATAGATATTACATTGTACTCTGTATTATATTTTGGTTATGAATGGTTTCCCTAATAAGCCAGGCACCATAATTTGCTGGTTGTAGCTTGCATTGTCCTATTTGTATAACAAGCCTGTTTTTGATATGGTAATGGATGCTAGCTCTGCTATTTATTTTGTATGTAGATACGATCGAGTACGAGGAGTGGAGATTGGCAACAAAGACATTAAGCTTGAGTACTTGGAGGAGGCATTCACAACTTCGAACTGGATAGTGCGCATATACAAGGTCAAACCCCCGAAGAATAGGTCTTGAGGAGAGGAATCATCTCTTGGTTAGTATCTGGTGCTATTACCTTGAGGTACATTGTGTCAAGTCAAAACGTATTGGAGTTCCTACAGGAGACGGGCAATTGATTTGAAAATCTGCATCAGCTGCCCCCAAGTGCGATCTTTTGTTTTGGTGAGACTGACGGAAGTAGACCATAGGTCAGTTTGAAGTAACGATCATCCGTCTTCCCCTATATCATTTTGTTAGATGTAATCAGGTGCCATTCAGAACTAGCAATTGCGACGACCGAGTACTTTTTGATTGCTGAGCATGGTATGACAGTACTCCAGATGTTTTTGTAAGCACAACAGCTTATTTGCGTAGTAACTTTAGATCGGGTTACACGGGACACTTGCAATTTTCTGGTGTTGAAGACAACAATGAATAACTTAACTGTGGTTGCTCTGTTTTCCTCTGTGAGCTCTCATCATCTTGTGGCAATCGCAGTAGTCGTTTTTATGTTAATAAATGATGCCTATAAACTTGCATCATCTCATTAGTTAGTACTCAGTACTCGCTGCCTCATAAAAAACAGCAGTTCTTGCACCCTACAAGAGAACTGATTTCTCGTCCAAACCACATAAGCTGAATGCTATACGTCTCGTACATTTCATTTTGCTCTACTTTATATCTCATTTTTTCACCACTAATAAATTCCTTAATTGCAGTAACCTTTATATACATGCATCTATACTACTATGTATACTTCATCTATCCTATGTATCTTTATGTCATCGTGAATAAATCATGTATTCGCTTCATTTCCTGAAGTTCACTTCGCTCCTCGCGAGAAACTGAATGAATCCGGCAATCGCCGCGCCGATGATGAACCATGTCACGGAGGCTAGGACGATCTTGAGCTCGAAGCTGTTCACGAGACCCAGAGCGGCGGCGCCACCGACGTGCTCCTGGATGCCGCCGCCGCCGACTCCGGCCACCTCCTCCCTGTTGTAACCCACGAACCCGGCCGAGATGATCGCCATCAGCAGCGGCGCCGTCAGGTCGATGCTGCCCAATGTCACCCCGCCATCGCCGGTGGGGGTTGCTCGCCGCGTCTGGCTGCGGGGAGGAGAAGCGCTCTGCCTCCGGTGAGGTCGCTCCGGCGGCGATGCTAGGGACGGCAGGTTCAGCTGCGGAGTCCAGTAGTCGTCGCGGCGGGCGTACGAAGCCACCGTCCTCGCCGCCGTCGCGCCTCCCGCTTTGCGTCGAGCTGCCGCTTCTTGGAGCCTGTCCGTCACCGGGTCGGCGGGCATGGAAGGAGAAGGCGGCGGCGCCGGCAGGTGGAGAGAAGCGAGTACGGTGGTCGCCGGAGCTCTGAACGGCTGCCAGTACCACCAGTTCGAGATCGACCTGATCGTCTGAACTGCCGAGCTCCTCGATTGCCTTGCTGCCTCCGACTCCTGCACGCACGCGAGCGAGCGAGATTAGTTAACCCGAGCTTACTGTGCTCAGCTTCAGCTCTGCTTGTTAATGGTGATTAGTGAGTCCCTTATGAAATCACAAGGCTACTTGAATACTGGATCAAATCATCAGATTTACTACCTCGGATTCTCTCGTGGCAGACTTCTGCTTCATCTCCTGGAACCTCTTCTGAAACTTGCTTACCTCGTTGAAGATGTCGGGTGCGCGAGCGCCCACGGTGTTGCCTTCCGAGACCCGGACTCTGCCGCGCGGCTGTTTGGACATCAAGAACTCGAGAGCCGCGAGATCTGACCTCTCGACCATCCTAATCAACCGTACAAACCGAACCAAATCAACCATGGAGATGAACAAATCAGGACAAATCAACAAGCAGAACACGGATTAATTGGGGGATTTAGAGGTGTGTTGGATTACGAGATGCAGTCGACGGGGCATGTCTGGATGGCGTCGAGGATCTTGTCCTCGGCGTCGGCCCACTGCGCGACGACGCGGGCGCGGCCGTAGACGGACTCGACGGCGAACGTCTTGTTGGCGTAGAGCGCGCACTTGAGGCAGCCGACGCACCTCACCTCGTCCACGAACACCGCGCGCTGCTCGGCCTCGCCGCCGAACCACGCCGAGTAGAGCGGCTTCCCCGTGTACCCGACGAACTCCGACTGCTTCGCTTGCTCCTGCATGCGTTCCGTGCAGATCGATTGCCTCATCAATAATTGTACGAACAGTTGGTGTGCGTACGTATATGCGAGAGATCGATCGATGAAGCAACGTACCTGGTCGTAGGCGAGGCGGGCGGCGGGGTCGGAGAGGAGGGAGTAGACCTCGTTGAGGACGATGGCCATGTCGTGGCCCTTGGCGCCGGCGACGTCGGGGTGGCACCGCTTCTGCAGCGACCGGTACGCGGCCTTGATCTCCGACTGCGGCGACGACCGCTCCACGCCCAGCAGCCCGTACAGGTCGTACTCCGTCACCCACGTCGTCGACCCACCGCGCCCGCTCCTCCCGCGGTAGCTCTCGCCGCCTCCTTCGTTGCTGCTACCGCCGCTAGATGAAGCCTGGCATCTGCTTCTGCTGGTTCGCCGTCGCGCGGCGGTGCGCGTGGTGGGGAAGGGCATCGAGACAGCGCCGGTGTTCATGAGAAGCGCAGCCATGGCTGCCGCGGGATTAACTTGAAATTGAACGGAATTATCTCGTCTCCCGGACGGCTGGAGCTCAATTAATGGGGGAGAAGAGCAAGTAAGTGACTGGTCACTGGCCAGTAGTACAGCAGAAGTGATCGCTGGGTGGCGTCTTCCGGGGCGAGAGCTACGTGAGGTGAGATATTTCGCGGCGGCGTTGCGCTTTTCGCTTTTTGCTCTTGCTGCTTGGCACAGATATTTTCCCCTTGCTGTTTGCCCCGGTTGCGGCAACGCCTGGACTATCGATGGCCATATGGCCGGACCCGACGGCACGGCCCACGGCACGTCCATTTGGCTTGGCCCCGGTCCAACAGTTGGACTGTGCCTGGGCTGATGCCTTGGCATGTTGGGTTGGCCCGGCATGGCACAGTCAATAAAAATACTACAAGGATCGAAAATAGACTTAATTCAGCCAGACAAGTCGCAGCCCAAAGACAAGGAATACAAATTTCAGCCATATAAGACAAAACCCAAAGAGATGAGGGAAGAAAAACAGAATTATTCTATGGAGAAACACGATGAACTGTTGTGCCTTCGGACCGGACCGGCACAGCCCTGCTTGGGCCGTAGGTGTAGCCCGTGGGTAGACATGGCACAGCCTAGCTCGGCGTGTAGATCGGGTTGTGTCAGCCCAACTGACCTCGACCCAAGCCGGGTTGTGCCTAGACCGTGCCGGATCGGGTAGCTCGTTTGGCCATCTATAGCCTGGACCAACCATGCAACAATTTGCTAAGAGAATGATTGTACTTCGAAATTTGCTGTTTTGAATTTTGCCCCTCCACTGAGCGGCTTATAACTATATATATTTCGCCTCAAACTGAAACCAAACACTTCAATTTTTTAAAGAATCTACACAGTAAAATGCATCGTAGCTGTACATGGACCATAATGTATATTTACACCCATGATTTACGGGCCTATAGTTTTCCAGTTAAGCAACTACCGTGACTACATACAAGTAGCAGCGAAAGTTGTATACACAGACCCTTAAAAAAAATCAAGGTGGCTAAATGAGCATCTTGAAACCGAACTTGAGCATCGATTACAAAGAACGTTACCACATGTTATTATAGTCACGATACCTCTGCATTAAGGCATATACGGCATGACCATGCTGACTTGGCAACATCAGCTTCCCTAACTGCAGTAATTTTGCTAAAAAAAAAATGCAACATACGCTGATCGAGCAGTTATGTTTGGAAAAAAATACCGAGTTGTTAACGTTGTATTTTAAAAAAACTAGAGAACTAGCTGAACTATATATTAGAAAATCAACATAGTAATATATTATCTTACAGAGGATAGATAATTTGAAAGTATTAGAAATTGGATTTGTTTTCTTTTTTTATTGGTTATTTTTTCTTATGCATAATTTCTTATTTTCAAATTTAACACCGCTATATGGATCAATAAGATTAAGTTTTTTATGCAAAACAAGGTGGCATTAACGTATGATTGATTTAGTTTTAATTATTATAAACTTAAAAAATATATTAATACTCCCTCCGTTTTTTAATAGATGACGCCGTTGACTTTTTATCACATGTTTGACCATTTGTCTTATTCAAAAATTTTATGCAAATGCATAAGATATAAATCTCACTTAAAGTAATATGAATGCTAAAACAACTCATAATAAAATAAATTATAATTACGTAAATTTTTTGAATAAGACGAATGGTCAAACATGTGAGAAAAAGTCAACGGCGTCATCTATTAAAAAACGGAGGTAGTATGATATTTTAGAACAACTTTCATATAGAAAGTTTTCACACGAAATACACCGTTTAGTAGTTTAAAAAACGTGCCACGAAAATCTTAATCTTAATCCAACTCTTGTTAGAAAAAAGAGCGGGACCTAAGATGTCTTGAGACATCCCAGTTTTAAAAAGATAGATTTCGCCTCAAACTGGAACCGAATACTTCGATTTTCCAAAGAATCGGCACAGTAAAATGCACCGTAGCTGTACATGGACTATAATGTATATTTACACCCTCGATTTACAGCCCTATAGTTTTACAGCTAAAAAACTAACGTGTCTAATATTATACATACTAATAGAAAGCGAAAGTTGTAGAAAGAGAAATTAAGGCCTGAATATTTTCATCATCCTAGATACTTGCGTCCGACAAAATGGGCATCGTGAAACCGAACTTGAGCATCGATTACAAAGAACATGACCGCATGGTATTATAGTCATGTTGACCTCCGCATTCAGGCAGACACGACATGACCATGCTGACTTGGCAACATCAGCTTCTCTAACTGCTGCCTCCGCTTTCTCCTGTAGTGACAATTAAAACAAATTTCAATACCCACAACATACAACATAAGCAGAAAGAGCTAAGAAAGTAATTATATGATACGATACAATATAATATGATAGGCAATGCAAATTATGAAGTTTGGGGCTCCCTAAAATTGGTAGCTTGTTTATAACCTGATAGTATACATTCTCTGTGCAAATAATGAACATAAAAAGGAATGCCTGAAGATCCTAGAAAAATTCTTAACCCACCCTCATCTCCATCTCAAAGAAAGCATGGTGAACACAGCGTGTGCAGCAGCATCCAATAGTATGACGTTCAACAACAAATGCCTCCCCACATCAATTTTCTTTAGGTGCCGCTACAGATTACGGGTCACAACTACTCTCTTATGGTATACAGAACTGATCAAAACATATTCTTGATGTTGACAATAAAAATGAATATAAAACAACCCAAGAAGATATCGAAGTGGACAAACCTGCTCCACGAGTAGAGCCACTTGAGATTCTTTAAGCTGGTCTTGCAAGGAAAGAGTAGTCTGTAGAAGCGTTTCCTTTGTAGCATCCATCCTTACCCCTGCAGCTGAAAGCATATCGTGGACTGCCTGTACCAGCTCGGTTGAAGATACCTTCCCATATTCAAGGCCAGTAGCCTGTAAATCGAAGTACGACAAAAATTACGACAACACATACAGCTAGCAAAACTAGAATTTGCACAAAAATAAAACTAACCACATCATCTGCAGCTTCAGTTCCTGTGTTGATGGGTGAGAAGCCCTGCTGTCCACCTGCAGCTCTACCACTATCCAGTTGCAATGGTGCAGGAGAGAGATCAGCCATTGAAACGCTTTTAAATGAGTAAACCTGACTGGAAAGTAGCATGCAAGTTTCACCAGCAGAAGTCTCTACTGGAAACCTGTAAAGAGCTTGGCCAGCTGATGGCCTTACATCTTCAGGGACCCTGCCATATCTGAGCTTTTCACCCTCTTTCCCCGTCTTCCATGCCACAATTTCTCCACTATAGAATGGTCTTAAAGGAAGGAATTGAACCTGGCGAGCATCTTGGGACAACAACTCTGCTCCCAGGGAACCATTGTACCTTCCTTCACGTTTTGAAACTCCAATGTCAGTGCCCAGACGGAGTATTTTAAGCACCTCTTTCTCTGTGCCATCTGGGCATGCAAATACTGAAGCAATCGGCAAGATCACGGGTGCCCCTAATCTGTAACTAACAACAATAGCAATAGCATCGTGTATTGTCAAAAAGTTTGGGGGCTCTGCAACTAGAATTTGACCCGTGGATTTGTTCACAAAGCAAACACTTCTGTGCTTTCCATTGCTTGACCATTCAGGAAATGGAGGACGCTGGCTGCTTCTTGTAACGTCTTGGAGCATGGGGAGTAATAGAAAGCGAGTATGGAGACGCTGAACAAACTGCAGGTTCTGTGATATATCCTTTAGTACACTTTCTATCTGCGCCAGATTGAGTGCTTCAAATGAAGGAAAATGATTGGATACACCAATCATAACAATCCTTAACGCATCTTGCAACGATTTACTAAGCAGCTTCTCTTTTATTTTGTCCAGAGTAACAGAGCAAATGCTATTCACCATCTTTAGTTCTTCTTTTCCATCCAGTTCCTGACAAGGGAAAAAACTTATGTTTATTTGAAAAATACAAAATTAATTAAACTTACAGCCATAAAAAAAGAAAGATCCTATAATAGTAGTACCTCTACAATGACATCAGAAAGCTTCTTTATGCCCAACGTGTTGCAAATATTCTGGGGAAGATCTGGGTGAGCAAATCTTATCCTGGATGTATCTATGTTACTCAGTAAATGAGAACCATATGGGTCAATATATACACACGATACAGCTGATACCAGCCTGCAACCATCGTCCGGTATTACTGAATCAAATATGTCTTCTGATCCATCTGTGGCTTGGTTGACACCAGAACACATGAAGTCTAAAATTTCCATCACAGCGCGGAGTTCATTTGGATTCAGGCGTTGGTAACCACATGCTTTTTGTATATCCAAAAGAAGTTCCCTTGCATAAGTGTTTGTAAGGGTTTCCTGCATCCCAATTTCTCTGAGGATGGTGACAAATGGAAGATAAAGACTTGGAAGTTCAAAAGCAAAAGGCGACATGTTGATTGTCAGACGAGCAAAAAGTGATTTCACTGTGACTAAGCGAGTCCCGTTTGCAACTGGTATAAAAGCCAGGGTCTGCAACTCATTTTTCTCTGAAAAAGAAAGAAATACAACTTAACTAGAGTATTGATATATCTCTTTCCAAAGCAACAAAAACTAATTACAGTTTTCCGCTGTGTGGCTATCTTTAATTATTTATACAGCAAATAAAAAAGCATATGCACAGGGCATGACATAGTAATTACTATAATTACTTATAGGAATCGTCAATATACATGACCACACTGACAAGATAATACCTGTTCATGATATATCTTTATTTCTTCAGGAAGAAGTAACAACATAATAATTCTTGCCAAAAAAAAAAAGAATCAAGACTGAGCTTGTATACATAGTGCAAGCCACTCTAAATACCTCATCTTAAATATCAAAATGAAGAGTCTACAAAGCTGTTCCCAAATATCAAATTTGGATGTTCTATTGGAAGATTGCATGCCCATTTCAGGTCAATTTCAATACGATGATGTTGTCTCCATGGGTTTTCAAAATAAAACCTCAGGAAAGTAAGATCAATGTGAAATGCTTTGATCTGCCAGACAACTGTTGTTCAAAATATTAAATTGAACAAGCTTACAATTTACCCCCTTTTCCCTTTTAACATCCCGAGACGAATAACAGTATGAAAATTTTTTTTAATGAACTTCACTTCAAGTGAGTGCATTGTGAATCGGTTCAAGATTTCAAAATTCTTACTAGGAGCAAAACATGCAAACTCACAAGAAAAAGTTGGTACTCCTCACAATTAACCAGCTACTGGTTGGCCTATCTTGGGCCGGCCTGGCACAATTAGCCAGCTACTACCTCCGTCCCAATACAAAATCAAATGACTAGAATGTCCTCCACTTTTCAAATTTCAATGCATTTGTCCCCCACTTTCTCAAACTCCAATGCATTGATTGTCTCAATGATGAAGCCTTTGTGGGACAAATAAAGGCAAAAAATGATGTCTCTGGGACGGAGGGAGTACATATTTGACCCTTCATATGAATCTAGTCAGTTCAACCCTTATCCTAAATCCTACAGGGATGCTTTGCATGATTGTACTCAAATATGGCCATGCAATGAAGCGTAAGTAAATCAAGTGTTTTCCAGTGAAAAAAAAAATCGCTGCTAGTAACTAAAACCAAGGAAAGAGAAAATGATAATAACATAAGCTATTGTTACCCAGTGGCAACAAATGTAGGGCATATACAGGGAGGTAACATAATTTTGGTGCATTTGCACTACCTGAAGAAGATATTGTTCCCCATATTTTATCCAAGTATTGCAAGATCCGTAGAAAGGCATCTTCCACCGTCATTATTCCTGATGAAGTTGGCCAGTGTGCCAGTGTGTCCTCACCATTGCCTCTCCCAACACTCTGCTTTGTTTCAGAAAAGAAAATAAGAGAACATTTTCATAAGATAGAAACATATAAGCATGTTATGACATTGACCTGCAAGTGCTTCAGAACTGTTGTGAAGGCAGGAGGACTCCTTAGTCGAAATGCTCCCCAAGAATATTCAGGAGGGATAATTGCTTGATTGGTAAGAATAGGAGCAGAACTCCATGCTAATGGCCAGTCTTTTGATAAAATTGATTCACTATATGAGGCAAGTACCCTTCTACCCCCTCTCTTCCCACCAATACTTGGAAAACCTTTTTCGGCAGGAATAAATGCGATTTTGCCAATATTTTCGCAAAAAGAACTGTCATACAAAGTAGCAAAATTAGCAAGAATCACATTAACAACAGATTCTGCCAAAGACCAAAGCTCAAAAGGAATTTCGTTTTTGCTGCCTGAAAAGTCTGCCTCAAAGTCACTAGGATCTTCTGAAGATGACACAATATCATTTCCCATGGACTCTATTTTTGTTGCACACTGTACTATCATATCAGCCTCTGTAGATGTTCGAAGACCTGCTTTTCTGAGTATAACAAGCCAACCATCTGACAAGAACCTTTCAGCTGGGAACTTGTGTCTCTCCCCAGAGAATACTGAAGTAAGCAAAGCATCTGAAGGGTCAAGTAATTCCCTTGGTTTGAACAACTCTGTACAAAACTCATTTGCACTTGTCAGAAAATTAGTCTCTTTCAAGGTGTTTACAACAGAAGAGTTCAGCTGCAGATCTTTCCAGTTAGAATACAAGTAGGCTAGAATGTCTTCTTGCTCTTGAGCTGATTTATTTCCAAAGCCAGGCAAAGCAAACCTTACTAGTATTTCTTGGTCACTCAATTGTTCAACCCCCAAAGCCTGAAGAAATAGATCTGCATTAGCTGTACTAGAAAGGCACCGAGAATCAGCAGGGTGAAAGAATGCTGTGGGAGAAAGAATGCAATGATCGGACCCTGACAGACTAGTGTATGTTCCTGTAACTGTTTTATACATTGGAAGCTCTCTCAGGACATCCAATTCTTCTCTCTGATATAAGTGGTTACTGGACAATCTGAACTCTGAGACAAACAATGCAAACAGTTTATCACAGTCTTCACTTGATAGACTAAGTGGCAAAGGTAAATGGCCACCATTTTTTATTGCAACCAGTTTAGAAGCAATAATTTGTCCAAGAGTCCGGTCACGTGAAGGAAACAAATTGCATATTGTACCACACTCTGGAAAAGATAAATCAAAAACTGGTATATTCAACTTGTAAAGCAGAGCAGGTAACCATGGAAATGCTGAGTTCATTGACTGAAATGCAGTATCAAGTATGCTGTTCAGTTCAGCTTCTCCAGTCTCATCTCCTGGGTGGGCAGACGTGTCAACTACTCTAGCTGCACTATCTCCACTATCAGGATTTGAATCATCTGCTGGTGGTACAAATATTAGATGGCATTCTTTCACACGGCAGAGAACAGGTCTGTCTAGATATGCTGGAATTAAGGGCCAGTCAGATAAAAGTGAAAGGTCACCACTCATTGAACTAAATATTTTCCAGAAGAGCCTAATCCATTCAGGACTTGGTCCAGCAGTTGATGAATTAGCATTATTATCCCAAGGAATCCATGGAGACTTCTTCTCTACTGCAAGGTGCACCCAACGTTCATCAAATATGTGCTTCAAATGGCCTGACAACAAGTGAGGAGAAAAACTTCTTAGCTTTAGAGGTCTATGAATAACTTGAGTGGTGAGCAATAGCTCCAAGAAGGGCTTTTGTAAACATTGATGATGGATAAAGTGATGCAAGAATGGGCGCATCAATAGCTGCTGCTCCTCACTTGCTATCCAAAGTTCGGTAGATCCCAGCCTTGTTAGACATTTTGTCGATGTCGGAAACGGGACTCCTTTGAGCTCTGTGATGATAGATGACAGCACATTATTTTCAGCAGCTTGGGTCCTATGGGATGCTGAGCCACCAGTCTTGCTGATATCCTCAACAACCCCCCGACCAAAGTCATAGAGAGCTTTTCCAAAGTATGTCACAATTTCAAGCGCGTCGCCCCCAGAAGCACCCTGCCTTTGTGTATTTCTATGGTAAGACACAGAGCTGCTTGAAGATGGCATAGAATTTGATATTGAAGAATTCATTATTTCAGATTGTTGATTGCTAACTCGTGATTCCTCATGTATATGAAAATCTGAGAAACGGTATGGGTCCATATCTGAGAAGCAATATTCAAGAACATCCATATATGTTTCAATAGATCGGAGTAAAATGGATGAAGAAGCTTTTAGTAGATCCCTAACCATCTTGGGCCTGATCTCTCTTACATTAACTCCAACTGCTTGAATTTCCCTAACCAGCTCCCAGGGTACAGAAAATACAGGGTAGTGCTCTTTAATGAAACTACAGACACTAGCAGATGGCAGATTATCATCATCTCCACTCCCTGAATGGGATAAGAACATACCCACATCCACTTTAACAAGATTCCCACCATAAAGTTGCCAAACAGGAAGATCAGCCAAGCGTACATAGAAAGGTCTTATCACTTGCTCTACCAAGGATTGCCAATCTGCTTTAGATGCTCTTGGTGAATTCACATTAGTTACAGTAGAGCCATACCCAGTGAGTGAAGCAGGATGCTGCTTCGATCTGGGCCAGAAAGAGTACACCCTATCACCATAAGCCTGTAAAATTGTACTCACCGAGTGTGCAGACCTTGATTCAATAGCAGAAGACAGAGGATCCTTCCTAAGCTTTTGAAATTCCAGGACCATCTCAACATATGAATCACGCACACATAGCATAAGTTCCTTATTCCATGCCTCAACCAATTTGTTTTTATGCATTTCAAGGTCTGACAGAGATTTATCATGTGAGCTGCCAAAAATGTACCGCCCACCATTATGCCTCACAATAAAATGGCCTAGAGTTGTGACTGGCATGCTTATAGACCCAGATAGTGGTAAGGGAGATAATATACAACTGGATGCATGTATATTGGTTGATACTCCATTTCGAGCTATGTGTGCCGCTACTCCAGCAACAGGGGTTAAGTTATAGGCGAGATACCGCCTGAAATAGAAAAAAATCAACAAGCATTATGCCAGAGGTCCTTTGACCAATTCACATGTTTATAACATTATTAATTAGTAGAATTGTGAGAAATGGTGAATGTAGGTAACTACAAAAGTACAAAAGATTCTGAACTATATGGATTGAAAGGGACAAAACCTGTCAAGAGCCATGTTTCGTGTTTGCCCTGATCCAAGGCAAAGGGCAACAAACCATTTGTCAATATAATTGCAGCCATTGTCAATCACATGCACATCAATAGCTTGCATTTTAATAGCAGCACTTGTACTTGCAAATATTCTGGATAGTTGAAATTTTCTCCATTTCTTTTCTGAAAATGGATTCCTTAAAGTGGCTACTGATGGGTCAACAAGTACAGAGTAGTTCAAAGTTGGCTGAGAAGCTCCACCTTCCCATGTTGATAAAGATACCTGATCAAAATCACACAACAACACATTAGACGTGGAGCAGTTTTTTTTTCTAAGATTATGCTTTAGAATCACCCAATAAAACTTTCTCACTACTATTTCTGGAAAACTGGTACCCAGCACACACATTGTGTTGTCAGTTATTAGCATGGGATGCTGCAGTATGAGTCATGTGTGTTTCTGCACCCACATTCTTAATTATTTGGATCTCACACTTTTGCACTTTCTAAATCTAAACAACAGATACATGTAGATCATATTAATATGTGCACACCCAAATGTCTATGCAAAAATATGATTATATGTGTATTGTAAAATATAAAAAGCGTAGAATATATCTTATGGACACAAAGGCATTGGATCAATAATATTATTGCAAAAGAAATGCAATAATCCTTCAAATCTTTGCTGTCCAGCAATTAATAATAAATTGATTAATTCATCAAATGTATTTCATGCAACAAGTCTTGTTTAAATCTATAAAATTAATTTACTTTCATATGATGGCAGTGTAAAAAATTGAAAGGCTAAAAACATACTTCAGAGAAAAATTCGAAAGCTACCGATGTACAGTCATGGTTTTCTTTTTGTCGCCAGGAAGGCCGAAGGAGGCCATCCAAATGTATTAAGGAGGAGTAAAGTTACAAGAAAAACACGACATAAGTTGTCGAAGTCGGAAGTGCACCAAAGTGCACGTCCAAAAACCACGTGCTAACCACACAAACACAAACCACTGAGAGTGGAGCCTAGCACACAGTAATGGTTTTCGAAAACAATTATCACCTGAATGATTGACCTCAAGAATAGGAGAGTGCTGGATGGATTTTGTGTAAATCGATCAAAAATATGCTTTACTCTATTGCAACCAGCTTCAAGTTCTTTCAGGCACTTAGATGATAAAGGCATACGAATAACTGTGGAATTTGCTGAAGATAGTGAAGCCTCCTGTGTAACACGCATTGGTGTGAACTGATCATGAAACCTCTCGACCAGGTCATTTCCTGAAAAGAAAATAGCATTTAAGGACTTCGATCTATTTTCCCTCACCAGAAAAAAGGAAATAAATGAATATATACAAAATGCAGGCATAGTTCTATCATGAAGATTCACATTACATGATTTTAATTTCCATGTTGCAAACAGAGATGCAACAGTTGCAGTAACATAAATAATACATTTAGCAGACTTGGACTGATATGTTTTCCAACATGGATACGAAATAAGCTTTAGTGAGTAATGAGTTTTATTAAGGTTTGATCTTCAATGAGGCCTTCTGCCAAAAAGAATGTGGTTTCATCATGCGCAGTGTGCACAAACTAAACAAATTATGGTCATATTTATAATATTAATAATCGAACAAACATGATTTTAAGTAAAAACACACCTATCAATGAGAAGAATCTAGCGGATGAGGTAGCAATGGAAGTCGTGCCACCAGTCAAGCCCAAGGGATCAAAAATGTAGAAATAGCCACCAGAAAGAATACTCAAGGTATCACACACAAAATAACTGCTAAGAAGTCCAAGTCCATAGTTAAGAATGTTTCCCTTCAATTTCCATGGAGGAGGAAGTTGGAGGCTGCAAACTTCTTCTCTGCTCATTATCGTTCCTTCAAAGACGACTGTCAATGAAGAACCCTGGAAGTCACCTAGATTTTTTTTTTGGAAAATAAAAATATGTTACTTATATAAACATAAACAGAAAATAGAACAAGACAAACAAAATACTTGCACAATTATGATTGGAAAAGAAAAATATCAGTAAAATAGCTGACTAGGGAGAAAATTTCTATCATACCTAAACTCTGCTGCAGCAAGGACTGCTTTGGATGATCTCGTTTATCATAGATAAGGTGCACTTTCTTCGCATTGCAATGATCAGCTAGCTCTATAAGGTCAAACAAAAGAAAGTCACTCTCACCATATAAAGCCAGCAACTCACTTATTTTAGCATATTCCATGCATGGCAAATCCGTCATTAGCTCGTCATCCAGTAATGATGATCCACGAAGAGATCGAACCCCAAGCCTATTAGCTAGATCATTACCAATACTAAGATGCACAAAGCTCTTTGAAGTAGGATCAGCATTCATCCAGGGTGCATCATTGTAGACAAGATTTCTGGCAGGTGTCAAAACACCAAATGAATCGGGAATCAACAATGAATTCACCATCATATCAGGTGCTTGGTTATCAGGATAACAATCAACAAATGCTTCCAAAACACGATGAACAAAACTTAGTTGCTCTGTAGACAATGGCTCTCCTTTGGCATCGCTTTGTAAACACTGAAGTACATTCAGATAATCTGCTGCATCAAATGTCTGCTTCACACCCAAAACCGACAGTAACCTCTTATATTCCGACAGTTCAGATGGAACTGCATAAAGGTAAGGGTGATATTTTACAGGTGAATCAAAAGCAAGTGCCTGAGGTGGCACGAACCTATCACCTATATAAACCCATGGGTGTCCATCCAGATTCCGTTTTAGAATGTTGGTATCGGCTGTGTCAATAATATCTTGCAATTTTGAGTAGATCAGTTGAATTTCCTTTTGCGGAACGGCATCATTGGTACTGTCTTCAGAAAACATCTTGAGTTCATCATAAGACTTGGAGATCTCAACTAACTGGGAAGATAAAATGTTTGCATTTGGTGGGTCTAACCAACCAAGTTTTCTTTGCAGATACATGGAGCAAGAATCAGCACTAAGAATCCGCATTTTTGATGAAACAAGCCACATTTGTGATTTTGGCCTTGTTGTGATTGGAGGAGCCACATGATCTTCAGATATGAACCATGGAAGTCCTTTTAGCAATGGTGCAACATGGACTGGACACCAAGATATATTTTTCAGCTCTGACCAAAATTCGTCTTCTGGTAGATCATGATCGAAGTTTGAGAACAAAGATAAAATAGTTTCTTCTGGGTCATACCCATCCCCATCGTTTTCTGCTTCAAAACTTCCATCAGTCTTAGAAGCTTCCTGGTTGTCATCCCCATGGAAGGTTTTTTTATCCTCCATGTTTGAAGCCTTGAATTCAAGAAAATTTAGATAGGTAAGTAGCCTTTTCCCATGCTCAAGCGCATCATCTTGTTGCAGTGAAACTGACCTCGCAATGTCAAGCAAAGTACTAAAACCCAATTTACTTTTAAGTCCAAAGCTTGCAAGCAGTTCAATTACTTCAGTCGTCATGAACTTCTCTGAAGGAAAGAAGGTTTCTTTGTGCAGCAACTTATGTAACTCAGGCACACGAGGATCATAAAGTCTGAAGGAAAATATAAGTTATTTCTATGTACCAAAATCTAGATAGTAAAGGGAAGCAGAAAAATATAAAAATGAAATCCATGGTATTCATGGACGTAACAAGCTCATTATTGATGAAAATAAAAAGAAATTGCAGATTACATCCAATATAGAATTATACAAAACTTCCTACATCAAATAGGTTCCAGTTATTTGTTTCCATTATGAAGGTTTACTTCTACATGGCATGCTGTTTCATCAAATATCAAAGGAAAAGCTGATGTACAGATTAGACAAAGCATCTGCCAAATGAACATTAGTCCTAGTGCACATAGCAGATGATGCAGCACACAATAAAATCAAGAGGTCTACTAAACAAAATACACTTCTACATATGTGTGTGCGCGCGCGCGCAAGAGAGAGAGAGAGAGAGAGACCTGGAGGGATGTACCCATGCACCACTCGCTGCCAGGACGAAAGGGGTTTCATGTAATGCAGCTCTCACAGAAGTATCATTTTCTGCCAATAGTTTCACATCACGGAGAATTGCTGAAACAACAGCTGGTTGTGATAGAAACTCGGATATTCGAGGAAGCACGTGGTCCTTGTAAAATTCAGCCTTTTGAGGTTCCCTAATAGCAAAGTATGATACCAAAATTGACTTCTCCTTTGCCGATTCTGTTCTTATAAAACTTTCATTCAACAGATCCTCATGAACACCTTCAGGTTTAAGCCATTTTCTAGGACTTGTCAGGCTAACAAGCTCTCTAGATTTATAGGATTCAAATATAGGAAGATTCCTGATTGTATTCATATGGGAAGAGTTCATGTGATTTCCTGAAAACCACTTTGACTGGAAAATAAAACTGCGTAGCTCATGTGTTTCTGCCAGTGAAATACCCATGAACAATTCCTTGATATCCTGAAAATTAGAAGCAACAGACTGCACAGCATTCAAAACACCAACTGCAGTGGCTTCCTGAACAAAATTTGCCAGCTGCGGATGTTCTATCTGCAGATCAGATCTCAGAAAGAAACATCCCAGTTTCTGAAGCAACGAGTACATATTTTCACTCCACCCATCATCTATTATTACATTTGAAGCATTGCCAAGTTGCATAAGCTTGCCATCTACCAGTGGTAATATAGGCCATTTTGCAAAAATTGAAAGATCTTCACATGAATGTCGCAAGAAATTCCAGAGTGACACCATCCATTCCACACTTGGCTGACCTTGATGTCCAGGAGACCAAAATAACTGCTTAGCATGCTGCCATTCAGGTGGCAAGATCCTAGGCAACAACTCAAGGAGAAAATTGCATGTGAATAAGTAAATGTTTGACCGTGCAGAACAAGCTATGTCATATAACTTCTTCAAAATGGCATCCGGTAAAGAGTTATCAACAACAAGATGTGGTATAGAGTCCTTCAGAAGCTCAAATTCCATTTGTGAAGAAAAGAATACTCTTTCACCCTCCCCCCGGTTGGTAAATGTTGTGAATGATCCATTTGCCAAAGGAAGAAGAGCTAACCCTTGCAATTTATCAGGAAAGGAAGGATCTCCCATGTCACTCAAGCAGTACTCCAGAACAAGTATTGCTTCTTCTCTATTTCTGAAGCCACGCTTCCGTCGGATCAACAAATTCCTCAGCAGATGAGGATTCAAGAGATGAACTGAAGGATATGCGTTCAAGAAACTGTCAACTATTTGTTTGGATACAGATACCACAGGCAAACCAGCTTCAGAAAGAACTTCTGCCAGTTCAATGGCCTTTGAAAAACTGAAATCAGGAAAGATAGCTTGCCTTGTTGACACCCAATGTCCCCCTCGTGCTTTTGTATACAGAACATGAAGTCCAAGTTCTGCGATAGATACATAAAGCTTCCTCACCATGGAAGACCATGGCTCCACACCTACAGCAGTAGGCCAAAATGAGAGAAACAGATCGGAGGGACCAAGCTCTTGTGCAATGGCTGCAAGCAGGTGACCATAAGCAGGAGCAGCAACATCTTCAAGCAGTGCAAGATTCCATTCTGATCGTACTCTTCCTCCCCCAGCCATGTCATTTCCTATCCAGATATCCCTTCGATTTGAAGATAGTTCAAAATAAGCATTCACATGCACTGGCATGCTAGTGTTGATTGGTAAAGGAAGAAAGCAGAAGGCTCGACCCTCAAAAAATTTCCTGTCCTTAGAGGATCCAAGAGACAGTTGCTTGAGAACCAAATCATCAAGGTTGACTTCAGCTTCACCAGACAGTTCTTTTGTATTGTCCACAGTCACAGAATGCAGATAAGCAGCAACAGATGCCCAGGGAACAAAGAAGTGGGACTTACTACCAGAGGCAGTTGACAACTTTCTAGCATGGCCCCCACCTATACTCTCTGTTAAGATCCATGAATGCACCAAGCAAGCAGCAGGGCTTTGCTCAAAGATAGAGACCTTTTGAGAACTCCAAGGTAAATCACTATCTTTAGTCTTATTCAACTTATTGAAAAATTGATTCCTATCCATTCCTGATGGTTGATTTCCATTTATAAATGCAAGCATCGTATTAAGCGCATGAGGTTCTTTGGCCATCTCATAACTATTATGCTTCGAGACACGATGTACAAGTTTCATCTCCTGGCTGTCACTCTCCTTGACATACAGAGTTATATTCTTTACGTTGCGGAGAAAAAGTAAAGCCTCAGATACAACTTCAGAGAAGGAAGAGAAAAGCATTTCCACATCTTGGGGTGTATATTGTTCTCGCTTTATTTGGCTTCTAGAAGCAGCAGCCTCGTTCCTAAGAGGGAAGCGGAAGAGTGTGCCTGGAAATGGCTGTTGCAAGTTGCAACCAAAGTGTAAGAATGGGGTGAATTGATCAGGGAACTGTTCTAAGATCCTCCTTCCTACAAATTTTATCCTTAGACCTGGATGAGATGGAGATATTCCTGGCAGATAAGAGGCATGCGGATCAAACATAACAATATTCTCACCAGAAACAAACCCAGGAATGTCTGTGAAGTGATATACACAATTGAAGCCAAGACCAAACCTGCCTATTGCAAAAGGTTTCTCAAGTTTGCTGTCTTGACCAATTCGTGAGATGGCATAAAGATCCTGGGGACTAAAAATTGAGTCATTGAAGCAGTAGAGAGCAGGCCCCTGCCATTCAGCCATTTCAGGTGATAGAATAGATGAAGTACCATAATGGGTCTTATCCAGTAAAAACACAACCTCAGAAGCCTTAGCATCTTCTGCATTCTGTACCAACTCAAACAGAATCCCTGGTCCATCTGCATACATCTCAACGATGTGCTTAAGTCGTGTAGTCAAATCTTCATGCTGTCCAAAAGCCTCAGCAACCCCTGACAAACTCAAATTCATTGAGTCCGAACTCTCAGCAAGCAAGAGACGGCGGAGAGAGCGGACACCTAGCCTTTCCGCCACATCATTAGAAATGTTGCCATGGACAAAATTGTGAACATACTTCTTCGAATTGAAAGCAATGCTTGGTGCATTCCCAGTGATGTCCTCATCAAAATCAAGAAGCCAAGGGGCATCATTAAATACAAGTTCAGAAGACAGACAGAGCCTAGCTGAAGAATCAGGAAGATATATTTGTGTTTGGTGGTCCTGAAACCGAAACTCAGCTAGATGCTGCACAACCAAGACAGCTGTTCTAAGTTCCTCAGCTTGTAGTGAAGTCGAAGCTTTCCTTGTGGCCATTCTGGTCAAAATACTAGCATAATCTACAGGGTCAAGTTGCTCCTTTATGCCAAGCTCTAAGAACAGGTCCTTGAATACTGCTAAATCAATTGGAATCACGCGAATGTAAGGTGCCAGATGAAGGTGTCCAGTTAAAACTACTTCATCAGTTTTTGCAAATCCATCCCCCACCCATATCCATCTACAGCCTTCAAGTACCACCTTCACTATATCCATTTCATCAGATCCAATCAAATTACTCAGTAGCGAATAAATCTTAGGCATCACCAACGCTAACTCTTGCCGGAGTACTTGATCAGTCACAATTTCATTGTTTTTACCCAGCTCAAGCAATTGAGCTGCAATTACACTTCCAGATGGAGGAGACAACCAACCTAAGCTATACGACAAGGCTGACGAAGTGCATTCACCATCAAGTATGCGTGAGCTAGCAGAAACAATCCACATGTCGTCCTGCATCCTTACTTGCTTAGGTGGAGCAACCATTGATGATACTGAAGGCCATGGCAAAGCTGGACTTGGGGCAGTAACCAACACAGGACACCAACAAATCATTCTCAAATCACTCCAGAATTTTTCAAGATCAGCTTCCCAAGATGTATCGCGAGATCTGAGCACGGTGGTAACTTTAGCTAGCATATTTACCTTCTTACGGCCATCAAATGGCTTATGTACATACCATTTGTGAGCATGAACTTCGAGATATGAAAGGAGCACTTTACCCCTTGAATGGGCCTTGTGGTGATCTTTGTGCACGAGTGAGTCGATGTGCCGAGCACTTTGTATTATGGTATCAATAGATACAGATGTTCTTAGCCCCAAGCAGAGCAACATATCAAGAACTTCGGGGTTTTGAAATAAGCCATGGGGAAAACAATCTGATTCCTGGAGAAGAGCATAGAGCTCTTCCACCCGAGGATCATAAAGAGATTGAGGACTTTTCAAGACCCCATTGGTCGTAGGAACAAATCTAAGGACCTTCAAGGCTTCCTTAAACCTTGGATTTTCCAAGGACAGCTGAGGCAGATCTTGCAAGATGGTTAGTAGAACTGAATCACGAAACTCTGTTTGCAACTCATCTAACCTATTCAGAACGTACCTCTGGTAGAAGTTTGATTTTGGCATGCGCTCAATACCATAATATCTCATTATTATATCTTCATCACTTGGGGATATGCAGAAGACAAAGTCATCATTCAGTAATTGCTCTGCAACACCAAGAGGTGGCAGATACTTTCTTGAAGTGGATAAATCCGAGAAACCATAAGAACTGGGAGACCCTCCATCAAATACCCTAAAAATGGGTAACTTTTTGCATAGATTTATGCTCATATCAGAAAGGTGGGGTCCTAAGTACCATTTTGCATCAAGAACAAACTGATATAGTTCATTTTTTTCAGCAGGAGTGATGCGCTGAAACAAAGCTTGCAAATCAACACCCTCCAATGAGGCAACCCCAAAGATTGAATGGAGTACTCCAGATGCATCACCATCATACACATAATTAGACAAATGCTGGCACGTACTCAAATACTTTGTGTCTAGTATCTTGCAACCTAATTTGGTCAGGAGTTCCTTCATCAAATTAGACAGTGAGCCTGTATTAATTAATTTTGAGACTGTAGATGCTCTATAAAGGTGCCCTGAGGTAGAAGGTAATATAGGCCAATCACTAAACAAATCAAGGTCATATGAACAATCCCCAATGTATTGCCAGAAAAGTTTAAACCAGGCTGCTGTAGGAGATGATCCACCCGATTCTGGATCCCAGGGAACTTGGTTTCGGCATTTCCATCCAGGAGGAAATAGCCAGGGAAAGAACTGAAGAAATATTCGGCCTTCAATAAGTGAAATGTTAACCTGAGAACTACTGGCTATCTGATACAACTTGTCTAGTATTACAGGGGGAATGCTTCGGTCAATTATTCTATCGCTAACAGCAGAAAGAAGCTCATACTCTATGCTATCACAGACATAATATTGATTCTCCTGTGAAATACCAGAAAAAATCCCAAACTGTTTATTTGCTAATGGAATCAATGGGAGGCCATTCATGCATTTGCCGATATTACCACTGTCCAGATCAGCAAGGCAATATTCCAATAATATTAGCTTCTGAGATTTTTCTAATGTACCAAGATTTTCAAAATCCTTGAGGAAATGTCGCACTGTAGCAGGAGTTACTATTTTGAGCATATACTTCGAATGGAACTTAGGAAACATATCAGCAATCGCACCTGGTAGACGAACGACAGGCATGCCTAACATCACAAGAGCCTCACTGAGATCATCACTTCTTGAAAATCCCTCGTCATGAAGCAAACTCTCAGCTGGTGTTATCCAAGTCCCACCTTTGATCTCCGAGTGAAATACTGGAGAGGTGTAAATAAATTTACAGATTTGTTCCACGAGAATACTCCAGGGCTCCTCGTACAAACCAGTTGGCCATAAGGAATAATATGATATTTTGGAGTCCAAAACTGTACGCAACTGTAGCAGCAGTTCTCTGAACAAAGGAGCAACAACATCTTCTAACAATAACATATTCCAGTCAGAGCGAAGCTTACCACCCCTGTCCATATCAGCTCCATACCAAATGTCACGTCGGTTGGATGATACTTCAAAGTAACCATTCACATGCACAGATAATCCTGTCTTTACTGGCAAAGGAAGAAAACAGAATGCGCGGCCTTGTCTGAGAATAACTTCCTGCAAATTCAGTGATTACTAATTACCATAGAGTAACCACAGCAAATGCTAAGGTGTAAAAAACACACTGAAATGATGCACCACGTTCTGAAGAACGTCTGATATAGCATGAAGTCCATTAGATAACATAAATCAAACACACATTTTTTAAGTCAAAGGTATTATAATCAATTAAGTTATGCAGTGTACAAAGTTTGTTCAACCAGAAAAAAAAATCACATCAATAACCATGGTCATATTGTTAATGATTATTTTAAAAATATTCAGCATCAGATAACAATAGGCAACGCCCTACTGTTGCTAAAAAATTGGTGATAATAGCCATAATAAAGAGAACTGCAAAACGAACTAGATATTACCTCAGGTCCCACGTTGGAGATGCAAGCAGCAACAGAAGCCCAAGGTAGTAGGTGAAGATCATAATCCTTGGCAGCAGTTGTTGCAAAAATACCAATTTTACTTAATGCAGATGCCATTCCCTGTACAATAAAATAGGTATAGCTCTTCTTCTCAAACTTCTCACCCAAAAATGACTTTGATACAAAATCCATTGAAAAGGAATCTATCTTTTTCTCAGAGGACTCAGCAGCAGTGCCAGAAAACCTGACAAGGGCTTGTCGATGCCAGCGCAAATTGTCATGCTGTGACCCTATGGAGCAAGAGTACACTATCTTTGGTTCACTCATACCAGATTCCCATACATACATTTCAAGTGACAGCACATTTTTAAGGAAAAGTAAATTATATACAGCTTCTTCGTAAAGTTGAGCAAACAGAGATAAGATATCATCTTCTGTGTACACTTGTCTCGATAACCGACTAAGAGATGCTTGCTCAGCAGTCCTTAAAGGAAAGCGAAACAAAGTTCCCTGAAATGGTGCTTTCATGTCACAACCAAATGCACAATAGGGTGAAAGCTGGTCGTTGTATAGTGTAATTGCTGAAGAACTGACAAAATCTATACGTTTTCCAGGATTTGCAGCTGACACATTCGGAAGATAAGCACCCTGGGGATCAAACAGGACAATGTACTTGCCACTCACAAATGATGGCAAGTCAGTCAAGTGGTACACCGAGTTAAAACCAACCCTGCGGAAACAGAAATCGTGAGTTATCGCTCACAGCAAAACTAAATAAATAAATAAAATCATGCGCTATTACAGGGTGAACATTAAACAGTGAAACATAACCAGTTAAGAACAAAGGTAAGTATCTGTTGAATCATTAGTGGCATGTCTGACAATTCCAGGGTGCTTGTTCAAAATAAACTTAGGAGCCTAGACATTGATATATTCACTACCCAAACCCATCAATACCTAAAACATTATAACGGGGATGACATCAGAACACAATAGCATAGATCAGGAACTAAATAAGCGGGACACCACGGCGACATTGATATATTCTATACCAAACCCATCATTAATACCTAAAACATTATAACTGGGATGGCATCAGAACAACAAATAAGCGGGACGTCGCAGCGACATTGATATATTCACTACCCAAAACCATGGATACCTAAAACATTATAACGGGGAAGGCATCAGAACACAATAGCATTGATCAGGAACAAATAAGCGGGTCGTCACGCCGATTTTACTACCAATGAAGCTTAGCATTGCAAATTACAGCTCGAACAAGCTTGAGAGAGAGAAGGGGGGCGCACCCGAAGCGGCCGGTCTTCCAGACCTGGGACACCTTCCTGCTGTCCCCGATGCGGGAGATACTGGCGAAGTCCTCGTCGGTGAAGACGGCGTCGTTGTAGGCGAGCAACGCCGGGCCCTGCCATTGCGCGAGGGCGGGCGCGAGCAGCGAGCCTGCGCCGTGCGCGCGGCGGTCGAGGCAGAGGCGGACGCGGGACGCCCCCGCGTCGTCGGCGTTCTGGATGAGCTCCCGCAGCGCGGTGGTGCCCTCCGGGTAGTTGGCGAGCACCTCGCGGATGCGCCGCGTGAGGTCCACCCGCTGCCCGAAGTCCTCGAGCAGCATCCCGCCGGGATCCATGGGCGAGGAGGCGATCGAAGCGAAGCTACCGTGCCATTGGAAGCGCGAGGAGGGGAGGAGGAGGAGGCTAGGGTTTGGGAGGGGAGTAGGCGAGGATTTTTTGGGCGAGGGAGAAGGGGTGGGAATTCGCGGATTTGGGCGTGAGCGCTCGTAATTTTGCCTCCGCCCTCGCTGCTGCTGCTGCGGCTGCGGGCGTTGGTTGGAGATTTTGACTCCTCCGCCTTTTCGCGGAGGCTTCGTCGTCGACTCGTTCGCTCGCCTTCTCCTTCCTCTTCAAGATTGCGCGAACCGGACGCCGGAAGGGACTCCCGGCACCTGCCGCTGTCTCTGCCGTGTGGGGCCCACGTTTGGTGCCTCCTTTCCATAACATTTTTTTGATTTGGGTGCTGCTCTGTTGGGCCTTTAATAGTGAAACGGCCCAATGTTGAGCGCTAACTGGGCCCACGATTCATCGTAGATATGGGCCGATATGGGGCTGCCCGGCTGGTGCGGCAGAGCAGCCCATTTAGGCTGTGTTCGTAGCTCCATGTTGATAATAACTAATCCCTCCGTAAATAGGGTGGCTCGTTAGAGTATAATTAATTAATTATTAACTAAAACCTCGAACAATATAATAATATATATTTTTTCAAGCAGGTTTACTATTCGAGTATAGATTATTGTTGTTTAGAAAGTTTGTGCATGAAAAAAGAAGAAAGCACAAGTTGAGAAAGAGGGAAAACAAACTCAGCCTTTCGCCATAGAGGCCTAACCAAAGCAGGTACAGACTATAAGCTAGCTATAAACACATATTGAGAAGATAAATGATGAGAGATAAGAGCAGCGAGCTGCAGATTTGTAGCCAGTTACGGCACATACTACAAGACGTAATGTGTGTATGACATGTGGGATCTAATATTACTTATGTAGTATATGTTTATAGGAAACTATTATATGAATTTGATATTAAACTAACTATAGATGATTTGAAGATAGTAGTTGGCTATACTATCAAACTTGCTCTCACACCACGGATGAACTAAAGAGTAGGGTGATTACTCCGATTAGTTGTCCTAACTGCTGACCATCAGTCTTATCTTTTGGCTTATGCTTATGTTTATAAGCCAAAATTTGAATTTCCAGCCTTAAATTTGTAGTTTATTTTGGGATTTTTTCATCGTAGTTTATTTTCCAACCTTTGCTTTTAGATTACTAAGAACACATATATATAAAAGTTTTATTTACAAAATATTTTCTGTTTGTAAATACGTTGTTTCGCTTATTCCACCAATAAGCGAAATGATACAGTCCTATGGCAGACAGCCGTAGCAGCAGCAGTAGCCAAAGCAGTCGGGTCATAGCAATTTTTTTGTTAAAAAAATAGTTAAAACCCAGCCTTTATATGCAAAGAGATAGATGTAGCTGAGTTGTAGCAATAGCAGCTGATGGTTTATTTTCAATTTAATTAAGTTGGTCCTTGTATACTCATTTTATTCCAATATATAGTTAGCTTTAGTTTTCAACACGAGTATTAAGAATAGATCCAAAAAGACTTAGTTTCCTTGAGTGGGTGAAATTATAGAGTTATACTAGTTGAAGATATAATAAAACAAAGAGTTAATATGGTAAGTATAATTTAGTGGGGAAAATCACCTTTTACTAATAAAGTTTAAACTCTAAGAGTTATTATATTTTATAAGGTATGGAGTAACCATTTATGTCAATAATGCTGGTGGATTATTTCCTATTTAAAACCATTTCAGTAATTATCGTATGAATGGTTGGTTTTTTTTATGAAAAGATTAGCTCCTACTCTCTTTTGTAGAAAAAAAGTGGTTTTGCATTTTTTTTTAAAGTCAATAAAACGTAGCTTTGGTCATTTCACTCTTTTGCGTAAATATAAGATACTCAGGAGCACGCAAAACGATAAAACTCATTAGCATATGATTAATTAAGTATTAATTATTATAAATTTAAAAATGGATTAATTTGATTTTTAAAAAAACAACTTCTAAAAAAACTTTTTTATAAAAACACACTATTTAACCGTTTGAAAATCGTGCTAACAGAAAATAAGTAAGTTGAAGTTTCGAGTTGAGAAAAAAGAACTAGGCCTTACACAAGGGCTAACAGCCTCATCTTTTAACCCATGCTTATCCTTATAAGCCAAAATGTGAATTTTCAATCTTAAATTTGAAGTTGATTGTGGAGTTTTTTTTATCGTAGTTTATTTTTCCAGTCTTTGCTTTTATATCGCTAAAAAAACGTATATAAAATTTTTATTTATAAATTATTTTCTGTTTGTAAAAATACTACTTTACTTATTCCGTCAATAAGTGGAACGATAGAGTACTAACACTATTATGAAAGCTTTGATTGTAACAAACCTGGTTACGCCATTTTTTATGTCCAAGACATTTACTATTCCAAAAACCGTAACTATGGTCAAAATCAATTTATATTCACTGCACGGATTTACAGACGAGATGTCAGGCGGAGTATATTCCATTCCAGGGTCCGTTTATTCCATTCCACAAGTCACAAGTTACAGCTTCGTGATAATTGTTGTTTTCCTGGGCGCGAGTAGATGCAGCCTCCGCTGGTTGTTGGCGCGCGGACGCGGCGTGACCGCGTGAGTCGCGGCGTTTTCAAGCCCAATGATCGCTGATGCGAGCAATCTGACCGTCTTCTGAGTTCAGATATAGAATCGCCACAAGTGGAGTAGACGATGGCTCAGACATGGGCGCCACGCACAACTAGCACACGTAGCACACCACACCACACAGCCCATAGGTAGATGTGATGTGGCTGCTTCTGCCGTTTGCTTTGCTCTGCAATCCTGCATGCTCTCCCAGGCCGGATCGCGTGCCATCTGCAAAGCCACCAACTTTGCCTTTGCCTGCTGCTAGTACTAGTTGTACTACTGTGATCTGAACATGGAGCTTTGCACTTTTTCTTAAGAAGATATCAAATCATACAGCTAGTGACAATTAACAAATCAGATTGTGATTTGTGCAATCGATCCATATCGAGGTCATTAGGAGGCCAGAGACGCTGCAATTTGGTGCTTGTAGTTGGAGAGGAAATCAGGAAACTGAACTGGCACCTAACAGCGGCACTGATACAGCAGCAGCAGCATGGATACTGCAGGCGATGAGGCGTGGCTGCATGTTTTGCGAGGACCGAACGAACGATATGGATTGCCTCGTTTCAATATCCATCAAAAAAAAAAAAACAAGATAGCAACCATTCCATACCTGTCGCTCCAGACAAACAGTGGCTACCACCAAACCTGTCAAAACTAAAATGATAATGAGAAGTCCGCAATAACTTCGTCAATTTTAACCTGTGACAACACATCAAGTATTTGTAAAAATAGAGTGTGCGTGTTTGTTTATAGGATGAGTATGCTTGTGCTGTGAGCGCTTACGTTTACATCGTGTTTTTTTTAAAAAAAATAATCGCTCTGTTCTTTTCAAATTTGCAGCCCGTGTCTTTTGTACGTCAGGATCACATCAGTAAGTGAAACTGGGTAGTAGCTGATGACAAAACTCTCTGAACCAAAGTTGTTGGGAGGATTTCATCAAAGAATGGGGCCACCGTTTTCTCCTCATGTTGCATCACCTCTCTTACCTTGACAAAGGAAACAACGTCACCGTCTTAAGTGTGGGTAGGTAGAACAAGATAAACTGCATTATGCGCCTAAAAGAAAGATACTTCCTCCGTATCTAGCTAGATTCATTAACATTAATATGAATGTGAGAAATGCTAGAATGACTTACATTGTGAAACGGAGAGAAGCATGTTTCATTATTGACTTGGTTCAGGTAATCCGATCTAAATTATATGTCGTGTTGATGATCACCCTCTCTCAATTTGAGGCAGGAATCATAACCCCTGATCTGTTTACAGTGCTCTCGATGTTGCCAGCGGTGTAGTTGCCAGCAACCTGTGCATCTAACAAAATGGACGAACGGAAATGGTTAAGTATAGAAGCAAGGGCGATGTGAATTCTAAATCAACCGCGTTAGCGAAAAGCCGGAAAAAACGGATTTGTACATCATATGTGAGGTTGCTTAATTGAATGCTACCTTGTTTGGACGATTAGGGAGGTGGAGTTTTTTTTTTGTTTTAAAAAGGTATTCAATAATTTGGTAATCGATTTGAGCAGTTGTAGACATTATCAATTCGCTAACAGGCTTAGTAAAACTTAGATCTTTTTTAGCCAGCTGTATAAGAGATTAATATATTTTCTATCGGTTATAAATATTCTCTATTTATAAAAGAAAGTCATGACAGTAACTAAATTCTTTCGTGTATTCTTAGCACTAAACGAATCGACTGTTCCACTAATAAAAAAACGAAAACTTTGCTGGGCTACTTGTACCACATCTATATATTCATCATCCGTACTTCTAATCCGTACCTCACCTTATTCCAAACTGAATAGACCACCCGAGCAACCTTCATCGAGTAAAATTATTTTGTACCACCGATGATATAATCATGCTAATTAGTTTTAAAATGCGGTTAGGATAGGAATGGCGCGTGATGAAGGAGGACAAGCAGGCTACGGAGATCGGTCTAAAGAGATGCAATGGTAGCGGAGGCCCAGAACGAGCAAGGTCAGCAATATCATGACAAGAAGAACGGGTCCTGAAAGAAGGGGGTGATGAAAAAAAAAAGACAATGATCACGATGAAGTATATGCCACGGTACCGCCGTTATCAATAGTCGGAGATAGAAACGACTCATCGGAGCCAAGGAAAAGGGGAAGGCGAAGGGGAGTATAAGAGAGAGTGTAGGACACAGGAAGATAGAGTGTAGTGTATTACTACCATCTTATATAAAAAAGGCAAAGGTACATTGAGACAAATGCAACCCAACAGAATCGCCATAAAAAGACATCTGTCGATGAAGAGGAGCCACACCATTATCACCACCAAACCTCAAAGGCTCAACAAGCTTGAGTGCAGGACACCAACTCGTCGTCTCATGGTTCATGCTTGACACCCAACAGTGTCACATTTGGAAGCAAAATGACGCTTTCAGCCTCTGCCAATCCTCGGACTGGCACCTAACCACCAAAACCCAACGACGGAGAGAAGAAAAGAGAGATCAAAGGCGAAGGGCAAATCAGAAAAAAACGTGCCTCGTATGAGCTCATATATATAATTTTTTTCTCCGAAGAAATCCCATCATTTTCTCCGGGGGCTATTTAACGGGCTCATCTGGTCCTCCACATTCTCCCCCTCCTCCTCCTCCTCTTCCACCTCCACCCTACCACTCTCCACCACCCACCCGCCCGTCCGCCTCCCTCCGCTCCGCTGCTGCAGCCAGCCAACCCAGCCTTGCTGCCTCGCGGGCGAACAAAAACCCCCAGAATTCTCCGCGTCGATCTCGCCCCGCCGCGTCCCGGCTCGACGCGGGCCGGCGCCGTGAGGGTGGGGATCGCATGTGAAGCGCATTGGAGCGGATAACTCGTCTCTATTTGGGGGAATTTTTTTTAGTTTTTTGTTTGGGGTTTCCAATCCTTTTTCTTCGGCGGAGCCGCGAGCGTAGGTGCGTCTATCTGCTCCGTCTCCGGTGGTTGTTTTGATTTTATCCGATTTCGAGGGGGGTTCTTGTGGGCGGTGTGATTAGGCGGGGTGATCTCGGCTCGATCGATCGGAACATCATCTGCAGGGGAAGCGGTTGGCCTCCCCCCCTACGCCCTTTGAGGATTTTTTTACCCTTGGTGTGATGAGATAGATGTGTGCTGTTTTGGGGATTTTGGTAGGTCGATCGGATCATCGGATGCGCTATGCCAGCATATTCTTGTCGTGTTTCCTGATCTGAGCACTAAGCCTCAGGCAGTGATGAGAGTTCGGTGGAGCTCGTTAGTTTAGTCGATCGTGCTGCTCACCCTAGAGCTTTTCCCCCTTTTGTTTAATGGAGAAAAACTCATAAGCATACTGTTTCTGTTGTTAGCTTAGCTGTCTATTGGGATTTCTTTTGGAGAGTTTAGATGCAGCAACAAGTAGAGTGCTAGGATAGGCTATTATTTATCATTTGTTTATCTGTGGCTGTGATCAATATGGAGCATCTTCACCACTACCTGACTGTAAATAAGTAATTGATAGTGTTGACTAATTGGAAACGTCACTATCAATTGATAGTATTGTCGATTTCTATGTATGTTCTCCCCTTCAATCTGAATTAAACTTAGGCTGGCCCGGGTGAAAAAGATAATGCTGACCAATCTGTAGACCCTTTGACCACTGTGTTTTCATCAATACATATACAAATACTTAGATCTCGGCACTACTATAAATGTATGGCGCGAAATGAATCTTACAATGTGTTTTTTCTTTCACAAAACAAAGCGGCTGAAATTATTGTCGGTCAAATTTGAACGAGAGAATCTTCGCGCCACCGCCGTGTAGGCACATTGTGTAACTGAAATTTGTTTCTTCTGATATATTCACGTGCAAAGCTTTTGCGTTTCCGCTAATAAATTTGAATGAGAGAATCAACGGTATCAGTTATTCGAAAACGGACGGAATATATTTTTTTGTCGTCTTCTATGCTCTTTTCAGAAATATATATTTCTTAAATAGCTTCATACCATTTTTAGATTAGCTTATTTCTAATCAAAAGTACTTCGACTTTGACCTTGTTATATGTTTAGTATTGTTGTAAAGATATAATTAAAGAAAGTAAAGCCAAACATTGTCCAAATTGCAAGTAAAAATACAGTGAGTAGTGTGTTCATGACATGGTTGTTTGGCCCGAACTGCAAAAAATTGTCTTTGAAACATTCTTTTTCATCTACTTGATTAGTTTCCCCTCAATGTAGCACGATATGCTGCGGCAACCTGCAAGCACCTCTGGAGATGTTGATAGAATTGCAAACAGGAAGCATCGTCACATAGTGCCTAGGCGTTCAACAGAAAAGAAGAACCCTCATAACATCCAGTTTGTAAGTACTAACTTGGAAAGAGAGATATGGTGTAGCGTGCATTTTTTTTGGAGAATTTATTTATCCTTTTTTTTTCTGTTTTGTTATTTTGCAGGAACGTCAAGTAGCTGCGCTTGAATACAGGCAGGAAGAACAGAGGAAGAGGTACGCTGATGTGCTCTAAAATCAATGTGCTTTGATAAATCATTGTTTTGTATTATCTCCAGTATACTGAACATTTTCTAGTGGTTTTAATAATTGATCAGTATTGATTTCATGTCACTATTATTAGCTGTTATTATTACTCTTTGTTCAGCATGTTAGTTGAAGAACTGCATTAACTTTCTTGCCTGGTTTGTTATTTTCAGAGCCAATGGTGGTCGTTTATTCTTCACATTGTCTTTATCATCCCATCTCGTGGAAAATGGAGATGAACTTGAGACATCCGCATCACCATCATTGTTACTTTTTCACTTCAATGATCCAGAGGATTTGGCAAGATGTTTAACTTCATCAAGGGCGTTGCTAGAGGACTCCCAACAATCAGACAAAGCCCCTGATAATGATTTCTCAGTCAACACCTTCAGCAACGCGAGTGTGGACGTGAAGCGAACTTCACGAAAGAAAAGCAAAAAGAAAAACAAGAGGCACAAAAGAGTGCATGGCAAAAAAGTATCTGAGGCATCTGACACACAGTCTATGCAGAGCAAGGGTGCTTCTCATTGCATCGATGTTGCTGGTGGTGAATCCTTGACACTTTCATCCAACCATGTGGCTCATGCTGGATCTGAAATGCGGTGTAGAAAGGAGACTTTTCCTTCTATGGCTGATGGAGGTGAAACTTTGACACTGCCTCCAAACCATGTGGCTGACAAATTGTTTGGGGATTTGTCTTCTGATTCTTCAGTGAGAGAAGTTTCTGCGGAGAGACCTGATAGTGAAACTGGTAACGATGGTTCTTTCATAACTCTGATATCAAGTACATCTTGTAGTGATGAGATAGAATTGTCTAGGCATGCTTCTTATTTTGAATGCTGTGAGCAATCTAACAGCAATAACTCCAGATGTTTGGACAGTGCCTCCACTTCCACTCTTACTGATTCCTCTTTGGATGGCCATTACACAGATAGCAGTTGGAACTTCAGTGATGATACCGAGAACTTGTTGATTGACAAAAATGAGTGCCCTCCGTGTGTTCAGTCAAAAGTGACAGATCTCAGGGGTTCTAAATGTGGTGGCAGTGAAGGTTGGCTAAACAAAGCAAATCATGATAAATTCTCCTGTTTCAGAAACAGTGCTGATGCTAGCAGTGGTACACAAGAAATGCAATCATGCAGTAATGCTAGTAGCGATGGTGATTTCCTCCCAGTAATTTCTAGAAAAAGAGCCCGGAAAAATAGAAAGGTCCAACCTTTGGGGGGTTGTAATGTGGAACATATTTGTGGTGTTGAGCATGGTCAAAGTGGAAAACAATCCAAAATTTCTTCTAGACCAAGTAATTCTTGCACACAAGTTGCATCAAAAGATTCCACTAAGGATTTCATTCACCCAATTAAAGTTCGCACATGGACTCCACATGAAGTTACACTAAATGATTACATGATAGGAGCAAATATGAATCACCTCCAGGATCCAAAACAAAACCGTAGGGGGAAACCACATAAGTACTCTTGTTTGAGTGAAGTGGCAAACTGTGGTTTTATTGAAGAGAAGAGTGCCTGTACAGCGAAAATGCTTCCTGGAATTACACACTCAACAGAAACAGGTGTTGGTCAGATAGCATCGAGTTCAGCTTCTGATGTGACGGTCCGAGAGATATCTGAGGAAATTTGTACACCAATAGGTCCTGTGCAGAAAGGAGGGCTGCAGATTTTGCTTCGAGAAGAAAATGTTGTTGGCACAGGTTCTCTTGATGTTTTGAATCATGTTTCTTCTGTTGATTCCGAAGAACAGAAGAAAGTAGATAATGCTGTAATGAGCAGATCTCATGGCATGGAAGGTCACCATCTACAATCCCAAGATTCAGGTTCTCAGTTCCCTGGATGCACCACAGATTACTGGAAAACTTCCAGGCCTACTGAAAGTGGTTTGGAGGTTGGCTATCATGGTGTATCAGCTTTTGAAGGGCGCTGTAACACGAACCAGCAAAGATCTGTTAGTTCTAAATTGCAATTAGGTGAGATGATCAAGGCTGCAAATGATGCCTGCAAAGTGCAAGGTGCATCAGATGTTCATCTGATTTCTGGTCACCCCCTTGCTGATTTTGAGACTTTTATATATTCTGCAAGTCCAGTCATTGCTAAGACATCTTGCATGAGGAATGGCAACTGTTTGCAGGACCCGCAAGCTGGCAGCTCACCATATCAATATCAGATATCGGATGTCTCCTTGAGAAATGTGTGGGAATGGTATGAGGAACCTGGATCCTATGGATTGGAAGTAGAAATCCATAGAAGTCTCAACTCTACGAGATCAGCTTGTGGTGTCTCAGAGTTCTGTGCTTACTTTTTACCTTCTCTATCTGCTATTCAATTGTTTGAACAGTGCAAGAATAACTTGGACCATAAGTTTGACAGTGATGATGATTTCTTATTATCCCAACCAAATGGTGTGTATTTACCAAAACCATCTTTATCTGTACAAGACCATGGGGAACCCCTGTTTGAATATTTTGAATCAGAGCATCCTTCTTCACGTCCTCCACTTTTTGAGAAGTAAGCCTTCTATTGTTGATGTTATGTATCTACAGACTGTAGTAATCATCTACACTTGACTTAAAAAAAAAAGACCGAAACAAACAAAGTTGTGAAGAGATGAAATAAAATAAATCAGAAATCATTCATAAAGAGCTTAGCCAGGAATTGTTGTTGTTCTTCTTGACTTTTAAAATCATAAAGAGCTTAGCCAGGAAGCATTGTTCTTCTTCTTGACTTTTTAGATGCTTACCAGTCATTAATGGGCTGTCACATGTTTTTTCTTGATGATACTTGATACATTTTATTTTTATCTCCTTATGCATATAACTGCTGAAATAAAATGAGGACGTTGCAATTTTGTTTTAAAACGTTTCCTTTTCCTATGCATTACAATATTTTATAGGATCAAACAGCTTACCAGTGGTGAAAATCTCTCTACTTGCCAAATATTTGGGGATCCCAAGATGTTGGAAAATCTTAAATTGCGCGATCTTCATCCTGCTTCCTGGTATGTTCTAATATTGGATATTTCTATCCACTGAATTTTGAATTTATATACCATTTGTTCCCTTATTAGTGCTGATTATTTTTTAACTCTTGCTAATGATATTACCGGACTCCATTTCCAGGTTTTGTGTTGCGTGGTATCCTATTTGCCGAATTCCTCAAGGAAACTGCCGTGCTGCATTCCTGACTTACCACTCCCTGGGCAAAGTAGTTCCCCAAATTCACTCTCCAGACAAGGCTGATGAACCTACTCATTTGGTTTGTCCAGTTGTTGGTTTCTGGAGTTACAATGACAAGGTAATATTTCATCTCTACAATAATCATTTTTTGTATCGGTACGGATAGTATAGGTTTGTAGCCACAATTTATTATTATTACTAATCACATTCAGCACGGTACTAAAAGTTCAATGTAAAACCTCATCTTCATCTAACAAAAGCTTTATGAGTAAACTTTAATTCTTGTTTTTTTTTCTTATTTGACTAATCAAGTTGTGACCTCCCATAGGTGGCTTGCTTATATCTCTAGTGCACTTCCCCTTTTAAGCTTAATTTAAGACAGTAAGATATGGTGTTGGACAAACGTCATCTTCATCCCATCTGTCTGTGACCAAGTTGATTGTGCATAGGTGGACAATCCACTATGGAAAATCATTGTATTAGTAAAGGAATATAAAGTTTTCTGTTATTATACCAGATGGCGGAAACCTTTGTGTACTAGAAAAACCTTTTAGTTTTCTTGCTGGTAGTATTTTCATAGATATTTTAATGCTGAACTCATCCTTATTTATATTTTTTGTTTACAGGGAGAGCAATGGTTTCAACTGAGAAACCCAGAGATCAAGCCAATGTCATTAGACGTTGGCCCCAAAACTGATCGTGCTGAAGTCCTGAAACAGAGGCTGAAGACTTTAAGACATGGTGCATCAGTTATGTCAAGCATGGTGATACCCAAGGCCAACGGGGAGAAGTCTATCAACCGTCATCCAGACTATGAATTCTTCCTATCTCGGTCTAACTGAATGGTTGCATGATCTCCACGGCATCGAAATACATCATGTTCTCTCCATTACCTGTACTGTATGGGTCCTAGAACCAGAAGCACCTCCATAGTCCCAACATTCAGAGTTTCAGACTATGCTCTAGCGCGGTACCATCATACCAAGGCTGGAAGTTGATGAGCTTTAGCTCTTTCTAGTAGTAGACTGGTAGCAGAACACCCGAAGGGTTTTTTTTTTTGGTTTTTTGAAAGAGCGACTCGGCCCGTGGGTTTTCGACTTCAGATGCTTGCCCCTTTAAGTAAATCCTTTAAGACTTAGAGCGTTGCTTCTGGGTACCTGCAGATGGGTTCAAGGCCTGTAGTGTATGCTGTTGCTTGCTTGAAATGGGAATTTTTGTCCATGCAGATCGATCCTCCAGGCGGTTTTTATATGCCAGATAGTAGAAGAGTTCTGTAGCTAGGATGGGCTCGTTTGAATGTTCTCAATGTTATTTTCGCGAGGCAATTTTTTTTGCCACCAGGAGGAATGTCGGAATGTAGGACAGTTGAATATATCCCATATGTAGAACAAGAGAAATTTTACTGTCTTTGTGGATACCTAGAGAGATCATTTTTTTTTTATTTTGGTTTCTCTTAATAGCCGAGGTATTGTGGATACCTAGAGAGATCAATTTTTTAATGTAGATTTTGGTATCTCTTAATAGCCGAGGTATTAAGAGAAGAGGTATACCAAGTTTCTTAATAAAAAAAGGATACCTCACTGTACCTGCTAAAGAGTAAAATCACTCAACAACTAATTAAATTTCCGGTTGTTCAAGTTGCAATGGAATCATTGTAGTTTGGAAGCATCGTCAATAGAATCACCATCTTTGTCTAGTTTGAAAGAGTTGCCAATACTCAATAGCATTATCATCTTTTTTTTGCTCCCAAGTAGACTTTGTTTTCGTTAAGAAGAACATCTTCTTAAACTTCTTTATCAAAGAACACATCACCCACCATCTTCTTAAACTTTATCAAAAAGAAAACCACCACCTTGAAGTATGTTTGCTCAATCATATGCAGGACCACTAAACACAAGGCTCAAATTGACGCCATCTGACTAACAACTACTTCCTCCATTCTTTTCTTCAAGAAACTACTCCCTCTATCCTATATTAGTCTCCAAAACTAATCTTTGTTTTATAATTTCTCATATATATAATAAGGTTGTAGTAACAAAATTATAACCATATGAAAATAAATTCAAATATTAATCCAATGATATAATTTTTAGCAAGTAAAATTCAATTTATATTGTACTAAATGATGGTCAAAATGTTTTGAAGGTGGAATCTTAAAATATGTGGACGCCTTATATTATGTGATGGAGAGAGTAACTTCTAATTCTGTATTTGAACATAGTCTATATCTAAATATATAGTTTGAAGTTTTTTTTTTTTTTTTGGTGGGAGGGGGTGTAGTCCATGACCAGTGAAAGATGCATACGTTACAAGGATTACACTGCGACAGAGGTGAGCAGGCGAGTTGGATTGACTGGAGGAAACGACAACGCTTCGTCGTTCTGAGGACGCGCATGCTGGATCTGGGGCGCCGGGCCGCAGTTGATGACGGTGAGAGCGGAGGCGAGGGCGGTGTTGGGTGGCGAGTTTATCGGAGACGACGACGATGAGGCCTCACCATTCCGGCCGATGAGCGTGTTGGGACGGCCCCGCTGCGGAGGAGGTGAGGGGATCGGAGGCTCTGAGAGGCGAGTTTACCGGAGATAACGACGAGGCCGTCCCATTCCGGCGGATGCGCCTGCCGGAGCGACGCCGCGGCGGCTGGGACGGAGAGATCGCCGGGGGAAGAAGAAGAAGAGAGAGGAGGAGTGGCATTAACTGACACCGTTGGATCAAAACCTCATGGCTGCGATCGCGTAAGCACAGGGTGACTTTTGCAAAAGAGCCCTCAGTTTGTTGTTAGTATTTTCTTTAGAGTCCTTGCTCGACATGGATCGCTGCGACGCTGCGCATCGTTAGCGACCGTACGGGCCTGTACGGAAACCGTCGGATCCGAATCAAGCGGTCAGGAACTCAGGATCACCGCGGCCGAGTGGAAACTGTCCGTAGATCGCTATCCTGATGGCTCGTAGTCGTACATACACCGTTGGATTCGAATCTCGCGGCCAGGGTGGTGCGGCTCTACGTCAGCCGCGCCGTCTCCTTCGCCGGAAATCCAGAGCCGCGTAGCTCCGACACCATTGCCACTTCGCTCGAGAGCTGAAAGCTGGCACATCTAGTCGTCGGCTGATCACTCCTGGTGGCAACAACCAAAAGAAGTGATCGATAATTTTATTCTTGGCTGCTGATGAATTCAGTAAATCGGCCTGGCCGGCATGGTAGATCGATGCCGTGCCATGGCGGAGTCGATGTGCAGTTACACTGAATAAAACCAGTGTGCAGTTGTGCATTTGGTCTGCTTAGAGCAGGTGCAATAGCAGGCTATAAGCCAGCTATAAACACATTTCGAAAAAATAAAAAAAGAGAGAGAATGACAGCGGGGCTACAGATTTATAACCAGTTGCAGCACAGACTTCAAGGTGTATGTGTGTATGATAGATGAGACCAAATATTAATTATGTAGTATATATTTATAGGTAACTATTGTATGAGTTGGCTATTAAGTTGATTATAGATGATTTCAAGCCAACAGTTGGCTATAGGACACAACATTTTTCTTTTTCTTTTTTGAAAATGACACATTTTCCTAAGAACATGCACGGAGTTCTGCCTGTCTCAGGAGATAAAGGAAACCGAAACTCATACAGCAGGATTCACAGGAGAGCAAGGAAGGTACTTCGGTTCTGATGCACTGGAGATCGAGTGCAGATGGTGCTGTGAAAGCTCTTGAACAGCAGGAAGGTACAGAGATGTTTGGCTCAGCTCACCTTGAATATATATGCATAATATCTGGGTTGACCTTCCACAAATATCCAGATCAATGGCACAAACGTGATAAAATTGATTGGAAAATCATTTGCAACACAAGATCACGCAGTGTAACTGGAGTGGACTTCATGTCGATCCAAGCCGACACAATTGGTAGTTGACACAATGATCATCAAATTCTCAAAAAAAAAAAAAGACAATGATCATCAGACCCAGGCACCCAGCCTTTCATTTTTTTTCTAATCTTCCCTTAAAACTACAAGCATCCAATCTTCAACTCCATTACCTTAAAAAAAAAACTAATCTTCAACTATTATTATATTACCAATTAAACTATTACACGCTTGAGTTGCAACCATTTCTGCAGTTTCGGCTCCACGACGTGCATGGCTCAAACCCCGCCAAAAGCTCACCTCGTCGTCGTCGTCGTCGTATCTCTCCTCCTCGCTACGTGCGAGGCACATCGCGTGCGCCCACGATGCCACGGCCGCGCGCCACCGTCCTCCACGTCGTCGATCATGGCGACCTTATAAAACTCCTCCGCCGTGCGGGCCTCTCCCTCAATCCAGTATTCCACTACCGAGGTCGAGCAATGGCGGCGACGATGAACAAGACGCCGGCAACCACCTTCCTGCTGATACCGGCGGCGGCGTCGCTGGTTCTCCTCCTCGCGGCGGCCGCGTCGGTGGAGGCGTCGGCGTTCGACTACGCCGGCGCGTTCGACAAGTGCCTCCTGTTCTTCGAGGCGCAGCGCTCCGGCAAGCTCCCCGACGACCGCCTCGTCCGGTGGCGCGGCGACTCCGCCCTCACCGACGGCTTCTCCCAGGGGGTAATACATACATCTCCGCCGCCTCCGGTTCAATCAACCAAATGCTCGATAGTGGTTACAGTCGTTAGAGTAGTACTTTAAAGTCCTGAGTTTAAATCTTTATAGAAGTAAATTTTAGATTGTGTTGTCCACGGGACAAAGTTCTCTATTGCAATGGCCGTGTATATCCAGTTGGATGTAAAAGGCAAGGCCGGGTAAATGCTCGATCGGGTTGAGTAATGCGGCGCGAATTGAATCGAAGGATGGATGAATTTGCAGGTGGATTTGGTGGGCGGGTACTACGACTCCGGCGACCACGTGAAGTTCGGGCTCCCGATGGCGTACGCGGTGACGATGCTGTCGTGGGGGGTGGTCGAGTTCGAGAAGGAGATGGTCGACGGCAACAAGCTCCACCGCGTCCTCGACGCCATCCGCTGGGGCACCAACTACTTCGTCAAGGCCCACACCCAGCACAACGCCCTCTGGGTCCAGGTACGCACGCACTCAAGGCCCATCTCACCAAGAGCCCAACACGGCCCACTAGTGCCCTCAAGAAAAATTTTCTGGATTCTTTGATTAGGTGGGTGACGGCGACAGCGACCACCTGTGCTGGGAGCGCGCCGAGGACATGTCGACGCCGCGCACGGCGTTCAAGATCGACATCAACAACCCCGGGTCGGAGGTCGCCGGCGAGACCGCCGCCGCTCTCGCCGCCGCCGCCAAGGCCTTCAAGCCCTACGACCGCATGTACTCCGACCTCCTCCTCCTCCACTCCAAGCAGGTACAGAGACACATGTGGCTGTGATCTTCGTCCATTTTTCCAACCCACCTTCCTCGTTTTTCGCACGCATGCTTTTCAAACTATTAAACGGTATGATTTATAAAAAAAAAGTGAATTACGTTTTGGGCCACATCTTATTACCTAAGTTTCACTTTAGACCACCTTTAAACATATATTTTTACTTTGGACCGAATAAATTTACTATTGTTGTAATTTGGATTACCACGAACGATTTTTTTTCAGTACAACCAACGAGCTTAAACACATCAACTCTAGTATGCGGCCGAACTCCTCTATATATGGTTCATATGTTTGCCGAAAGGGAAGTTATACATGATGAGAAAAGTTGTTTATGATAGTACAAACCGTAACAGTGGTAAATTTACCCAGTCTAAATTAAAAAGATAGCTTTAAGGGTGGTCCAAATTGAAACTTGGGAAATAAAAGAGGGACCAAAGTGCAATTTAATCTTAAAAAAATATATATTAAAGTTATTTTAAAAAATCATATTAATCCATTTTTTTTAAAAAAATAATTAATAGTTAATTAATTTTATAATAATATAAGCTTTGTTTTGCGGGACGGGAGGAGGGGCTGTCGAACGCAGCCAGCGTATGAGAGCAATCAGCAAATGCAGCAGCAACATTCTGATGAGTTATTTTCTCTTTTTTTTGGGGGGGCAGCTGTTCACGTTCGCGGACACGTTCAGGGGCAAGTACGACGACTCGCTGCAGAGCGCCAAGAAGTTCTACCCGTCGGCGTCCGGCTACCAGGACGAGCTGCTGTGGGCGGCGGCGTGGCTGTACGAGGCGACCGGCGACGAGCAGTACCTCCGCTACGTGTCCCAGAACGCGGAGGCGTTCGGCGGCACCGGCTGGGCCGTCACCGAGTTCTCCTGGGACAACAAGTACGCCGGCCTCCAGGTCCTCCTCTCCAAGGTCCTCTTCGAGCAGGGCGGCAGCGCCGCCGGCTACGCCGACACGCTGAAGCAGTATCAGGCCAAGGCCGAGTTCTTCCTCTGCGCCTGCCTCCAGAAGAACAACGGCCACAACGTCAAGATGACCCCTGGTAATCCATCCCATCCTTGCTAGCTTCTTCTTCTTCCAAGGATGGAAAACTCAAATCATCCTTAAGAAAACATCTCCTCATTTTTGCATGATCATAAAAAAAATTAGTAGGATAGATCACTCTTAATAAATATACAAATTCAAATTCAATTAATACAAATAAAAACAAAAATAATAAATTTGACAATGAATAGAACGTGTAATTTAAGGTTAAATTTGTTATTTTTGTTTTGAATTGTATAAGTTGAATTTTAACTCGCATGTTTACGAAAGATGTCATATATTAATCTATCTTGACAATTTTTTTTTAAAAAAAAATTGATAAAATTTTGAGTGAGATGTATAAAACGAGGGGATGTCCTCCCGAGGGACAAAAATCCACTTCCTCGAAGAATTGGTAATAGATTTTGCAATGTGATTGTTCTGAATTGTGTGGATTGGATTGGTTATCCAGGTGGTCTCATGTACGTGAGCGACTGGAGCAACATGCAGTACGTGAGCTCGTCGGCGTTCCTCCTCACCGTCTACGCCGACTACCTCGCCGAGTCGCGGGGAACGCTCAGGTGCCCGGACGGCGAGGTGAAGCCGGCGGAGATCCTCCGGTTCGCGAGGTCGCAGGTCGACTACGTCCTCGGCAAGAACCCCAAGGGGATGAGCTACATGGTCGGATACGGCAGCTACTACCCGACGCACGTCCACCACCGCGGCGCGTCCATCCCGTCCATCTACGCCATGAACGCCACCGTCGGGTGCATGGAAAGCTTCGACAAGTACTACAACAGCAAGAACGCCGACCCCAACGTCCTCCACGGCGCCCTCGTCGGCGGCCCCGACGCCAACGACGCCTACGACGACGACCGCTGCAACTACCAGCACGCCGAGCCCACCCTCGCCGGCAACGCCCCCATGTCCGGCGTCTTCGCCCGCCTCGCCGCCTCGCCCGCCGATAACACGCCGGAGTACACGCCGGCGCCAAATGCCCCCTCGCCATCAAATGGTAATTAATTAACCAAATCAACAATGCAATCGAACTTGTACCATTGAGATCTCCTCCAAGTGATCGTGCGTTTCTTTGTCAGGTGGGTCGCCGTTGGAGTTCGTGCACACGGTGACGAACACGTGGAAGGCAAACGGCGTGGACTACTACCGGCACGTGGTGACGGCGAAGAACACGTGCGGCCACGCCATCACCTACCTGAAGCTGCAGATCAAGGAGCTCTCCGGGGAGATCTACGGCGTCTCCCGCACGAACGCCAAGGACATGTACGAGTTCCCGTCGTGGATGACACGGCTCGACGCCGGCGCGCAGCTCACCATCGTCTACATCCAGGGCGGCCCCGCCGCCAAGATCGCCGTCGTCGAGTACAAGACGGCCTGAGAATGGCACGACGACGACGACTGATTTCTGCCTTTCCTTTTTTCCATTTTAGTTTTGGTGTGTGGTTGGCTGCTGCTTTTCAGCAAACAGGTGGTGTGCAATCTCGAAGCAACGAGTCTGTGATGTCACCTCTGACCACGACTGCTTTGAGATGTGGACATGCACTGTTTCTTCTGTACTTGGAATGGCATAGGAGATCTCTCAGCTTTTCTTTTAGCTTTCGTGATTTCTCCATTCTTTCCGCTGTGCACGCCTGTGTGTTTTATATGTTCAAATTAAGCAGAAAACTGTGACATGATGTTTTTGCTATTGTGCTTAGGTGGTGTTTGGATCCAGTGACTTAACTTTAGTACTTATATTTAGATACTAATTTAGAGTATTAAATATATACTACTTCCAAAACTAATTACATAAATGAAAGCTAATTTACGAGATAAATTTTTTAAGCATAATTAATCTATAATTAGAGAATGTTTACTGTAGCATCCTAATTATGGATTAATTAGGCTCAATAGATTCGTCTCGCAAATTAGTTCAGAATTATGGATGGGTTTTATTAATAGTCTACGTTTAATATATATAATTAGTGTCCAAACATTCGATGTGATAGAGATTAAGTTTTAAGTTTTAGTCCCATCTAAACAGGGTGCTAGTTTGAGATGAAATTCAACTGCCAACGACTTCCTTTTCTAATTCTTATTTTCTTGCAAAGCTCTTTATCTTCTACAAGAATAGAGAATAAATTGTTGTAATTAGTCAAACAAATCTGTACCTTGTCTTTTCATCAAAAAGAAAATCTGCAGTTTGCCAATGACTCTCTGCATTGCTTTGGGTGGAATATGACAGATTATTCCACACTGGTTGTCTTTTCGATATAATGTTTTTTTTTTCAGTTTTGTGTTTAACTGGTTCAAGATGGAATTCAGCTGCCAACGACAGTGTTTTTCTTTGCAATTTCTTTCGCTTCTAGAAGATATTTAAGGAGATGAACAGTTTCAGTTTTTTTTTGACTGGTCACCAGAGGGAGAGCTACCCCACCTAAATTTTCATTTAAAGAGAGATATAATATATTAAGTCATACTCCCTCCGTCTCAAAAAAAAATAACAGAGGAGAGGATGCCTCTCCTTGTCCAGATTTGTCTCTTATAGTTTGTCTTTTTTTGAGATTGAGAGAATATACATTTGAACGAAGAGGAGAAGATAGAATTTGTTTCTAGGATTCTGCTACGATCCTGTCGGCACAGTTCAATCTTTATGCCCAGAGAGCAACATCCTCTATACACTTGGATGCTAAACGATTTAGAGCATGTATAATAGCAGACTATTAGTCAGCTATAAACATATTTTAGTGAGATAAAAGATAAGAGAGAAAAGCGGCGGGCTACAGATCTGTAGCCAGCTACAGCACGAACTCCTAGATGAAATGTATGTATGATAGGTGGGACCATATATTAATAGTATAGTAAGTAACTGTTATATGAATTGGCTATTAAATTTGACTATAGATGAATTGGAGCTGGTAGTGGACTATACTATTAAACTTGCTCTTAGAGCAGGTTCAATAGTATAGCCAACTACTAGCTCCAATTCATTTATAACTAATCTAATAGCTCATTCATACAATAGTTATATATTGTATTATTAATACTTGGTCCCACCTGTCATATACACACTGTGTTTTGGAATCCGTGCTACAGCTGACTATAAATATATGGCCCGCTGGCCTTCTCTCTTTTTATTTATTTTCTTAAAATATATTTATAGTTGGCTTATAACATGCTGTTGTAACTGAAGGAGATTCTCCTCTGAAAACTACATCATGGTGATGATTCCAAAGCCCCGGAGACAGAGCAGGAATGACCAGCTGCAGTTGGTCTAGCCAATCTGCAATTTGCAGTGGTCAGTCAAATATATCAGCGTTGCTTTGGGTGGATTATGACTAGATTATGCCCACACCAGCCATCTTTTCGCTCCACGGTAGCTTTACAGTTTCTAGAGAGAGAAAAAACGGAAGGCCAAGAGGGAAATTCCATTGATGTCGTCTGAATTTCACGTTCGCGAGTACGCAGAATTGTAAGAATTGAAAGGCGGCTGGTGCATGTGTTCAAATAGACCAGAAGAAATTTTACACCTACGATGGTCTGAAATTTCTATGGAGTATGGACGAATGTTTTACTAGTATAACTGATGAAGATGACTGTCCAGCCAATAATCTGAAATAAAATAAGATGAGTCAGACATATACTCCTACATAGAAAAGGCACTATTTTTTTATCAGGAAAAAAACCAATTGCTAGACTAGAACTACCAATGAAAACGATCGACGAGCTAGACAATCTTTTCTTCGCCGGGCACGAGATAGACATTCTTGACTAGCCTGTTTGCACATTGCAATTGACTGACCAAATTAGACACATGCAGTAGCAACTAGCAGATTAGATAGCTGCAAGGAGCCAAGGATTGGTGAAGAACAGTGCTACATACTCCGGTGTATTTCTTTTCTCTGAAGATAATACACTGGTATGTTCATCTCCTGCACGGAACTCTGAAAGCGACACATGCATACGAGTTGTCATAGTGGAGTAGCATGGGAGATAGGTAGAGTCTCGTCGGTTGCTCATATTTCCTAATAAAACACTGATTTATTAAATAATAAAATTAATTTTTATATAAAATTTTTATATATTTTTTTAGCGATTTAAAAGCTAATAATAAAAAACAAAACTATGTTAAAAATATCTTAAATTTAATTTCAAAATCAAGTTTAAAATTTTAATTTTTAGCTTTTGCTTTGATTAATTAGGTCAACCAATAAGGCTCGTATAGATATCGTGGGTTCGTGACTCATCTTTTGGACCGTACATACACATCGCCAGATCATGGTAAGGTATTAATTTGTCATGCTGCTGATCTGTATCATATATCCATAAGTCAAGAACAAATTAAATGAAAAGTTTCAAGCTTTTGTACGTTCCGGGTATATGGAAACGGGAGTCTTGTTTTTACCAGTTTTAAAAAAGTTTAATACTGCACATCAGTAGTTTGGAGGTACCATCTTCTGTATCGTTTGTTAATCTACAGTGCCAGAAAGACAGAGGTCCTAGATCATGTGATGCACATTTGATGCAAATCTATGGGGTTGAAGGGGGAGTAGTAAAAAAAAACATGCTACTGCCAACTACTGCCATCTGTTCATATATGATGAAAAGTATTTTGATTCGTTCTCTTGTCTCATCTCTGGGTTCTCCGAGGTTTGGCTGGGATGCTGGATCGAAGAAAATGAATTATCTTCAATCTTTCTTTTTACTGCGGCATGAACTAGCATATGATGAGGTATCTCCTTCGCCTTATAAAACACTAATTTAGTATCGAGTTTAACACAGTACTCCCTCCATATTAAAATAAGTGCAGTTTTATACTATTCATCTCCAACGTTTAACCGTTCATTTTATTTAAAATTTTTTTATAATTACTATTTTTATTGTTATTAGATGATAAAACATAAATAGTACTTTTAAGTGTGGCTAAATTTTTTAAAAAAAATCATAAATTTTTCAAATAAAACGGACGGTTAAACGTTGGATACGGATTTCTACGGCTGCACTTATTTTGAGACGGAGGTAGTAGTAAGTTTAGATTCACATTATTAATGTGTTATAATCGATACGTTTGTTTTTTCTATCTACTTCTGGGACTAAGGAAGGATACATTCCGTGTATCCAGATTGCGCCTGCAACTGATCGTGGCCGTCCCCATCAAACGAAGCTGCTGCCAATTTATATGGATAAATTTCTTTTTATTTAAATGGAAGACCACTGATTTCTTTATAAATGCAATTGGAAATTAGTACTATATACTGTACTCCATATATTACTACTAAATCCATTCCTCCTTATTTGACATAGTTGACCAGCGTAAATTTCACTCGCTGTTGCCCTATCCTTAGCCGTTGATCTCGATCCAACGGGCAGGAATCAAGGTGACTGAGATTCGGAGAATAAGTCATCTGGTCAATAGCAAACTGGTTTTATATCACCGCAGCCTCCTCACTCGCTCTTTCCTCGCCTCCACTCCAACCACCCCGCGATAGCTGGAGTCACCGGCGTTCACACAGGCGACAGCTCGTGCTCCGGCGATCGACGCGGCGGCCATGGACAAGCTCGGCGCCAACCCGGCCAACTCGTGCGCGCTCACGCCGCTGGGCTTCCTGGAGCGCGCCGCCACCGTGTTCGGCGACTGCCCGTCCGTCGTCTACCACGACACCGTCTTCACGTGGTCGCAGACCCACCGCCGCTGCCTCCGCCTCGCCTCCGCGCTCGTCTCCTCCCTCGGCATCTCCCGCGGCGACGTCGTGAGCATCCATCGATCCTTTTTCCTTCCACGGTCATTTCGTCGAACACCTTCCTCGTGTTGCTAAGCTAAGCTGGATTGAGTCAGGTGTCCGTGCTCCTGCCGAACGTGCCGGCGATGTACGAGATGCACTTCGCCGTGCCGATGAGCGGCGCCGTGCTGAACAGCATCAACACGCGGCTCGACGCGCGCACGGTGTCCGTCCTGCTCCGCCACTCCGGCTCCAAGCTCATCTTCGTCGACCCGGCGCTGCTCCCCGTCCTCCGCGACGCGCTCCGCCTCCTCCCGGCGGGGCACACGGCCCCGCGCGTCGTCCTCGTCGAGGATCCCCATGAGAAGGAGTTCCCTCCCGCCCCCGCCGCCGCGCTGACGTACGAGAGGCTCGTCGAGAAGGGGGACCCGGAGTTCGCGTGGGTGCGGCCGGCGAGCGAGTGGGACCCGATGATCCTCAACTACACCTCCGGCACCACGTCGGCGCCCAAGGGGGTGGTGCACTGCCACCGGGGGATCTTCCTCATCACCGTCGACTCGCTGGTCGACTGGGCGGTGCCGCCGCGGCCGACGTACCTGTGGACGCTCCCCATGTTCCACGCCAATGGCTGGAGCTTCCCATGGGGGATGGCCGTGGTGGGCGGCACCAACGTCTGCCTCCGCCGCGTCGACGCCGCCGAGGTGTTCGACACAATCGCGCGCCGCGGCGTCAACCACCTGTGCGGCGCGCCCGTCGTGCTCAACATGCTGGCGAACGCGCCCGAGGGCGTGCGGAAGCCGCTCCCGGGGAAGGTGCGGATCCTCACGGCCGGCGCGCCGCCGCCGGCCGCCGTGCTGTACCGCACGGAGGCGATCGGCTTCGAGGTCAGCCACGGGTACGGGCTGACGGAGACCGCGGGTCTGGTGCTCTCGTGCGCGTGGAAGGGCGAGTGGGACAAGCTCCCGGCCTCCGAGCGCGCGCGGCTCAAGGCGAGGCAGGGCGTGCGCACGCCGGGGATGGCCGAGGTGGACGTCGTGGACGGCGAGACCGGCCGCAGCGTGCCCCGCGACGGGTCGACCATGGGCGAGATCGTGCTCCGCGGCGGCTGCATCACGCTGGGCTACCTCAACGACGAGGCGGCGACGAAGGCGGCGATCCGGGACAACGGGTGGTTCTACACCGGCGACGTCGGGGTGATGCACCCGGACGGGTACGTGGAGATCCGGGACCGGTCCAAGGACGTGATCATCAGCGGCGGGGAGAACATCAGCAGCGTGGAGGTGGAGTCCGTGCTGTACGGCCACCCGGCGGTGAACGAGGCGGCGGTGGTGGCGCGGCCGGACGAGTTCTGGGGGGAGACGCCGTGCGCGTTCGTCAGCCTCAAGCAGGGCGGCGGCGCGGTGACGGCGGCGGACGTGGTCGCGTGGAGCCGGGAGCGCATGCCGCGGTACATGGTCCCAAAGACGGTGATCTTCCGCGACGAGTTACCGAAGACGTCCACCGGGAAGATCCAGAAGTACGTGCTCCGGAATATCGCCAAGGAGATGGGGCCCACCACGGGCACCAACACCAAACGCAACAGTAAAATGTAGCGGCATCTAGCCAGCAGATGTGGCACTTGCTTTTTAGCGTCGTCGTCGTCTTCTTCACTCGGACAGAGTCACAGAGCAGAAATGTCTGGTGCAGGCAGAGGCTGATGCATTCCGCATTGTCATGGCATGGCATGTTTCTGTCGATATATCAGCACCACCAGCCATGGCCTGTTTGATTGGGGGAAGGGGGGGGGGGGGTGTTTAGATCCACCGATAAATTTTTTTTAAGGCATGTACGAAGTATTAAATATTAGACGAAAAAAACTAATTACACAGTTTGTGTATAAATTGCGAGACGAATCTTTTAAACCAAATTGTTCCATGATTTAACAATGTGGTGTTACAGTAAATATTTGCTAATGATATATTAATTAGGCTTAATAAATTCATCTCGCAGTTTACATGTGGATTATGTAATTTATTTTGTTATTAGACTACGTTTAATACTTTAAATATGTGTCAGTATATCTGATGTGACACGCTAAAAATTTTCACCCATTTTTGCCAGGGTAATTTTTTGGTTGCCATGTGATTTTGCACTACGTACGTGTCCGTGTGACGATGTTTCGTGAAATTTTGGGCATTTGGTCGTCAAATTCCGGGCTCGTATCTATCATCAAGCGGTTGATTTGCCAAATTTAACCGCGAGCTAGTGCTACGTTGACGGGAAGACGATCAAGAGACGGGGGTGACACTCGCCGATAGAAGCGGATCCCGACGGAAAAGCCCCTATCCCTGCCACGTGGCACTAGCAAACTGAACCCAAGTGAAACTCATCAGTGACCCCACATGTCATCCCCTCGTAGCGGACAACCAGTACTACTGACATGTGGGGCCCAGACGACAACTCTTAACTCCCCGGAAACACGCGCGCCTTCGCCTTCGCCTCCACACCTCGCAACCGCGATCGATCGAGAGAGAGAGCGAGAGCGAGAGCTCAATTCGCGGGCCATGGCGAGGAGCGGGAGGGAGCGTAGAGATCAGGAGGAGGAGGCGGCGGTGGTGTCGGTGGAGCGGGTGTTCGAGGGGAGGGTGGTGCCGGGGTGGAAGGAGCAGGTGACGCTGCGGGCGCTGGCGGTGAGCGCGCTGCTGGGCGCCATGTTCAGCGTGATCGTGATGAAGCTGAACCTGACGACGGGGATCATCCCCTCGCTCAACGTCTCCGCGGGGCTCCTCGGCTTCTTCCTCCTCACGTCGTGGACCAAGCTCCTCGACAAGGCCGGCGTCGCCAGCGTCCGCCCCTTCACCCGCCAGGAGAACACCGTCGTCCAGACCTGCGTCGTCGCCTGCTCCGGCATCGCCTTCAGCGGTACGGTTTCCCCGCTGCCATTCTTCGCACTCGCCGCGGATCGGATCGCTCGCTCGCTGCACGATTCAGTGATTGCGCGATGCAAATTTTGCGTCGAATCGAATGGCGACGGATCACTTGTTTGGGCCGTAAATTAGGCCTCGATGGCCTCCTTTTTGGATGTATATCAAGGCCCACAGGCCACAATTCCATTTCGGTGTGTAGCATGAATTTTGATCTTAGGTTTTTTCTGGATTCTTTTTCTTGTTCTGTGCTTGCCTTTCTTAAAGTTCAGGTGTTTGAATTTCCAACCAAAATGATGTTTTTAGCACACCATTGGAAACTGGCCTATTGAGCATACTTCCTCCGTCTAAAAAAAGACTAATGTCCAGATTCATTATATTACGAAATGTCTTATCTAATATTAGGTTGTTTTTTGGTGGGACGAAGGGAGTACACAACATAGGTGTACTTCTAATTGCCACGTAGGACAAATACGGTGCTTAGCAAAAAAAAATGATTGCTGCATTTAAATACAGAGGATAATGTAGCCAACTAGCCATGGCCCATGGGAAAGCACCTACAAAGAAATGATTTGATTGGAGACTCATTCCTCGTGTTGTTTCCCCTAGCACTTGGTAATTTGCATCCTTACTAACAAAAAAAAACTTATCTTTCTTTAAGCACCTTGTTACTATAAGCATACATGTTCCGTTCTTCACGTCCTAGACTTTTATCACTGCTCTCCCTGTTATCAGTAGTACATCCACAGAGAGCACTGTGCACTACGTTCTCTGCTTGGTGTCAGGGTGGTGATGGTTTCAGATGCTGATCTATGCACTGGTGGTACAGGGGGTTTTGGCAGCTACATATTCGCGATGAGCGACAGGATCAGCGACCAGTCAGGCGAGGCCAGGGACGAGCACAACATCAAGAACCCCAGCTTGGGCTGGATGATTGGATTCCTCTTCATTGTCAGCTTCCTGGGCCTCTTCTCAGTTGTGCCACTCAGGAAGGTACTTAGTACATTTCATCAGCTCAGCTGTTACAGTTTCTCCTAAAATTCAGAGATATATGATTTCTTTGAAGGACATAGTTAAATTAATTGAACCATGATGTTAATTTTTCTCTGTCAGATAATGATCATCGATTACAAGCTCATATACCCGAGTGGCACTGCAACCGCACATCTCATCAACAGCTTCCACACTCCCCAGGGTGCAAAGCTTGCCAAGTACGGTTTTTTTTTCAGATAAGAAAGTTTGCTAAAGATATGTACATGTGGTGAATACAGAGAACAAATAAGACTCTTGTCTGAATTCTGAATCATTTTCCTGCAGGATGCAGGTCAAAATGCTGGGCAAATTCTTCGTGATGAGCTTCTCCTGGGGCTTCTTCCAGTGGTTCTACACCGGCGGCGACGGTTGCGGGTTCATGTCGTTCCCGACGCTGGGTCTCGAGGCCTACAGAAACAAGTATTGTCTTTGTTTTTTTATACACGACGTCGTTAATATTTCGTATAATACATTATTTAAAAATATAAGTTAAAGTTACATTTCTTTGATGATAAAACAAGTAATAATAAAATAAACAATAATAATACAAGTATTTTGAATAAAAGAAATAGACAAATGTCATGCTAGCTTGAAACATACAGATGCTCGCCACACTGGACAGTCAACAACAGTTAACTGAATTCTTCAGTTGGTTTCTTGCTGCAGGTTCTTCTTCGATTTCTCTGCGACGTACGTCGGCGTCGGGATGATCTGCCCTTACCTCGTCAACATCTCCGTGCTCCTCGGAGGCGTCATGTCGTGGGGAATCATGTGGCCTCTCATCGAGCACAAGAAGGGTGACTGGTATCCTGCTGACCTCAAACCCAGCAGCCTCCGCGGCATCGTCGGCTACCGGGTAGAACGAGCTTCTTGCAAATGATCATCTGTTGCATGATCAATGGAGTAATTGTGATTCGATCGATGCAGGTGTTCATCTCCATTTCACTCATCCTCGGCGACGGGCTGTACAACTTTCTGAAGGTGATGACAAGAACCACAACGGCGCTGGTGATGCAGGTGCGCGCGATGATGTCTGAGCCGACGCTGCCGGTCTCCGGCGGCGGCGGGCAGACGCCGGAGGAGACGTTCGACGACAAGCGGCGGACGGAGCTGTTCCTCAAGGACCAGATCCCGAACTGGCTGGCGCTGAGCGCGTACGTGGTGATCGCGGTGGTGTCGATCGCGACGGTGCCCCGCATCTTCCACCAGCTGAGGTGGTACCACGTCGCGGTGTCGTACGTGGTGGCGCCGGTGCTGGCGTTCTGCAACGCGTACGGGTGCGGGCTGACGGACTGGTCGCTGGCGACGACGTACGGCAAGCTGGCCATCTTCACGGTGGGGGCGTGGGCGGACGCGTCGGACGGCGGCATCATCGCGGGGCTGGCGGCGTGCGGCGTGATGATCGGGATCGTGTCGACGGCGTCGGACCTGACGCAGGACTTCAAGACCGGGTACATGACGCTGGCGTCGCCGCGGTCCATGTTCGTGAGCCAGGTGATCGGCACCGCCATGGGGTGCGTGATCGCGCCGTCGGTGTTCTGGCTCTTCTACAAGGCGTTCCACGACATCGGGATGCCGGGGTCGGAGTACCCGTCGCCGAACGCGCTGGTGTACCGGAACATGGCCATCCTCGGGGTGCAGGGCCTCGGCTCGCTGCCCAAGCACTGCCTCGACCTCTGCATCGGCTTCTTCGTCGCCGCCATCGCCGTCAACCTCGCCAGGGACCTCGCGGCGCCCAAGGTGGCGAGGTTCCTCCCGCTGCCGATGGCCATGGCGATCCCCTTCTACCTCGGCCCCTACTTCGGCATCGACATGTGCATCGGCAGCCTCATCCGCTTCGTCTGGGACCGCCTCGACGGCGCCAGGGCCAAGGCGTTCGCTCCCCCCGTCGCGTCGGGCCTCATCTGCGGCGACGGCATCTGGACGCTGCCGCAGTCGGTGCTCGCCCTCGCCGGTGTCAAGCCTCCCATCTGCATGAAATTCCTCTCCCGGACCACCAACATCAAGGTCGACGCGTTCATCGCCAAGCTCCCCTCCTCCTAGCTACCATGCAGCTGATCGACGAGCTAGCCATCTATCTAGCTAGCTCATGACCACTCACTCAACCATGACAACTTCATATATAGCTAGCAGTAGCACATACATTAATGTCGTAGCCTCCTTGTGTCTTGCTTCCTTTTAGAATCAGATGCCTTTGCTAGTAGCCCGCATGCATGCATGTGACACATATAAATAGCTACTAGGAACCGAGCAGCAATGCAAGTACTACATTATTTGGACTGTCAATATTACCACAACCAACACAGCAGCAACCAAATCTGATCTACCTGGGCTCTCAACTTTTCAAGTGCGTACCTTTCTAGCACTACGACTTATAGTAGGATAACATGATCATTTTACCTTTTGGGTTGCACGCATGAACCAGTACGTAGTTTCTCCCTCTCCTCGCCTTTACTTTTTGCTAGGTGAGGGCGAGAATGATGAAGTACTCCCACTGTTTCATATTATGAGTCTTTTGACTTTTTTCGGTCGAAAATTTTTAGGTTGACCAAGTTTATAAAAAAATTATTTACGACACAAAATTAGTTCCATTAAACTTAATGTTGAATATATTTTAATACAATGTTTGTTTTGTATTGAAAATGTTACTTTATTTTGCTACAAACTTAGTCAAACTTTTTAAAAAATAACTAAGAAAAAAAATCAAACGACTTATGATATGAAACTGAAAAAATAATTGATTTTATCTAAATATAACTGTGTCGTATTTTGGGACGGAGGTAGCAGTAGCGAGCTAGCTAGGTCAGGTTGATGTGTGTAGGTAGGAGAATACAGCGAGGCGAATATCTGTGGGAGATCTGGTTGGTCCCCTCGGAGGGCAGGAAGGGTCTGGATCTGCACAGCCCAGCGTGGGTCAGGCAGGGCCAGCCAGCCAGCCCAGGCCGGCCTCTCCATCATTGAGAGTCATGTGATCCATATAACTGGGAATGGATTCTAATCCCTCGAGGGGATTCGAGGGGGATAATATCCCCTCATATATCTTTTTTTTTCAAATTCGATACAAATAGTTATAAAAAAATCTGAAAAAAAATTGACAATGTAGAGTATAATGATACCTACTAATCCACCAAAATTCAAGTTCAAATTCGATCTACACATCGAGAAACAAAAAAGACAAATTTAGATATAAACAGTACGCTACTATTCATATGTTGAATTTGTCTTTTTTATATCTCGACGTGTGAGTTGAGTTTGGAATTAAGATTTTGTGGAGTTGTATATATGTGTTGTATGAATGTTGTTAAATTTTTCCAGAATTTTTCATAACCGTTTAGATGGTTTTTAGGTAAACGAGGGAACATCCCTTCGAGGGATTAGAATAGTTTCCCATATAACTCTACTATCCACCATGCTACTACCTCCTAGCTAGCTAATCACTCCGACATAACATTGCATGAATTCACTTGAAAATATACTGCAGTAATCTGCATTCAGAGATCAGGTAGTAGGAGAAGGGTTACAAGTGGAGATCAGCCTGTAGTAACAGCTGCAGAATTGCATAGATTAACATGTAATTCTGATGGACACACTGCATGCAATTCCGTGTACTAATTAAGAAATTAGAGGGGATACAGTAACAGTAACATCGCGTGGATCAGGGGGAATTTGGATGGAATGGGCATCACAGGCAGCTGCAAAATTCAGTTCGCTTTGCCCCTCGAGAAGCGCGAAAAATTCCATCCTCCCCCTGATTGCTGCCAGTGCAGGCCCGGATTGGGTTGTTGCACTGCAGGTGAGGTGAGGCAGGCACAGGCACACCAGCAGCAGCAGGAGGATGCAGTAATTAATCGCGAGACGGATCATGGATCCATCGAGTGAGATTTTATGGTTTTTTTTTCTTTTTTGCTGGGAGAATCACATGACTTTTATGTGGGGGTTATGTTAGCTTTTGGATGGTAGCATTTGGTACCATGAGATACCATTTTTTCTATTATAAATTTGATACCTCTTGGTATCTAAATACTATAAGGTACCATGAGATACTAATTTTTACACTAAATTTTTAGTACCTCATAGTATCTACTCAAGGACCGTAGAGACGGTGTTTTGCTTTTGCTCTCTCTCTCTCTCTTTTCTTTTCGCCTCCTTCAGATCTCTTTCTGCACAAGCGTGATTTCCACCTGCTCAGGACAGAACCCCCACCACCGCCCTGGCGGCTCTGCCTCTGCCTCCTTCACTTCACTTCATTTCTCTCTCTCTTAATTTTTTTTACTCAGAAATGGCAGTTTGGAATACGATAAGTTTAAAATTTTACATGAATTTTGTAGTGTTCTAATTAACTTTTTTTTTTGCCAAAGTAGGGGGAAAGATAAATGTTGTGCAGTGAACTGACCTAGCTCTAATTACAGTGGTGAAGTACTAATGAGGACAAGCAGCAAAGGCTAAGGTAGCTCGCCTTTCTGTTTGTTTCTTTGTCAGGGATGTGAGGCTGGGTTGGGGGCTACTTTGGAAAAGGGCTTTTGTCGTAAATGCTGCAGTAATTAGGAGAGAGCTTGCATGGTATGCTAATTTCGTGCCGGTTTTAGAATTGGAAACCCAAGTGTCAGTAGCTTCCGGTCGTGTGGCCAAGTACGAGCTGTCGGGGCTCGGATTCTGGCAAATAACAGAGAGATCCAATGAGAATTGTGAGTGGTGAATTTTGAAATTTAAACGCGTTGGTTGTAGTGGTTTCATTTTGAAATTAGGGATACGGATGCAAAAGTAGTTTTTGGGATACATGATGAATTCTAGATGGACTCTGAAAACGCCAGTACGTTTTTCGTTCTGAATTATCAAATTCTGAAGATTGCTTCAGTGAAATAAAATCTGGAATTTGCTTCAGCCAAACCTTCTGAGCGTACTTCTGATCTGAATTCTCTCCACCGGCTGTCGCACCGTTCAGCAATTCCCCGCAGCATTTGCTTCATCAAACTTCCATGGGCGTGTATGATCTGAAGATCTTTTTCGCTGAATCCAGATGCTAGCTCTCTAGTGTTTCGTCAGGCAATTGTTTCATAAGAACCTGTGCTGAATTGAATTTTCATAAACAGTGTGTTAAAGAACAAGTCAATGTTAGACAAACTGTTGAACCCAAATTCTCCTAGAGTAGGGAATTCAGTACATCAGCAGCAAGAGTAATTGTAGGATCGAGCAGAAGAAACAAAACGAGGAAAACCAAGATCCAGAGAAGGCAGACTTCCAAGCAAGGAAACCTTTGCCGAATTGCGCCTGACCACACACATTTAAGAAGGGCGAAATTCAGAAGAGAAGAACCATCCTGTTGCTGAATTTAACCAAAGTAAATATGCAGCATAATGCCATGGGCTTTCTCAAGCCACAGAAGTCAACAAACACCAAGAATTCAACAAAATTCTCCGCCGCAACGGCGGAATTCAAGTGAGCAACAAGTACTGGATGGTCCAAGAACACCCACACAGAGAATTCTCAGAGAATTACGCCCCAGAGAGCCAAAAACCATCCAAATTCAGAACCAAAACCACAGAATTCAACCCCCCCAGGGATCTGTGTGGCCGGAATTCTCCGGATGGCGGAACGGGAAGCACACAAAGACGCGGCATGGTTTCCATGGGCTTTCTTGAACCATCAACAGGTAGAGACGACCAAAGACAGAACGGGGAGCTCGACAATTCAGCTTTCTTTTCAGAGAATTGGAGGCCACCGACCACAATCCCAACATGAGCACATACACCCCCACGAGTTCACAGTTCAAGAAAGCCTGTGGAAAGCATGCCCGCACATCTTTCCCCCCACATCACAATTCTCACCTCATCACATCATCACCACCACCACCACCACCCAAGAACAGCAAGAAAACTATCTAGAAAGAGAGAGAGGAAGTAGAAGATGCAGAGGTGGTTGCAAGGAGGAAGAGATAGAGAGAGAGAGAGATGGATGGAGTGAGAGGGGCAACGGCCCACTGAGGCGGGGGGATATAAATAGCGGGAGGAGATAACCAACCGGGAGGATGGTGTGGCACGGGCCGGTATATAGTACGGTGTCCTGCTCTGCTCTGCACGCAGCAGCAGCAGCCAGCCAGCCAGCCAGGCTGCTCGGCTCGGCTCGGCCTCATGGCGACGCTGCCCCACGCAAACGCATCCCCTCCTTTTCCGTGCACCTGCCGGCATCGCACCGGGACTCCCGGAATTCCATGCTCTGCCACCACCACCCAATCTCAGCTCTCACCACACCTACTAGTTAAAAAAAAAAACAACACACACGCCGGCTTTGGTTGTTAGCTCCTGCTTTTCCGGTGAGAATTGCACGATCCCGGCGAACACACAAAAAGATTGCAGGTCAGTATATTAAGAAGGTAAATTACGGTGGACAAAAGCTACTCCAAACCGCGAGAGGGGTCAGAGGACGGAGGAGTGAAGCATAGGTGATGACGCAGTATGCAGAGACGCACGAACTCTCACCTCACTCACCGGCCAAGGTTATTATGACGTTGGCCATCGATCGATCGATCGACAAGGCAGGGCTAAGCTAGGAGGCCTAGTTGCCGGCCACCGATGCATGCACGCTTGGATGGTTGGTCTCACTCGATTCGATCGGACAGAGACAGCCCCTGCATCTGCATCTGCGTGCACGGGCTAGCTAGCTAGAGCTCGATCTCAGCTATGGATCCGATAGATCAATCGATCAATCGCCATGAATTTTTTTTCCGGTGACAGGTGGTTCGATCGATGGATGAATGAGATCACGGATATACGTTGCATTTTGCTTGCTTGCTGCTGCTGCTGCTGTCGCTGCTGCTAGCTGCAGCCGGAGTCGTCCAGGACACTTCACACATGCTACTTATCTTCCACACGACGCAAAGATTGATATTGTGGCCTTCGTGAATGAAATCGGCCAAATCTTGTTATCTGCAACTGCGAGGCATCCCATGCCTGACGCACATTTCCCCCCTCATCTCCGTGATCGATCGATCGATGAATTCTTTTATTTCTTCCCTCACTTTCTTCCTTCCTTTCCATGCTCGATCAATCGATCAGTCAGAAGATGTCTCCGGCCGGGACAAGCAGATGCATCGATCTCATCAGATCATCGATCAGTCTGTGGATGCAGTACCAACTGGCCGTCGCAAGAGCTCAATGATCAGCTACAGTTTACCAATCGGTGAGTAGCAGCTAGTTTGGGACTGAAACAAATCAGCTACTCCTATCTAGCTATAATACAGTATATTCACCAGCTACCAACCACGAGCTAGCGATCGATCGAACGAACGAGCAGATAGCCAGAGAGACGCAGCAACCGAATATCATACACACATTCTTCCAAAACAGAAGTCGAGAAAACTTTCGCCTCCAGTTGTGCAAGGAATTTCTTTAACCATGGCTTGTCGTGCAGATTAGTGTAGCGATATGATTCATTGTCCCTTCCATGTGCTAGCAGCAGCTGCAGCTAGTGATGAGGCGTTTTTTTTGTTTTTTTTTTTCTAATCCATCTTCCATTGCTTATGCTATCGCCATCACGTCATGGCCATGTGTTCTTCTGCATATATAATCCACTGTACATCCGGCTGCATGCATATGCCCCTGATAAATAAACTAATTGGGCCAATTAGAGGCAATTGCCAGGCTAATCCTGTCCCTGATCGAGTTGATGCAAGGGCTTTTGTACGCACTAACACATTAAGGAGGATCTGGACCACATGTACTGTCAGAGAAATGGACAAGCCCTGTTTGTGAGGGCCCCAAAAAAAAAATGAAAATTCACTTGGTCAGGTCACTGTTTAAACCTGATCTTTCTCTCATCTCAGTATGAGGTTAATCTGATGGACACTGCAGCTCACGAATTCTTGCAGTGACATGGCAAGTACTACTCTGCGTCCTATGATTTATGAACTTTTTTTTTCTTTCACGGCTAATTTGGCTTAGCTTAATTAGCTACTCAGATTGTTGTCGGATGCAGTCGCTATCATGAGCGTATGAAAACTTGCAGTGTACAGTGTACACAGCTTTTGGCATATGATTAACCAAGCATGTAGGGGGATATCATTGGGGTTGCAGAAAGATGTGGATGATGCATGGCCACCACTGTTGCAACAAAAGGAGAAAAGAATGTGCAGCCACACGAGTAAAAGCTACTACAAGTCTACAACATCAATCAGCACGTACTGAATGAATTAATCCCTGATCTCTGATGAATCTTTCTGAATGCCAGGCCATGTGGTAGATGATTATGCAGAGCAGATTAAAAGACAATCCAATTCAGATACCAGTTAATTACCTTCTTGATGACGGATTAGCTGCAGGTTAATTGAGCACGGCAAGAGCACGGCGGCAACAGCTTGGGCAGTAGCAAAAAAGACCGATCAATAAAAGCAGCGGCGAACGGCAGCAGCAGAGAGGCAAACAAGACTCAGAAAAGGACGCGGGAAACAGGAAGGAAAAGGCGGGGAGGATGAACGGACGGATCGGGGCCCCAGCCCGGTTCGTACTCCCGATAGGAGGAAGAAAGAGCGGCGAATTCACGGTACAAAAGCGGATTTCTGTTGGATCTGAGGCCTGAATCGGCAGCTGTGAGATCGATCCATGGAGAATTATTGTTTATTCCTTTCTTCCGATTGAGATTAATTTCTTATTCTTGCCCTTTTCTCTCCTGTGGATGGATGCAGTGACGGAGCTAGAAAGATTTTTTTTAGTCCAGACAAACTTCAATATCATTAGTACTCATTTCGTTCTATAATATAAGGGATTTTATGTGGATGCGACGCATCCTAATACCATGAATCTGTACAGACGAGTACATTCATTACAGTAGGATGTGTCGCATCCACTCAAAATCCTTTATATTATATGACGGAAGAAGTATTTGTTATAAAATTTTATCATCAATTTACTTATCAATACTAAAATTTAATGGAATTCTCGCCAGCGAACCGGATAGATGGATGGATCATGGAGGAAGATGGGATGAGCATGAGGCGAGGCAGACAGGCAGGAGGAGCATGTGGCAATTGGTGAGTGAATCTTTGCGCTGTAAAGACAAGCGGGCCTCCTCCTCTGCAATTCCCCTGTGCAGCAACACGCACGTCAGGTTGATATGAAATGAAACGAAACGAAACGAGAGATTGCTTTCCCTCCATTTCCGCTCGCTGCTCCCCCCTCTTTAGCTGGGCCCTGATTGTTGGAACTCCGAAGGATAAAAAAACAAACATCCTTTTCCCCTTCATAAGTTGAGAATTGTTACTACTGGTTGACAATTCAATTCAGTGATAGCTTCCTCATACTTGCCAATGATGTAAAACAAAAGACAAAATACTCCCTATGTTTTTAAATGACTGATAGTGGACACTATTCCCTTTTGAATTTAGCCACTCGTCGTTTTACTAAATATTTACAAGGACTAAAAGGAATAATATGTTATTGAATTGTATTATATTCTAAACATAAAACATGAAACTTTTATTCAATTACTCTAACCATTTCAGAGTAATTACTAGTCAATATTCAAATAGTAAAGCTAAAGTTATCAGTTATTTAAAGATGGAGGAAGGCACCGAAACCCGTCATGCTGTAAGCGGGATGGAGTAATCTATGTGCGAGCAAAGCTCGTAATAAGCTTGTCGTTTGCTTGCACCCACTCCAATTAAGCAAGCAGAGTCTCTGTAGTATATTTGCGGCTGCCGGTGAGTGCCGCGGCACAGCAACGGTGGAAAAGCACATGGCAACATGGCGATCGATCGATTGATTCGACGACCGGCCAGCCAGCCTTGCCTTGGCTTTGGCCTTAGCCTTGCACTGCACTGTCTCTCCTCCCACCGGCCGGACATAGCAATGGCCGGCTTTTTCTTTTGCCATTTTACATGTTGACTTTGCAGCTGCTGATTGGTCTGTGTACTCTTCGGTGATGAATATACAATGCATCGTATGCACAAATCATGCTAGCTTGCCCCTGCATGTGCAGCTCAGAGCACAAAATTCCATCAGAAGTAATCAAATAATGCGCCATTGTTTAACCTCGTAAGTGTGTACGGAATCGTAGTGCCACGTAGCAATGGGCAGCTTGCGTATTGTGCTGTTGCAGAAGAGAGCATATGTATATGGCATAGCAGTACATCTGTACATGACATGTGGCTGCAGAGAAAGAAAAAAAAAGAAAGGAAGGAAGAAAGAGAGATGGATGATTAATTCATGGGAAAGATGAGATGAGAGAGGTAGCCTGCTTGCTGCTGGGACAACGGGGCATGCAAATGCAATGCAAGGACAGGCAATTAATTGATAAAATTGCTTGCGATCGAAGGAAAGCATGTGAAGGAATTAAGATCTGAGAGACATACATACCTGCAGTTAACTTAGCCGCATTCTCTCTCTCTCTCTCTGAATTTAGAGTGATTTTGTAGTTAACAATATGATCAATATCTCTCCCCGATCCAACGTGAAATTGCACGGTAGATCCTTGTCAAGTGGCATCCGTACATGCAGTGGAAGCTGAAGCAATTTCTTCAGATCTGCAGTTCAGGAAAGCCCATGATCAGACCATTACAACAACATCAAATCATACGAGCTTGAAGGTTAGAAAAAATGCAACAAGCCAACAAGTAATACTGAAGCTTATCCTTCTAATCACAAAAAAGGAAAAGAAAAAGGTTCTTACTCCAAGGCAATCTTGCATACTCCAAATTCCTTCCCTCACAAAAGAAAAGGAGAAGAAAGAAACTGTTGAAGCTGAAACTGAAGACAAGTCTGCCTAGCCAGCCTCCATTCAAAGGCGGACAACGCAATCATCAGTATATAATAATATTAATATAATGTACTGTTGCTATGAAATGATGAAATCAATGCAGCTTGGTTAGTTGCATGTATGGCCAGAGTAACCATGTCCATTTGCATATATGTTCAGACGAACCATTCAACAAACTGACGCAGGCAGCTCCCATAATTCCAAACTTTGATGATTTCATGAAAGGCCATACTCCGTAAGGAACAAAAATGAGGTCAAATGGTTACAAGGGCAGCAGCAATATTAATTACGTGAGCTGTGTCCCGTTACAATTGTCAGGCCAAAAAGCTCAGTTGAATGAATTACATAAAATCTGGACAAAAATGGCAAGAACACATGGAACAGTATATGACACGTTTATAAGATTACCGACCAATTTAAGGCTAGTTTAGTGTGTAAATAGTACAAAAGCAGCCGTGGGGTTCCTTTTCCTATATACCGTGTTAATGTATCGACAACAAACAGGTGTGGTCCAAGCATTTTACAACACCGAAATCACTGCCAGATTTAATCTTCACGTTGATTTCTCCTGCAACACCGAAGCATTAGACTGGGATCTTTCACACAGAACAAGTACTGATGATGCTCACAATTACGGATAGAGCAATTTATGGCCTCAACCATCAGCACCTCAAGATCATCCGTACTCTGTAGGCAATGAATATATTGGACCACATTGTATTTCAGCATCTGCTGAAATTGCATCCAGTAAATCAATGTGAGAACAGTTCCAGCTCAAGACTAATGCCGACAGTATAACTTCCCTTCAAAATGAAGTCCTCTACCAGATTGCGTGGACTATTTTGTGTAATGTTATGTTCACAACTAGCTTCAGTTATGCAAACTAACTGGCTATTGACTGTCAATCCACTGTTTTAGTGTCAGCAGCAGAACCATTATGTCTGCAAGAAGGTCCATAAATGTTTCTTCAAATGATAATATACACATTCTACCACTGAAAACATGTAAATGAAACCTCTGCTTTAGTCCATGATTACAATGATTACAAAACATCATGAATGAATTGCGTGCAGTAACCAAGCAGGTGGAATAACTAATAACATCATCTACAACCATCTTACAATCTGTTAGTTGGCTCCAGTCCTTTTTCATTCAAGTGAGTAGGCTAAAATTATTTTAAAGAAAATCACGACGAGAAATTAGTAATACCTAGATACTAACATTATGCATGATTGCATGCTTATTCATTTCCTTAAGTTGAAAAAGTAAAAATAAAACTTTGCAGAAATATAAGTAGTTGAAACCAGCAAGATGAATCATTATGACCAAGCCAAAGGATTTAAGAGGCAAGGAAGGTTTAGTTAAGGACCACATTTTTTTTACTCCAACAATACATAATCTATCGGGAAGGAGTTCATAAAAAATGGCTTATGAAATGCATGAACCAACATATGAAATGAAAGCAGTGCTTGAAGACTTGTGATTATGTACCTCTAAAGAAGTTTTGAACTCGAATTGTCCTGTAACTTGCCAGTGTTTGAGTAGCCCGATAATACTCTAGAAACTGAGTAGGGGCACCCAAAAAATCGAATAAGGTTTTGCAGGCCTCTCTCGCCGTGCATGACATTCAGCGAACTTAAACGGTTAAGGTATGTATTTCCTTCATATATATAACTAAGTTGCTGGAACAACAGCACACCTATACCGGCGTTAACTGATAGACTAGCAAATGCAATATATACTGTAACAAGACCCCTTGCTGACAAGAAGAATGCAGAGCTTGCCAAGGTACCAATAATCTCAATTAGCATCTTTATATAACCCATTGAACGGTGAGTTGATGCTAGATTTTCAAAATCTAGTGGGGGCCATATATGATAACTTGAATAAATGGTCATACCAGCAGCATAACTACAACTGATGACCACAGAAATAAGAAAAAATACAAAAGCACGGTGATTTGAAGCTCCCACACAGTTCCCAATCTGCAGTTGGACACAGAAAAAGGAAACAAACCAAGTCAAGTCAAATAAGTAGAGAGGAATAACGGTATTGGAAGTTAGTTTTAGAGTTGTCTGACTTACAAATGGGCAATGATGATCCATGTCTAACACACACATTTTGCAAGATCGGCAGTGATGTGCCCTTGGGGGCTTTGGTTTACTACAGTATGTACAGAAGGTATAGTTTTCCAGGTCATTTTTCCCAACCATGGGATAGCTGCCCCACCGCATGTCTGCCGGTGCACCAGCAGATTTAAAAGAGGCCAAGCAATAACTTGTGATGGTAAATACAGCTAGTACACCTGTTAATATGCAGTGAAAGATGCCACAAAATGTGCTGATCGAGAAAACAACTGGATATACCGCCCAGACCCCACCACCTGTGAGACAACAAGTTTAGTCATGTGGAACAGCAGCACAAATTGCATGAATAAACAAATAAACATGGAGAGATCAAGATGGAAAGTTTTATCTAAAGCAGATGACAATAGACTCGGAACCTACATATGACGAAGAGCATGAAGAGGATGAGCACAGTCACAAAGAACCTGTCCCGGAAATTCCTCCAATGAGAAAAGCATACACTGTCAGGTTTTCGTGAAGTTTGGTTACTTTATGTGATTGCTCCACACCAGCCACACTTAAAAACAGGAGCATAACTTGCAAAAATGAGACGGAGTCCACATCCCCAACAAGTGGCCTCATGATCTTCTGGTATAGATGTTACACATTGCTCTACCTAAATGGAAGGACAATTGCAATTAGCGCATTACTGTAGAGAATATTAGTCCAACTTAAAACAACTCATCATATCATTTTCCAATCAGCAAACTGTAACTCACAACCTTGACTTGTTTATCATTTCAGTCAAGAAACTTAGGGAATATCATTCTTGCTACTGAGCCAAGAGCACATAATTTTATTCAAGAGCAATTCTTTATAACAGATTTTCTCCCGTGAGATTGTAGCACAGTAAGCACAGCTTTTAGCAGTCATATCTAAATCAACAAAACTGCAATCATGTATTATAAATGATGTTCAATGTCAACACAATTTACTGATTATGCTGTGCTAACTGCCTATCTCTGGGTTCTTTCTGAACACAAATTAAATTTATTTTAAGTTGCTAGTACCTGTTTCAGAAGTTTTACCAACAAAAAAGGGTACATTAGTGATTCTCGGAGCACATAGTTGTAAAATATCATGTCAGTTACCACAGATAATATCCGTGTTTCTGAATTGCATTACAACTTAAGATCATGGTCATAGACTCGTTGTCTGGGCCGACCAACAAAATTATAAGGCTAAAGCCAAATCACCATCCAGACCAAAGCGTATCAATTATAAGGCTACAGCAGGGTTACTCGTCGGATATCAGTTACTTCCCAGAGCATTTGGCACTCCAAATAATCCAGATATCAAGCATCAGACGTCTCCTTTAACAAAATAACCCAATAATTGAATGAGTGATAATAGACAACCCAAGCTCACAAAAGGATAAACCCCAAGCTCATGATCCAACTGGATGCGCAGATTACCCAAGAAACAAAACAAAACAAAACAAAAAAAACACCTCTACAATCTACATAACAAGTAGAGGGCGATGCCCCGACCCATTATTAATTATCCTATAGGCTAGAAATTCCCTCGCGTGTTGGCAACGGAGACCAAAAAGATGGGTGCGAAACTTAGGCAAGACCGAGAGCCGACGGTTGCAAATCAGGCGCAATGATGCTCCCAATCATGGACCCAATTCGACGCAAGAGCACTAGAACAGCACGGAACCCCTACAAGGCGATGCCGCCAAAGCACGCGGCAAAAGAAAAAGGGGGAGACGGGCAAACCTCGAGCAGCGGCTGCTGCTGCTGCTGCTCCTCCATCGCGGATCCACCAGAGGAGACCGGGAGCCCGCGGATCGGAGGAGCGGAGGCCGGCTTGAGAGAGCGGAGGCGGTGGTTGGGAAATTCGCAGGGTTCTCTACACTTCGGAATAGAGGCGGAGACGGAGAAGAGGAGAGAATATGTTTCGATAAGAACAGGTTTAAGGGAAGATGACTTGAGGTTAGTTAGTTTTAAACGGTACAAAAGACCAAACAAAAAGAATTGCTTCATGGTGGAGGCTCTTAATCCCTTTTCTCTTTTATAAAAGAGTACTTCATGTAGTGCTTACCATGTCATATCATGTAGGATTATTCATTGTAGGTGCTTAACTTCAAAAAAAAAAAGTTGTAGGTAAACAGAGAGGTTCATGAAGCTCAAAAATTGCTATTTAATCAAGCATTAGTGTCATTCTTATTCCTATATAATAATAAGCAGCTTGACTATTCTAGTTGAAAAAAAATATATGGTACTGTTTCCTTGAGCACATGTATGATGTATATACAAAAATACGCATGATCTAACCCCCCGTTAAGTTCTAGACCGGGTCAAGTGCGACACTGGTACAAGGAAAACACTTAAGGTTATGTTTAGTGCACCTCCACGTTTAAAGTTTCAAGTTAAATTATAGTAATTTAGATTTTATATTTGTAGAAACAAAATGACTCATTAAAATATTATCAATTTTGTCACAACTTCAGGTCCAAATAATTTGTAAAAAAAACTTAGGGTGTATTTGGTAGTGCTACTAGTTGACGGCCTTGCAGCAGCAGGTATAGTCCCACCACAAGAAAGATGCTAGGGAAGCGTCAGCGCTGCGGTTGTACAACCGCAGTTCAGCACTACCGAACAACCCTTAGTTACAGAGTAATGTCAAACATGACGTGCTAGGGGACGCACTCGTGACGTTAGTGTAGCGTTGCATTGGTAATAGTGTGTGTACATCTCTACCATGTAATCGCAAAATACAACTCTGGTTTTTTTAGAACAAAGGTATTTTACATGATTTTTTTCATATAAATTAGTTCAATTTCAAAGAAGGCCTACTTTGGTGATATCCTGTATCTCGGACAAGGGACCTGTTCACTTTGATGCTAAAAAAAACCTTACCAAATTTTGGTAATGACAAAATTTTGGCAACTATACCGGTAGGATTTCTTATATAGTTACAAAATTTGGTAGCAAACTAAATGTAGCCATTTTTTTGTCAACTTTACTAAAATTTGGTAAGGTTAAAAATGACATCAAAATGAACCGGCCCAAAACGTCGCGAATGATAAATTATCTCCTTTTTGTCGCTAGTCTGTGTGCACTTCTAAAGTACAGAGAACTGTTCCTGTTTTGGACCCTATGCTCCTGCTAACAAGTCGTATTCAGGTTTCAAGCATAGGATGCTTAGTACTGTGTTATTACTACTACGTTGTTATTGTGTACATACAGTTGATACAAGTGGGTTACATGCCGCAGAGATAAGTTTATATTTGCAGTTTGCACTTTCAGGGATCACGAACATGCCATTTGTTTGTCTTTTTTTAAAAAACAAACCACACAAAATACTGCGAACATACGTTTTTTTTTATTAACGAACTGCACAAGATAGTACTAGGTCTTATATTATTTATATATAACAGAAAAACAAACAAAACAACAGCAATAAAAGGCTATAATCAGGAAAAAGTAACACCACCACCACCACGCCGCACGCAGCAGATAAGAACACAACATCCCACTGCATTGAAACTAACATGCCATTTGTTAAGGGGTCACTGTCTTGCAAGATCAGCAGAGAGCAGCGACGTGCGATTTGAGATTTGACAGTTTCACAATGAAACAACAGTGCAGTATTTTCTCAGTTACATATATCATCAAAACAGAACGCATAGGCGAGTCACACTCACACCTGAAACCTGGGAACCAGAAAGTGGTGATAACTAGCAGGGGGATTGAGATCCATTTGTATTTTCATCCAATGGTCCAGATTTGTTGCTACAAAACACGTGAAACAGTAATTTCTGCTACAGTATACAGGTGCTAGAACCATTAATTTGTTATCATGTGGTGCTAGTGCAACTGCTTAAGTTGCAGTTACCCTAGCAACTGCACTGGATCCCAATCCCTAGCAGGGACTACAGCAATGGTCCTCTTCTTTCCATCTACTATCACACCCATACTTGGTCAGCAACTTCAACATTCTAACGAACGAACAAATTAAAGAAGCCAATTCCTATCTGCTGCTGTTGCCGATGTTCCCTTCTATCATCACATGTCAGCCGCAAGGAAGTTGCCAGGTAGGGCAATCTGCCAATCAGAGAACAGTGAGTTGTTTCTTAAAAACAAGTTCAACTGGCATCTTGGGTGTTCTCATGAATCAAGAATTTAGGGTCAGGAGAGATAATTACCTTCTCGCCTGGCTTGAATGCTGGTAGACCTCTGTATGGGCAAGTACCACATCGAAATGCATCGCCCAACCCACACTGCAATTATCATTTCACAGGATGAAACTATGGATTTTCACAGGGAGAGGACCAAAGGCAAAAAATAAAACACTTAATTAAAAAGCAGTCATGCTCACATTGCCACAAGCGGACTGAGGGTTATTGATCTGTTCTGATGTGAGATTTAGCTTCTCCACCTTCTCCTCAGCCTCAGCCCGGCCACAAGTACAGTTCTTGCATGCCTTCCTTGTGGCTCCCACCTCACAATCCCCAACTGGTAAAACATAAGCAAACCTTCAGGATCTACATATTAAATTTATAGACGTTGAACAAAGCTGAAGGGTTCTATAAAACAGTACCAACTGGAAGTTCTGGTTTCTTCAAGTCGTCTTCAGTCAAGAGGCTGTCTTCATCAATCAGTTCAGAATCATCATCAATCTGAATCTTTGGAAGACCCTTTGTGGCTTTCTTGAGGGGGAAGGAAGAGCCCAAGCTCCAAGAGACCTTCTTTGCCTTAATCTGCATGTGATTCAGTTAGCACTAGAAAGTATGACGGCACAGAAGCATTAACACATATTGTGGCACTAGATCACTCACAGTAACAGAATGCTCGCTATCCTGGGAACTTGCAGCAGAAGCTTGCACGTCAACAAATCCTCCTAACAGTAGCTTGCGCTGAATAGAGTTATTGGGCTGATGAAGAGAAGATCAGAAGATCAGGGAGTGCAAATTAAGCATTACAAAATAAAGTATATTGGCAAAACAGTACATACATCCTGATCAGAGGGGGAACTCTGTATAAGCACCATGCCTCCAGCTTTAAGAACCCTGCTTATTTCAGTTATGAACAGATCGCCCAAGTTTTCCACTTTCTTAATGACAGCAAGAACAGAACCAACTGATGCATCATCAAAAGGTAACTTCCCACCTGAACCATGCCAACATGGAATGTTCAAAACGAGCTTATGACAAACCAAAATGTATACTACAAGGATAAGGTATACTAAAGCATAACAGAAATCGAAACTGAACATATAGCAGAGCAAAACAGTGTGTCGGTTGTAGGGTCCAAATTTTGGAACATACTCCAATTTTGGAGTAGTAGTCATGGGTGAGAATTGAATATTGCCACTAATGAATCTAGATAATCAATACAAAACATATAGGGAGATGATCTCCAAAATTTTCTCCTCATGATTGATGTGAGAATATGAAACTCTTTTCTTTCCTTCGTCAACCAATAGCACTGTCTCATAACCTATTTGGTCCCATATATGGTGAAATGAATCTATATAGGAATTAGCATATGAAGCATCATAAGGGGAGTCGTCGGAAACTAAAGGAATGGTGAGCTCCAAACTGTTTTTCGAAGAACTCTACCATGAATCGATTGAAATCGATTGAACTGTTGCGATTTGTTGAGTTGGAACTGATCCTAACCAGCAAAGAACAAACGCTCGTAACAGGGTTAGGCACAGTTCCATATTATTGAATCTAAACACGAAAAATCCTAATCGATATCGGAGTCTCATATGATAGCAGGAAAAAGGGAAGCAAGGAGACGAGGAGAAGCTCACCAAGCGAGGCGCACTGCGTGATGACCACCACCTCCTCCCGCGAGACCCCCGCGGCGGCCGCCAGATCCCCCACCGCGCGAAGCGGCAAGGCCAGTTCGTCCGTCACCGCGAGCGCCTCCGCCACCGTCGCCGCCATGGATTCAAATCGACCGCACCACCTGCAACCGCGCAAGCGAAAACCAAAACAAACCCTCACCCTCAAAACTCGATCAAAGGCAGGAACCAGATCGAAACAACCAGCCAGAAGATTGAACCCCGCGTACGGATTTTATACCTGATCTGACGTCGAGGGCGGTGGTGGAGACGAAGAATCCGCGGCGCCGCAAGAGCAATTTTTTTTTGGGGGGGGGGGGGGGGGGAAGCGAATTTGGGTTTTGGCTTTTCGTACGTAGAGGAAGGAGGAGGAGGCGGTAATTAGAGGAGGAGAAATCAGAAATGCTCGCGGTTTCGTGCGTCTCCCGAAGCTTCCTGATTAAACTAATCACGTGTCGCCTTTCCAATTCTCGCCGGCGGCGGCGACGCGGAGGCGAGACGAGACGATGCCGCCGCGAGGGGACTCGAGATGGGCCGCGCGTCCTCCGCTTCGCTGGCCCAATACAGAAAGAGACGCGGGCTTCGATGTTGTCTCGGCCCATGGACAGGCCTGACGACGGGATGGGCTTCGCTGCCGCGTGTGAGTTGCAGCTGCAGAGCATGTGAGAGGCCGTCGCCGGCGGCGGCGGCGAGAGGATGGCGACGCGAGGGCGTGCGTGCGTGCGTGCCGCCCACATCACGCCGGCGGCGTGGCGTTGGACTGATCGGCTGGGGTGGGGTGGGGGGCGGCGGATCCGTGACTTGGTTTACGCGGGCACGCGCGGCGACCTGCAGACCCCAGTAGTGCCCATCGCCATTCCTCTGCAGGCGGATCTCGTTTACCTCGTGAGGTGAACTCCTTTGCTCGTTTCACCTTCCCATTCATGGCGGCTTTTGGCTTTCTCCCGTACATTTACTTGATCATTCATCTTTTTCAAATGCTCACGCCATTGGATTTTTGGACTGAACATTCTTCAACATGCAGGGAGAGAAAAGCTGATAAAAATGTGGCGCTCCGCGCTTCGGTTCAGAAACAACCACAGATTGTGTACAAAGTTCAGATACTTCTACTAGATCGTCAACTCTGAACAACGTAAGTCTTTCTCCCTCTAGTCAAGCATCCAAAAAAATTAGAAGTAGGTAGTAGCAATTAACCTCTGCAATTAGGTTCTCTTCACTAACTGAATTGATGGCGATGAGAGGAAGAACGGTGGCCGTTAAGTGAGTACGGCATTTCTTTATCATCTTTGGTCTCTCTTGCACTCGTGAGCAACACCGGCAGGTGATGCCGTGGCGTCCAGGGAGAGGAGAATCAATCGCTTATCCGTTTTCAGTTGGTGAGTGGGCGCCAAGAGAACATTCATCTCCACTTCCCAACACCCGTATTTTAGCCATCGCCAACCTATGGTTGTCTCCCGAAACCCTCTCCCGTGATCCATCCGCGGGAATAATTGCCGCGATATGTGGATATCTGTTAGACATATGTTTCTTGACACAGGTTGCTGGCTGCTACTGTTCTTGATTTTGATTGCTATTGGTTGTAGATTAACCTGTCAAGATACCGAAAAAACAGGTGCCGCAGTAGCATATGTTTTTTTAATCAGTTCAGCTGAAAGATAGGCCAACCGAAATTTTGAGAGTAGCATACATTGTAGTAGCATTTCTTTGACGTGTTAATCCTGTGGTTTAAAGTTTTGTAAGTACAATGTGTCGAATTCGCATTCCTCGAATGCGATGTTCAAATATGTAGTTTTTTTGGTCCGAAACAGTCAAAACCAATTCAGAGCCAGGTTTGTCTGATCAAACACGAACTGACCATACTCTTCTACTCCCTAGGTGGTTAATTTCTACAGTACCACATTGGATGTACTTGATGGTGGTATTAACACTGCACATGTTGGAGTTGCTGCGAGCCTGATGATAAACTAACACGAGTGGCATTTCTTCTGGCACTTGTGAGCGGGATTCCTTAGCTAGTCGTACTGCTGCTCCCTGCTGTTCTCGCCGTGCTAGATTGGATGCATATGCAGCAATATCTTATCACGGTATTCGTCTTGACCCTCTGAATTTCTGTCCATAAGATTATAATAGTGGACTATGCTGTACCTACCTTTCAATTGATTTGTCCCTTAGTTAACTCATGTGTTTATATCAGTATATCAGCTAACCTGATATTAGACATCCTAAACATCTGAACATGAAAAACTAAACGCTTGGCAAATCTTCCCACGCTTACCTCTATTAGTATGGCCGGCGGACAGCTCAGCCTGAACTAGAAGAAGTTGTTGTTTTGCGTGTTTGTTCTTCTTCTTGTTTGAAGGTTCTTGAGCTACATCCATTAATATGTCACCAAAAAGGTAGTAGCAATGGTCCATACTCCATCCTCCTCATCTTTTCATATGAACACTTTATGTTACAGATAATTTAAGCATGAAAGAGGGCTCCTCTCCAACTCCCACATGGAATATGATAAGCCTGTGACTGTGAGCACCAGTAAAACTCCAAAGCCCATTTCTTAGGGAGAAGACAATACCAAAGCCTTGAGTGGCCTAAGCCATATCAAATTGCCAATATGACAGCCCTGGCATAATAGGTTTTTGGAGCGATGGAGCCACTGCAATTGCACCAGCTCCTGACAGAGCACACATGCCTGAACAAATGTCACGACCTCTCTCTCTCTCTCTCTCTCTCTGATTAGTTAATTGAATACATTGTAAGGGCCATGTGTCCTGATGTCCTCTCAACTCTCTAAGCTTGTTTTTCAGCACAGGATTTTCAACAGTACTATAGCCATAGAATGTCTGGATAGTATAGGGACTAGGGAGCAAAAAGAAGGGGAAAACTTTTAACAGTGCTTGTAACAGCTACAAGTTCATCTTTCATCCTGCAAAAGTTGGTCGTTGCCTAGCCACAGAATTTTTACTGCACTTTGACAAATATGCACAGCATGAACTGGAGTAATACTACAGGATAAGGGTGCATAGCTACAGTTTGTTGCGTGCTCTGATGTCAAGTTGGTGACATGTTGCCAATCAATTCCAGCCAGGCGCACTAGCAATCTTAGCATCCAGATGCTGAATCATCTCCTTGAGCAGTGCAAACACTCAATCCATAGTGGCCATGAACAAGATCTCTCTGTTCCTCTGTTTTTTTCCTCTCTTTTTTTCTTTATTTTCATATGAGATCTCTCTGTTTTAGAATAGAACAAGGGGACGTTTTTGTTTGTTTGCTCTCGTGCCTTTGGAAGGCAGGGGTGCTTTTTTTTCCCTTTCATTCTTTGAACTGCATGCAGAGCCCATCAGCCCAGCATTGAAGAGTGAAGAGTTCAGAGAACCTGTTGCCTACCCAGACCAAAACTTGCTTTTGTTTTCTTCTCAGGGATCATGAGGTGTTCCTCCATATCTCTCCACAGGACACATGCACTCAAGCAATGTGGTACTACTAGTCTACTACACTGTGAGCTTGTGAGCTGTGACTGTATCTGCCTTGAGGTCCCAAGTAACTGAACTGAGGCAGCAACCAAGCAACCAAATCTTCCCAATTCTCACTTGCTCCTAGATACTATTAAACTCCATTCTCTGCAGTGCCATTGCCTCCATTTCTCTCTCTCTCCCTCCCTTTCTCTTTCTCTCTCGAGCCATGAATGAGCTCTGCGACCTCAAGGTGCACATCAATGGCCATCACACGCTTCTTCTTCATCAGGTACGTGCGACCTGCGTAAATCTTTGAAATCGGTTCACGTAATCAAGAATCATCTATTCTTACAAGTGATTGGTGTTGTTTCATGTGCAGAGCGTCATGTGTGCGTTCTCGGGGAGGTTGAGGACAATGGTGACGCAGGAGAAGAAGAAGAGGAAGACGAGCCGGGCGGAGAGCCTGTCCGTCAAGCTCGCCGACTTCCCCGGCGGCGGCGAGGGGTTCGAGCTCGTGGCCAGGTTCTGCTACAACAATGGCCGCGTCCCGCTCTGCCCGTCCAACCTCCCGCTCCTGCACTGCGCCGCCGTGTTCTTGGAGATGACCGAGGAGGTGTGCACCTGCAACCTCCTGACCCAAGCAGAGGCATTCGTGGACGGCCTCTACTACTGGACATGGGCCGACGTCCTCGCCGCCGTCAAGAGCTGCGAGCCATTCGCCGCGGCGGCCGACGCCTCCGGCCTCCTCGAGAGGCTCATCTCCGCGCTGTTCTCCAAGATCACCGCCAATCCGGAGACGCCCGTCGCCGCGGGGGCAGTCGGGACGCCGAACCGCTCGTCGTCGTCGTGCTCGTCGTCGCCGGACACGCTCGGGTTCGGCCGGTCGTCGTCCACCAAGACGCCCGAGTCGATGAAGCCGTGCTTCGCCAGGGAGTGGTGGTTCGACGACATGACGTCGCTGTGCCCGCAGACCATCGAGAAGGCGATGAGGGTGCTCGGCTGCTACGGCATCGAGAACAAGAACCTGATCCTGACGCGGTTCCTGCTGCACTACCTCCGCGCCGCCACGCGCAGGCCGGCGCTGTGCAGGGAGGGCGGCGGCGGACTCGCCGGACTCGCCGACACGGCCGTGCACGGCGTGGCGCTCGTCGGCGGCACCGCGTTCTCGTGCCGGGGCCTCTTCTGGGTGCTCCGGATCGTGTCGGCCGTGGGGCTGAGCAAGGAGTGCAGGCACAAACTGGAGAGGCTCATGGGGCTGATGCTGGACCAGGCCACGCTCGACGACCTCCTCGTCTCCGGCGACGACGGTGGCGTGTACGACGTGAACCTGGTCATGCGGCTGGTCAGGGTGTTCGTCGGCTCCGAGGAGGAGGCCGACTTGCCGTCGCAGAGGATGAGGAAGGTTGGAAGGCTGGTCGACAAGTACCTCGGTGAGATCTCGCCGGACCATGGCCTGAGGGTGTCCAAGTTCCTCGCCGTCGCCGAGAGCCTGCCGGACTCGGCTCGGGAATGCTACGACGGCGTGTACAGGGCATTGGATATCTACCTTGAGGTAATTAAAGAGATCACCTTCTATGAAATCTATATTTCATATTTTTCAGCAAAAAAAAATGTTATTTTCGGTGGTAGTGTTTGGCTCAGTGAACAAAATATATGTTAATTTCGTCCTAATAGTAATACCTGTTTATGAATAATAGGATAGTACTACCTCTGTTTCAATTCATGATTGGGAACATGATTGATAGGCTGTTCAAAAAGCTTGATGCTATTGAGTGGCTAATTATAGGGGCAGTACCAGTCTAGTCTTTTCTCCTATCTTAATGAAATTGGCCGGCCATCCTTTGGCCGTCCCGGCAAAAAAAAAAGTACCAGTCTAGTCTTGGATTAGTAGGAGCAGTGGTAAAATTCTTTGCCTGCCAAGGTAAAGTTTACCGTTGTGCATGGGACAAGACGGCATTTTGGTCGTCTAGTAAGCATCCAGATTTTACATTTTGGAAAATTCGACGTGAATCCTGTATTTCTCTGTACCCCCTTAGCTGGATTTTGAGGTTTACTTGTTCTGCTCTGAGCTTCTGACTTCGTGAATGATTGATCATGACTGGGTAGAAACAGACTTGTAGGTAGTTTAGGGCACCGGGAATTTCACCTGACACTGACAGTGAATAGGAGCATTCTCTCACGCTATGATTGGAGCCATGATGAGTTCCTGGAGGTGGCAATAGGCAGTTAGAATGTTGATAAACACTGGCAAGAACTGTGATAGGAAGGTTAATAGTTGGAGAGATATTAGGTAGTAGTCTGGTAGTACGCTTTTGCTGTACCTGAAGGTCACCTTCGTAATGGCTATGATTTCAACATTTACATTTTTGTCAGTTCTGTCTTCAATACAGCTTCTTTGATTGGAACTTCTGTCATGGATATACCATTCCTCCAGGACTCTGCATATCTTTCCAATCTTTCTTTGCAACAACTTTGTTTCGAACTGTTTTTTTCTTAGCCACTGCATAATTCCTGTGTGTTGGCCTGTTCTTGCCTGGTCTTTTACAAAGGACTGAATAAAGTTTGATAGTACTATCATGGGACGCTAATGATGGACAGAGAGATCGCCTAGTACTTTGTGTTATGGGTAGAACAATTCATTTGTCCAATTTCCATAATTCCATTGCCTTTAACCCTTTTGCACTGTGCAGTGTGAGCTTTTCGTTCGTCAGATCTGAAACCTTGTCACTTGGCCACCATACATTCCTCTGTCCTACCAGTCCTATCCACTGAAGTCTGATCCCATTTCAACAAAAATGCTAACTTTAAGTTGTTTCAAAATCATAAGTTGATAATTTCAACTTACTGAAACTCGCTATGTCTTGATCACATACTTACCTCAGGAATCCATGCAGCATTTCTGCACTTCTGCATCACATTTTTTTTTCTGTGGACTGTGGTCCTTTGTTTCTTCACAGTTGCAGAGTTGGCAACCCTTGGATAGATACAACTGCTTTTTTCTGACATAGTCGTTCAAGCTTTATTTGCATGCATGCAGACGTAAACTTTAACCTTTTTCCCTGTCTGCGTTTCACTTTTGATCCATGACACTGTCGTTAGCCCATCACATTGGTGACCATTTCGTCTTGGCCAACCGATCATTTTTGCAACTGAGATCTCGCCAATTTGTTTATCAGCAATGAAACCTAGGGAGGCTTTAACAAGTGCCCGGTCTGCCCAGATTTTGCCTTTATCCTGGCTTCGGTGCTTTCTATGTGCAAATGGCCTTTCTTTAATCCTCTCCTACATGTTTGTGCTTCCTGTTTCCCATCGCATCCACTGCCTTTCTCTCAAGCGTGGTAAAGCGCGCGCAAAAAGGAACTAAACAATTCTTTAATTCTCTCTGCGATGTACTTACTTTGTTTCACAATGTAAGTCATTCTAGCATTTCCCACGTTCATATTGACATCATATGAACGTGGGAAATGCTAGAATGACTTACATTGTGAAACGGAGGGAGTAGTTCTCTTCTTTTCGTGCTGCTCCTTGACACTATCTAATGTGATTAGCTGCATGCATGATTGGGCCTAATTAATTGTGCTACAATTAACAGCGAGTACCATTGATCAAGGCATTAGTTTGCTGATGAAACTTTGCTGAATTTTCTGCAAATTAAATAACTAGGCTGCAAGAGAGTGTTGCTGAATGCTGATGAAACTTAGCTGAACTTTGTGCAAATTTGACTGAAGTTTATTCTATGTCTGCATGCAGTCTCACCCGACGCTGACCATCGAGGAGCGGACGACGCTATGCCGGTGCCTCAACTACGAGAAGCTGACGCTGGAGGCGTGCAAGGACCTGGCCAAGAACCGGAGGATCCCGCCGGGGATCGCCGTGCAGGCGCTAGCCTCGCAGCAGTCCAAGCTCCAGATCAGACCCGCCGCCGCCGCGGCGAAGGGCACCGGCGGCTGCAGGCCTGACCCGTCGCAGACGCCGAGGAAGATCATCGTCAGCGGCAGCCGCGCCCGGAGCGTGGACCTGGACGCCATGGACGAGAAGGAGCTGCTCAAGCTGAACCTGCAGAAGATGCAGAATCGGGTGGTGGAGCTGGAGAGAGCGTGCAAGGAGATGCGAGGGCAGATGTCCAAGATGGCCAAGGGCGGCAGGCCGTCGTCGTCGTTCGGCGCCGCCGCCTGCCATCAAACCGGCGGTAGAGGCTTGCCTAGGCTGTGCTAATGATGGATCAAGCAGTAATACGTCTTCTTCTTCTTTGAATTCTTCTTTTTGTTGGTCAAGATTTGCCACCACATCACATAGGGGCATTTAACTACATAGCTCGCCTTAATTTTTCACCTGTAAATTAAGTTGATGATCTACTGCATTGATTGGGCTCTCCCTTTTGTTTTTTCGTTTTGTGTCTTGCGTTGGCGGTGTGAGTAAGATAGATGAAGATGAGCAAGATTGACAGGGGATGTAAATTTCTTTTTTCACCATTGTCCCTTTGCTGCATGCTTTCTTTCTTCTGTTCTTTTGCTGTAACTTTAAGGTGATTTGGTCCATAATTACAGTGCAGCTTTTGGACGTACTACCTACTACTAGTACCATTTGGTCTCAGTTTTTTTTACTTCTGCCGTTCGTTTTGGGATACGCACCAATCTGCAGTTCTCTCTCTTCAGAGGTGGTGTAGCCGTGTACCAGCAACTCAGCAAGGAGGTTTCAGGTACCTTTGCCTCAGCCACTGGCAACAAGGGGCCTGCCAAATAATTTTGATTCTGATCCAGTATGAGGTTCTAATTTTGCTTTTGCACATGCAACTATGCAAGGATAGTTGTACCTTGTGCTGCAAAAAGAGGATGGGCAACACATCTCACGGAAAATATAATTTTATTTATTTCAGACAATATTATGATATGTTTTCTTCTGTCCATAGCGAAGTACCGGCATTCAGCTAGTATTACACATAAAAATGTAATTAACTCATCTACACTATTGTTAAAGGGAACATCAACATTGCAAGCTTAGTTGCTATGCTAAGTTAAAGAGAATTACTAGTTTTTTTAGGTATCAATAGCATAACTCTTGCTATTATTCTTGAAAGGGAAGAGCTAATACTAACGTAGACAAAGTGAAAACCAAGTTCAGACATCTTTCATGCAAAATGTACCGATCTAAAAGTCTAAACACTGCTCCTTTTGGGATCAGGGCATGGTATAATTCCCCAGTTCCTCCTCACTTCATCCAAATCTTCATGAAAATGCTTCTCATAGTACACAGACATAAGATCTGTGCACTTAAGACCTGCTTTTGAAGCCCATGGGAAATAATGCTGAAAAAACAGTGTCCTTTGTTTCTCATTGAACCTCGCAGAGCCCCCAACGACTGAAAGCATGCACATTGGAAGGAACATCTGTTCAAACTCAATGACCTTAAGGGCAGTCTCTCCAATCAGGTTCGTAGGAAGGCCGAACAGCACATGCCAAAAGTCATGGACTTCACGGGCGCGGGTCGCAACATACGCAAGCTCATCTGTATCCATGAAACGGACAGGTGGGCGGTCATCCGGTGAGAAGTTCCTTGATCCCATGAACTGAGCATATGCTGCACCAAATGTGTTCTGAGGCATGTCCCAGGCATGAGAAACTTGTGTGGATATAACTCGAGGACGCTCCAGGAGAACATCCTGTAGGAATAGTATCTTAGTTAAGTCAATTGGGAAAGAAGTCCACAGTGTTGAGTACACATTTTCAGCTGGCATGTGTTGCTATTGCATGGCAGTGATGTAACAAGAAGGAAAAAATCATCAAAGTATAGCAATTGCAGGTTTAAATTTATTGAATGGGTAAGTCTAGACTGCAGCCAAACAAGGAAGATATTTTGGAGAGTTAAATGCATAAATAACAAATGAACAACAAAAAAAATGGACAGCTTATGAAAAGACCTACACTATTCCATTTTTCAGTATAACATTGCTCCCTGAAACAACCAAGTAAAAAGGATAATGCTACTTCACACAAAAAAATCTACTTCGTAGTATTGGTGTATAATCATCATATGCTCCTTAGCATTTGTTGGCAGAGAAATTGTTACTGTTTCAGAAGCTGAGTATATATGTATACTATTTACAGAATATGCTAGTAATAAAGGCTATATATAAAGAGATGGTCAAGCACAACAAATGGATGCATCGACATAACGTCCTGCACTTTTAGGGGATATAGGGTAGCATGAGTTTACCCTGCCTTCAGCACTGTTCCTCATCCGCTGAAGCACACGCTGAAATGCTGGCTTCCCAGTAGTCTCCCCAAGAGCAGCTATCAGATCAGCTCTTCTAGGGTCAAGCAAGGCCCCAAATGCAGAACCGAATGCAACAGCAGCCTGTTGCCACCCCTTCAGATTAACACGCGCCCCCTGCATGACTCTACAAACCAAAAAGAAATCAGAAAGAACAATGAACCATTAAGCCACTTGCATTCTTGTTCAATACTTTGTATGGTAAAAATCATTATACGACATTCACCAGTAATCTAATGATCCAATGATCCTATCGCATGCAAATCGATGGTGATAGGTACATTAGCAAAGGGGAACAAATCGTGCGAATAAATGTATAGATATATTGGCGTGGAAAGATGCTTTTATCAGGCATTTCATCGAACAGCTAGAGAGCATCACTCCTAACAGGCTAACACCAGCGAGTCAACACAGAAAGATGTGCAAGAATCGCCTAAATCGATTAGCACCGATAGTTGCAACATACTAGCAGGCGACAAACAAATCAAGCAGATCAACAAACTAGCAGGTGACAGAAAAATCAAGAAAATTTGGGAACACTGTCGAGGCTTCGTTGCGACCTAGAGTTGAAGGGGATCTGCACACGCGTACCTCGCCGTCGAGCGCTCCCCCTCGACGCTTGGTCGCGCCTCTGAACGTGAGGGAGATCAGAGATGGGTCGTCGCTGCCTCCGAGCTGATCCGCGTCACGTGGTCCTAGCCGTCGCCGTCGCCGCCGCCGCCGACGACGACTCACCGAGCTGGGTTCGCCGCCGCTCCCTTCCGCGATAGCCACAGGTCCGAAACTCTGAATGGCTAGGTATTGGGCCTAGTTGCAGTATAATGGGCCGAGCCTTCATGGGCCGCACATCCTCCCTAACCGTATTTAGGCCCACTAAAGTTGGGCTCGCTAGAGACAGGCTTTCGTAAGGCCCACCAAAAACATGGGTCGGTATTGAGATCAGAATATCCGGTTTGGCTCGTGGACCCGGAAAATGTCCGCGGAAATTTGCAAAGAAACCCTTTAAAAAACGTATTATTACTTTACTCCACCTCCGTGTCCCCCCGCCTCATCAGAGTTCGTCGGCGGCGATGGCGGCAGCGGCTGCAACCGCCTTCTCCTGCTCCTTCGCCTCCCCGCGCCACCGCCGGAGTCCCACGACGGCGAGAGCTTCGGGGGCGGCGGTGGAGATTCGGGTCTGCACCAACCGCACGTGCGCGCGCCAGGGCGGGCGCGAGGTCCTGGCGGCGCTCGAGGGGCTCGCGCCGCCGCGCGTCGACGTGGCCTCCTGCGGTTGCCTCGGCCGCTGCGGGGCGGGCCCAAACTTCGGCGCCTCCGTCTCCGGCGGCGGCGCCGCGGTGTTCGGCCACGTGGGCACCGCCGCGCGCGCCGCGCAGCTCCTGGAGCACCTGCTCGGCGACTCCGGATTCGACGCGGCGGCGGGGCTCGCCGCGCTCGCGGCGCGTGAGAAGGCGGAGGCCGCCCTCGAGAAGGGTGGCGCCGCCGAAGCGGAAGCCCTCCTGACTGAGGTCTCTGCAGAGGATTCACCCCATTCTTACCAAGCAAAGTGTGCTTGCCAATTTGTTTTTTCTTTTCTCTTGAAAATGGCGTCAAGGAAGCTGCATCTCCCGTGCTACAGGTACTATCATGTAGTGTTCCTGTTCCAATTTCTAACTTGTTGCTTGCTTGTATGCACTGCAGGCTATCGAGATGAATGCTGGTGGCGGTCTCCACTTGGCGTACAGAAGCAGGTCCTTTCTGTAGCTTTGATTATGAGAACGAGTGTTTGGGATTGGGAGTATGTGTGATAGCTTAATTTTTCACAATTTATGTTTTTCTCTTAGGAAATGCTGCCTTCGTTGCACTATTGGGAAGTGAGAATGAGAGTTTGCGTTAACTGAAATGAATGCTTGATGCTAAGTGCAGGTCTAGGGCTAGATTGTCAATGGGGAATATCACTGGTGCGCTTGCTGATGCCGAGGAAGCAACAAAGATTGCTCCGAAATTTCCTCAGGTAAACACCTGCCCTGTAAATTGAATTTATCATCTTCTTGTTACTACTCGTCCACAGCCAAGCCATACTGTTGATTGCTACAATACAAATATTTTTTTTCCTTATCACATTGGTGTTTCTTAACTTGTTTGCTGCGGACTGTTGTGTATGCCACAAACATTTGCAAATGCATACAGATTACCTACCTGGCTACCTAGTAGTTTATGCAGAGAGGAAAGGTTGCTACAATGATCAATAAAACCAAACAGTATGGCTGGGCATGATTGCCAAACTAAATAGTAGTGAACAGTGATTGCAGAATTTAGATCATTGGATGGCATGACAGTGAAATGCTTAATTTTCAATTCAACGGGGCACAAGTGCCCTCAGCCTTCATATGGACCAATGGGGCACAAAGCGCCTCCCCGCTGCCGTTACTTCATGTGGCTCGTGGCTCATCGTCGTTGCTGGACTGCAGATCGACGGAGGCCCCGAGGATTGCCCCACCCGGCGAGGTGTGTGCTTTGTGACCAACAAGAAGAAACAATAGACCACATCCTGATTTCCTGCCCGGAATCCGCGCAATTCTGGTGGATTGTAATGAATACCATTGGGCGTCCGGACCTCTTCCCCGCCTCTCAGAATTCCTTCATCTCTTGGTGGTCGGCATCCAGGAAGGGAGTGGCAAAGCAACTCCGCCGTGGTTTCGATACAGTGGTGGTCCTAGGCGCTTGGTCCATATGGAAAGAAAGGAACAATAGGGTCTTCAACCAGAAGCAGCGATCGTGGGAGGAGGTTGCTAGGGCAGCAGCAGAGGAGGCCGCCCTCTGGAGACTAGCAGGTCTTCTCCCATAGTAGATCATGGCTGTCGTGGTCGCAAAATTGATGTCACGAGATTATAGCTTAGCCTCCTTTTCTTACCTTTCTTTTTCGGTTTCTATTTCAGTTGCTTTGTAAAGATGTCACAATTTCTCCCCAATCTTAATAAAAAAGATGCGCAGCTCTTTTGCGCATTCTCAAAAAAAAGATGACGGGCGATAGCAAGTATAGTTCTATTGATTTATATGTCTCTGACATATAGCTTACGTTCGCACATGGTGTTCAATGAAATTCACTTGTATAATGTAGATGGAGCCTCCCCCTGCCTAACAGAAAGTCTGAAACACCATAACGTTCTATTCTATGCACTGATAAAATGGAGTTTCTTAGAGAGCCAGTCTTTAAATTCACTATCTGTTTTTTTTTTTCCATGGGCCTATTTGTCATGGCTGTGCTGCTCTATGCAGGCTCACTTGTCACGAGGCGATGCTCTGTTTGCAATGGAAGAGTACCGAGCTGCAGAGGATGCTTATGCTGATGCCCTGGACCTTGATCCATCCATTCGCCGGACCAAGTCGTTCAGGGTTAGTGTTTTCTGTGTCTGTATCACACGCACGGCAATTGTAACACTGTGAACTCTCCATTTTGACACACTCAACCCCCCCTGTTTCAGGCTCGTGTACAAAAGCTACGGGAGAAGGTTGCCAATGCTGATGTTTCATCATCATCATAGTCCATCCAAATAGGAGGAAGTTTCACACGGCAAGAAATGTATATCTGACGGGCGGATGGGAAAATTCTGAATAGTGAATAGTTTAGTGAAACAATGGAAATATTCCTGTCTAGTTAGTTTTACTCATTCTATATGGAGGCCGGGAAAATGCTCTTCCATCATCTTTAAAGAAAAGTCCTTAATCATTCTTAGCAGTGTACAGTGTGTATTAGGTCCTGTGTGGAGAGTTTAAGATTCTGAGAATCTGTTGGTTGATAACCAGCTTCCGAAAATCCGAGTTTTCATCTTCTGGTTTCTAGATCATTTTATTGATTTTATAACTTCATATTCTTATAATCTGAGTGACAGTCTACATTATTTGAAGAGCTGGAGATTATGCGAGAAGCTACGGCTGCTAAAAACTTTCCCAAATAGACCCTCAAACTGTCATACATAATAACTATGCATACGACTCCCGTACAAGTGTACAACCACAAGTTCATAACTAGCTCTGAAAAATCTGGACTCACATGAAGGTAATCCAAGCTACGTGATTAGTCTGATGATGAGGTAAGACGTACGCTAGTCGCTAGTCGTATGTATGAGTTACTCGTACGTATAACACTTCTCACCAGTATATATTGTATTGTCTCTTTTTCGCTATCATATGTCATTGATTTTTCGTTGAAGACGTCGTCCAATTTCCAACGGTGCGCGTGAGGCAAACTAGAACGGGCCGCACGCTGCACGTGGGCCGGAGTCCCGTTCCGGCCTACTAATTCGGCCCCGCACTAAGGCCCAACCATCGTATAGCTTCCGCCAGAAGCTTTTCACACGCAAAACACACTCCCTCCATCTCTCGCCGCCGGCCGCCGCGCGATTTGGGGAGCAGCTCCCCGCCGGAGGCTGCCGCTTCTCGCCGCGAGTCTCTCCAGCCGCGAGGTGCGGGTGAGCTCTACTGGAGTTTGGGGACATCTCCGGGGCGGAGCCGGAGCCGGAGAAGGAGGCTCTCGATCGGGCAGCAGCGCGTAATGTACGGATTCCCCCCCTCCCCTTTCACCCCGAGTTTTCTCTATCTATGCGTGTATGCTCGTGCTTAGCTTGCGTACGGATGCGCGTGCGGTTTTTTCTAGGGTAACGAATTCGACAACTCGTGAGCTTTCGGTAACCGCTCAGACTTTTGGGTTTGGTACATTGACATGGAGATTGGAAGATGGCATTTCGTGTCCCATTTGTTAAGGCTCTGATTCCATTGGTTTGTAGCGCGCCTCAACTCTCAAGCTCAGTGTTGCTGGTCTTGTACGCCTCAAGTTCATCTGTGTGGTTTGGCGTGCATCTGTTTACTGTTTTGTATGTATTGGTTGATGAATTCATCGTTTCGAAAACCACATGATATATAGTTCAGCGTTTATGTATCCTTTTCAAGGATTTTACAGGAGTTGAGCACGTAGCAGTGTCTAGTTATATCAGGAGGATTCACCAGAATAGAGATTTCTGTAGTCCTCAAACATTTCTTTCGAATCCCGTATGTTATTTTAAATCTACCTGAGACTGCTAATGTTTGATTTTCTTTATGGTGTTCTATACGGAGTTTCATTTCAGAAATAGATATCAAACACCCCTGATACTCTTAGCGCAGTAAAATATTCTTCCATACGAATGATGATGTACTCTACCAGCATATGGGCGGTTGTTCCTGTTAGGCTCTCTCAGAGCTCTTCCAGGATTCCATCATGATTTTGTTCTTGACTATTTTATTCACTAATGCATGCACCATTTCAATTTTCCTTGTAAACCCATTAGCTTCCCGAAAATATTGTTATTTTCTTTGTACCTCCCTTAAATATGAACAGGAAATCATCATTTTGGTGAGCTATACAGCTTGAATCCCCTTAATGCGAAAGGTATGAAATATCTAATGGAGAACATTGATGAAAACTCACTCATTCTTCTTCTGATTATTATTTATACTATTCAATGTTATCTTCTTCCTTTTTTTTTGTTCATGGACAAATTATACACTTAACCACAGCTTTTAAGCTTACACATACTCTCTTAGATTTTATTCATAATTGAATAAACTGCTTAATAATTCCCAGAGGGTGATATCTCAAAAAAGGGATGATATGATGTTTCACCAGTTCCCGAATGAATCAGAAACTTGCATATTATCATATCCTGCCAGTTACATTTGAGTTTCACCCGAAGGACTGCATTCTGTATATATTGTAGACTGATTTCCTGTTCAAGGTTTATTTTATAATGATTGGAGCAAACCCATCAACCAAGACGGATAGGGTCAAGTTTCTGTTACTTTACTTTTTTTTTTTGAACGACTCGCACGAGACAGTGCGAAGTTCTATTGATAGAGCAGGAAAAAATTACAAGATTACAACCCTAGAGGGTCGTAAACAGGAAAAAGGAAAAAATACCACCACCCACACACCGACATCGCCAACACACAAGCCCAGGAGAAGGCTAGCATCGGACCGGCCGCCGCTAAGCGTGACCGGCTGCCACTAGACCAACAAAGGGACAACCGAGATTGCCCCCTAGGGGATGCCAAAACGACGTCTTCAAGAAGAGAAGCGACAGAAAAACTGCCACCGCCGTCCGTCGAAACTCAAAGGAGCCAAGACTGAGCTTTCGTCCGGCAATCACCCTTGAGGGGTAAGATCCACAGCTGACACACCGATGCTCCACCACCACACAAGCTCTACCGACATGTGGGACCCCTGCACCGGCGTCCCTCGCCGGCCAGCCTTCGTGCGCCGAAGACCGCGCTACACCCACCAGCAGCTCCTCCTCACACCTAAGTCGCCTCCTTCACCGCCGGCCGCGCCTCTCGCGCCAAGCCGGCCTCTAACTCCGCCGCCCGCGCCTCTCGCACTAGCCGGCCTCCACTGCCATCGGCTGCGCCTCTTTGCGCCAAGCCGGTCTCCGACCTTTCCACCAGACGATGCTGCGCCGGCCAAATGCAGCCGTCTCCCACGCCCTCGGCTAGCCGTCCAAGGCCGCCATGCCTCTGGTGACCGCTGTCGCGACCACCAGCCACCGTCTCCGCGAGCCACCGCCACTGCTAGCGGCCACTTCACTGTTGCCCTCCGCCACGCCGCCGCCAAGTCCTCCGCCGGCGTCGTCGGCCGACGTCGCCGCCGCCAACTGCCGCAACCACCCGTCGCCGCCGTTGCCAACTGCCGTCACCAGCTGTCGCAAGTCGACCGCCGTCGCCGACCACCACAGCCGACCACCCTCTAGATCCGGTCGAGAGGCGCGGATCTGGGGAGGCACCGCCGTCATCGCCGCCGAGCACCGCGCCGTCGCCGCACAGGGACCAATGCCGCTGTCTTCGCGCCGTGCCGGCCTCAAGCCGCGTCTCTCACGCGGGTCCCGCTGCCAACGCTGCGCCCACACAGCCGCCGGTCTCTTTCTTCCCCGCCTCCACACCCGGCTGCACACTGTCGTCGGTATGCTGGCCGGTCGCCGCCTCGACGGAGGGGATCCGGCCTCCCACGCCGGAGAGGACAGATCCGGACTGGGGGGCGCCGGATCCAGCGAGGAGGTTGCCAGATTCGGTGACGTCGCGCGCCGCCGGACCCGCCCTGTCCCTGCTGCCAGCTCCACCCCCGTCCTGTCGCCACCGTCGCCAGCGCCTCCTCCGCCCCGTCGGCCGCCGCCAGCGCCGCCTCGTCCGCCCCGTCGCCGCCGCCGCCTCGTCCGCCCCGTCGCCGCCACCTTCTCTGCCCCGCCGCCGTCGCCTCCCCAGCCCCGGATCTGGCCGCCTCCGCCGCCACGGGCGCCGGGATGCCCCGCCGCCGCCGTCCTTGCGCCCGGCCGGCTTTCCGGTGGGCCACTCGGGCGGCGGCGAGGCGAAGGGGAGGGGGAAGGCGCGGCGGCGGCCGGCGCGTGTGGGGGCGCTCGCATCGCCCCTGGGGCTGGAGCGACACGAGCCTATGTGGGGAACTTTCGCCCCAGTGTTCAACGTTTCTGTTACTTTACACTATCATGACCAATTCATTTGCATGATAGGTCACAGAATGACGGTTGCTGCAGTCAACCAAAGACTTTATGGATTGATGGTTCTGTTTCACCGTAACGTTTGTCAGTTGAAACTGAGCCTGAGTGAAGCGGATATTTGTATCAGGATTCAGGGAGATCCTACCATCTTATTTCTTTTGAAGATGCTAACTGCATATCACAATTTCAACAATGAGGTAATTTAGTTAGCTAAATATTCTATGGAGGATTTTTTTTTTTTTTGGAAAAGTTGTTGAACATATTACATATCTACCTCTTTCTTTTCGTCTGTGTATTCCAGAGTTCTAGATGAACTCGTTTGAAAGCTAACAACTAATGGGAAAATGACAGGGCTTGATGGCTTGAGTAGAAATTTCAGTGGATGGCAATGCTCCACACTTCTACATGTCAAAAATCAAAACATTTCCTTCTGTTATTGGATGTAATTAACTACCTTGCTGACATGTTCATCATTTCATCCCTTTGGGTTCCTAACAAACAGATGCCATGCAAGGTAAGCATACGTTTCATGCATTAACCTCACAAATGCTTAAATTGTCGATATCATTAATCACAACTTTCCTCTCAATCAGTACTGATATGCTAAGAGAAATAACTCAATCTGTGGTTTATGTACCCTTTTTCAATATCTTTTGAAATCCATTTACATTTTACGGTCTGCGTACATTCTTCTTCTGAAGTTAGTGACAAAGAGTGAAAGAGGTGCCCATTGGAGAGGTACTACCTCTGTTATCAAAAGGATGACATCCTAGAGAACACATTCAAATCTCGATATGATAATCATTAAAAATTAAAAAAAAAGGTTAAGATGTGAAAATGACATTGATAGATTTGTCATGAAAAACACATTCACATGGTTATATTTTTAATAAGTTTTATACATATATAACTAGAAAAAGTAATGATGAGAGTATGAGACATATACATTGGAGATTGTGTCAATGTCCAAAACGACAAGTAAAAAAGAACATAGGTAGTAATATTTTAGCATGTGTTTGATTGTGCTTTATTAAATAGACTCCTTTCTTGTGTTGTGTACTTCTCTCTCTTACATATGTTGCTTGTGTACCTGTAAAGTGGGACTTGAATATGGTTTTAGCCTTTGGTAGTTATTTTGTATAGCGGCAGCTTTTTTTAATCTCAAGTGTGCACTCCAATAATCAAAGAAGGTGCTTTTGAGTGTTACAAAAATTTTAATGGGTGCCTTGTCCGTTGAACTAAAGAAAACATATCATGATATTCAGACCATGGTTCAGAACTTAGTTTCCTCAGCTTATTTACTGTATATTTGCTAGCAGTTGCAAGCTCATCCTATGGAACTCGAGTTTGGTAGCATCTGATTGAGCTGGAAGAGGCATTCACTTTTTTTGTGTTGACTGGTTTTGTGGAAGCACAAACTTACTGCTATTTCCTCATTGAGTAGCTTTGCTGTTTTCCACCTACAGTAAGTATTTTCTTTTTATTGTCCTTGTCGTTTTTAAGCTCAGGTATTGACCGACAGCTCACATTTTCCTACCTTCTGTTTGCTATTATTTTGATATTGACAGAACAATGGTTGGTTTGTAAGTTGAGAAATGTGTGCCAGTTAATCAGACATTTCTCTGAATTCTGAACATACACAATGGAAAGAGGCAACAAGTAAAATGACTAAAATAATGTATGATTGGGCCATCACTTATGAACTAACACATTTATTAGATTTAGTAGCCAAGCATTTCCCAATAACAGTCATCACTGTTTTTATTTTCCAAGACTTAATTTATGTTAGATACATTACATTTGGCATGCTACTTCCTTTTATCTTTCTTTTTTTTTTGGTAAACCATGGTGTTTTCTCCCTTTTTTTTGTCAAGGAAGATAAGTTTGTTCTTATCTTATGTCTGAGTTTCAACCACCATGGACTCCATGTGTGCCCTACCTAATCAAAACAGATCGTTTGCTCCCCTATTTTGCGGGAAGTTCAGGTATTTTTGTCGCCTGAGTGGGTTCACATATGACCCACAACGCTGAAGTCTGAATTTGCAATTCCGGTCTTCAGAGCTGACCGGGCCAATCCGGCAACAGCTTTCCACCTTGCTGAAATTCCACACCAGATTAGCGATAGGGAAGATGCTTTCTTTCGTGCCACAACAGATTACTCTTAAAGTTTGATATTGTGGGGCCACCACCTGGATTGGTTTGAGCACATGCAAGATGATAAGAACATTCCTAGCATACTCTACCTAATTAAAAAAATTGAAAAAACAGGAAATATTAGCTGTGTTGATTGTGATGTTTAGCTGATTTGCTTCCTGTGTGATACAGTGTGTGGAAGGAGAACTCTTTTAGTTTATATGGATAGCTTTGTTGATCTGGTACTCCTTCATTGTGTGCCAACATTGATCTGGCAAATAAATAAATACCATATCCTGTCCTAGACATTCTATTGCCTATGACGCACTAATGCAAGGTTTTCTGAAAATGCTCATATCATTTATCACACTAAATCCCCCGTGTTTTTCAGTCATATGTTACAGTTGTAGACAGGACTTATGAGTTGCCACATAGTCATGGCTCATGAGATCATTTTAAGCACATCAAAGCATCAAAGTGGAACGAGAACCAAATGTGTGTGCTGATCTGCAGGTTCTTTTTTCATACTTCTAAAGTTCTAATTTTGATTTTATCTTCTTCTTTCACTCTGAGTAATACATTGTTTTTTCTCCTCAAGTATCAAGGCATATGTTACATGCAAAATGCCTCTTTTTTTTCTATTTGCTATATACTCCGGTGTTAAATAGGCATTTATTTATTTTCATATTTAGGTCCAGAAACGTTGAATTCACAATTTTCCTAGCTTGCCAGTTTGCTAGTTTATACTTTATGTATGCCAATCTTTAGAGTTTCCCTAGTTTGCCAGATTGCTATAGTTTATACTTTATGTATGCCAAACTTTAGGAATTTCCCTAGCTTGCCAGATTGCTATAGTTTATACTTTATACAAGCCAAACTTTGGAATTTTCACTAGCTTGCTAGATCGCTATAGTTTATACTTTATGTATGCCAAACTTTAGATGTACCTATCCCACTTGTACATCATTCTTTTCAAGATCAACGGGGCCAAGTCGGCCATCTGAACCTACAATACACGTCAATTCAAAAGGGTCTGCGTCAACGGCTCCTTAATTTCAGGTTTATAAAGTTTTTCAAATTACCATTATCGCTCATTATCCATATGTTGTGTGCAGATCAAGTTTTCAGCAGGTCAAAGTCGATGGCCCGAACCTGGTTTTCAAAAAACAGCCAATGGGCGAAGAATAAAACGGGCGCCCACGTTTCTCTCCTACCGTTTCGGATGCGTGGAGCCAAAGCGAAGCTAGGGTGGTGGCAACTGTAGCACTGGACCCCGTCTCATGGTAAATTTTTCTTCGCCATCACCTGTTGCTGTTGCTGTTGCCACCCCCAACGAGTCTATCAGGACACAGGAGAGGTATCAGGAGGTATGGCCTTTGCTACTTCTGCTAATCTGATGATGTCGGTATTGCATTGCATATGATACAGAAGTGAAGTGTGCTGTTTGTAGCGTTGCGTCATGCAGAATGGGGGCGTAACAGAACATGGGAACATACCCATTACACGTGTGCGCGACACCCTCAAAGACGGGGTGGTTCGTTGCACGGGTAAAATATCTGTATCTTCCCTGCAAGTGATGTACGGTTTGTTGTGTGGCATCCACGGTAAGTAAAGTAAAATGGCTCGGCAAAAATCAGAAAATGACGTGGTATGGGCACAGACACACACCCCAAAGAAAAATCACGATAAAATGGGCGTGCTGTTCACGCTGGACTCGTCATAACCTAGGCTAGGCTACTTTGTGATTCGATCAGCTTTTGGGTGTGTGTTTAGTTCACGACAAAACTAAAGGTTTGATTGAAATTGTAACGATGTGACGGAAAAGTTGAAAGTTTGTACGTGTAGACAAGTTATGATGTGATAGAAAAGTTGAAAGTTTGAAGAAAAAGTTAGGAACTAAACCACATTTGCCTGGCATTGGAATCGATTTGATCAAATGTCATAAAGATGATTTTTGTAACTGTTTCCTATGAAATTTTCGTTACGACTTTAATCGCAGAAGCACATTCTAGTAGAACTTGCATATCGGAGGAGATTTTTTTTTTCTTTGATCAATATGTACCCAGAGAAAATATTATGGCCCCATCCTTACCTATTAGCCCGTACATTTTCTTGTTTATAAGCCTAGCTGATCGAGTCGGCACATATGCCATCTGACAGTAACTTACTAGTCCAGTGTGAACTGCAGAAGAGTGCAAGCCTTGCACTTGTAGTTGTACGATGATGTAGGATGCGATGTCACCAGTGGAAACGCGCGGCCCTGCACGGAGCTTGAGTGCCTGGAGATTGTAAGATCAAATGTCATAAAGATGAAAGCTCTATTAGTGGGGGTAATAAGCCAGTGATCCCAGTCTAGTTATTAATGCCCTTAATGGTACGATAAGGAAAAAAAATATCTTTAAGGTTTAGCCAAACGTTCCAGTATGTTCTGCTCGTATATCTTTAGCCCGCAAGGTAGGAGAAGAAATTATTACGTGTATGTGTTCATTCCAGTCTGCCAAGTACCTACGGTGTGCTGTTGTGCAATTACAAGATCGCTAAAACAAGAAGGGAAAAAAAAGAATCGATCCCAATGTTCAGAAAGAAAACGTCATGCCAAGGTAAAAAGTAGATGACGCCACGCGCATACTCGAAGTAAAAGTATATATATGTGGTGGATTGCGCATACTTGAAGTAAAAGTATATATATGTGGTGGATTACCGATAATCTCGATTAAGTCCAGTATTAAAATGGACAAGTAGAGAGCTAACCCTAATTAGATTCTGAATTTTCTTTTTCCCCTCTCGATCGATACCAAAAGGAGAGACGAGAGGGACACATGTCGTCTGCAGTACTGCGTTATCTCAATTGAGACGAGAGAGGCGTGGAGGAGTGAAAAGGCGAATTCTTATTCAGAAGTGTTTCCGATACGCGTCTTACGCGGCGGGCCCACGCTGCCGCCCTCCCATCATCTTCACAGCCGAGAGAGAGAGAGAGGCCATCTCCCCCTTCCCGGAAACGCATTCTTGCCGGGGACAAAAGCCTCACGTCCCGTCACCTTCACCTTCGCCACCGTTCACACCCCCCGCGACGCCACCGCCACCTTTATATCCTTCTCCCCGCCACATCCTCGCTCCTCGTCTCCGCCGCGAGCTTCACCTGAATCCGATCCGATCACCCTTAGCAACCCAGATGTTCCTCACCGACAAGTACCACGCGCTTCTCCCTTTCCACGCCAGCGGCGGCGGCGTGAAGGATCACCGGCGGAGGCCGGGCAAGGCGGTGCCCGGGGCGGCGGGTGGTGGTCCCGGGTCCGCCCGGTTCGGCGCCGCGCTGTCCGCGAGGCTCGGGAGTTTGCTGCCGCTGCCGGCGTCGCCGTTGGCTGCGTTGGCGCGGCTCGCGGATCTCCTCGCGCTTGCCCTCGCTGACGCTGTTCCCGCGTTGGCTGGTGAGGGGGACGCGGCCGCCGTCGCCGCGCACCTCGACGCCGGGGTCGCGCTGCTCGACGCCTGCAACGGGATCACCGCGCGCCTCGACCGGCTCCGCCGCCGCCGCCTGCTGTCCCGGTTCGCGCTCCACCTCCTCTCGTCGTCGTCACCACCGCTGCCTTCCTCGGTCCGCCGCGCGCGCGCCGCGCTCGCCGACCGTGACGAGCGGGCCCCGGCGTCGCCTCCCCCGCCGCTCCCTTCTCTCCCGTTCGACCAGCCCCGCGACCGCGTCTCCGGCGCCGCGACCGTCCTCCTCGCCGTCGACGCCGTCTCCTCGCTCGCAGCGGCGGCCGCGTCCGCCGTCCTCTGCGGCGACGCCCTCCACCAGATCGCCTTCCCCCTGGTCTCCGGCGAATTCCCGTGGACCGAGGCCTTCAACGCCGTGTCCATCCAGCTCGCCGCCCTCGCCACCAAACCCAGCGAGGTGGACGCCGTCGACGAGGCCGTCGGCAAGCTCAAATCCGTGCTCGACAACGGCGACGGCGACCTCGACGAGGCGGCGCTGCGGGCGGCGGTGCAGGAGGTGGAGAGGCGGACGGAGGAGCTGACGGCGCCGTTGGACCGGCTGTCCGACGCCGTCAACGGCGTGTTCCGGGCGGCGCTGTGCCTCCGCAACGCGGAGCTCGGGAGCATCATGGTGGGACCCGCCGAAAAGACGCCGTGTAAATAGCCGTTTCCACCGTGTGTCGTCCGTAGCCATACTGGTATGTCACTGTATAAATACAAGTATAATTCTGGAAGTAGTACAGTTCTACAGGTACAGGGCAACATGGGGTGGTGTCTCAGCCAAATGCAGTGGTTTGGTGCTTTTTCTACCAGCTGTTACTACTATCTGTGTGTCAAGGTTGCCACATATGAGAACACAGTGCAATTCGCACCCTTTTGCAGATGTGGAATCCAGTAAAAACTTGGGAAAACCGTGGCAACTGTTCACCTACCTATGTAATTTTGCGGCTTCATACATACTGTATGTATACCATGAGGAACTTTGTGAAGAAAATCTCTCTTACCGACTTCACCAGTTGAAACAGACACATTAATGAAACAATCAGCTTATTATGGCTCAGATTTTTTTTTTTTGGCGAGCGAAATGAAACAAAACATTAATGCACGAATAATTAAGTATTATCTTTGTTGTAAAATATAATAACATTTGATTATCTAGGTAGACAAACCCTTGTATAGAGCCGGATGTGTTAATGTATTACTCCTTCCGTCCCATAATATAAGAGATTTTAAGGTTTAGCTTGCACTGTTTGACTTCTCGTCTTATTTAAAAAAATTTAGAATTATTTTTTGTCACTTACTTTATTATCTAAAGTATTTTAAGCACAACTTTTTGTTTTTTATATTTGCACAAATTTTTTGAATAAGACAAGTGGTCAAAAGATGTAAAAAAAACTCAAAATCTCTTATATTATAGGATGGAGGGAGTACAAACTTGAAATTTTAGATTCATTTATTTTTCTAAAAAAAACTTTTATATAAAAAGTATTTTGTATAAATCGCATCATTTAATACTTTAGAAGATGTGGTTACGATGAATGGGGGAATCATAGCTAGGGAGTAGCTTAGCCGAGCCGTACAAACAACCAGCGTGAGAGAACGAGCAACCTGGCACCAACGGCGATCGAACCGCGGCCGCACGTACGGCGAAAATGTCAGCGGCGCGGCCCGCATGGGCCACCACGGCGTGGGCGCGAGCCGCGAGGTTGGCTTGCCGAGAGGCGCAAGGAGGCGCTGGCCTTGGCGACGACGATGACGACGAGGACGCCGTGGCGCACTCAACCGCGCAGGCGATCGAGGTCAAGCACCACCCGCCCACGCCCACGCGCGCGCACGCACAGTACAGTAGTCGCGCACACATCGCCCATGTGTGCGGTGGTCGGAGCCGTCACGCAAGCGATCTCGCGGGCACGCACATGCGGCGCGGGGCACACAGGTTTGCCGTCGCGGCAAGCGGAAGAAGGTCGCGCCGGGGCAGGGTCAGGTGAAGGTCAGGTCGGCCGCTGCTGTCGCGGTAGCCCGCCCGGCCCCGACAGAGCACGGCGCTTGCCGATACACTTCCGCTACTCCCGATGGGGACGCCATGCTTTGTCCTTGGTGTCACCACACTGTCCCTCCTTGGTGCGAGATAGGGTAGGAGTACTACAATACGGGAGTCGCGTGCTTGCTCGGATTCTCGAACGTACTAGGGCTACAGTATCTTTTTACACGCATCCGGTGCCAGCGAGGAGGGCTCGGTGCATCTCACACCGTTGGATCCGATACGATCGTACTGCCTGCCAGGCTGCCACTGGCCAGTGCATCGTCTACATACAACGGCTGTGTACGGGCTCCATCTCAAAATACAACAATATAAGATTAGATGAGACATTTCCTAGTCCTATAGCTCGTCCATATTTATGGTACTAAGAATTATCTCATCTGATTTTATATTCTTATATTTTAGGATGGAGGGAGTAGTAGTTCTTCAGAATGTGTTTGTTTTAGCTTTCTCCAGAAGCCGGGTAATCAATATTTAGCCTGTTATAAAAAAGAAAACTAGTTCTTGTTCGCTTTGCTCTGCGTTCTGCACTGGGCCGTTGGCTAGTAGGGCCGCAACTTCCACTACAACAATTAGGCCCAGGATACGCCCATCAGCTCAGAGCCTGAGAAGTGAGAACCAAGTTAGCAGTTGGCAGTTGATTGGCACGTCGGTCAAACGAGGCAACCAATCGCCGAGTCATACTAGACATGCAAGAATGCAAGATTGCAGCTACGCCAATGCGGCCCACGTAGTCGCAATCTCCACTATTCCCTCCCTGGCTGAAGACTCCAAAACCGCCGCCGCCTCCTCCTCCTGGGACCTGGGCTCCTGGCTTGCCGCTCGACCATCCGCGCTCTTTACCTGCTATTAATTCGCTCTCCGCCCTCTGCATTGCACCATCTCGCGATCGGTAATGACGACGACGAACCACCTCGTCTCCCCCGCGCTGCTGCTGCTTCTCGCCCTCCTCGGCGCATCGGTCCGGCGTGCCGGCGCCACCACCTTCGAGGTCGGTGGGGAACACGGCTGGGCCGTGCCGCCGGCCAAAGACGCCGGCGTGTACAACGACTGGGCGTCCAAGAACCGCTTCCTCGTCGGCGACAGCGTCCGTAAGATCACTCGATCGATCGATCAATCTCCATTTCGAATAATTCTGTCGGCAATGAACAGGGAAAGTGATTTCATCTCTAGAGGGGATATTCATCGTTTCGTGCATGCCACCTAAATAGTCATCGAAAAATTTAAAAAATTTTGACAAAATATATTAATATGAAATATATTACATCATAAACATTTAAGTTTAAATTCAACTTCTACCGGTTGTAATAAAAATAACAAGTACGCGACATTGATTTGCATTTGATGCAGATTTCAAGTACGCGAAGGACTCGGTGATGGTAGTGACGGAAGACGACTACAACAAGTGCAAGGCGGAGCACCCGATCTTCTTCTCCAACAACGGCGACACGGAGGTGGGGCTGGACCGGCAGGGCCTCTTCTACTTCATCAGCGGCGTCGCCGGCCACTGCGAGCGTGGGCAGAGGATGGTCATCAAGGTCATCGGCCACGACGCGCCTCCGCCGGCCAGCCCGCCGCCGCCGCCGTCGAACGCTCCCCCTACACCGCCTCACCCCAGCGGCGCCGCCTCCGCGCTAGGCGCCGGCGGACTCGCCGTCGCGGCCATGCTGCTGCCGGTCTTCGTGTACGGTGTCTGATGGTCACCGTAGCTGCATGCACCTGCGTGCATGCCCGATCGAATTGATATCGTCTTGTAGATTGTCAGGTCTTTGCGAGTGTTATGCTTAGTGATTTTTGACGTGCTCGTTCATTGCAATCTCGTGTAATTCTTACTTAGATTTTTTTTTTGTATTTGGAATTGACTTTGGATAATTTATTTGTGACTTTGCTGAATGTTGCATCCCAAACCTTCAGTTTGCACTCGCATTTTTCTCCCGTGGAAAACCGCGCCTCTCGTTGATTAAACTATAAACTATAAACCATCTTTAGCGGACCATCCTTTGTATTGAACTCTTTGCGATATTATAAAAATAATAATTTGGAAAATTACAATTATTCGATTGAACTATCACTTTGCTATAACTTCGACGTGGTATTTTACAAAACCAAAACAACAAATGGTTTTTATCAAAGAAATATAACTCTATCTACTATGTGAATGATATATAGGTCTGACTTCAAAAAAAATAACATGAGGGATATATATGTGGAGTCAAATTTGTTAGACAAATCTTAACTAAAAGATTCGGATTTTTCCTTTCGTCACCAATTTGTCGTCCGTACGCTTTTTCGTCCGTACGCGCAGTTTACACAGATCCGATTTTTCGTCCGTACGCGCTTTTGTGTGTGATCATTGCCCAGTAGGCCACATCTGTCCACAGGCCCACAAGCAAGCCCGGGTCCAAGCGACAAGCCCATAAAGCCTAACCCACAAGTCCAGGTGCACCACAAGCCCACAAGGCCACAAACCGCAAGTCCTCCGTTTTCCTTTTCTTCTGTTATTTCTACCGCTATTTTTTAGCGCTCACACTAACACGATTTTACAGATTTCTCTCGCAGGGGAAAAATACACATACACGAATACAATCACAGGCAAGACATACATATAGAAATAATAGAAACACACAAGAAAATACAAAAATACAAATCACGAGGCTCTTCCTCGGGGGTCAAGCCACTTCCACGTTATCATTAAACTGAACCCTGAATGCAGTTACAATTCCATTAGGTTTATATATAACTCAAGAAATTCTAATGCAGTTACAATTCCATTAGGTTTATATATAACTCAAGAATTTCTAATGCAGTTCTACTCCATTACGGTAACACATTGAGGTAACAAAATTAATATGAGATCATATCATAGTAGCATGAAATTAATGATTTGATTTAATCTGCAATTTTTGAACCACCGTGTCATATTGATTGGAAAATTCACAGTAACACCTTGAGGTAATAAAATTCACAGTACTTGAATGTTTGCAAATATCAATATGAACAGTATCATTTATCATTTAGAGGTTGAGTTTCCTACTTTAGCTGTTAAGCTTCAAGACTAAATTCAAACTACTGAAAACTAACCAATTCAATTAAGATTGGTAATTTCATGACAAAAACCTTACCAATTTCCGACCAGCGGCGGTGAAAACATGAACCCAGTTTCTCCTCCACTCCCGAAGTTGGAAAATAGATTTCTACAGGAATTGACATAGAAAAATGAGTAGTTTAGATACTTCTGGTAATCCATAGAGCCAGACATGATAATTTTTAGCTGATTAACCTTCAAGGCTAAATTCAGAGAATATGAAAAGTAACCAATTCAATAAATAATCAAACACAAATCCATAACAATAGCTGCCCAGTATCATGAGAACATCCCTCAACACGGGAATCGAATGCATGATCTATTGTATAACCCTGACAGCAAAATCATAGTAGAATTCTTAGTCAATTTGAACACTTGCCTTAGTGCTCATTATAACTAATATAATCGACACCATACAATTATCATACGAATATAATCTGAATTAATTGGATTTTTCTGAATTGTTGAGCACCAAACCGGTTTTGTTGGGCGTCCTAAGATTTTGGAGATCAAGCTAGCAGCAATGGTCTCATTTATCAAGATGATCAACTGGTAATTAATAATGGCATTTGTAGTCACAAGATGTATCATTGCATTTTAAGGGGGCAAAAAAAAAAGGAAAACAAGCAGTTCAGTCCAGGAATTAAGCTGCCTGACAAATTTTCTCACTTACAGACTAGCATATGTATATGTATGTTTAGAATTTCAGAATGGAAATAATTCCATTCTTTTGTTCACTATAGTATTTATCGACTAGATTCTTGCACTAGGAAGCTACATGATAACATAATCATAAAAACACAATTTGCCCTCCTACTTAAGAAATACTACTAAAATTTTAGTAGTAAATTCTGGAACATTGCTATCGTCCACGAGCCCCACCGAGAAGAACGCATCAAGATTCGACCAATATAGAGTAACAGGACAAGTTTTTAATGAATACACTTCTCCACCTAGACATATGCTCTTGGTTGATCCACTCAAACCAAACAAATCAAATAAACTATTTGTCCAATCTAATTATTCTGACAAAGAAAAACATAGCAAAGCTCATATCAGCTTAAAAAAACTCACCGGTTCAGACACCTCGACTGCAGCATTCGAGACAACCTCCGATGACATCACCACTCCATCCTAACCACCATCTCTGCCTCGAATCCACTCAACAATCCGCTCCTCCCCTACAACATAGAGCAGATGGACAGTGTGTTACCTAACTAACATGTTCCCAACCTCGGACTGATCAACATGTTCCAGAATTTACTATTTTCACATACGCTTGAGTATAATGATTACAAAACATATTATTTTGTCAAAACATGTGTGACCTAATCAAGGATGCTGAAATACTACACATTTTTCCCAAATTCAATTCTTCAAGCAATATATGTCTAAAAGATTAAAATATCTGTATAACAGCTTAATCAATCCTGAAGATGTTGGTCTCACAAACAAAGAACACAAATTCCGAAAGAAGAAAAGTGAACATGAACTACTCCACAGACATGATATGCTCAAATTAATTTTTAGAATCACTGACTTTGTAACAAGATATGACCTTGTGTGGCAACTAATGAGGTATATTCAGTATAAAAACTTCAGATCCATATAGTTTAAATGAGTTCAATAATGGTTGACCAATAATTCTAGATGCGAAAAATGGATAAAAAGTTTGCATGTGAAAATAGCAGAACAGCTCCTACAAAGTCTAAGTAATCATACACAGGTACACACAAACAGGATCATCAAAGAGTTTGTAGTCCTATAATCCTATATTAAGGACAAAACTAACCCCAATCTATGGCAGCCATAGGACTTAAGCACTTAGATAAACTGAATCAGATATGCTTTACAGGAGAAAAAAATTTACTATGTTTAGATATCTGATAAGTTTACACCAATACCCCCAACAAGCAAAAAAAAAAAACACCCATCCATATCCCTCGGACCCCCACATGCACATACACAGACAAAATCATGTCTAACCGTGTAATCAAAAAGCTAGGAAAATGTTAATCAACCGAGAACGCACCTGAAATCATGAAGAAACGCCCACTATCTTCAGTGCCACCACTCGGCTGCGCTCTCCTCGGTCCACCTTCGTCTGCAAGCTTGAACCCTCCTCTCCGGCCGGCCGGACAGCTAGCGGGGAGTCCGTTGAGTGATGGTGATGGAACGAGTGGGGATCGGGGGAGCTCAAGAGCAATGTACATCTTCTTGGCGCTATCGGCGGCTTTGGTGATGGAGACCATGAGACGCATACGGTCTCATCATGGACATCGGCACCTCTTGAAACCAATTGCCGTCGTCACCCTAGGGGAGGCCGCCGGGTCCGCCCTCCCGTCGTCGCTGGCGGCAGATCCGTGCGAGAGGGGGGCGGAGAGACGACGAGAATCGTGTGAGAGGGGAAGAGATCGCCGGATCCGCACCTCCCATCACCACCCACGAAGGATCCGCGCGACAGTGGGGAGGAGAGACGACAGGATCCAAGCGAGGAGGAGTGAAGCCGCCCACGGGATCCGTGCAGGAGGGGAAGGGGTCGCCGGATCCGCCCCTCCCGTCGCCGACGATGGCGGATCTGCGCGAGAAGGAGGCAGAGAAACTATGGGATCCAGGCGAGGAGGGGTGAATCCGTCTCAATACGGAAATGCACTATCGAAGAAGCTAAATGCAATAGCAGGTGGTGGCATGGTGGATCTGGTTGGCAACGACGGCTTTGAGCAGGAGTGGCTGCTGGCGATATATGAGGAGGTGGAGAAAGACACAGGAAAACAGGGAGAAATAGAGAGAACGAGAGAGAGAGAGAGTGGTGTGTAAGTGTAACAGCTCTCATTTTCTCTGACCTCCTCGAGCTATCTAGAAAGTGAGAGCTGGCAGCTGGTCAGGTTGGTGGTGTGCAACAGCTCATCACCTCCTCACTATTTTACTTTTCTAATATTAACATAAAAAACATCAATTCTTAACTTCAATATTTACTAAGACAAAAATCATAAATTATAAAAAATGATATAAAGGTTTCAGAAAAGAAAATAAAATGCAAAAAAGTAGCATCGATATTCACAATTCTAATGTGTCGTCGGTTTAACTCCACACATTTTTTTCATGTCTCAACACGTACTATATATTCTCATAGTTAAAGCACATAGATTACCAGAAAATTCCATTTATTTTTTATTAAACTTACCTACTTAAAAAATATCAATATTTATGTTCATCACATAAATTTCCATCCGTCGCCTTCTGCGCAAACACAATTGTAATGTTCTTCCAAACGTTCTTCCATCGCTACAACCATCCGAACCACATGTCAGAGGCATCATCCACATCCCTGTTGACAGAAAACACGAGGCCTGGGAGATCTGCTTAACTCCAGTACAGGTCCAAAGCTCGCATTCGGGTGTGCTAGCGTGCCAGTTGATTTGATCCTGTAATCAACAAGAAATAGAAGCAAAGAAACCGCAGTTAAATCTATAAATGATAGTCAATCGGCTAGGTGCCGATGACATATCAATTATCTTTGAGCCGATGTCATATATGCATCGATCGGCAGTCATTAATAAATAAGAAGGGACTAAATCTACTCGATCAACTGCAGATATTAACAATATATAATCTTTATATCGATATATACTTAAATTAAGTGATTGGGATAGATCGGTCGCTATGCCGAGACAGTATAAATCACTTAGATCGAAATATATATTAATAATGAGACTATATACGTTCATAGTATAACCGATCAGATAGATCTAGCATGTATCGGCTAATACTCTGATACCACCTTATATTAAGATATCAAAGCAAGTAGAATATACTAAACAACAGCCTAACATACTTAAATGCAGCAAGATCTTAACGTAAAGGGCAGATTTAACATGTCAATCAAGCATATAGGATAAAAAGTAGTTAAATCAAGTAAGATCGGCTGAAACTCCGATGCTACCCTAATCAGCAACCGAGAAGTAGTAGAGATTGAGATTCTAATCACGACTCATAAGATCAAACTTAACTGATGCAGCTATAAGTATGAAAAGAAGGACAATATCTAGACAATCAAGCCGTCGGATGTGTCATAGAGTGGTAGATATCCTATATAATCTAAGTCAGCATCGGTATTTAACTTAATCGGCTGCCTTCTATTGACGGATGTTAGCCGATTGTAGGTTAGATATCAATATTGCCAGGGATTATGTAGGATATATGATAACTCGGCGAATTACATAAACAAGATTAGAGTGTCATAAAGATGGAATCACTAATCCCGAGAACGCAAGCCGTCATAACAAGTTTTACCTCTTGTTGAAGATCGAAACCGATGCAGCTCAACTCGAAAGCAATAACTCGTCGAAATAAAACTAAAGCAAAAAGGGTGGCGATGCGCCAAGATTGTATTGAACGTGTGTTCTTTTAGTTACATAGGGCTCGGGGTCTATTTATACCCGAGAATTATAAGATATGTCCATACCGGACACGACTATTATCTCTAACAAACTCTAAGATATCATAAGTCTTTGCGGCAGACTTTTGCCCTAAGCATATCTCTAAGGAAATTACGTAAAACATCCTAATTAATAGATACAATTGCCTTCTCAGGACTCTATCCATGTGCGGCAATCATCTTGAAGCATATATGTTGTACACCAAGTCGTATTGCCGGAATCGGCTGTATCACCTAACCCAGTCTGATTCAGATTTAGTCGATTTTAGTCGTAGCCGATCTGGACTCCAGCCGATTCTTACTCTGTTCCCGCAACAATCCTTATTTCCGACTCCGCTTCGATCCCATCTTCACCTCCGACGCTGATACTACCAAATTCGGTTGCTAACAATCCCGCACATGTAGGGAAAATTAATTGTCTAGAAACAAACACGACTTCTTAGTCATCGAACATATCTCTGATTCTTATGATTATGGTTGGGTGCTTTAATAAATCGTTAAAATCCTACTTCAATCACTCTGCATTACACAGTGCGACGCACGGGGATTTACATAAGGCTTCCGGGTTTTTTCGTCAATCTTTTTTTCACCCTTTTTCTCATCCGCTTTTTATTCATCGCCTTTTTTCGTCCGTCTTATTTTTTTGCCTTTTCCTTTTTTTTTCCATCCATCGTTTTTTTGCCTTTATCCTTCCTCTCGATGCAGAGAGTCGACGTGATCCATGCGGGAGGGGAAGAGGTCGTCGAATCCACTCCTCACGTCGCACACCGATAGCGAATCCGTGCGATAGGGAGGCGGAGAGATGACGGGATCAGTGTGGGATGAGAAGAGTTCGCCGAATCTGCCCCTCCCGTAACCGCTGACGGCGGATCCGCGTGAGATAGAGGCAGAGAGGCGATAGGATTCAGGCGCTGGTGGTGGATCAGTGTGCGCATCAACAATGGCTTGGAGTCAGTGCTCAATTTGTTTGGCGACAACTACGGCTCTGTTCTGATGCTAGATACAATGAGTGATTTTTTTTGTTTATTATTTTTTATTGTTGACATCAAAATCACCGGAAGTTTCACTTTAATATTTATTTGAGATAAAAAATATCAATTGTAAAAAAATGTGTGCTATCATTCACATGTCACATACCGGTCTCAACGCGGGTCCATATATGATAGTGAAACAAGACGCATGCTTACAACGTGAGAGTTGACATAAGCGAGAAAGCAGGCGTAACCTCTACAAGGCTATTAGTAAATATCCAAAAGTATTTTTTATCCATCTTGATTATTATTGGTATTATGAAAATTTTCTATTTTAAATACATTTTTTTGTTAATCACAATTTTTTTGTCCATTGCCTCTTGCATGAAAATGACCATGGCATTCACACTATTAACTCATCAGGTACATCGTTCATATTATACACATACACGTGGAATAATTGTCAAAAAAAACTCTGCGATTATTATTGACATACTATATTGCTTAAAAAATCGTTCAGTTAAACTTCAATTGCCGCGACATTATCCAGTGCAACGCACGGACATTTTACTAGTAAAGTTAAAACAACGAGCTAAACTTGCAACGAACTAATAGCTTCAACAAATAGGTTTCTGAGATTTTTCTTTTTTTAAAAAAACTCCACCAACCATGGCAGGCCTATCAAGAAATTCCAAGTCGACGTACGGTGACGTGCTAGTATTATACATATAGAATGGATTTGGCGTGGAAGAAAAACACGAGATTTTCTTAGTGCTGTGTTTACATTTCCTCCTTGTCTTTGATGCGGAAACCATTACCTCGTTTTTTTTTCTAAGTATTAGGCTACATTCGGTACACCATTTTTCTTTTTTTAATAATTTTTCACGCGCACAATTTCCGAACTGCATGACAATATATTTTTTTTGCAAAAAAAATTATATAGACAAATTTATTTAAAAACGATTAATTATTTTTATTTTTTAAACTAATAATTAATGAATTATGCGTTACCTCATTTTTTTTTGCAGGATGGAGAAATTCCTAACTCATCCTATGAACGTGCATGCGTAGGTTCCCATCCTCCACTAACTCGTTTTCCCACGTGTACACTTCCGGAACTATTGAACGATGATTTTTTTTTCTAAAAACGAAAAACTTATATAAAATTTACTTAAAAATCGTATTATTTCATTTTTTAATTTTTTTTAATACTTAATTAATCATATGCTAATGAGCTACTTTATTTTCCATGCAAAGCGAAAACGTTCCCAACCAACAAGACCGAACACAACTTTTAGTGGGATTGAAATCATCTGCAGTCAAATGTATGGTGTCTTTGTCATTGACATGCTGACCTAGGGATCATCAGACTCATATGCAATGTTCTAAATCTCCTGCTAAGCTTCTTAGCGGTTGAGCTCTCCAGTATCTAAGAGCAGCTATAGCTGGCTATAACTGCAGCTAAGACATTTAGCAGTTTTTGAAAATATTAGAAAAAAATTCAATTTTTTCATAGAATTTGAACTAAAAACTGACATATCACTTACTTGATTGCACATAGAGGAGGATTGGTGAAGGGGATGGGGAGGAATGGTGGCCGTTCGTTGTGGGGAAGAGGCAGCCGCCGTCGCCGAGAGAAGTAGCAGCCACCGCCGGGAGGAGCAGTCGCCATCGCTGGGAGAAGTAGCAGTCGTCACCGCTGCTTGAGGGAGAAGCCGCCGCCATCGGGAGACGAAGCAGCCACCGCCGCTGCTTGAGGGAGGATCCGTCGCCGCCGGGAGACGAAGCACCTGCCACCACTGCTTGGGGGAGGAGCCGTTGCCGTCGAGAGAAGCAGCAGCCACCGCCGATGCTTGGGGGAGGAGCCGCCGTCACCGGGAGAAGCAGCAGCAGCCGCCGCCACCGCCGCTACTTGGGGGAGGCACCCCGCTGCCGCCACCTTAGGAGCCGCTGCTGTCGCCGCAAGATGCCACCGTTTCGATCGTGTCTCACAACGCATGAGTGGGAGAGGATAGGAGTCGACTATTTAGGGTTTGTTGTTGGGTTGAACTTTATGGGCCATGCAAGTCGAAAGCCCGTTTTCAGTTTTTGCTTTCTAAATTTGTTTAGCCACAGCTAAGTGCCGCTATATACGGGTAATTTAGCGGCTATCTCTGACTAAGTGCAGCTATTAGTGGTTGATAAATCATAGCGTTAAAATTGAAGTATCCTAGCTGTTTTCCTCTCAATCCGCTATCTCCGGCTATAGCTGCCGGAGATTTAGAATACTGCTCATACGTCAGTAACAAAGTCACACGACTTCAACTGTAGAAGTGTAGAGGAACCTGATCCCTTTTAGTGTGGTGGTTGAGAGGAGAGTATTTTGATGCAATTGTATGGGATTAGACTCTGGGCCAATCCCCCGAAACTGATCTGCGGTCCACCCGCGCCTCTACGTCGTCTTTGTTGGACCGTAGAGAAACCGGGCCGGGCTAGCGCCTCGGCTCGCAGACGCCACGCGATGTCTCTCTTCGTCCGGGGAGCAACGAGCCGCACGAGAACAGAACATACCCCCACACAACAACACGCACAGCCATACCCTCGCCAAAATCACGCGCCAAGGACGGCGGCGTGGGCGCGCCAATCGCTCCAATTCTCCCGCGCGCGCGCCACTGCCACATCGGGCACAGCGCTACCCCGCTCTCCGCCTCCTCCTCCTCTACACATCGTCTGCCTCCCCGCCCCGCTGCTCGTCGAGCAAAACGTCTCGCCCTCTCCACAAAATCCCCAAATCGCCAAGCACAACCCCCTCCCCAATGGCGCCGCCTCTCCCTCCCACCGCCCCCAAAACCATCGCCGACTACCTCATCCGCCCCTCCAAGCGCCTCCGCCCCACCTCTCCCGCTCCCGCCGCCGCTGCGTCGGCCCCCCTCTCCTCCTCCAGCCTCTCGCCGGAGCAGCGCCGCCGCGCCGACACCAACCTCGCGCTCGCCCGGGCGCGCCGCCACCTCCGCCTCGCCGAGTCCAAAGGTAGGTGACCCCGCGCACACCCCACCACAATCTACGATTCAGTCCGCGCGAACGCCCGCCCCTTAGGGTTTTGGTGCTGGCGGTTTTAGCGTCGGGCGGCACCGCGAAGCTGGAGGAGCTGCTCGTCGAGGAGACGTGGCTGGAGGCGCTTCCCGGGGAGCTGCACAAACCCTACGCGCTCGAGCTCTGCCGCTTCGTCGCCCACGAGAGGTTGCATAGCCCGGTGCCCGTCTACCCGCCGCCGCATCTAGTCTTCCACGCGCTTCACGCCACCCCGTTCGACCGTGTTAAGGCCGTCATCATCGGGCAGGTATCGCATCCTCCCCCATTTTCTCTCGTCACTCCCTAAGCTAATCCATTCGCGTGGATTTCTGTGCTCTTAGGAGGTATCCTTTTCAAATATACATAGCAGCGTAAACTTGTGGCCATTTTACCTTGCTTGTAGAATTTACTATCAACGCTTACATGTAATGGTTGCACTTGTTTCTCAAGTAATAGATAATGTATGCTGTTTGTGATCAGGATTTTTTTGCAATGGGGCTAATTATCTTTGATGCTTATAGTGTGCTTCATTAATTCTAGGAGATTGTGGAACACTTGTTTTGCTGGACTGCTTCTGTGGCCATTGATGCATTTGTGTTTAATGTGGGGTGTTTTTGTTGTTTTATATTGTTGATTAATTCTTACGGAACATGGTATGAATTTGGTTCTAGATAGTACTAAAATGCTTGATAGGCAGTGGAAAACGCCCGACAGGTCCACTAATGTAGCATCATTTTGAGGATCTGGTACTTATTTTTGTTTCAGTGTGTTGGTGTTGTTTGGCATTAGATTGACAACATGGATAAGGCATTATTATGTCATTAGAATATAAATGATCGCTTCTGTTCTCCTTGTATCATATCATGCTAAAATAAGTGATTTGAGCTTGTTCACCTTGCTTGCCCTTTATATGATAGTAATAGTGTTTACCTTTTTTTTTTTAATCATTTTGGATGCTAGCCTGCTCAATCATATTTCTACAACAGCTAGTTCAGGGGAAAATAAGTTTATGCCTCGCCTTTTTGTTCAGCTTTTAATTGATGGTGTTGTTTTACTGCTTTTGTGACATACCATATGTTTTGATCTGTCCTTAAACCACTCGGTACTTGTAACCCTGAGCAACTTAGACCCATGTAGATGTAATTTTTTCTTTCTGACATCATAGAACATGCCATGAGTTCCTGCAGTACTTTAATTGCATTTGAATTGAACTGTTCATTTTCATTGTGTCATGTTGTGGAATGTCTATTCTTCAGGATCCATACCATGGACCTGGTCAGGCGATGGGGTTGTCTTTCTCAGTACCAGAGGGGATCAAAATTCCTTCTAGCTTAGCAAACATATTTAAAGAGCTGCAAAAAGATCTAGGTTGCACCGTGCCTTCACATGGAAACTTGGAAAGATGGGCTGTGCAGGTAAGGCGGTTTGATAAACATCCGAATAAACTGCCCTGAGTCCCTGACATTTGTAACAACATGCCGTTTCTCTTATTTTTATCTTAATGTTAACTCGTGTTGCAAAAACAAGAGGATTTGTATGCACTAGTACCTTTAACAACTAGATAGTTTTGTATTTTGTGGTCTATATATAACACTATTTGGACGCCATGGAGACGATAGGTCTGTTACTTTGAGACAGGTCTTGTGAAGGAAAAAATCCACTAGGGTCTAGTTTGTTCTTATTAATTCTATCTGATATAGAAAGTGGATAAGCTGTTATTCCATTAGTTCTTAGCAAAGCATGATAAACTTTCTATGACTGTTTTTTGGGAGATGTTGTCTAACATGGGAAACACATGTTTTACAGGGTGTTCTTATGCTCAACACTGTATTAACTGGTATGATTATTGTTCCCATTTACATTGAAAACTATTTTTATTTTTGTTGCTTTGTTAGCTCTTATGTATTCATAATCTTGATTAAACTGTGATGTAACTTGTAGGTTCTTTTATAATCATGACCACAAAAATAATAAAGTGTTGCATTACACATAGGCCTGTTTTGGGAGCCCACGATCCATGGCCCATCCACAGAGATGGGCTGGGGATTACAGGCTCCCCAAAGGTTTCTTCCAGTTGCTACTGTATCACATTTATTTGATGTTGCTTGTCCTCTTCCTCTAGCTTAGTGCAAAGTAATGCATTCCTCTGTTGAGAATCTTTATTCCATGGGAATTCACTATTGTGATCTTAGTTGCTCTATCCTTGCACGAGTTTCTTATCAGCACTGAACAATCCTACTTCTTAATTTTCTATAGTGTCAATCTATAATCAGAGAAATAAAACATCTCTTTTGTTGTTACTATATTGCTAGGATAATAATGTAAACGCTAAACAATTTCCTTACTGAAAGCTCCAACTAGAAGTTTGGTTGCCACCAGCTGTGCTGTTCTGCATTTCCAGCAGGAGATAAACAATACTAATATCATTACCATGTTAGTTTCCCATTAAAATCTACTCTCAGTATCTGATCTGCCTGAATGCTGTGGTAGAATTGATTTGTTTGGAAGTTGTATCTTGTTGGGTATATTTTTGCTGATTTCATTTTCATCTTGTCGGGCCAGTGAGAGAACATCAAGCCAATTCACATGCCAAGAAAGGATGGGAGCAATTTACTGATGCTGTCATTAAGACAATATCACTGAAGAAATCTGGAATAGTCTTTATTCTCTGGGGAAACTCAGCTCAAGCAAAGACAAGGTATTGCTTCGTTCACATCTGCAAATCTGTGACTTGGAATGTTGGCGCTATCAAAAGAATATTTTGTAAAACTGGCTATTATAATGTCAGCTGAGAGACAAGAGTACCTGCATGCTGTTTTGCAGATTGATTGATGAAACAAAACACCACATTTTGAAATCCGCTCATCCATCAGGGCTGTCTGCAAGCAGAGGTTTCTTTGGATGCAGGTTTGTTTTCTTGTCAGATAAAATGAACTTTCTTCATTTGTTTCTGTGAGTTAAAAAATAAGACTAGACTCTACATAGGAGTAAAACATCACAGAAGGGAGAGCTGATATATTTCTGTAACTTAGGTTAAATTTGAATAGCATACTTCAGAGAGAATAAAGACTATGTTACTTAGTATAAAACTGAATTATTATGATTGTTCAGCACTTGCATATCAGGATTGCCCTATATGCGGCGCCATAATATCTATTTGATGCTAGACAACCCACCAATGGCTGGTATCTTTGTTACTGTAGATGATTTAGTGGGTGGGTTATAATGATTTATCCTAAGATCAACTTTAACTCACCTGCACCACTATACAATGGTACTGTCGGTCCATGCTGAGTGGTGCTATACTGCTATAAACCCTCAATGCTTTTGGCCGTCTTGTCCTGTCTTGTTTTTGCCAACTTGATATTACTTTTGCCTTTTCACTCACTAGTGTTAATGGCTAGATCCAAATGAGCATTAGCTCAGGCACAACATATAGAACGTGAATTGGATATTGGCATCTCAGATACTGTTTATGGGGCCAATTCAAATCATTCTAATGCTACTTTTGCCCTTGTGATTATCGTTGAATCAGCCTGCAATAGGATAAATTTTTATTGATGATCGTTGTGCTGTGCTTATCTTAAACAGGCACTTTTCTAAAACGAATCAGATCTTGGAGAGGCTGGGACTATCTGCCATTGATTGGCAACTCTAGACCATTTGAAGACATCATGTGGTCTGTCTGCCTGACAACCACCTCAGCTTTGAAGGTACTTGTTGCAAGGACCATCGAATTCGGCCAAAATTTTGTAGGACCTTAAATTATATATGGCCGATCAAAATGCTAATGTAATTACGCAGTTCTTATATGGTATCTAATGCCGCACCGAAACATCTAAATTGTTTCGGTTGTCGTATGTGCAGCTACTTTGCGTAGCGCTTGGGCGCCATTTTGGTCGCTTTGTTAGATCTGAAGAATTGCTTAACAACCGTCCTGGCCTTTCAAGTTTTTTAAATACCATAAAGCCAGATCGTCCTTCCTCATCTGGGATCCCTTTGTCCTCTTAGATTTTGCTCGTAGGCCTGTCACCAACCCTTAGATCCTAAGAAATTCCCGTGCTAGAGACATGTCCCCTCTTTTAATTCGATGAGTGCCGCACCTACGTACAGAGTGAGTATTTAAAGCCCGTGATGAGCAGGTGAAAGGGTACACGTCTCGCACGATACCTACCGTGGCTGTAGTATTTTTTGTACAGCAGGTGGTTGCCTGCAAATAATTAGACAGATACTCCATGCTTCTAGAGCTTGCAGAAAACCGGCACGTCAGTCGCCGTGTGTGCAGCCAGAGAGTGACATGTAATACTCCAGAACCGCAGCGTAAGCGTTACAACTCCAGAATCGCAGCGTACGTACGCATCAGGCATCGCAACGTGTTAGTCCATCCAGAGTCCAGATGCTTTGCTGAAACTTGACACACAACCATGCACGTTGTCTCATCAGCTCAAACCGGGGGCAGTAGAAAACGACATGGTGGCATTCCATGTATTGACATCGCATCCGATCCTTCCGGCTCCGTCAAGTCTTGGATAGATTGTGATTGTGAGATCGATGCATCCTCCCGTCGTAATCTCTCGGCCTCACATCAAAATTTTAAGTATTCCATTCCACGGGGCAAAATCACCGGATCTTTGCAGATCTGCAAGCGTGACTTCCATGTTTCACCCAGCTCCATCTCATGTTTGATAACATGACTACTAAATCGCACCTACGTACGTACAGTGGGCTCCATTGCAATGGAAGCATCGCAAGTCGCCGATCTTGGAAAAGATCGGCACGCACTTGGATGGAAGTCTAGCAGCAAAGCAGCCGGTCTCTTGCACTGTTCGCAGGTCGTTCTGAAAGCGACGAGGTGAGCTAGCTCCTGCCCAATCTCCTTGATTGTACCGTGCCCATTTGATTATCATTACGCCCTGGGGACATGATAGCATGTACCTGTGGACGCAATTGACGACCTGAGACGCTGTACATCGTAAGCTCACCTACCGGTCCCATGCATGGCCGGTGTCTGCGGGCAAACGTACATGTCACCGTGGACCCGTATTTTATGTTTTCACTCTCTAGTTCCTTACCTTCTTCACTGGGTGAATGCACGCCACATGCATGGCTGATATTCTTTTTAGGAAAAATTGGAACCATGCCATTATACTTCTTTTTAAGTAGCTTATGGTAAAGTTTTAAAAAATATATACGGAGTCCTATAAAAACCATAAGATTGTATTCCCAAATTATAGACTCATCAGCTAAATTACCATTAGCTGTTTCTTACTAAAATCTAAAAGCTTCGGGCTTGTTTGGTACAGCTCCAACTCCTAAATTTAACTCTAGGAGTTGAGTCTGGAGTAGAGTTGTGGAGCTGCCTAAACCCAGCTCCACAACTCTAGTTTATTTTGTGAGAGAGCTCCACTCAGCTCCACTCCTAGTTTTGATTGAGCCGAAACTATTTTTGGCTGAGCTCCAGCTCCAGAAGAGGTGAAGCTGGAGCTAAAGCTGTGCCAAACAGTCCCTTCCTTTGAAACCATTAGCTGTTACTGCTGGTGGGTAGATCTCTCTCCTGTGACACTCAGGACTACAGTGGTAAGTACCGTACTAGTGTTCCCTATTCTAGTAGGGGTCCGGATGAGCCCAACCCCGATCGACCGTGCCGATCGATCCAGCCAGTGGCAGCGGCCAGCGGCATGGGAAGGCCAAGCGTCCGCGTCGGCGCTGGCCGCTATCAAGCGGTCGGGTGGCGGTCCACCGCGCGAGATCTCCCCCGCGATCCTGCGGTCAAATCCCCCGCGATCGCGTTCGTGTCGCGGGCGAGGCGCGAGGCGACGCGATCCCCCCGACCAATCAACCACCAGACCGCGCCTCCATGCCATGCAAAACCCGCGCGAGCGAGCCGCGAGCGCTCATGGTTTCCACGCCCACGTTTCCCTCGTGGATATGCCAAATACGAGAGAGCTGTCCAGTTCATTTCTATAGAGTTTTGGATGAAGATAAAAATTTTCATGACACGTTTTTTAAACTGATAAATAGTGTGTTTCGTGCGAAAACTTTTTATATGAAAGTTATTCTAAAATATCATATGAATATACTTTTTAAGTTTATAATAATTAAAACTTAATTAATTATACGTTAATACCAACTTATTTTACATAAGTAGATTGATCTTTATTTTTATTTTTAAGAGAAAAGAACACCACCGTAGCCTGGTGGAATGTGGATGGCTGCCTGCCGTTTTGCATGACCTGGGGCTGGGATTGGAGTATTTGGTTCCACCTGACGGCAGGTAGCCCCAGGTCTCGGTTCTTCTCGCTTGTCGCCTCTGCCCTCTCGATTGTATGCGCGGTTTGCCTCGCTCGTCGTGATCCCTTTCCCGTAATCCCCGAGATTTGGATGCTTCTCCATGGGATGACAGCCATGCCAACGCCAACGCCAACGCCCATGGTCTGGCCATGCAACGATGTTCAGTCATGGAGGCCTCAACCGTAGCACGTGCCTAGTTGCACCGGACACGTCTATGGCCTACTGTGGACGACAGGGTAAACTTCATGTACGACATCTGGGGTTCTCAATTTGCATACACTGTACACAACCTGACAGCTCTGCTTGTGTCGTCCATTCTACGCGAATGCGAGGTCGTCATTCATTTTCATCTACTAATGTACTCCCATCTGGTAAATGCAATGTGACCATGTGCTGCACCTGTTTTTCGTACAGGAGTGCTTCCGTTTACAAATAAATGACGTTGTAAAATACGTGCCGTTAAACCTCAAAAACTTAAATATACAAATATTAGAACTTCACGCGAGCAGGAGCGGATCCAGTATATGGTAGCGGGGTCTCGAGTCTCCACTATTAGCGTGAAGACTCTAAGAGCCCTGATGAAGCCCTCACCGCTATTTTTTTTACCATACATAGATGAGAGAGATGATTGTAGCTTTATCTAGTTTGTTTTCTGGATTCACCACTGCACATGAGAAAATACCGTGGAGGTGTTTGGTTCCTAGCTACATTTTGCCACGCCATACTTTTAGCTGCAAAGTATGACTGGTAATCAAACACACCCTGCGTAAAGTAGTTAGAAAAAGTAATGACAAAATAATTGGGAAACTATTTTAAACTCTCGAGGAGATATTTCCTCGTTGTTTGCATATCACTCAAATGGTTATATTTTTTTTAGAAAATCAACAAGATAGATTAACATGTGACAGATCATTCCACAAACATGAAATGTAAAATTAACTTCTACATGTTACAATGAAAAAACATTTTTTTCGAGGAAAAATAAATTTAATTGCGAATATACATTAACTAGTTGTAGTTTAATTTTTTTTAACATGTAAAATTTGAATTTCAACTTGCATATTTGCAGAGTGATTATATGCTATACATCTTCTTAATTTATTTTATAACTACTTGAGTGACATGAAAAAACGAGTGAACGTTTCTCGAGAGTTTAAAATTCACTCTCCGAAACAATATCTACTAGTACTATATAATATACACATCAATACACATAGTTAGAGAGGTAGCTTCAGGTGGCAATGTATAGACCTAAACGTACATCTGATTGGGATCGTATGACATGAAATCAGAGGAACGTGGTCACTGACAGGTTAGGCCCACCGCTTATGGGCCGACCTATCAATGACCACGTTATCGGTTAGTTCACGTCAGAGGAACCGCTTCCACGTACACCATAATTAAGTACTCCTAGCTTAGGGGATGGACCAGTTGTTAAAAAGAGGATCCCACGAGAAGCAGCGGCCGTGGCAGTGGCAACTGGCAAGTAGCAACTGAACCAAAGCACACAGGGTTTACTAGCTTAGTTTAAGTACAACGCCCCCACCTCCCCCCGTACACCACGTACCACACACGGGATACGATCCCGTCGGGTCCCCACACGCGCCGCGACGCACTCTCGCACGCACGCTACACGACCCACCCGGGCCGTGTTGCGTGCGCCCGTCGCTGTCTCGTATCTGCATACGGCCTCGGCCATCAACTCTCCCCGTACGCGCGATCGATGCGTTTGGTTGGGTTTTTCCCGTAGAGAATCGGAATCGCCAGTACGCTCGATCTCCGTCTAGAGAAAAACTGATCTAGGACGAGATATGACGAACTACTATCTCCGTTTTATTTTAATTGTAGTTAGGAGTTTCCGTATTCAACGTTTTACCGTTTATCTTGTTTAAAAATTTTTTATGATTGGTATTTTTATTGTTATTAGATGATAAAATATAAATAATACTTTATGCATGACTTATTTTTTCTAATCTTTTCATAAATTTCTTAAATAAGACGAACAATTAAACATTGGACACAAAAACGACAACTACATTTATATTGGGGCGGAGGTAGTATTAGACCACCCGCAATGGTAAAATAAGGTGCTCTCTATAAAATATGTACATCTCAGCAATAGATTAGATTAATAGTAAACCACCTCAATAGTATGTCTACATGGGTATCTATAGCTCTCTAATCCATTGCCTCGTTTTTCTCTATAGACTATCCCCAGATTAGTAGATAGTTTTACTCTCTCTCTTCATTTAATCTCTTCCAAGTAGGAAAATATGCTGACATGTATCTCTTGTAGAGAGCTTATAGATAACCATTGTGGGTGCCCTTAGGGAAATTTTTATAATGGAGGTGAGTGCCATATCTAATTTAAACCATGTCATATTCTCATTAATTAAGAGGTAACAAGTACAACATGCCACCTATAGTTCACAAACCCCAACATTAATTTACTCTCACATCATCTTATATTTTTCTTGGAGATTGTGTGGAGGTTGCCCCTTACATGAGAGGTGGCTCATTTTCTCTCTCTCCTAACTTCTCTCCTCCAACTCATCACCTAATCTTAGGGCATGTTTAGATCCATTTGGAATGGCAAATGGCAAATGGCAAAAGTCTTGGTGGCAAAAGTTTTGGCATTACAAAAGTACTAGTTGGTGTTTAGATGCATGTTAAAGTTTTGTCATTCTAGCACTAAAGTGAGAGAGAGAAAGAGAGAGGGAGTGGTCCCAAAGCACTTTTTGGCACAATTTGCTACTATGTACTAGCAAATGCCAAATACCAAATTGCCAACTTTTGCTACTAGTGTTTAGATCCAAAATGGCAAAAAGTGCTATAAAATGACAAAACTTTTACTATTTTAGAGAATCTAAACAGTGCCTTATGTGGTAAATTTAGGGGCAACATGCAGAGGCTTATACTTGCCCTTATACATTTTTCCATTAACGCATTTAAGATACTGCTACTGTAGCCGATTGGTCATGTGACGTTCAGTTGGAGCAGTGGTGACTGGTGAAATTAATGGTGCCCGGCCGGAAGAGTTTAGTGACCGTCTTAACCGTGCAATGCAATCAATGCAATGTCGTCAAGAGAAAAGGAAAGTTTCTCATCAAGCTGATTCCATTCGTGCCGTTTAAGCTAGTACTAATTCAACACGAATTTAGACCCAAAGAAAAGCGATTTCACTATCAATCAGGATTTGGAGTACGTGCAGGTTAGATTTTGAGTGTAGAGATGCAACGAGGAGCAGACGAGAGACGACCTGTCGTCCAGGGAAAAAAAATGTTTGATTTATCTACACAAGTGAAACGTCCATGCGTAGCAATCAAACGGAGATGGACAAAAGAAATAAAAATGTTTGAGTACATCGTTTTTAACCAGTAAACAAATCAAGGTCAAAGTCAGACGTGCTCACACACACAGCTGAAGCGATCAAGCAAAAAAACATGGCATGGCATATCGCACAGTGTTTTCGTGGACTTTTCCTCGCAAGCAAACCAAAAACTATTCCAACGAACCAACACGTCCAATCCAGGCTCTCCAACTTTGACGTTCCAGAAAATCGCAAGAAATCAGAACAGTTCCTGTACCTGACCTAACAGTTGCTAACCAATCTGAATGCATCTCTCTCTCTCAGATTTTTATTTTCTTCAGATCTCTTTTCATAATCTGGAATTAGCACTGTACATTCCAACGACATCAGGGCTGAGAGGCCACATGCAATGCAGGGTCTCTTTTGAAGAATCTGCTTCCAGGTAAGCAAATCTCTGAGCAGATCCTTCCACCGTCTTGTCATCTCCTCAATTATCTTATCTATATTATGCTCCCCCTTTGGACTTTTTCATTTGTTTACACACCGTATACAACAACAGCTCACCTAAGACAGGCCAAGAACATTTGTGGTATTATTTGTTTATACGTATACACGCTAGTGCGATGATCACAACAAGATTGCGATTATACCTGTACTGATACAATAATACAGCACGTACAGATCATAGAGAAAAGAACAGATAAGAGACCCTTTTTTTTTTCTTGATGAATTAGTCATATACAGGGTAGGGCAGAGCAGAGCAGACAAGAAAGACAATCACAAGGACAGAAATATGTGAAGAAACTATGATGATGATGCATGGTTAATTGGCAAGACTTAAATTAATGTCAAAACTCTGACCGATCTTGAAACAGTTAAAAAGAACAGATTGATGCTCTGGTGCCATTTCAACATTGTGACAAGAGAAACCTCCTGAACAGAAGCTTCAGAAGAATCTCTTCTCTCTCTGTTTTTTTTTCATGGCGTCTTTGCAGAGCACACAGGGGAACAAGCAAATGCCTGACACCTAATTTCAATTCTAACTTGCTAAGGCAGTAAGGCTAATCATCTCCTAAAGCCCCAAATGTTTAGCTTCTTGTTTGAGGCAGCAGCAGAAGAAGAAGAACTATGTCCAAGAATTGAGAAAGCCACCAAAAAAAATCCTAGGAGTTAATCATCCTCTCCATGATCCAACATGGCGAGCGAGCGATCATCTGATACGGCTGCAGAGCCGCGACACGTCGGAGGGGCGTACGGGCTTGAGCAGGAAGTCCTCGGCGCCCTCCTCCAGGCACCGGCTGATCCGGTTCGGCACGTTCTCCGACGACATGATCACCACCGGGATCTCCTTGAGCTGAGACGATTCCTGCAGCAAGAACCACACACGAAACAAATTCAGTCTCAAGAAATTGGGGGTTCCACATTCACATGGATCATCGCGATAATTCGATCGAATCGAATTTAAATTACCTTGACGCGCTTGAGGAGCTCGTAGCCGGTCATGCCGGGCATCCAGTAGTCGGTGATGATCATGTTGACGTTGGGGACGAGGCCGAGGCAGAGGAGCTCGAGCGCCCTCGTCGCCGACTCCACCGTGGTCACCCTGTACTTGGAGCTCCGGAGGATCTTGGCGATGACGGCGCGGTCCACGGAGCTGTCGTCCACCGCCAGCACGTGCATCTCGCTCTGCGCCTCGTCGCCGGCCGCCGCCGCCACCACAACCGGCACCACCTTCCTGTCCCCGCCGCCGCCTCCGCCTCCGCCTGCCCTCGGCGACGTCGCCACCACCACCTTCGCCGCCGCCGGAGCCTGCGCCGCTGCCGCCATTGATCAACTCAAAATCCAACCCAATAATCCAATCCAAGAATCCTCGAGCGATTGAGTAAGCGAGTAGGAGAAGAAGAGGAGAAGAGGCTTTGCGGTTGCAATGAGTTGGAGGCGCAGCCATCGCTGGCGTATATATACAGGCGGGGTGATATGCGTGTCGTGTGACTCGTAATTAGAAAAAGAAGAAAAAGAAAAAAGAAAAAATAAATGGGAGAAATCCTGCGAGATCTCCAAAGGGATCCGAGGCTCGGGGATCGAGTAAACCCCCCCTCACCCTCACAGCGGGTGGGGCCCACACCCACACGGCTCGATCCGGGGACGGGATCCGCGGGGTCCACACGCCAGACACCGCCACCCCGCGATCCGCCTGGGATTTTCGGGCTTGGTTGGTTTCGTACCAATTTGTAGCCCTACCAAATTCATGGTAGGTTCAATAGTAACAAATGTATATTTAGTTTGCTATCAATTTTTTGACACAATAGTTTAAACTCAATAGCATTTAATTTGATAGTGTCAAAACTTGTCAAGATTTGATTTTAGCACTACCAAAATTTTTGGTAAGGTCAAAATTGGCTTCAAACCAAAGAAGCCGTTCCTGCCCCTCTCTCTCCCCCGTCGCTTTCGCCTCCTCCTCTCCTCTCCTCTCCTCTCCTCTGCGTGCGCAGCTGTTTTTCTTTTCTTTTCTTTTTTTTTTTGGCCTTTTGATCTCCTCTCTTCTTCTTCGCTTTTGAATGTTCGCTTTTGAATGCTGTGGTTGCTGTGCTGCTGCTCGCGGTATCAGAAGGCGAATCCGAGAGTTGTTTACGTGCCGGAGATTTGCATGCATGGGTGCCGCGTGCGATTCTTCTCTGCTTTTTTTTCTCTCTCGATTGCACAATCCGCTTTTGATTGGTCTTGGATTTAGCTATCCGGTTTGGCTGATTTAGTTCAGTTCAAATAGGATTCGTCGATATCCAAATCCGTATCATCGTTGATATGTTGGTTCGGAAGAAGTTTTGTTCTGATCTCTTCTGCAGTGCGGGTTTGACTGATGATACAGATCGCTTGTTTTTAGGCGTCTCTGTTTGAAACACGGTTTTTTACTATTAAAAAAAATGGAGACTTAACCCGAAAGGCAATACGGAGTGTGAACCAGACAATGCCAACATCTGGGAGAGGATTTTGTCCTTCGGAGATTAGCATTCCTGAAAGGTCAGCTGGCTCTTTGCTGGGAAAGATTAAAGAAATATACTAGTACTAATCGCTTCTCCTGATGGCCATATTTGATTTGATTAGTTTTTAGTCTGACAAAACCTCCTGGCTTCTGGGTTAGCAACACCCTGGACCCGATCTCCTCTGGATGCCACACGATCAAATCAATCCATCCATGTAGTGTATCAATCAGTCGTGGCGTGCATGGCAGGATCCGCGCGAATTCAAAGCCCGGTGGTTCAATCCGTTGCCATCACCGCCGATCCGATCCGATCGCTCGCTTTCGATATCGATACGTATATCAATCGATCGATCGATATCGCGGCACGTACGCCGTCCGATCCGACGACGACCGCGACGCCGCCCGACGAGGGGACCTGCAATTAACCAAAGGTGTAAACGTGTCAGTCCATATTTGGGTGGCTGTGTTCTTAGATTTTTTCGCGCATACGTATTTTAAACAGTTAAACTATATAAAAATATAATAAAAAAGTTGCTTTTAAAATATTATATTAATTCAGCTTTAAAGAAGTTTTATTTAATACTTATAATTAATAATGTATTAGTAAGTTGCTTTTAAAAAATTATAAAAAATCATTATTAAAGTAATTTTATTTAATACTTAATTAATATTATATTAATATGTTGTTCTGTTTTATGTGTCAAAGGGATGGTTCTCACCGGACACAAACGAACACAGCCTCAATGCCTCATAATACGGATTATCCATTTATTAGCACTGAAATAAGTGGGTTCGTAAATTGATCCGTTTACGTCCTTTAATCGACACCCAATCCGCATGGCTGCACGAATGCCGGCCGACCGGGCGGCCGGCCAGCTGCATCGACGGCGAGCAGCGGAACAGGGGATCCATTAACTCCTCTGCCGCGGAAACCAATGGGGATTCGGGTGCGTAAATTCGAGAGATCGGTGTGGAGATTTGCTAGCTGCTGCTGTGGTCGGATGGATGGATGGATGAATGAATGTCACGGTGCTGCTGCTCGATTTGGTCCTATACCAAAAGGACAGATCGGATAATTGTGCCAGTAGGAGTAGTAGTAGGGTGCATCTGCGTTTTCTGCGATACTCTCCGTGCTGTGCTGGGCCTGTTCATGTTCAGAAGATCAATTTACGGACGCTTGAGATCGGAAGCAATGTCCTTTGTGATCGTCCTCCTTCAATGTGTCCTTCCCCTGTCTCTGTCTCGATTCCAACATCGGATTTGACTTAGACAAAACGTGTATCTTTTTATCCGGAGTACTCCCTCCATCCATAATTCTGGGACGTATTTCATTTTTTATGAAGATCAAAGAAAAATCAGCTCATCCTATATGTAATAAAAATCAAGAAATATATACATCCATGCAAACAGTAAGTATTAAGATAGCCACTTAAGTTTCAATCAACCATTAAATTTATCTTTATTTAAGTTTTGGATACATGATGATTACAAATATGACTATCTCGTTTAAAGAAAATGGAATATACTTAAAACTTTTGGATAAAGAGATAGTATTTAACTTGATCAACAACAAAACTGACACATAGCGACATAGGTGGTGTTTGAATCTACTGAAGATGAAAATTAAGTGTTTCATGCAAAACGAGGTGTTAATAGCGTGTGATTAATTAAGTTTTAATTATTACAAACTTGAAAAATGGATTAATCTGACATTTTAGAACAACTTTCATATAGAAAGTTTTCGCACGAAACACACTATTTAGCAATTTAAAAAACGTGCCACTTTAATACAAAATTTAATCCATCCTTTTCATTACATTAGAACAGGGCCTATAATAGTATTTCTACTACCCGTAATAACTTCTTACAGAATTAAAGCCCCCCAAAAAAATTAACATTTTGTTTAGATTCTCGGCTTCTCTGTATTCTCACCTGTTGGATTCACAATAACTGTAGAATATAAAGTTTCCTAAAGGTTGATATATATGTGTGTCAGTTTTACAGGTTATGAATACATCCTATACTTATATTTCTAACTACCAGGAATACCACATATCTGATATTATACAAAAGGTATATTCAAATATGAAAATATACTATTTAAGAATGGAAACTCCTTCAAGAGTAAAGTCCATCACCGGTCCCTAAACTTGTACCGTTGTGTCATCCCGGTCCCTAAACTCGCAAATCGACTGTTTAGATCCTCAAACTTATTCGACTGTGTCATCCCAGTACCTAAACTTGCATATTACTCGTTTAATTTCTCTAACTTGTTTAGTGAGAATAGAAGATGTCAGACCCCGATCTGAATAAGGTAAGGTCTTTTCTGCCAAGTTCTATTTGAACATGAAGTTATTTACCCGCATAAATGCATAGTTTATAAAAAAAGTTATTTACCCATATAAATGCATAGTAGTAGAGAATAAGCAAGTTGTGCCTACTTTTAGAGATTTTCTGACTCCGCCCATGCCTATTAATTGCGATGTGTTATATGTACACTTGACTCCATTGACCAGTTGCTAGAAGATCTCCATTGATATTCTACACGACAAAAGTTTCAGGAAATTATTAGCCCCGTATCGTGGTCCCATCAGCTGGGGCACATGCTCCCTCCCTCTCTCCTTTTTGGATAATATTTTCTTCACGACAGAAAAGTTCATGGCTTGATGCCATTGCCGCCGATTCGGCACGTCAGGAGCTGCGAATTCCGTGTGCTTTTGCAGGAAGGCCGTATCTGTGCGCTTGCTTGCGTCAACCACGTATCCGAGCGGATTCTCAGCGTCGAAACTTCTCACCTGTCGCGTTGAAAAGTTTTGGTTGAAACCTTCTCCTCCTCCAACTACCTTGTGTGTCTGGATGTAAACCTGCATTGACCTGTGACCCCAGCAGCACACACTGGTCCCCTTTTTCATTTCTCTTTCGTTTCCATCTTCTCAGGTGGCCTACGCTTAGTCAAACGTTAACGGAGAATTGGAATTAAGGGAAAAACAAGAAACGGTCTATTGCCGATATGGCCGGCAGTGGTATATATCTGACTATCTTGATCACATGGGAGCTGTATGATCATGCTAGTATCGTTTTCATTTCGGGCCTCTAGAATTTCCGTTCACTCCATGGCCTGATAGGAACAGTGAAGCAAGAAAAAAAAAGAAGAAGAAAAACAGCGGGCAGGCTGTGGTCGGCTGCTGCACCTGCTTGCCGAAGAGGTCTAATTTAAATGGGAATGTGACACCACATAAGGTAACGAATAATATTACACATTAAATGAAACACGTGTTATACGATTGAGTAATTTGAAAATTTTAGTTTTTTTATACGATGATCATTGGTCATGGAACGGAGAGGGAGATAGTACTAATTTCCTAGGACTTCATACTTTATGGTCAATTTCACTCGTAAGCATTAACCGACTTGTGTAAAAGTTACAGAGAGTAACATGGACATGATTTGTTAACCATCAAATCATCGATTGGATTATACAGATATTGCTCATAATCTGAAACGCATCGTGCAAAAAGAAGAGGGAGTTGGCAACGTACGGTGCACGCAGTTTACAAAATAAAACGACGGATTGAGATATGGGAGGAGAAGCTCCAAATCGGTTTTGCTTGATCGTGTTGGATCTGTGCACGCCATCGATCAGTCGGTTTGGCATGTGACGGATACGGAGAATCTGGGTGGGGGTGTATGTACAGTTCAGAATCCTCGGCAGGTCAGGAATTACAATCGTACGGGCAATCGCATCTGTCTAGCCTTTGCCCTTCTTTCTCACTTGCATTTTTCTTTTAAAAAAAAGTTGGTACGAACAATCGCATCATTCATTCCTTCTCACTCGTACGTATGTTTTTTTAACGTAATATTTACAAAACTAAATGTCCTTTATCGATCTATCAGAAAATCATAAATTTAAGAACGTGTATGATAAAGTACAGATTTAACATCATATATTTTTTTTTATAAAACTACATATTTAAGAATGTATATACTATAGTTTTAACTATTTTTTTAATAAAATTGTAGATTTAACGTATTGTATAAAAACAACAGATTTAACATCGGTTTTATTGATAAAGGAACATATTAGAAGGGTTCTTAAATAACTTGTTGAATGGGTGAGGCTCCGAACTCAGTTTATCTAGCCCACCACCTCGTGGAGCTAGTCAGAAGAACCTGGGAATTTCTTACTGTTTTTGTCTCTAGGTTCTACATCATGGGAAGCATCGTCGCAGCTTGTGTCGATTTGGATGTCAGTCATTCCCTTGTTCTGGTACGCAGATCTGGTACAGCTAGGCTGCAGCTTTGAGTATCTTGCCTCGAAGGGGAAGGGAAAGGAGAAGAGCAGCTCGCTCGCTTTCTCTGAAACTGTGATACTCCTAGATAACGCAAGCAGAGGCTTTTCTCTGAAAGTGTGATACTCCTATAGAGAACGCAAGCAGAGGCAGGCGTGATCTGCATGCAAACAATCACGCCAGCCATGCCCACGCATTCCTCTTCTTTTTTGTGAATTTGGATATGCTTCCCGAGAATCACAAGAGTAGTCGGCGTCAGGAGGACACGGTGGACAGGAGTAGTACTCCTACTCCGGGATATGTTCACTGCGGCAACCTGCAGCTCAAGTTGCGAGTAGTAGATGTGGATGGACCACCCGGGAGAGTGGTAGTAGGAGTAGATGAGGAGATCGCGGCAACATGCTCTCGTGCCGGAGAATCGCATCGCATCGTATCGAATCCTTGCCGCTGCTGCTGCTGCTTTCGGAGATAGAGATAGAGAAGGGCTCGTTTGCCCAAGTCATCAGAACCCAAGTGGGGGCGTCCGGTACGAGAAGGGGAGATATCGTCAGAGAATCGGTTGTGCTGCTCCACATTGGGAACAGCATTTACAAATCATCCGTATCCATAAAAAAGCTCACTACTGCTCCTAGTAGGAGTATTTACTATTGGTACCGTGATCGGTGTACGTTCTTCAGTCAGAAACAACGGCATCTCTCTCAACTCTGATGATCGCCGTAGTAGCACTGACGATGGACAACGCCGACGCCGGCAAAATCCAACGATATCAACCCGAAAATCAACCGCATCCGAGATAAGTTAGACCACTCAAGCTTGGCCGACGGGAAGCATATTGCGAAATTGTTGTCATTAGAAGTTGAAAGGTCTTATGTGTAAACTTATTTACCGTCAGAATTGTACAGTTCTTTTCCTTTTCTTTAAGCCTTCGGCTGGGTGGCTTGACCCCTATATCAATATAACACCAAACCAATCTGTTTAGGTGTTTGAAAAAATCATCCAAGAAGATGGCAAGCAAGAAACGGCGGTGGTGGCACCGGCGCGCCATCTGCTCGATGCCGGTCGCGCGCCTCGAAACTGCGCGCGAGGCGGTCAAAATTACTCGCCACTTGCGTTTGCTACTCATGGCCGGATGGTCGGCATGGCTCACGTGGCTGATTATCCTTTTGCTGCTTTGCGGAATGCGGATTTGCTTATCGCCGGAGATTGATGAGACTGCATCGGTTTCGGTGGCAGATCCCTCGCCCTAGAGCCGTACGCACTGCACGGCCCAGACCACCGATCAAGATAGTACTCCCTCCGTTCCAAAATAAATACAACCATAGTTTTCCGTGTCCAACTTTAACCATTCGTTTTATTTAAAATTCTTTTGAAAAAAATTAAAAAAATAAGTCATGAGTAAAGTACTATTCATATTTTATCATCTCATAACAACAAAAATACTAATTATAAAAAAAATTAAATAAGACGGACGATCAAAGTTGAGCGCGGAAAATCATGGCTGCAATTAGTAAATCTCATTGTCATCCTGGCCTGTCGAATCTTGATCGGTTGGTGAGAAAAAAAAAGAGATCTAGAGCAATTACAAGAGTAGGCTATAAGTTAGTTGTAAACACATATGACACATATATAGAGAAGAGAAGAGAAGAAAGAGAAAGAAAGCGGACTACAAATTTGTACTCTTGTCAACTGCAGCACGAACTCTAATACGTTGTGTGTGTATAAAAGGTGCAGTGGGACTATATATTAATAGTTTATAGATAAATATTGTATGAATGAGCTATTAAATTGACTATAGATGATTTGAAGCTAGTAGTTGGCTATACTATTAAACTTGGTCTTAAAAGGAGATAGTCCCTCTAAACATTTATTAAAAATAAATTATTCGTGTATTGATGATTGAACACAAGATTTCGAGATTGAGGGGTTGTTTGGTTCAATACTTCAACTTGCCACACCACATTTTAGGCTGCCACACCTCCTTAGCCTTGTGTTTGGTTCATTGCCATAGTTATGGCAAGCCACACTTTCTTACCATCTTACCTCATATGTCATAGACTTAATTCTTTGCCTAACTTTGCCACAAGTGTGGCTTATAATTTGTAGGCCACAAAAGTGTGGCTTGCATAACATTGTCTAAAGTGAGTTATGGTAACGTTAGTTAAGAACCAAACAGCCCTTGAAACCACATATTCTCTCCGTCCCTAAATATAAGGTATTTTGGTAGGATGTGACACATGATGTGACACATAACACATTCTAGTATGTTCATATTCGTTATATTAGGATGTGTCACATCCTATCAAAATACCTTATAATTAGGGACGAAGGAGTATCTTTTATCACTGCCCTGTCTAGTGCATCTAGATCGGTCGGTGAGACGACTGTATGCACGACTCCTTCCTTCCATTCTTCATCTCTTGCTTTCACCTTGTCAAATCTCAAATATACCAATGAACATGCGTGCAGCCTGTACATACACAGTATGTGGGTTGTTGTCTGCAAATCCTCAACTGTTCCGGCGAGGCAGTTTCGCTGTGTTGAGTTGAGTGACTCGAAAGTCAACATGAGGGGAGCTAATCTGCATGTCACAATATTCTCGAGCAGATCATAGGATCGAAGAGAATCGCCACGTCAGTGAATTTTGTTGTTTACTAGTGCAGCTAAATGGGATCCGTATCAGGACGAGCCAATGATGCAATTTCCAATTCCGTAGTCGATGTCAACGAGGTTTGATTAAGGGGAGTAGTATTTGCTAACTAGTACTAGTATATAGTAGTATTAGTCACGCAACATAGTTGAATTCTTTTAATTTTGGGCGGTCAAAGTAATATGGTTTTTAAACTCTGAAGATGATGTGCTTGCGTCTGGTGATCTTGTTACTAGTTTAATGAAGCCATCGGCATTGTCAAATACCGAAGTAGTCAGCTCAGAATTAAGAAATGCCGAGACATTCTGTTCATGGTGAGCTACTATTCGGAAGACCCGGGCTTCAGTGTCTGGGTTCAGAAACCCTCCGGAGCTGGAGAGATTTCATGAGATATTCAATGGGATTTTGACAGCAACATTTGCTCAAAAGAATAGCGAAGCAATCTTGACGGTTCCAGTTTGAAATCCATATTGCATTTTTTGTGGTTTGGTCGTGTCAAGCGCATCTGCTGGAAAAATCTGAAATGTAGCAAGTAGACTAGACATTAGAGCATCTCCAACAGTCTCTCCAAATCTGACTCTCCAAATGTCTATTTGGCCAACTCTCCATCTAATTTATCAAGTCAAACTCGTTGTTTACTCCAACAGCCTCCCCATTCACCCTCTCTATTCTAAGTCTATTACAGTGGGACCCACGCGTCAGTGTCTCAACCTTTCCTTCTTCTCATCTTTCTCCCCCTTTCCCCAAGCTCTGCTGGTCTGCCCCCATCCGCTGCCGCCATCTACCGCCGCCGCCACCTACCGTCGCCACCATCTACCGTCGCCGCCGCCACTCGGGCTCCATCTCCATCCACTGCCGCGGTACCGCCATTCGCCGCTGCCGCTCGGGTTTTGCTCCCATCACTCGCCGGGCGCTCGGGCTCCGCCCCCTCCATCACCGCCGTCGCTCGGGCTCTGTCCCCATCCACTGCCGCCATCCGCCACTCGGGCTCCGCTCCCATCCGTCGCCGCCATTCGCGGCCGCCGCTCGGGCTCCGTGCCCATCCGTCGCCGCTCGACGGCGAGGGACGACGAAGACTACGGTGACGACGACGGCGAGAGGGGAGAAGCCAGCGCCATCAAGCCGTCGCCGGCAGTAGCTAGTTGCGCCGATTGCAAGTAGTAGGAGGTGAGAGAGAAGCATCTTCAACGTGGGGCCCACAAATAGCAAGGCATTTGGGCTGGCCAAATTTGGCCATTGAGGGGAGGAGTTTGGCCAGTCATTTGGCTTAGCCATTCTAGTAGAGAGGCTGTTGGAGTAGGATTTTTTTGCTAAAATGGCTAAATTTTAACTTGGAGAGCCTATTGGAGAGTTTGTTGGAGATGCTCTTAGTAGTTTTATACTGATTTCGCTATCAATATTATTCCAGCAATCTTCTAAAAATAAATAAAAGGAAAATAAAGGTTTAAATTGAAGGCTTCAATTGACTAGCTCCTCCCACAAATGTCAGTCATATATTTACAGCCTGTCAAGGCCCATTCAACTTTGGAAAAATCAAACATATTTCAAGTCAATTATTTTTCCACTATGGTGTAAAGAAAACAGTAAATAAGCCCCTACTTCCAGATAAACTTGAGCATGTGTTGACAAATTGAACACTCACCGTTTGACTCCACCACAATAGTTTTGAATCCCATGACAATTTTTTTTGCAGGAAAGCATTTTTTTCCTCATTGGGCCGGGACAACAACTTCGAAGGCCCAAACAAGTGCTGTGCAATTACCCAGTGGGCCAGAATCAAGGCCCGAATTTCTGCATATGTGGGCTATTCAGACCTGTGCACTAATTCAACCGTTTGGTTTTACTCAGACTAGACATAGATATTAGCCCATAATTATGCCACTTTTGGGCTTTAGGCCCACTAATTTTTGTCTAATTATAGAAGGCCCAACTGCATTAATGCCAACCTAATAAACAGATACACTATATTGTGTCCTCTGAAATCTGAACCCCAGGGAATTTCGGTACCATCTCTGGAAATAAGCTATAGAAATATTTTGAATTATATACTTTAATGGCGATATGAGCTAATGAGCAGCATAAAGTTATAATATACGCGTACTAAAATAGATGGCGAATCAAGTCGTTCAAAACCACCAGAATTATTGCGATCGAGAACAAGTGCAATCGAGAGAATCTGATCTTTGCTTTCGAGTCAACATGAATACGGATCCCCCCCACGCTTTGTGGGCTGATTTCTGACGAAATTTCTCAAAAGAGGAACACACTGCTTGATGGGAATAACAATCGCTACAGGCCTACAGCGCAGGCGAACACATATTCTTCCCCCAATTAAGTGATGATCTGGCAGTTTCCTCGTTTGAGCCCTGGGAGTTATTCCGCAAGACTGTAAGGCTGATGGCATCATCACCACCTGCTTACGAAAACCATTTACTTGGGATGCTAAAACTTGGAGTCACTAATTATGCATGTAAATATTTGTCAAGTTTAGCTAAAGATTTACAAATAGATTTAAATAAATATATTTCTCCTTATGTGTTTAATTAAGTTATTAATTAATTCTGTGCCTTTTTTTGTATTTTTTATTTGCTCTTTGTTTAGTGAACATTGGGCCTGTTCGGCTACACTCATGCGGCGGTGGTGCAACTGGCCGGAACAATGCTTGTATAAGCAGTTTGTGGCAACAATAATGTTGCAGCAGAGCCGAACAGGCCCATTGGCTGCAATAAGTGGTTGCAATTTATTTGAACAAAGATCAGGATTTGTTTCTTTATAGAAAAAGGATAAAACTATATACTCGCAGCTGAAAGCTCTAGCCTGGAGAGCTCCTTTAAAATATAGGAATTTTGTTTGATAAGTTATGTTCTATATTTTCTATGCAATTTATTGCATTACAAACACGGTGATCATCCTAAAGAGCTAAAATTACCACATTAATTACATATATTTTTAAAGATATTAGATCATGCAGGATCTAATGTTTTTTTAAGATAATGTAGATTGGTAGTTAGGGGTGGGCAGAAAAAGACCGAACCGAAAAGACCGAGACCGAGACCGAGAAATTCGGTCCTAGGTAGTGAAAGACCGAATTTTATTCGGTCAATTCAGTTAGTCTCCTCGGGTAACCGAATAGACCGAATTATCAAAAAATGTCTAAATGCAACCTACAATCCACTATGTTTAATAGGATTAAAATCTAATTTTCACGTCCCTACTTCTTCTAGGCATGCAACCTAATAAGAATCTTTACTCATAAGTGCTTACGATTTTTTTTTTATGATTTTTGTGTTGAAAATTTCCATTATTTCTTTGTATATATGAAAATATTGTTGAATTTCGGTTAGGACCGAGACCGAGACCGAATTTGTCTGTACTAACATTTTTGCGCTGAAATTCGGTCTTCACTTTTCAAAAACCGAAAAGACAGAAAGACCGAAGACCGAGACCGAAATTTTCGGTTAGACCGAATGCCCACCCCTATTGGTAGCAATAGTTGTATGCAAAGTACAATTGTACTACCTCCGTCCCAAAATATAATATTTTTTTGCTATGAATTTGGACACACAGTTATTCAGATTAATAGCTAAAAATGCTTATGGGACATAGGGAGTATATGATTTCAATTTAACTAGCCCACGCAAAATCGTGCATGGAAGTTCCCTAGTTTGAATTAAATTCCTCTGTTATAAAGGACCATGATCATCTCTGACGGCAAGAATTTTTTTTGAATTCAAAATATGTGGCTATTTATATTTATTTCAGATCCCAGAGCAATGTACTACCACAATGTTAGAGGGGGGGGGGGGGGGGGGGGAAAGGAGAAAAGGACAGCTAGGGTGGCATACATCTCCAATGATCACGGGGGTGAAGTGAAGTGAGAGTAGCAGCTCACATCTCGGGGAGCTGGCCAATGGGAAGGCCGGTATAGCGGGATGCATGTGGTGGAGGCATGGCCTCGTTTGCGTGGAGCTTACTTTAGGATTAGGATTAGCACTAGCTTAGGAGTAGCTGCTAGTATGAGTCAACCTTAAACTCGAAATGATTAACGGGTGATGATAAAGCCGCTCCCTAATGATGCTGCCCCGCAACTGTCCAGCAACTATCTGGATCTCTCGCTTTTTCTCTGCCCCTCTCCATTACTCTATTTCCTCTTCCTCTTGGCACTTTGGCCTTCTTTAATTTATTCAGGGTCTAAGATATTTTTGATGTGTTTTATTTTCTACGACTTTAAATGTGAGTAGTTGTCCTAGCTCTTAACACCTTTTTAAAATGTAATTCTCCTGGGAACTTCTAGTTATTTTTCATCTTTTTATCGTCTCTTTGCTTTTAACCAAATAAATTGTACTTTCCGTTTTAAAGGATAGCAATTTCTAACGACTAAAATCTAGGAAGTGCTACAGATCATAATGTATCTCATTTAATTTCTTCAAATACTTCCCTATTTCAACCAATCATAACTATGTTCTATTTAATTTTACACTCATCACTAATTCTTATAAAAAATAATTATAAAAATACTTATATTAATTCTAGGATGGATGGAGTATCTCTCTTTCCCGACCCATTTTTCTGAATTGTATCATAAATGAAGGATACAATCCCATCTAAGTTGATTTTAAATTAATTCTTATGTGCCAATGTAAACAAACTTATGTTTTTAATTAATCAGAGGCAACAAATTTTATTTTCGGTGTTAGTTAATGGGGTTGCTTTTGTGCAACGTACTGCTAGAGCTAGAGTGTTAATGCCTCCTCTCACGTCATGCGCGGTGGCAATAATGGATGGATTTGGTGGAGTCGCGTCTCTTTCTCTTTTGTATTCCTACAACGTCTTCTGTACTTAATTCTTTCCTTGCGAATATACTACGTATGAAGCACATTTTTGGGTGCACCAGAAAACACCTAAGTTATAGCATGTCCCTGACCTGCCAATTTGGTAAACAAAATGTGCAAATAGATTTGGAAATTTCCAAGAAAGTAAATGATGATTAAATATGGTTTCAATCATCACCCACAAAATTTCAAACCAGCAAACGACTTGGTAACCCCAATAAAGTTTCATTTTTCAACTAGGAGTGGCTCATTGATATCTAAGGGCTCCTTTGATTTGAAGGAAAAATATAGTAATTTTGGAGGATTTCAATACTATAGAAAAAAATTCCTATGAATGCCTTTGAATCAAAGGATTGAATCCTATTCGATCCTTCGGAATTCCTATGGAATGGACAATATTATAGAGATTTTGGAGGAAACTTAGCAAGAGCTCAAAGCTCTTTGAAAATTTCCTTTGAATCTCTCTCTCATATCCGATTCCTACGTTTTTCCTACGGTTTAATCAAATGATCATTCCTGTGTTTTTATTGTATTGTACAATTTTCTATTTTATACTTCCATTCATGTTAAAATCATGTGGTTTTTTTTATTCTTACGATGCGCCCTTAAAACCCACCCTATATATATTTCTCGTATCAATATTAGATTTCTCCTCTCGAACTCTAAATTGCCATGAGATTTATGACTAATTATTTTTTCAGTGACAGACGACGCACCGACCGACATAGAGACATCCTTGATGACCTTATTAATATATACATATAAAGATATGTTAGTTCAGGCTTTCGTATATGCTCTAGAAAAGTTTCACAAGTTTTTAGTTTCAAATAGACCTATATTATATAACTAGTAACTAAGTAGGCCTTCCAACTTTCAAGATGCGTACCATTTGCAAAGCGAATTTTATAGCAAGAGCGGTGGTCCTGTCCGTCCGTTGGGGGATCACGTAGTTGGCAGCTCAAACCAGTTCATCATAATATACTAGTATAATAATTATATAAATATGCCAAATATTTAATACTCCCTCCGTCCCAAAATAAGTGTAGTTTTAGCACGGTTCATATCTAACGTTTGACCGTTCGTCTTATTTAAAAAAATTGTAATTAATATTTTTATTGCTATTACATGATAAAACATGAGTAGTACTTTATGTGTGGCTATTTTTTAAAATTTTTTTAAAATTTTTTTAAATAAGACGTATGGTCAGAACGCTAAATACGGATATTTATGGCTGTATTTATTTTAGAATGGAGGTAGTAGGTTAATGTTGTTGCTTTAGGGGTAACCAAGATGCATGCATGTCTTTTGCCCCGTAATCACCTAGCAGCTTGCTGAAAGTTTAAGGACTGCTCCGTCGTGTCGTGCTGGCCTTCATGTAGCCACTCATGGAGCTTTCATATAATTTATTTATTTAGAGGAGACATATAAAAAATGCATTTTCTCTCCAAATCCAGCTTGGGACATTCTGAACTTTGACAATATATATTATACACTCTCCTGGCCGTACTTATCCTGGGCAGGCTCTAACCATTGGCTGAGACTCTGAGATTAGAACTCTTAATCTACTTAATTAATTAAATGGGATGCATGTGATTGAGAAAAAGGTAATTAAGTAAATGGTACATCACCATCACTGTGTGGACATAAGCACTAAAAGCTGACGCTAATGGTAGTTAATTATCGTTCCGTTTGCAATGATCAAGTCTACTAGCATGCGACTGCAACGTCTCGTCTTGTTTTGCTCTCTTGTGTTTTGTCTGCTTGCTGTTCCTGCCATACACCGTATTCTACTGTCACTTGGTACGTACGGGTAGTTATTTTTTAATGAACTGTAACTGTTGTTTTAGGGAGTTGTTAGGGAAAACTGTGATTATTAAGCCACCGGAAGAAATTAAAGATGCTACCACTAGCCCCTTTACAAAGGTGAGATAAGCTAGACTACTGGAGGGTAGCTTGGGGCCCGTTTGGTAGTGTAAATATTTTGGGTTGTGGCCTATGAACAGAAAGAACTCGACTGGTGAACGAAAAATAATTTTATTTTACAGTAAGACTTTTGTACTTATATTTAAAAACCAAAGTTAAATGATACAAATAACAAAAAAAATTATTTTCAAAGTTAAATTCCAAAATTTAAAATTTGTTACGGAAGTACTCCATCCGTCCAAAAAAAAACAATATAGATAGGGATATGTCTACCTAAGACAATAAATCTGGACAAAAGATTGACAAGATTCATTGTTCTAGGTGGAGTTACATCCCCACCCACACCTAGGTTGTTTTTTAAGAACGGAGGGAGTACAGCTTAGGTCGGGTTATTTTAGCTCATAGCCTATCAACCGGTTATTTAATGTGTCTATGCTTTGAAAAGTGTGCTTTCTCAAAAAAAGAAATCTATAACCATATGTATTGCTTAGATAACTTTCTGAACTACTCCATCCATCTACTTTTGATAGTCATATTTCCAAATCTAAAAATTTTATTTTTGATAAGCATATTTCACTTCAACAACCTATCGTCTTGATGAGTTTCTCGGATTTAATGCATGACTCTTCATTCTTCCACACATGATTGGCTACATGGGCATTGAGAAACGTAAATATCAATGAATCGCTTGTTTACGAGGAATAACTAGTAGCATGTTTATATGGATGATAAGTAGAATTACTTATTCTTAGTCTGTGTGCCAAGATGAAATATGACTATCAAAAGTAGATGGAGGGAGTATTATAAACTTTATGATGTATAATTATGTCTATATATATTCATGCATGAGCTTTCGTGGGTATTTAGGGGATGTTTAGATCCAGGGGTGTATAGTTTTGGTGTGTCACATCGGTTATTATACAAAGTATCGCATGTGGTGTTCGAGCGCTAATAAAAAAACTAATTACAGAATCCGTTAATAAACCGCGAGACGAATATATTAAGCCTAATTAATTCATCATTAGCAAATGTTTATTGTAGCACCACATTATCAAATCATGGAGCAATTAGGCTTAAAAGATTTCTCTCGCAAATTAGTCGTAATTTGTATAATTTGTTATTTTTTAAACTATATTTAATACTTTATTTAGGTGTTCAAATGTTCGATATGATAGGGTATAAAATTTTAGAATGGGCTCTAAACACCCCCTTAAGCTAAAAACAACATTGTCTAAAGGTGGTTTCCGCAGCCAACCGAAGCCACATACGATGAACACTGTGAACCACACAAGGGAAAGTATTCCTCTTGTCCGGCCGGTATATATATATGTACACATATATGCCTTTTTATAACTTTCTAGCACAGCGATGTGCATACCACAGAAAGGAGAAAGTACTTTGAGTGACGTATGTGGTGCCGAGTGCCCTGACCGTCTCCCAGTTGATGGATCGATCTGCACAATTGCTTATGGATATCGGTTTCATCCATCCAATTCCAAACCCAGGCGGAATTCAACTGAAAACGGCGGCCACCCTTAGTTTCTCTGATGACGCAGTAGTGAAATTACATCACAGTTTCGAGATATCAGTCACACACACCCTGCAGGTTTTACATATTGATCAGGATTATTAGTATGAAAAAACTACGAAGTGGCTTAGGCTTTAAGACATGGTTAGATAAATTATTAGCTAATTAAGTCATGTCATAATCATGCTATTGTCATATGCAGTTACTAGTACTAATTAATTTCCCTACACTACTAGATGAAATTTGTTAGTCGCTGTCAAAATGGAAGCTGTGTCTGCTGCTGCTAAGCTGAGTGGAAATTTGGAGGAAAAGAAAGGAAAAATCCAGCAGGAGGGTGACACCGCGGCGTACGGGTAGCTGTCCTGGGGGTGCTGGCTGCCAGTTGCGTCAACGGCAGATGCGATCAATGTCGATGCAGAGATGCAAGTTGCAGCATGTTGGCGTGTCATGCCGAAAGAAGAAACGGGCCCGCGTTTAATTAGCCAAATTGTCACAATGCACCCGGCTTCTTCGCCGTACTATAGTGACCTCAAACGCATACAAGAACAAGTTCCATTTCCCATCTTGCTCTCTCCAAGTTAATAGTAGTAGCCTTCTGTGTAGTCAAAATTTAAAATCTGAAACTTTGATTTTAGGATTTTTTTTTTCTTATCATAGTCTATTTATCAACCATAATTTGTTAGCCGCTAATTATACATGTATAAGTTAATGTTTTACATATGAATTATTTTCAGTTGCTTCGTTTATTTATCTTTACACGGCTGAGGCTTATCACCCGTAGCTCAACCAATTAGTGCCGTTAAAATTTCGCAACAGGATGTGAAATTATATTATTTTTTTAAAAAAAAAGATTATAAGATAAAGGTAAGATTGTACAGTCACACTAGCTTGCCTAGTGTTGAGACATTTGTTAGGGCCTTAGGGCATGTTTGCTTCGTGCCCTGAAAAATTTGTCTAACTCAGGCACAACTCTCAGGCGTCCGATTTTGTGCGCCCGCGACTGGATCGACCTGCCTGAGCGAGAGCCCCCGGACCAGGGCAGCAACCAAATAAGCCCTTACCCCTTGCAAGTGCTTCTTTGCAACAATATGGAATGTGTAGCGAGCAGTGAGAGGAATTTTGCATTGGTACATCCCTGGTTCATTTGGGTTGTTAAGACAACAACAATGAAATTTAGAGTTGGTCCCATTTTCCATACTGCTCCAAGTTAGATTGGACTACTGACTATACTGTACTAGTAGTCTTTCATTGTCTGCTTGTTGACTTATAAGCCACAACTAATTTTAGAATTGATTTTGGGACTTTTCACCATGGTCTATTTTCAGCCTTAACTTTTAAATCACTAGTTATGCGATATAAAAGTGTTACCCATGAACATTTTTCGGTTGCTTCAGTTATTTTTCTATTGCTTATTAGTTGTAGCTCAAGCGATCGGGGCCATGAGTAAAAATACTTAATAGCAGGATATGAAATCAAACTATTATTTTTTAAAAAGGAGAGAAAAGATAAAGGAAAAATTATGCAATCACATTACCCTAGTGTTGAGACATTTGTTATGGACTTGCACCTTGCAAAAGTGTTTCTATGTAACAATATGGAATGTGTACTGAGTAGTGAGAGGAATTTTGTTTTGGTAAATCCCTTGTTCACTAACAACCCAAATTTGTAAATGTCATTATTATTCATAATACTACTTGCCACGCGCTACTGAAATTTTATAAAGTTAGGATCATACTACTAAAATTTTGTAAAATTAGAACCATATCACTGATATGGTTCTAATTTTATGCTATTTTTACTACCATGGTATTTTAATATTTATGTAACCGATGCACCCTAAAATAATGGTTATTTTCATCAGAAACCAATTAAAGATACCATTGCAATCACCCGAAAATATGCATAGAATCCAGGCGAGAAAAAAGAATAACACAAAGGTTGAGAAAAGATTGGATGCTCCACTTTGGTGGATTGTGGGATGTGGGATTTCAGATTTGGTCCTTTTCCACAAGGTTTGGGACACGCAGCAGTAGGCCAGATACGAGGCACTCTTCTTCTTGTCTCAGCTTCTCCTTGATTTCTTTTCCCCTCTTTTTTTTTCTTTTCTTTCTTTGGTCCGTTCAAAAGTACAGTGGTGGGCCCCGGCGTGCCTGTGGTGTTCCCCACAGGGGAATTTTGTGTCGCCCTCACTGCTTGTCTTTCTTTTGCTTTGCCCCACAAACTTTCTCATTGTTTTTCTTTTTTTCTTTTCTATTTTTCTATTTTTTTGCTTCATGAGTACGCTAGCTACATGGCATGGCATCCTCTCGTCATCAATACGGCCATACAAGCAAGCCCTCCTGGCTCGTGATGATCACGGCCACGCGTACACAGAGTAGTAAATTTGTTGCTTAGGTGGTGTTTGGATCGACTTAACTTTAGTCCCTCTATTTAGACACTAATTTAGAGTATTAAATATAGACTACTTACAAAACTAATTACATAAATGAAAGCTAATTCGCGTGATAAATTTTTTAAGCCTAATTAATCCATAATTAGAGAATGTTTACTGTAGCATCACATAGGCTAATCATGGATTAATTAGGCTCAATAGATTCGTCTCGCGAATTAGTCAAAGATTATAAATGGGTTTTATTAATAGTCTACGTTTAATATTTATAATTAATTTTCAAACATCCGATGTGATAGGGACTTAAAAGTTTTAGTCCCATCTAAACAGGGTCTTAATTAACTTGTGCATTGTTAAAACAATTTGGGATGCATATCGCGTACGATAATAATGAGATGAGAACAACAGGAACTATCAGTCAATCGCAAGGTTTTTTCCTGGTTGACCAAGGCAAAAATTAAGACTTTGTATTCTATCGCGGTCAATGGGTTTTTTGTTTAAGATGATTCCAAAACGTGTCGGGCTAGGGTGGTGAGAGGTGTGTGGATATATACAAACGACATGCGAAAATTCCACTTGCACCGGTGCAACCAAAATGCAGCTACATGGAATCAATCTTTGGTAGAAAAAAATTAAAAAAAAAACATGCCCAAAGTAATAAAAAGCACACATAAATTAAGCACCTAATTGACCATTACTATCCTATAGGTAGGCTAAAAACAAATCTATGTCCAATCATTACATGACAAGTAATAATGTATGACAAACATAAAAGATACTCCTACAAACAACCACAAACACGCTAGCATGCTTTATAACGAAGATGTTTGTATAATGACCACACCAACAAAGACTGCACAGATAAAATAGTTCTCCCATACTAGGTTAGTTGACCAAGAACGTTACTAAGCAACATATATAATATAAATACTGAAATTCAACATCATATTTCGACGATATCTACCATCCAAATCGGTACTATCCTAGTAAGCAACAACGACAAACCCAGTTCGTGTCTACCCATCATTCGAATACGTTCATCTGTATCGGGTGGGTTCATCACTACCTTTTTCCCTAAGATACATGATAAAGCTAGTTCTGGATGAAGGAGCTTTTTCCAAAAAGCACCACGCAGGAAAGGCGTTCTTCAGGAGATGGAAAATGGATATTGCCGTGGAAAGAATTCACGAGAAGCAGGACTTTGCCCGGTTGGGTTGGAAGTTGGCCAGGAGACTCAACGAGAACACCGGCGGCATCCAACCAAGGCCTGGTTTAGTTCCCAACTTTTTTTTCAAACTTCTAATTTTTTCATCACATCAAAACTTTTCTACACATATAAACTTTCAACTTTTTCGTCATATCGTTCCAATTTTAATCAAACTTTTAATTTTAGCGTGAACTAAACACACCCAATCGGTGCGTGGAATTTTGTGGTGTGTCCATGCAGCATTTGCTCGATCTTGGTGGGCAGGAGGTTTCCCTGTGACCTGTGAGAGTCCGTGCCGCCGCGGCTGGCCAATCAGGTGGCGAAACGTTGCGCGTCTCGATTGGGCGCCGTGATGCCTTCACCGAAAGCAAAGAGCGTCGCACGTGCGCCTGCCCCATGCTAGCTATAGCAAAGCCTATGTAGGCCATGTTTGGATAGCTCTTGTTAGCTGTAGCTTATGTCAAAAATCTCTTACTACTGTCAGAAGTTTTCTCAAACTGTTTTAATTATCATATATATTCTGAGAATGTATAATTATACAATCAGAAAATAACTAGAAGCTTGAGTTCCTAGATTTTTCGGATTCTCACAAGATGGTTTCTGATTAGCTGCTTTTAAAAATATTAAGCTCCCTAAGGATAGTAGGACACTGGCTATTGCTATCCATTGAAGCCCATCCGCTTCGTAGCCTAGTTTTTACTGCATGGATTGGAATCCTTGTGGGCTCGCTTCCTCACGGGATGTTCTAACCAGATGGGTGTACTCCTTCCATACTCATAAAGGAAGTCGTTTAGGATAATGTTTAAGTCAAACCTTGGGAATATAAATCATGAATAACTCTTAAATTATTGAGTTTGAAAATGTAAAAATTATATGAATAGATTTGTCTTGAAAAATACTTTCATAAAAGTATACATATATCACTTTTCAATAAATATTTTTATAGAAACAAGAAGTCAAAGTTGTGTATTGGAGACCGTGTCAATGTACTAAACGACTTCCTTTGTGAGTATGGAGGGAGTATGTATAGTTTGTAGGCAAATTTTGCTACAGGACATCGCGACTTCGTGGTTTTAGCTGTAGGACACTGCACGAAGTCACTTTTGGGGAAAGACACTCTCAAAATATGGTTATTTGCCAGGGGACACTGCAACCAATAAAATATTAATTTCTGGTTCAATAGGAGAGCTAAACAGTGTAAAAGGTCAAAAATGCCCTCGGGCCCACTTGTCATATTCTTCCCCCACCCCAAACCTCCTTCCTTGCCTCCTCTACCTCCACCGGCGATGACGTCCTCACCCCACCCACCCCCACCCACAGCCACGAGCAACGAGCTCGACGCTAGGATGGGCGGCCAACTCGGCGCAGGGGGAGGCGGCGCCCGCCGACGGCTCCCACGGCGGCGGCCTCACCGGAGCTCCGCCACGAATCGAACTCGCAGGGTTGAGATGAAGAAGCGGAAGAGGCGCGGCGGTGGCGCCTCCGCCGCCTTCGACCGGAGCGTCTTCCCCATCCTGCTCGCCGCCATCGCCGCCGGACAGCGCTAACCCGCGACCCCGAGCAGCCTCCGCCACCGTTCATCGCCATCCCGCCGCCCCAAGCTGCGTCCGCCACCGGCGCCGTCCAACACCCTCCTCGGCGCCGCCCGCTGCCGGCACATCACGCGACGCCCTCGTCGGCGCTACCCGTCCCTGCGCGCCGCTGCCCACGCCCGTCGCCATCCCGCCCCCCCAAGCTGTGACCGCCCCCGGCGCCGTCTAATGCCCTCCTCGGCGCCACCCACCGCCGCCGCATCACGCGACGCCCTTGTCGGCGCCGCCTGTCCCCGCGCGCCATCGCCCACGCCCGTCCCCACGCGCCGCCGTCTTCCGCGTGTGCCCGCACGTCGCCACCCATCGCCCACGCCCGTCCCCACGCGCCGCCGTCTTCCGCGTGTGCCCGCACGTCGCCACCCATCGCCCACGCCCGTCCCCACGCGCCGCCGTCTTCCGCGTGTGCCCGCACGTCGCCACCCATCGCCCACGCCCGTCCCCACGCGCCTCCGTCTTCCGCGTGTGCCTGCATGCCGCCGTCCATCGCCCACGCCCATCCCCATGCGCCGCCGTCTTCCGCGTGTGCCCGCACGCCGCCGCCCATCGCCCACGCGCCACCACCCACGCCCGTCCCCACGCGCCGCTGCAACGCCTCAGTAGCGACCTCACTGTTAAAGGAGGAAGAGAGAGGAAGAGAAAAGGAGATGAGGGCAATTTGGTCATGCCATGTAAAAAGTAGGCCCCTTCTCGCTTAGTCAGCACAAAAATATTAATTTAATGAATGCAGTGTCCCCTGATAAATAACCACATTTTGAGAGTGTCTTTCCCCAAAAGTGACTTCGTGCGATGTCCTACAGCTAAAACCACAAAGTCGCTATGTCCTGTAGCAAAATTTGCCTAGTTTGTATCATGTACTAGTTTCATGTATATATTAATTTATTTTTTAAAATTGTGGTACAACATCTTTAACACACACCGATAATATGAAAGCCAGCGATTGATCAGTGGTCTCGTTGAAATCCTATTGATAACGCAACGCCACGGACTTCAAAAAATTTTGGCATAGACATGTTAATTCTTTGACTTGATCCTTCCGTTTAGTGTTTCTTATGATTCAATTTTTATACGTAGTAAATGTTTTTTAGGATTCAAATTCTATACACAATATATGTATTTCTAGAGTATCCTATCAATCATCTGTCGATTAAATTTCTCTCTGTCATAAATCACCCTCCCTCCTCGAACCACACCTCATTTAATTAGGAACACTATAGTAACTTTTTCTCAGATCTAATCTTCACTAAACAACCTAGAAATGTTTATAGATGAGAAGTTGAGAACGGAGTGAGCAATTGTTTATTTAATTTCTAATAGTCCTTCTTTAGCCAAATGTTTTAGAACGCTGTCATAGCAAGATATTTGCGGCTCACAAATCATCACTTTATGAGACCGTTATTTCTAACTTAAAGTATATATTGCCTAGTGCTTTGCCTTTTTATATTGGAGTTGCAAAGATTCCGGAGAAAAGTTGTCTTTTTATCACGGTGGCTGAATAAATTATATGTTAACACGGAAGCCTATTTTGTCTTTTTTTACGGTCAACTATAATTTTTCTGACTTGGACATCATCTGTTCTTTTTCTTGAGAGTAGCATTTTCACCATTTTCAAAGTAGCATAAAACCATCATGACCGGCTACCACTAAGCTGCGCCTGTCTACTTGTCAAGCTCTACAAAACCGGTCACAGTTTTTTTATGTATATCTCTTCTTTCCAGAAAACTTGCTCTCACTGACAAGTGGGACAAGCCACTACACCCTCCTTCTGGGCCCACCTGTAAGTGACCCATTCGAGAATATTTACGCGAGGGATCTGGTACGCCTAACGATAATACCCCAACGGCTACAGTTCCCATTCGTGATTCCACAAAAGACAGCCAGATTCGGAGATTCCCCTCGGGACCACGTGCCGAGGCGGCCCATCCGGCCCGGTCCGGACGCATCCGCGCCGTCCAACCGAATTCACCCCCGCATCCGGCCGTCCACTCGCCGACGGCTGAGATGCGTCCCCCGCCTCGCTTGATCCGTTTCGTAGGCCGACACTTTGCCCGCCAAATGGCACGCCACCGTAATTAACCCCGAACTCCGGGGGCCAAATATCTACAAAAACAAAGGGTATGGGCGTGAAGCCTAGAGGTAGGGGGGCTACTCGTAGCCTCCGTTTTAAGTACAAAGACTCCGAACCAAAACTCCACGCGATTTGTTTAGATCAAACGGGTTCGTAAAAAAAAAGTTTTATTCTCGGGTTCGTTGGGTTTTATCTATATAGGCGGCGAGCGAGACCATCTCATTCAGTTTTATTCCGCGCGCCTCCTAAATCGCGCTTAATCCGGCGCATCCTGATTCAGAGAGTGGTTTGGATTCGTTGGATTCGAGGTGAACGAACAGGGCGTGGAATTTTCGAGGACTCTCTCCTCTCGCAGAATCCCGCGCGCCTCCTGATTCGGAGAGCGGTTTGGATTTGGATTCGAGGCGAGGAATTTTCGAGGACTTTGGCAGCGGCGGCGGGGGCTGGTGAGCTTCTGCTGCGGCTTGGAGTCTGCCCCCACCATTGCGTGGGGAGGTGGAGGTGGAGGCGGTGGTGGCGGCGGGGGCGGCGGAGGACGATCCTTCCGCGGCTTCGGTGGCAGGTGAGTTCGCCGGGTTGGGTTCGGATTTCGTCTGGATTTGTGGGGGACTCAGTTATGGGTGGTGGTTGCTTGCGGTGGTTGTGGTGGCTTGGTCGTGTTGAGGTGTGGGGTCTCCTTCCTGGTCATCTCCCAGGGCCTCTCGATCGGATCCTCCTCGGGAGTCGGGAATGCGAAGCTGAGTGTGACGCGTGCACGACTCTCGAGGGAGGAATTCCCTTGGTGATCGTGCTGGAGTTCGTGGGATTCGTCGAGCTTTTCGATCCTCTGCTGAAAAAAAAAAGTCGTTCTCTGTCAGTTACTCGTTTCGTTTCAATTGGGTGAGATTTTTTTCCTGGCTCGATTTGTGCAGGTTTGATCCAAATTGAGCGCCCTGAGGATTTGGGGCGTGTTTATGGAGGATTAGATCGAGAATTTTGGTTGTTTCTGTGAGATGGCCGCCGATTCCAGCATGGGATTCCATCAGGGGATCACGGCCTCGATGTACAACCATCACATGCTCTCCTTCCAATCTAACAGCGACTTGGGCGGTGGCGCCGGCGCTGCGGCCGGTATGGTGATGGCCCCGAGGAGCATGAACGGGACTAGTAGCAGCGCTGGGCTGTTCGTCTCTCCGAACACCGGTGTGCTGGGCAACGCATCGGTGGCCGGCCCGTCGAGGAGCTCGTCGGGGGATGCGTTCAGTAGCACGGTGGCGCCCAAGTACAAGTTCGTCACTGGTTCGCCTTCAGATTGGAATGACCGTGAGCTGAACACACTGAAGGAAGGGCTTGTGAGGTAGCAAATCCCTATTCCCCTTTTGCTTTCTGAATTGCTATTGCCTGTGCTGTGCTAGTGTGACTTGTTGCTTGTGCGGTTGTGGCTGATGGAATTTTGGTTGTGCAACAAGCCGTTTTTTCTCCCCTCTTATGTTTAATGGAGCATCAATCCGGAACAGGAAATCTGGAGCTGGATTCATTCAATTGAACCCTGTTACCTTTTGAGTTGAGAGCAATATCAATGAATGTTCTATAGCACTTTTGTGATTATTTAGCGTACTTGTAGAATCATTGTTCTTAACCATAGAACGTCTTTTTCACCGGGCCAGCGAAACCATAAAACGTCTTGGTAGCCACACTTGAGTACCTTACGACTATATGTTTGCACTATAGCTGATTAATAAAGTCACTATCCGGTTTGTCAATCTTATCTGGGGACCAGACCATTTCTTTTCAGTTCCTCATAATTTCTTCAATCTTACTGGCAGATATGCTCGCGAACCGAATATCATGAAGTACATAAAAATAGCAGCTATGCTACCCAACAGGACTGTCAGGGATGTTGCATTGCGGTGTTGGTGGGCTACAGTTAAGTTACTCTTTTCAAATGTCACATTATCTCTTCTGTTTCCTTGTTAACATATATGTTGATTCTGGTCATGTGCAAATTGGGTAGAAGAACTTCTTAACTTCGCTAAAAATTAAGTCAGATGTACACTGAAGACCAAAATTGACACCACCTAGCACCCTCACCACATTGCTCTTTTGACTTTTTGATAGAGGTGCTTAAGCGCTTCATATATTTAATTTTACTTTTTATAATCCTTTATTTCCTTTTGTGACTGATGTGATAATTTGCCATCTGCCAATTACATTCTAGATGTAGGCTGACTTTAGTCCCAAACTTTTTCTTCAAACTTCCAACTTTTCCATCACATCAAAACTTCCCTACACACACAAACTTCCAACTTTTCCGTCATATCATTCCAATTTCAATCAAACTTTCAATTTTGGCGTGAACTAAACACACCCGTATTGTAACTTGGAGTATACAGCTTTTAAAGTTCTAGCAAACGATCAATTCCAACAGGCATATCAAGTATACACAGCATTTAAGGCCATAATAATGACCTGCCCTGGCTGAAATAGACACTTTGTTTGTTTGTTTTATTCTTAATACAAAGCTGTTCATTGTGGTTTCAGACTGGAAATAGATACTTTGTTTGTTTACTCCCGTTAATACCAAAATGTACAAAGCTTTTGTGCCTCCCGTAAAATTTGGAAATAGCCACCATGATGCATGTAGTTGATATTTAGCTGTTGCTGCATGCATTGTTTTCTCTTACATTGCTCCTCCAACAGGTTATTTGTTTACTGGCTTGCATTAGTATAGCAGCTCATGCACTGTATTCTGCTCACATTCGTTTACTGTTACAGAGTAAAGATAGAAGGAAGAAACCTGATGGATTTTATACAGGGAAAAAGATAAGAGACATGAAGGTAGTTTTCTATTTGTAACTTGTTTGGTGTACCTCATTTCTTTTGCTTGTATCAGCCATGTTCTTTTGAGTTTAATTTCTCAACAGCCAATCCAGGACAAGATGGTTGCATCTGCCTCCATGGCTAATTTTCACCTGGCACCTGCAAACACTGTGACCCCTTTCTCAATATCGATGCAACATACAAATCAGCAATGTCAGGTTCCTAAGGAAGGCAAGACCACAGCAATAACATTAACATCTATATGTTTGCTTTCTTCTGTTCAGCTGTTTTAGTTCATCTTTATTCTGTACTACAAGTTTGAGGTTTGACCCACAGTGTGTTCTAAAATTGTGAAAACTTTAGGTCTGTTAGATAGTGAGGTAAACATCAAAACTTAAGACCCATGTTAAAAAAACAACTTGAGACTCAGTGTTTCCCTCTGTTTAATTTCATCATAGAAACGTGGTTCACACACTTACATTGTTGGGCTAACATTAAGTGTGTGTGTGTGTATATATATATATATATATATATATATATATATATATATATATATATATATATATATATATACATATACATACCATATGAGTAGATTTTAATGCTCTTCCAAGAATTCCTAACAAACTCAAATTGCTTGTGTTCTTGAGGCTGCTTACTACATTTGTAGTCAGTAGAAGCATCCTCTGGAAGCAAACTTCAGATGCCTTTATGTGGTGCGCATGCTGTATTAAGATTGTGTCACCTATAGATCCCCGTGCAAATACAAGAAAGATCTAGGACAAAACACAAGCAAGTAGCAGTGTTTCCAATTTCCATGCTAAGCAATCTTTTATATATGATTATGAATCCTTGGTAACATCTTTAGAAACTGTTTTTTTCTTGTGAAATACCTTGGAAAATAGCAATTGTTAGCTTTACTATTATTTCGTGATACAAGCTTACTGATATCATCGGATGCTAGAAATCCACAACTGCAAAAGAATGGGGGTTGCTGTATTTGATGATCATGTAGTTTTGTCCGTTTATAGGTCTATGATGGAGGAAAGGTTCATACATCCCATAGTAAAGGAAAAGGGTGTTGCGTTGCACCCTCCTGTTTATATTCTTTGTGTTTGCCTTTCATCCTTTCATTATCTTTCACCGTAAACTTTAGGAACATAATGTAATAAAACACCTTGGGTTTCATTATCATTTTAGATACCTACAACTATCTCATGCAATGCAACTGCATGCATCTTATGATGTCTTATTTCTCCCAAAACACTCATCTGGTTCCATTATGTAGAAGTTCCTGTCGTGGATAGTGCAACACAGCATCTCCTGGAAGAAAACAATCATTTACTCAACCAAATCGCCACAAATATCGAAACATTCAAGGTTTGTATGTCCATAAACTTCTCGCATTTTAATTCTAAAGTTGTTGCTTTTGAAGTTAATGAGTGCCCTTACGTTAGAAAAAAAAGTTAATGAGTGCCGGTCAAGGAGCATATGATGCTTGCCAAACATCTTAATTTCATTACAATAGTTGGTTTAAAAGTCGGTTTATCTATTGAAAATGCTGTCGTAATATGTGATCAACTAGTCCTTGCCCTGAAAATATATGCCCCTTTAACTGTTATATTTACGGGGCATCGTGTGAAACCAATAATGTCATCTGCCATCAATTACTAGATATGGGGAAACACTTAATATAAGTTGGAACCTGTCACTCTCAGGCTTTATGAATATTAAAAATAAGGCAGGACAACTGGACAGGTGTGGGTTACCATTTGTTTTCTTTTTAATTTTATTATGCCTGAATCCTGAGTTTCTTGCAGACGGGAGAGAACACGGATCTCTTTTTTCGGACAAACAACAACTTCAAAAATATTTTAAGCAGGTAAAGCGTCATTTATGTGCCCGCCATGTATCTTGTTCTTTATATATTGCTTTGAGGACGATTTTTACTCTTCATGTCCAAACACTGCCATGCCATCCATTATTATGTTCCAAATTAGATAGGAGCCCCTAGTTAACTATACCATCCATTATCATGTTCCATTATCATTATCAAAGCCTGTACCATCTTTTATCATTTTGGGATTGCTTCCTGTTAACTGGTGTTTCTTGTTCTAGGCAGTATTCAATATTCATGTTCGTAGAAACAAAATATAATATTTTTTCCTTTTGTGCTGCAGAATGAGCGAGACGCCTGGTATCATGGGCCAGATGCCCCAATTGCCAGTGCAAGTAAACGAAGACCATCTGAGTTCACTTCTTCAGCTGGACAGAATGGTAAGAGGGGACCCGTAATCACAAGAGATTCAAACATGTACGCAGTATTTTTCAGCACGTTCATCACCATTTACTTCATTTTCTTCCCTTTGCTCTTAAAGTAGTCGATACATAGGATGTTAACAGCAGGATCTTGTAATCTACATGCCTTAACCACAATGATCGACACCCACTGCTAGGTTCCTTCGTATGGCGTAACGCAAACCTCTCATATGAAGCAAGAACCGCGAAGCTAGTATAAACATACACGAAAACAAGGACTTGAAAAGGAAAAAAAAGAGCAGATGGCTGGAGCTCCGCCGCCCAAGTTTCGTGTACCATGAAGAAGGCTAAGTTGCCGCACCGAGTGAGCGAGCGCCAGGAACAGTCCCGGCGTTTCTTTCTTCCAGCGAGATTGTTTTCCAGTGATCTGATTGTCTGCCCGCCTGCCTACCTGCCCGAGTTGAAAGCTGTTGAAAGCACCGGAAATTGAGGCCTGCAGCTGCTTGCGGGGGTATGCGCAACGGGCGAGCGAGTTGCTGTTGTTGTACCTGGTTGGGTATCCAGCGAAATGAATACACCAGACACTTGATTCGGGAGTGAGTAACACGCACACAAGTGACTGTAAATATTTGGATGGCTGGAGGTGTTCCCCTGTCCTGTTTTGTTCTCTCTGATTGGTCGTCAATATATTTTTCGGAAGGGTACCTTGTATGTTTTTCCACTTTGGAGAGTTAGGAGGGCACCTTATGTATTATTGCATAGTTGGAAGATCGTGTTGATAAAACCAACAAAAAGATGGCTTTAGGTTTTGAATAGAATGCCCATTGCATTTATACTTCGTTCTGTGATCGCCCTTATTACTCCCTCAGGTCGTTTTGAACTTCGTTTATAGTCAAACTTCTTAAAAGTTTGATCAAGTTTATAGAAAATTATAATATTTATGGCACCAAAATCTAACATTCAATATATTTTAAAAGTTTTTATTGCTAAATTTTAATATAAACTTAATCAAAACTAAAAAAATTGAATTAGAAAACGTTCAAATGATTTCTATATGAAACGGAGGCAGTATGAGTAACCGGCCGCACGTACTGCGCTGACAACTGCATCCGTCCTCCGCCAACCACATCTGATCTTCTACTCTCTTCCCCTTTTTTTTCTCCAATAACAGTTAGATTAAGATTAAGATTTTCGTGGCACGCTTTTCAAACTACTAAACGGTGCGTTTCGTGTGAAAACTTTCTATATAAAAGTTGTTCTAAAATATCATATTAATCTATTTTTCAAGTTTGTAATAATTAAAAATTAATCAATCATATGTTAATACCACCTCGTTTTACGTAAAAAACTTAATCTTCATCTTCATCTATGTTCCAAAATACTCTAGTAGTTCAAACTTTGTTCTAAAGTTCCAAGTACCATGGGTAAAAGTTTACAGTGATGAAATATCTAAAATACATCTCACCTCTACCGGCCAGGACAATTAATAAAGGCATTTCTACACTTTTCCTTCGCCTCCATAAAGAACTCAAGAAATAATTACTATTACTATACTATATTTTAAGATGGAGGGAGAACTAGGATGGACGCCCTATGGGCTAGTTTAGGCAAAACACACTAATCCTGTGTGCTAGCTCAGGGCACAATTTTGGGAAGTTCCATAGTCAAACACGATAAATAATGTGTCAGCAACATGTTCCAAATTTTCAGCAGGCTATTATGTTGATAGCAACATGTTCCAAACTAACAGGTTATTATGAACAGAAACCAATGTTGCGTGTTGTTGACATAGTAAATACTGCAACTGTACAACAAAAATTATAATCCATTATTAAAAAGCCGAAAATGACCCCTCATCGCACCTCAAATAGTACTACTGTACAATCATATACACTCCAGAAAAGAAAAATGCAAGAACACCCCTTTAATCAAGATCTGTTACTGGACTTGAAAAATGAGCCTTGCCCCGTGCCCGAAACACAAGGAAAACATCCTATCTAGCACTACCAGTGAAAACCACTATCCTGCAACATGCATATGCTATGTAGCAAGCACAAAACATTGGAAGTTTGGAACAGAAGCTGTGTGCTTTCTGAGCAACGAGCAGTGCAGCAAACTATAAAACCACCGTGAGCCATTTAAAAGCCCTCCATGAACAAATACATATGCAGTTACTTTACAAAAGATCAACTGGCAGGATGATCAATACTTGCCTTCTCCACGGTACCTTCTGCAGGTAGTTCTTCAATAGCAGGTGTGCTACTGGCAACAGGACTCTCTGCAGCTAATTCTTCAACTGCTGGTAAGTTGTTGGCAATAGGACTTTCTGCAGGTAGTTCTTCGGCAGATGGTAAGTTAGTAGCAACAGAACTTTCCGCAGGTAATTCTTCAACCGTGGGTAAGTCTTTCACGATAGGGCTGCCGGCACCTGAGTTTGCAAGGTTTGCACCGGCGTGGCCAATGCTGCCATCGGAATGAGAAATAGGAGTCTCCTTACCAGGAGATACCATTTCATGCTCATCATGCTGCCGTGGTCCATTGAGGGCATTACAGTGCGGGCAGTAATATGTAATGAATGCAAAGTCCTCTTTCCTTGCAAGACCTGCAACAGTGAATGGTTTATTATATAGAATCTGTATGAAATATTGGGAAGATAGTTATCACTTTCATACCATTATGCATATGGCAGTTGCCACATATTAACGCATAGCACTGAGTTGGATCTTCCCCTACAAGCAGAGCAGCTGCTCGTGCGAGCCATCCCCCATCATTACCAGCTGGACCTCTGAAGTGGTCAACAGTCCTCTGATTTGGAGTGGTGACACCTTCATTACCATCATAGGCATATGAACCGCCTAATGACTCAGGGCCGTATGTCCTTCCAGTGCTGTTGCTCAAGTGTCCTGGTTTTCTTTGCCTCGGTCCAGTAGTTTGGGCATCATTACTTTTACTCAATGTTGCATCCCTATTCGACTCATCTCCCAAGAAGACTCTCAATCCAGAATCAGCACCCAGTTTAGATGCCAAAACAGTTGCTGCAGCAGCTTTTGCAGCAGGATCAAGATCATATCTCTGCATGACCAAAACGAAGTTTCAGCAATAGTTAGAAGATGTAAACCTTTCAAAGGGGAAGAGTAAAAAAATAGCACACTTGGGTGGCCATAACATAGAGCAAGTAGGCAACAAGCCCACCTGTATAAGTTGTTGAGTAGTGTAGTAATTCGTTCTCTCCTTCAACTCATCAATCTTAGCCTGTCTTTCAGCACGGAGGTTTTCAAGAGTATGTTGATCTCTGTTGTCAACTGCAAGATAGAATCAGTATTGCAGTTTAGGCATAAAGGATAGGGTGTATTAATTGGAGCAGTTTACTAGACGTAACTCGGTTGTTCCACAAAACCATTCGGCAAATGACAAAAAAATAAAGTGTGGAAGTAACATGGTCAACTCAAAAACATCTGGAGAATCTGGCAGGAAACATGGCAGTCTCATAGTTTTTTTTTGTCTCCCTGACTTCTAGGGATAGGAAAAATAGCTACTCCCTTTGTCCCATAATATAAGGGATTTTGGAGGGATGTGACATTTCCTAGGACTACGAATCTGGACAGGGGAGTGTCACATCCCTCCAAAATCCCTTATATTATGGGACGAAGGGAGTAGAGCCTAATGCTGCATTAACACCTGAACACAACAGAACATACACAGCAGTAAGATACAGCACAATGCAGATGCAAGTATTCCTTACGCATTTTCGTGACGCTTGTAATAGTTGAGTAAATGAGAGCAGCTAAAGCAGGAATCAGGAACATGGGCAGCACCCGGGTTGCTCTCATCTGCCAGCTGAGGTCCGGTGATCTTGTAGTCATAATCGCATATCCAACAGCCGCAATCTGTTCCAAAAAGGAGAAATAAGCATTTCCTTACACATACAACCCTGTGAAAAAACACAGTTCGCCCTGATCTAATCTAACAACAGGCATATGCCTAATGGTGTCACTAGAACTAGAGCAATGCAATGCATCATACAATCTCTGACACGACATGAAAATTGCAGAATAATACGGCATAATTTATCTTAGCAGGCTGTATGTCATGATAATCGATGCCTAATTAGCTTCCCAAAGCTGTATCACATCAGGATTTTCATATGGAACTGGATTTTATCAATCCTCGATTTTATCGACCCAACCTACAAGCGATCGATTCGTCTGGACGAACATGACATTTATATTTGCTACAATAAAGGAAGCAGAGCGGAATGGGATTAGCCGGATGGGGAACGGCGGGGGAGTTGGGAACTAGGGATACCTCGAGCGCGGCGGCGATGGCGAGGACGTTGTGGGCGGACTGGCGGGAGGCGCGGGCGCGGCGGCGGAGGCGGGAGCGCACGGCCTCCTCCTCCTTGGAGAGCGCCTGGAGCAGCTTCTCGACGTCCTCGCGCCGCCCGAATATCCCCTTCCACACCCGCGACACGAGCCCGCGCTGCCTCCTCTTCTGCGTCGACGGCGTCTCCGGCGGCGCGGGGGTCCGCGGCGACGCCGCGGAGGCCGCGGCCGAGGCGGCGTAGGCGTCGCCTTCTGCCATGGCAGCTCCCGCGATCGGGGGCAGGGGAATCCGATCGGATCGGAGAAGAAGAAAACGCTAAGCTGCCCTGCGGATTTCGTACGTGTTTCTTCGTGGCGAATTTTCGGAAACAAGGAAGGAAGGATCGCTTCGTGCCGCGTTTTTGGGGAGGAAAGGCGAGCGGAAAGGCGTCGTGGTGAGGTGGTCGGCGGGCGTGCGGACGTGTTGCCTTTGCCTCTCTCTCTCCCCCCGTTTTTATTCTCTTTCTCCTCACCATCTGCAAATGCAAATGTTACGCGTTCGTGTGTGTTACCCTATGGCTCCACGACGACCTGGCCCCCGGCAGCCTAGTTTTGAATTGCAATGGGCGGCCAGCTCGTCGGAGTTGACGGCCGCGGTGCCGCCTACGACGTTCGAATACGGTGATGGCGCCTGAATTTGCTTACTGCAAAAGGGTTAGCTTAGCTTGTAAGCAAAAATGTTAGCTTGGCTTGGAACCATTCAACATGAGAGCAGTTTAGGGTGTGTTATTTTCGGATCAGGATCCTCTGCAATCAACTGCATCACGCCTTTGTGAGATATAGATCAGATCTGGACCCACATGTCATGCAGCGGATCTTAATCCTCACCTCCTCTTTACCGACTTCTATGGTTCTAAAGATAAAACAATATAGCCCTCATATGTATTCTATGGAGTACATACCCCGTTAGAGAGTTGACATAATACATTAGAAAACAACACAATAGATTTTTCGACATTTACAACAAATTTCTATAAGTTGCTTTAAAGTTTAAAATTTTATATTAATACTTTATCAAGTTTTTGCTAATAATTAATTAGTCATATGCTAATCCACCACTTCATTGCGTTAAGGATTAGTTCCTAACCCACAATAACAAAACACAGCACAACTTAATTTCCTCAGCTTGAGGAGCAATTTCCATCCAGCATTCAGTCGAAAGTAAACCGGATTACCGGAATCATCAGCTACAGTTGCTTCTATTGCGATAGAGGTACTAGTTCGCTCGTCATGGAATGAAAGCTACAGAAACTAATAAACCCAAAAAAAAAAAGACTTGTGGCATTCAATTTACATTTTACAACACCATTAGATGGCCATGAACTGCACTCATCCAACTTATAGTTCTCGCTATCTATGAGGCTAAGATACAGCTATGAGAAAGATGGGAACAACAGGCACAACATAGCACACAACATATGTGCCAACCGCATATGCCTCCATTATGTACCTGAGGATTCTACTACTAGATTGGTGTCACAGAATCACATGACACCTTCAAAGCTTGAAACACGTGCTGCTGTAGTCGCCACGTTTAGATACGAACCCCCATTATGCTCTGGTTTCATGAGAAGAACTGCTCAAGGCTTGGAGAGTTAAATACATTACCCGCAAGTTGTCCTCCTTCTATTGAGGAAACAAAGAGTTGGCACCGAATGAACCGCTGGTAGCAAAGAAACGAAGATAAACATGTAGAACATGACTATCAGAAGGCACCTGGTCCAAGAAAAAAGAAATGAAGATGCAAGAGTACATACAGATAGTTGGGAAATTATATCGAGGCTTGTGTCAATGTGAAAATCTGCCTCTAACTGTCGAACAAATGAAGTTCGCCCAACTTCAGAGCTGCAGAAGAGTACCTGCAATACCCACCTTTTTCACTCAATTATAGATGTAGGTGACAGAAGTAAATAAATTATTTAACACCTAGATATTTCAGGGTTCTGAATATACAGGAGAAATACTTCTTTTCTCAGCCAGAACTTGGACTGAAACTCAGCTGGGTATGCAGAACTGATATGAGTGCCAGACAAAGTCAGCTCCATATGCAGAACTGATATGCAAGCGCCAATAGCATTTCCATGCACATGTATCAATTAGTATCAGTTGCCTCTACCAAAAGTTCAATCATGTGAAACGTTTACTGTAACTGCTAACATCTGTATCCTCCTATGAATTTGGTGAAAACAGGCCATTCATGTTCTACCATCCATAAATAAAATGAGAATAATTACTCAATGCAGCATTGAAATGACGTGGGGAATGGAGGGAACATGAGAGGAACAAAAAAACAAACGCAGTACAATAACTAAAAGTAACGCAAACATTTCACCTTTTCTTTCATCAAGCCACCAGTCTTGAAAAGTCCAGCACTCTCCAGGGCCAATAGAGCATTCTCCTACTCAAAATCAAATTCCAGAACTATTAATACGGTATATATCAATATTTCCCTCGATAATTCTCATAAAAAATCTCACATGATAAAACTGCAAAGAAATGAAAGGATGCACTATGAAATTCATACCTCACTCTTATCATCAAGTACAGTTTCCATCAGATACAAATCACAGTATTTGGCTATTTCGAGTAGTAGTTCCACCACTGAAGGTCTAACAGTGGCATGTGTCTGCATCAAGAAGAGTGCAGATGATTTTAGCATTTCAGCAATTATTGGAGGGGCACATAACCATTGGAAGAGGCATTGCTAAACAAACCTGAAGCTCCTGAGGAGTTATCTCCTCAAAGACAACACCAAGCAGTTGGCAAGTCACCTGGATAAAAAAAAAATTATGAACTTCTGCAAATTTTAAGAAACCAAATATGTATTTCATTTATTTCAAGTCTGCCAGTATTTATGATTACAATTTACAGTGTCAAGTTAAATCACTAAAGCATTTGCTCTTTGTAACTAAGAGTATTATGTCAGATCACTATAGCCAGAAAGCACCTAACAGTTTGATCTTCGCTCTCTAGTGGTAAACTTATATCACAATAAAATTGTCCTCATTTTTTAATTCCTTATACCATTTGCTATGGTCATCCTCAAACAAAGAGAAACTGACTTGTTTAGGAGTATATGTAAGCCTACAGGCTTAAATTTCAAATAAGGTCTGCTCTAGATCCTTAAAATCAATCATGGAAACACAGGATAAAATTATGTTTAGGGAATTATTTGGTACAGACAAAGCATTTAAAAAAACAAAATAACCCATCAAATCACCATTCTTCGTAGCTAGAGCAGTTTGAGTGAACAATTGACCCCGGGGTTACAGTAGAGGCTCTACAAGTTTCTTTGTATCCCGGCAATTTACAAATATTTCAAAGAAAATAAAATAATAAGCCTCAGATATTTCAGGTCAGTGCTTTCTTAATACCACCCAGCTGCAGGGACCGACCACCTTCTGAACATGCCACTAGGCTGAACTTTTCTGCATGCATGCGATAACCTTAGACTCAACAGCCTTACCTTTTGTCCCGTCATAGTACAGGTAGTAATGCATCATAAGTTAATGCGGCTTTCTGTAGTAATTAGTGATCAATAGGTGGAACCAGTGCATTTTAAGCCATTGTCTTCTCATTGATCCAAGATTTTACACGTGTGGTTGTACATTTATGGAAGCTAAATTCCAAAAGTTCTCAAATATAATTTATCTCAACATTAGACAATCAGGCATGCCAAACCCAAGCAATGAGCTGCCACATAGGCAAATTAAACATTTATTTCTTAAACGCGTAATTGATATCACATCATCGAAGTTTCATCAACCCGCTGATGACAAGGCGCAAGGAGAAACCATACCTTTCTACACCCGCCCAGTCGCTTCACCACGATTTGCCGTGTCGTCAGCTGCCATACACACAAACCCCAATCCAATCAAGGGTTGAAAAACCCACAAACAAATAGAACCTAGAATAAATATTATCCAAAAATCATCACACCAATCAGAGGATCAGACCAACCTTCCCAGGATTGGCAGGCTCGGCCGCATCGCGAGCGGCGGAATCGGGGGCAGCAGGGCCGACGAGCGGCCGCTTCGGTCCGGGGGGGCGGCGCGGCCTGGCCGGCGACGACCGCAGGAACTTCCACGCGAACACGACAGCGATGGCGAACCCGGCGACGGCCCCGAGGGATCCGGCGCTCTGGTGGGGGCACACACACGATACGAGACGAGACGGGGAAGCCCATCTAGGGTTAGGGTTCGCGCGACGCGCGTGTAAAACCGAAACTACGACGCGATGTTTACCTTGTGGTGGAAGAGGAGGCCGACGAGGTCGGTGAGGCGGCGGTTGAGGGCGCGGGAGACGCGGCGCACCAGCGAGACGGTGTCCTGGTCGGCGGCGAGGCCCGGCATTGCGCGGGGTGGGGGTGGGGTGCCGTACGGCTTGGCTTGACTTGCTTCTGCCGCGTGGTTGGGCGAGGTGGGGGAGGTGGTCGTCGGGGGGGTGGGTGAGGAGGTGGTGGAGGATTGGGGAATCGCCGGATTGGGAGGTGGAGACGAGGGGAGGAGGAGGAGGAGGAGACCGCGAAATTGCGGGGGCGACGAGAGGAAGCGAGGCGGGGCGTGATGAGACTGATGTGCTTATCTTCTTGGCACAGGAAGCCACGAAAGGACTAATCCAAGAATTTCTTTTTTGTTTATTTGGCCTTGGCCGTATTTAGATCCAAACTTCAGTCCTTTTTCATCATATCAACATATCATGCACACACAACTTTTTAGTCACATCATCTCTAATTTTAACTAAAATCCAAACTTTACGCTGAACTAAACACAGCCTAGATCCAAAGTTTTTCTTCAAACTTTCAACTTTTTCATCACATCAAAACTTTCCTACACACATAAACTTCCAACTTTCCATCACATCGTTCCAATTCCATTTTTGATATGAACTAAACACACTCGTTCCATGATGTTTCTTTAATAAATGTTACTTTAAAAGAAACTATTTTCTTCGTTAATATTATAGCATCCTATACTACGTGTCTACGTAGAACACATCATACTACAATCTGAACGGCCGAGTATTAGTTTTTTTATATTTTGTGTCGGGATAGTATTATTTTTTTTTCTTTGGAAATTCAGAATAAATAAATACGGTATTGTTTTCATGATCAATAAGTGCCGATTCAGATTTTTTTTTAGTTTGATAAATATTAGCTGTGTGCTCTGAAGTTGCATCAATGATGTAGACTTTCCGGTTTAACTCTGCCCTCTTTTAGTTGCTGGCCAAAAACAAATCTACATTTTAGTGCTCGTCAGATCGAAACTACGACGTATTTGCTGTACAAAACCAGCTTCAGCTGCTTTGAATAAAGTAAGCTGATTGCTTGACAATACCTCCAACTCAAGTGTGGAGTTAGCGTAGACCACCTGGTAGAGTGTATGCAAATAACATGACCATTACAAGCTAAGCACCCAGGCTGAACTGAACCAACCAACGAATTGACCTGTTTTTCATTTTAAACCAGAGCTACCGATGGGTTTCTGAACCTGAATACTCGCTATGGGTGACTGAAATGAGTGAAAACAAAACAATTTATATTTGTTCATCAGAAAAGAAAATCATTCCCAAACAAAAAAAATCCAACTAGAAGAATGAAAACAGTAACGTACTACATTAACTGCGTAGGCATATCCGTCGAAACATGAAAGTGAAACTCAGATTGTAATACAATTTCATTTTTTTAGATAATGTGTAATCAATTTTCTATTTCACAAACATGATAAACATCCGATTTTAAACTCACCAATCAGTAGAGGACTAGAGGAACTGAACTGAAACCTTTATTAATACCATACCAGCAGGCTCAATAGTGTGACTAATAAACAAGATGAACAAGAACGTCTTCAGTTTTGCAGTCTCTAAAATGAAACTGGGTCAAGCATGTACGACAGAACGATATTGTTGTTAGCAGAGGTTACTGCTAGTTGCATCAGTATAGCACATTCCTCTCTGATCGTTTGTTCAATTATTTGATAAGATAAGCCCTAAGAAAATTAACCAAAGCAACCAAATTTAATATATAAGTAACATTTTTATATTTGATTTATTAAAGAACTAAAAGACACGTCCAAGTCTAGAAACCATAGGTTTATTTTAAGGATGAAATAAATAGTGCTGAAAAATAAGCTATGATAAAAACAATCATCATAATTTATTTAAAATTGAATTCCGTTGAGCGAGCAATTGTTGGGAGGCTTGAACCATGGTTTACCAAACCATTAAGGGTGGTATATCATGATTTTAAAAACTAAAATGTTTACCACACGTGACAACCACGATAACCCTGTGGTTTTGTAAATACTGCTCAGCCATTAGCAAAGCGTTCAAGAGGGAGAGAGGAGCGTACACTGGTTCGTTGCATGCGAGCGTGATCACGAATGCCACCGGACTGGTCGCGCCTCGGACTGGAGGAGGCGCTCGCCGCGGCGGCGCTGCTGCTCCGATCGTGCTCCCCTCGCCGCGCTGTCCTCCGCCGCGCGCGCGCGGTCCACGCGCTCCTCGTGGTCTCCTCCACGCCCTCGTCGCCCGCGCTGACCACCTTCCTCGCCAACCAGCTGCTCTCCCTCTACGCCCGCCTCTCCGCCGTCCCCGACGCCCTCGCGCTCCTCCGCTCCACGCCGCGCCCCTCCGTCGTCTCCTACAACACCGTCCTCTCCGCGCTCTCCCGCGCCCCGCGCCACGCGCCCGAGGGTCTCCGCCTCTTCCGCCGCCTGCACGCGTCGGGCCTCCGCCCCACCGCACCTAGCCTCTGCGCCCTCCTGCGCACCGCCGGCGAACTGCGCGACCGTCGCGCGGGGGCCGCCGCGCACTCGCAGGCCGCGACGCTCGGCTTCCTCGCGAGCGACATCGTGCCCACTGCGCTGCTGCAGATGTACTCCCAGTGCGGCGCGCCGAGGGACGCCAACCAGGTGTTCGACGAAATGGCGACGCGGGATGGGGTGGCGTGGAACTGCGTGATGCACTGCAATGTGCGGTATGGCTACCTTGACCGCGCTCTAGGTCAGTTTTGCCGGATGGTGAGGGGTGGATTGCCACCCACCGAGAGCACGCTCTCGTCAGTGCTGAGTGGTTGTGGACGAGCTGGGGATTGCCTCCGAGGGCGTGTGCTCCATGGATGGGTGGTGAAGTTGGAGGAGCTTGATCCTGACATGCCACTACAGAACGCGCTGCTCGACATGTACTCAAGCTGTGGTGATCTGGATACTGCACTGCGCGTGTTTGAGAGAATTGAGACGCCGGACTTGGTGTCATGGAATACTCTGATTGCTGGGTTTTCTGGAGTTGGGGATGGGTGCAGCGCTGTGCATGCCTTTGTGCAGCTGAAGGCTGTACAGTTCGATGAACGAGTTGTCCCTGATGAGTACACGCTTGCAGCTGTGGTGTCTGCTTCTGCTACTTTGCCTGCAATGTTTGGTGGGAAGCCGCTTCATGCCGAAGTGATCAAAGCTGGACTGGAGAACAGCGTGTTTGTAGGGAACACACTGCTCAACATGTATTTTACAAACGATGATCCCCATTCTGCACGGATTTTGTTTGATTCCATTACCCAGGAGGATGTAATCATGTGGACTGAGATGGTTGCAGGCCACTCCTCATTGGGTGAGGGAGAATTGGCCTTAAGGTACTTTGTTAGCATGCTTCAGGAAGGTTACAAGGTCGACAGCTTCTCTTTGAGCAGTGCTTTAAACTCCACGACCGAGCTTGCAGGCCTTAAACAAGGAGAGATGCTCCATGCTCAAGTGGTAAAAAGTGGTTATGAAGGCAATATTTGTGCCTCCGGAAGCCTAGTTGACATGTATGCAAAAAATGGTGCTCTCCCAGGGGCTTATTTGGTGTTTCGTAACATACAAAGACCAGATTTGAAGTGCTGGAATTCTATAATTGGAGGATACGGTAACCATGGGAATTCTGAAATGGCATTTAAGTTATTTGGTGAGATGATTCGGGATGGGCTGCAACCTGACCATGTAACTTACATCTCCATCCTCTCTGCATGTAGCCACTGCGGACTAGTTGAGAAAGGAAAATTCTATTGGTTCTGTATGATGACTGATGGTATTGTGCCTGGGTTCAAGCACTACACTAGCATGGTCAGTTTGTTGGGTAGGGCAGGTTTGTTGGATGAAGCAGTTGATTTAATGATGAAATCCCCTTTCGCCAAGAAATGCCCTGAACTATGGAGAATTCTGCTAAGCTCCTGTATAACATTTAGAAATTTATCCATTGGTGTTCATGCTGCTGAACAGGCGCTAGAGCAGGACCCAGATGATATTTCAACACACATATTGCTTTCAAACCTTTACGCCTCTTTAGGTAAATGGGACTTTGTTGCTGAAATTAGGAAAAGAATGAGAGGGCTAATGGCTGATAAGGAGCCTGGGCTGAGCTGGGTCGAGATGAAAAATGTGGTTCATGTCTTCTCTGCAGACGATGAATGCCACTCTCATATAGATGATTGCCACAGCGAATTGCTTAGACTTAAAGGAAACATGGAATTATTGGATACTTGTGAAAATGAGTTCATGTCAAGTGGCTAAGTTGCATGAACAGATTAGAGGATTTCATTTGCTTCCTTTGGTCCTATGACTTATGGCAACAAAATAGACTTATACAAGATTTTGAGCATAAGAAAGGTATTATCTGTGAAGGGACAACCTATCGATTTAATGGTTCCAACTTTCAAATTAGCGCTCCCGGCAGCATTGGAGGCAGGAAAGAGACACTAAAGGTATCAAGCTCCATCAAACAAGATATAGATGTGCAAATAACCCAAAAAAGGGACAGAATTCTGGGTCAGTGCTCTAGTGTCTTTCTCCGTTACATCAATGCAACTGCTTGCTCCTTTTTTGTGTATATATGTGATCAGCAGCAGCATTTCTTGCTATGGATATGTTTTGAGTAAATTTCAGAAAACCCTCTGTTTTATGGTCACAGTTACAGAAAACCACAGGTATTATGACATGCGGCACCTAACCATATAGGTATAACAGTTCTAAAGTTTGACAAAACCCTACCCTTATGCATTTTGAGCACAGATTACTTACAATTCTAAATCATAGTGTGTACATGAAAATTTTAATTTTTAAGTTCTTGACTAAGGTTGATAATTAAAATTTTTACTAATTCAAAAGAATTGTTCAAGATATGCAAAATTAGGCCTAGTTCTATTTTTCAACTTCAAACTTCAACTTTCTCGTTTTCCGTTAGCACGCTTTTCAAACCGTTAAATGGTGCGTTTTTTAAAAAAGTTTTTATACATAAGTTGTTTAAAAAAGCAAATAAATTCATTTTTGAAATTTATAATACTTAATACTTAATTAATCATGTGCTAATGAGATTTCTCGTTTTGCGTCAAAAATCTATCTGCCAAACGGATGATCAAACGGGGCCTTAATCAAGATTTCAATAAATGTGGGGTTTTATGAAATATTTAGACCATAATACATGTGGTTGTGTGCCACACATCATAATATATGTGGTTTTCTGCAACTTTGATCATAAAATGTGAGATTTTCTGAGTTAGCTAAATTTCCATGTTGCCCTTTTTAATGGTCTCAATAATTTTGTTGTTGCTTGTTGAGTACTATCTGATATTGTTTCTGACAAGAGCTTCCTCAGTATATGGGTTACACATTTTTCAGTCTTGATATTTGCTTCTATGGGACATTATGTCAAAGTTATCTCGGTAAATGTTCAGTTTTAACTAACGGCATAAGGACCCCGGACTTCAGAGCAACCTGTCTCAATCAAGCCGTTCATACCATGCAAGGTGCCTGAAATCTGAATCAATACTTCCTTTGTTGGTGAAGCATAGCACTTTAGAGTTTGATTTATTAATTCATTTTCTTTTGTTTCAGAACTTTAGACAGCTGATACTCCATCAATCTGAAGTTTGAATATCTCAAGTTTCTCTGATTCGGCAATCATCCAGATCCATCATTAATCTCTTAATATGCATAGTTAACTTCGTCTGCTGCTCATTTTTCACCATCAAATTCCTAGCCAGTGCTTCGTAAAGATAGTAAGATGGACAGTGAAGTTCAGGGCATATTGCTTCTTATTAAAAGCTTGTTTTAGTGTGATATGGCAAATGAACTACCCTGAATTCTGGTTTCATGAATAGATTTTACACAATTATTTTTCTTCTAGCCTGCATATAGTAGTTGTAGCTTCATTAGGCGGTTAAAAGAAATTTTAGAAGCTTGAACTCTGGGTCCTTCACGTTTATGATTTGTTCAGATTTAGTTATTGCAGTATATCTCTTTTTAAACTTCGTTAGCTAACGCCTGTCTAAATTGCACTGTTCAGTGTACCAGTTCAGGGTTCTGCCGAAATCATTCTAGGGCCGTGTTTAGTTCCAAAATAATTCTTCAAACTTCAACTTTTCCATCATATCAAAACTTTCCTACACACAAACTTCCAACTTTTCTATCACATCATTCTAATTTCAACCAAATTTTCAATTTTGATGTGAACTAAACACATGCAAGTCTTACAGTAGCTTCTGGGTGTATTATAGAAAACTGTATTGTTTGATACTAGCACAATAGCTCAAGTAAAGTAACGGCTGTGCGAAAGTGCGAAACCAAAAATCCAGTCCACGCTGCAAAACAGGTCAATGCCACCTACTAGTACTTATTTTTCCCATGCAACCACCGTGATTCAAGAATAGGCAGACAACCCACGCTGCGACCGGCAAGGTTGTACTAGAATTTAGGCTACTCAACATTCATCATGACTACTCGCCGTTGTTTGTGCGGTGCCCTGCAGGAAATGAGCCTCCTTTCCCATTTCTGCCTCTGCCTCCAGCGGAAGGCGGGAAGCTGCTGCCGTTGCATCCGCTTCTTACATGTGTTCGTCTTCGTGCTCCACATCCATGGCGGCCACTCCCAGATGTGCGACCCCGCCGACCTGGCGTCGCTTCTGGCCTTCTCCGATGGCTTGGACAGGATGGGCGCCGGGCTGGTCGGATGGGGTCCCAACGACACCTCCTGCTGCTCGTGGACGGGCATTTCATGCGATCTCGGGAGGGTGGTGGAGCTGGATCTCTCCAACCGGAGCCTCTCCCGGAACTCTTTTCGGGGCGTGGCGGTGGCGCAGCTCGGCCGCCTGCCGTGCCTGCGGCGCCTCGACCTCAGCACGAACGGCCTCGTTGGCGCGTTCCCGGCGAGCGGCTTCCCGGCGATCGAGGTGGTGAACGTCTCCTCCAACGGATTCACCGGGCCGCACCCCGCGTTCCCCGGTGCGCCGAACCTGACGGTTCTTGATATCACCGGCAACGCCTTCTCCGGCGGCATCAACGTCACCGCGCTCTGCGCTTCGCCGGTCAAGGTCCTGCGGTTCTCGGCGAATGCCTTCTCTGGTGATGTGCCGGCCGGCTTTGGTCAGTGCAAGCTGCTCAACGACCTCTTCCTTGATGGCAATGGCCTTACTGGGAGCCTCCCCAAGGACTTGTACACGATTCCAGAGTTGAGGTGGCTAAGCTTACAGGAAAATCAGCTCTCTGGCAGCCTCGATAAGGCCCTCGGTAACCTCTCCAAGCTTACCCTGATTGACTTGTCATATAACATGTTCAATGGCAATATCCCTGATGTGTTTGGGAAATTGAGGAGCTTGGAGTCCTTAAACTTGGCTTCCAACCAATTGAATGGCACATTGCCTCTATCCCTGTCGAGCTGCCCGATGCTTAGAGTGGTCAGCCTGAGGAACAATTCGCTGTCCGGTGAGATTACCATTGACTGCAGATTGCTCACGAGGCTGAACAACTTTGATGCTGGGACCAACACGCTGCGTGGTGCTATACCGCCTCGCCTTGCCTCGTGCACTGAGTTGAGGACGCTGAACCTTGCAAGGAACAAGCTTCAGGGGGAGCTACCGGAGAGCTTCAAGAATTTGACATCACTGTCATACCTTTCTCTTACGGGGAATGGTTTTACCAACTTGTCATCAGCATTGCAAGTCTTGCAGCACCTGCCCAACTTAACTAGCTTGGTGCTCACCAATAACTTCCGTGGTGGTGAAACCATGCCAATGGACGGCATCGAAGGGTTCAAGAGAATGCAGGTTCTTGTCCTGGCGAACTGTGCACTCTTGGGCACGGTTCCACCTTGGCTGCAGAGCTTGAAGAGCCTCAGTGTGCTGGATATTTCATGGAACAATTTGCATGGGGAGATCCCGCCATGGTTAGGCAACCTCGACAGTCTTTTCTACATCGATCTGTCCAACAACTCATTCAGTGGGGAGCTTCCTGCAACCTTTACACAGATGAAGAGTTTAATTTCAAGTAATGGCTCAAGTGGGCAGGCGTCAACAGGAGACCTCCCATTATCCTTCGTCAAGAAGAATTCGACTTCCACTGGTAAAGGCTTGCAGTACAACCAACTCAGTAGCTTCCCGTCATCACTGATCCTCTCAAATAACAAGCTTGTTGGGTCAATATTGCCATCCTTTGGCCGTCTAGTGAAGCTTCATGTGCTGGACTTGGGCTTTAACAATTTTTCTGGGCCAATTCCTGATGAGTTATCAAATATGTCGAGCTTGGAAGTACTGGATTTAGCTCACAATGATCTCAGTGGGAGCATACCATCATCTCTAACGAAGCTGAACTTTCTGTCCAAGTTTGATGTTTCGTACAACAATTTGTCTGGAGATGTCCCGGCAGGAGGCCAATTCTCCACGTTCACAGAAGAGGAGTTCGCGGGCAATCCTGCGCTGTGTCGTAGTCAGAGCCAGTCATGCTACAAGCGGGCGGTCACGACTGAAATGAGTTCTGAGACACGTTTTACTTTTGGGCTTTTTTTGACCGTGGAAGCTGGATTTGCCTTTGGACTGTTAACCGTCTGGAACGTACTGTTCTTTGCAAGTTCTTGGAGGGCCGCGTATTTTCAGATGGTTGATAATTTCTTTGATAGGTTTTATGTGATAACAATGGTGAACTTGAACAGACTCAGAAGGAAATGGGAACATAAAGATCATCCTTAAAACAAAGTCAGACGGGGTTCTCCACTAGTTCTAACTAGGCTCTTCAATCGAATTATGTACTCTGTATATTGTATTTCTCCAGCTTTTGGTGTCTTGATTGTTTTCAACTCAGGTGTCATTTAGCAGTGCTGCTTTCACATCGTATTGTAGACATGATTTCCATTTGGTACAGATGTGCCAGTGTTGATAGCTGCGTGGTGGATACTTAAGCTTCAAGTTGTTCTCTCTCTCTGTAATAACTGTAGCTGAACAAAGCCGTTTTGTTAATAGAGATGGGAGAGCTCTTCTTCTCTTTTATATGACTAGTATAATGTCGGTGCGCTGTAACGGAATTGAAATTATGATGTTCAGTTTTTTTTGTCTATGCGTTTTGTAGGTTCATTTTCATGTTGAAATACTGGTTTTTTGGTGGGGTGGTCTACTACTCTACTCTTGGGGATGCTCTTTTAGTAGGAGGACGACGACTCCGTTGGCTCTCCGCAGGCTTGGGCCGTAACCTTCAGGCCTCGTTTTGGGCAGTTCTTTTCTCGGCCTATCTACGCCTATGGGCCAATGAGGGCCCTATTCAAACGAAGTCTGAAATGGCCTAATAATTCTTTGCTTGGTTGGGCTGGGACCTGGGGAGTCTAGGAGTGGACTACTTGAAGCCAGGTGAGTGAACGGTAAGCCCGTGAGAACGAAACACATGCTCAAGTATGGTTGCAGCTCTGGACGGAGAAGGCACATGCGAATGCGATTATACAGGAGTCAAAACCTCATCAACTTGCAGGATTATTCTGTCCAATCTTTATTTAATCATCACGACAGGCCAGCTGTAGATTAGTGCTGCTAAGTGCTAACTAACCGATCAGCTTGTACTCTAGCTCAGCTTCACATGAAAATATACACAGACTGCATGCAAATCAGGCGAGGTACGCACGCGACAGATAAACAATCAGAGAAACACATGCATATAAATAGCCGCAAGTTGGGACTTCGGCTGCAACAATCCAACGCAGCTGTTTTTATACTAGTATTTCTGTGTGCCATCACAGTAGACAACAACCTTTGCTTTCTGCTCCGCCGAATTTTTCCAGTTCACATGAACATACTACTTCGACTGCAGCAGCATCGATACACTGCACAAGAAATTTCCTGCGTCTATAAGCGGTGCATGCATGATCAGAAATTCAGAATTCAGAGATGCAGAGAAGACCAAAATGGAGCAGGCCCGTGAGTGGGAGACTGGAGAGTACGAGTAATGGGCGTAGCTCAATCAGCCGGAAATTTAGGTTAGGTCCCACTATAATGAACCGACTCATTGAGACAAAAACAGAATAATAGAATGGATTATTATACTAGTACAGAACAATTATTCACATCGGAAGCAATTATGCAATGCATTTTGTGATCTTAAGTTCTTAAGTTATGTTGATTTCGGCGATTTCAGTGACCCATCTCACAGCTGAGACAGTGAGCAGCAAGGTGATTACTGTAGATAACAGGCAGCTTCATATCTCGATCGGTTGGCTGGCTGGTTGGCTCCAGATCGACGGCGATCTCATTAAAGAAAGTAATGGTCACGCGTTGCTCCAAACTCCATGGCTGGCACGTACAGGTGCACGAAAACTGCAAACACACCTACCTGCTACAGTACGTACGCGGTGGACACACAAGTGCAGTACAGACGATCGACGTGAGCTGAGCTCTCCCAAGTCCCCAACTATAATCTTTTTTATACCGACAAATTAAAGCGTCGGATTAGCGGCGAGTTTGAACGTGGTAGCCGCATGTAGTAGTAGAATCCAGGCAAGGACAACGCCATCTGATGGGAGGACCCGGAGGAGTTGGTGACGCGCACGCGGCTGGAGTCGGACAGCCGGAGCCGGTGGCCATTTTTTGCTCGGTTGGCGCCGCGAGCGCGCAAGGCGGATGCGTATGCGCGGCGCGCGGGAGGAGACGGGACGGGATGTGGTGGTAGGGGTAGGTGGATGAGGTCGGTTGGTGGGGCGCAGACGGCTCGGCCATCTCGTGCCCGTGGAAGACTGCAGTGTGCAACCAGTAGGGGGTCGATAGCTACTTAGGCCATCCCTAACCTAGAAACCATCTGTTAGATTTCATACTTGTAGAAACTATCTATCAAATGGATGGTGTCTTCAAATTAAATTCTCATCCAATCATCTATATTCTCTCTCCTTTTATGCATCTATCATCTTGTTTTTATTCTTGGTTCCTGTGTATAGATGTTTTCTTGTATGAGAAATGGTTTCTTCATCTTTTTACATCTCTCCTCATTAACTCTTTTGCCACATCACATTTTTGCTTATGTGGCAATGTATTAAATGCTATGGACACTAGATGATATAGAGGGTTGGGGATAGCCTTAACCGGAGGCGACTACGATCCGAACATCCGACAAAAGACAAAACATCGGACGACGTTTTTACCATCTGTAATGTAAAGAAATGTTGTTTTATTGTTAGGCAAAACATGTTTTGACAAAAAAAATGTTAATATATTGTATCACCCAGTCGAAAACATTTCATCGTTCCATAAAAAAATGTTTCAATCAAATGCAACACTAAAAAACAATGACGTTAACACAAAAAATCAAATAATGTAACGTCTAAGGAAAAATGACTGCTCCATTAAGAACTCATCGTACCATTTACAGAACAAAAGAGACTGTGTTTGTAATATTGTAAACATTATGTGTAACATCGAAGACCATGGTGTGATGTGCAACATCCTCGCATATCTAGTTGCTCCCATCGGCCTCACCTTTATCTACATCAGTGTCGCTTTTTCACCTTCTTCTTGGTGACGGTGAGGGACATGTTAGCTATAAGAAGTCTCCTACGCGAAACCATCTCTACTGCCTTCCTTTGTCTCTCCATGGTAGCCTCATTAGGGAAAATGAGGGATGGTAGAGGATATAGAGGGCTAGAAAAGTAGAAGGATAGAGAGGAGCCTTGGGAGGAGGGGGCGATAGCGGTGGCTTGATGACGAGGGGAAAGCAGATGTTGACTAGACATAAGCTTCATTGCAGTAAGAATGAGTTCATCATGGAGGAGAGTTAGTGAAATATATGGATGAGTAATTTACAGATTTTTTTACTCTCGTATTGGACGACCGGTTCGAAGCATTTTTCGTAACTAACCTTATTAATACTCAACTCATTTGAACTTATTTTCCTAATTGTTGAGTTGTGATCCAAATTCATTTGCACTTAATAAAGGCCAGCTTCTGCCGTAGTGGAGCGGAGGTCCGTCGCCGGGAGGCCCTTTTAGGGTTCCACCATATATATACCTCTTGTAAACCACCGTGCGGCGTTGTAACCTTACCTCAGATATAATGAAGATATTTTGCTGGCTGGTGCCCGTGGTTTTTTCTCTCCTGTTTTGGGAGGGTTTTCTACGTTAAATCTCGTGTCTTTGATGATTGATCTATTGTTTTTTATCGTTTGTTCGCCTATCGTTTTCTAACACTAATAAGCCAACTTGGCTCGGCTCGTGAGCTTGATCGATAACAAAGCTATATTTCATTCACTAACCACCAAAGAATTCAATAAATACATATAATTTGAATATAATTAAATATCACATGCTACCTATATATACGATGATCTTTTGTACTAAGGCTGACTGACTTGGGAAGCTCACCAACTAAAACCTCAGTATACATAACTCGACTCGAGTCCGAGTTGAAATGAGCCAAGTTTGATGCGAGCCTTTGTTTTTCTCCCCCACACCCTACTGTGCAATGCAAGTGCAACCGACGATCGCTGTAGTTGTACGTGCCAGAGGGATCTAAAGCAAAGATCCATGCATGATACACGTACGACATGGCCGCTTTTCTCGCGCACCTTTACCGTGCACCCCCAGCAAACACCGGTCACATCCATTCCATGATTCTAGCGCTTTAGATTGAATAGAGGTCAATGGGGTCATCCTAACGTACTCCCTCCCTCCCAAAAAGAGACAAACACTAATTTATTTGCCCAACGTTTGACCGTTCGTCTTATTTGAAAAAAATATGAAAAAAATTAAAAAAACAAGTCACGCATAAAATATTAATTATATTTTATCATCTAACAACAATGAAAATACGAATTATAAACTCAGGGTTTGACTTTTTTTTTGGGACGGATGGAGTAGTATGAACTGTCAAATCCATGATCCCCCGTTGTTGGGTAATTCCACTGTAGCCTGTGACCCGGACCGACGCAAATTTACTCCACAACAACGGAGGCGACCGAGCGCGACGCGGCCGTGAGCCGTGACGAGCTTGTTCCCCCACACGGCCACGGCTGCCGCTCCCCGTGACGACAACGAGTGTAGCGGCCGCGAGAGCGAGAGCGAGACCGTGGCGCGGCCGCGTCGTGGCGCTCTCGGCTTGCAGACGAGACGACGTGGGGCGCGCAGCGCAGGTGGTGGACGGACGCAGCCGCGGACCATGGACTACGCTGCCGCGGCCACAGCCCACAGGAGAAAGCCGAGCGCTCCTCGTCTGACCGTTCGTCACCGTCTCGGTTACCGCGCACGCTTGGCCCCACCTGTCAGGCACACACCAGTTACCGATGGCTGGACGCTGTCCATGGCAGTATGTACCACCGGCCGAGGCAACTGGGGTTTCTGGCTCTGTGGACCAGGTTCACGCCTCTTTTGGCTTCAACTGTGGTGAGGTACAGGACAGGTGGGTCCCGGATCCCCCAAAGCGCAACGACGCCTCGTGAACTAAACCCACGGAAACCAAACCAGATTACCAGAACCGCTTCTTCTTCTTTTGCTTCCTCCGGTATCATTCCAGTTTTGCTACCTCCTCACTTCACTCCTCTCATCTCATCACATCTCATCTCAATCTTTTGCGCCATTCCATCGGAGCTAGCACCCAGCAACTCACGAGCAAGCAAATCAGGTAATAAAGCAGCATCCTCATTCTCTCTCTCTCTCTCTCTCTTGTGCTTTGTTGTTTGATTGCATCTTCTTTTGGGGGCGGAGAATCATACGCATTCCACGGGCCCTTTGATTCCAGGGCTCGGATCCGGCTGTTGTGCATGGCCAAGCTGGGGGCTTGTGTTCGTCGTGTGTGATTGGGCTGCTTGGGTTGTTTGCTGCAAAATCTGTCACTCGTTTTGTTTGGGTTCTTGGCAATGTAGCTGCTGGTTTTCTATGACTGGTCTCAAGTTCCGAGTTTAATGCAATGCGGGAGGGATTTGTGAAATTACAGCAATTTCTTAAGCTTTTTTTCCTTCTTGGTAGGCGGTACATGCCGTGGTTAACATTCTTGTTAGCTGCAGGCTGCGGCTGATCGGTGAGGCGAGCACTAAGAGTATTTTTGACGTGTTTACCGGAATGTATTTCCGCTATTGCTCCGAAATGGTTGGGGTTTTCAGTGTTATCTGTGAGAAAAGATTAGTCTTTTCTTTTATATTTTCTAAAAAAAAGGATCAGTATTTTATTGCTCGCGTGAACTGCATTTGCATCAGTTCTGCTTTTTATTTAAAAAATCGTTGTTAGTCCTGCTCTGCCAAACTAAAGTTTTAGTTGCTTTGTACAGAGTATTGGTCCAAATTGCATTGAGCATTTTCAGCACAAATTGATACTGATAAACTGCTGCGACCTACTTCTGCAGGTTTAGATAGCAAGGAGGCCGCAGAGAAGTGGAGAGGACTCACGAATCACGATCCATTTCTATCTTGAGGGAATTGGGGATAGCAAAAGTCAGTGAAAAGGTACTTTTTAGTTCTGACCCATTTCTTACATCGTCACTTTTATTAAGTGTGTGCTTCAGATTCCTAGTGGTAGGAATGACCCAACAAAGACCATTTCCAACTAGGTTATGCACTGCTTTAGTTTTAGCATTATGTGTGGTGTAGCTTGAGAGCATGTGGGCCAATTGGGATGCATTTGCTGTTGTTAATTTTACCTATCCGTTTGTCTTATCTGCTTTGCAACATTGCATACATATGGGGATCTTGCACGGTTGGAAAAGACTTCACAATCTTGGCACGGCCCTCTCAGATCCTACTTATTGGCTGCAATATTCGTATGAAATGCTAGCTTGATGCTTGTTCTTGTGTTTCTTACTCCTACCTATCTGTTTTTTCCCCTTTAGTTTGCATCAGTTAGTCAGTTTCATTCATTTCATTTGTCATTTGCTTGTTTTCCTGTCTGTAGTTGGCGTGTTGCACGTTTCACATTCGCTGTGGGGTAAGCTTTTCTTATGGAAGAAGGTTTACTGCAGGTTAGTAGCGCTATTGTATCTGTGCATTTTTCTTTTTGGAAGTATGGCTACTTTACTTAATCGTATTGCTTAGACATTGAAAGGTTGGATTAGCTTGAGGAGATTGTATAAGAAACTAATGATAGTGCGATACTGAATTGTGCGTGTACTGCATCATGATTGCTGCAGTAAGATAGGTGCAGCCTTTATAATTAGTTGGTTTGGTCTCAAAGCTTACAAATGAAAGCTTGTAAGAAATCATTATGTTCCGTACAATTGTTCTGGTGCTTTAATAATGTTGTTTTGTTGTGCTTTGCCAAATGATGGTTTGCTTACCGTTACTAATAGAGAGTATGGAGACGTCCTACTAGTGGTTGGTAAAGCATGTTAGCACACTTTTCCATTTGGTGCTGTATAAGATGATAGTACAATAATATAATCATATTGGCAGATGGGGCATGTTATTAGTACTTTGAGATCTTATGGCTACTAAACGTGATTTTGCACATGGCATTGAAGTGAGAGATTTCTTGCAGGGCCAGATGACAAGCATGGACAAGGCAGCAAATGTGGTATTGGATATTGAAGGGCTGCCTCAGCAACCTGATAAATGCTGCACTGGAAGTCCAAAAATGACTGTATGTTCAATGACTCACATAAGACCAAAAAGAAAAGGATAGTGGTTATCTCACTCTCCCACCCTTCCATTTTTTATGTGCAGAGAGCCCTATCTCGCAAGGGCTCAAATCGCATGGAAAGGAGGAGCGGTGAAGAGCAGGAACAAGATGACTTGGTGAAGAAACTTATTATTAAGGGTAACAAGCTACTGTTCTTCTCTGAATTCTTTTTTTCTTAAAAAAGTTGTAGTCTCTGTAATTCTAAATTTTTCATTTTGCATACTTAAAACCAAACAGCTTATATTTTGTTTGGATCAACTCAAACCATAATCTTTGTGAAGTTCCATTTGATCTTAGCCATCATCACATTGTGTCCGTGAGCTGTATGTAGATGAGAAAAAGGTCAAAAGCGGCTAGCTTTCTTTTGTGTGATTGCTTGTATTTCCATCCAGCGGATTTTTTCTATCATGTTCCTACGATATGTGGCCTGCAGATCGAGGAGCCTTGTTTCTCCAATTCCAACTTTACATTTAGCTAAATAAGTATTGGCTTGGTATTCTCGGACTTTAGTAGCTTGTACTTCTGTTTACATCCAAGCCTAATAATCTTAATTTTAGCATCATTTTTATAAGTAAGGATATTTGTTTTCCTTTTTTATTGTACTACACTCATCTGGTATGCCACAGCATCAACACTGACAGCTGTTTTTTTTTTTGCCCTTTTGTTGGATATTTATCTCCACAGTTGTGCCATCTCAGTTGGAGCAGCTTAAGATGCCCCTGGTGCAGAACAAAGCCTTGGTCACTCCACAATCACAATGTGCTGCCTGTGCACCTATTCTAACTGACTCTGGGGAAGGAAGGAACAAGAAGTTTAATCGACTTACTTCGGTTCACCCCCGGAAAATCCTACTGTTCTTTGCAACTCTGTAAGTCACTTGCCTTTCTGAAATTGTAATATGTCTATGCTGTTGAAGCAACTGGTCTGAGACACTGAGTTTGGTTTCCAATTGGTACCATGCCCCCCACAAGTGGTCCATGTTCTGGTGTGTGCTTCTCTGTACTGTTCAACTGCACTTGAATAGTGTGGCGTGGTTTTCTTGTCAGTCATTATCATAGTAATCTGCTACACAATTTCCTGAACATACTGTACTCTATCCCTTGCTTGCCCATTTGTCTAGGTTTGAGGCCCTAGTCAGTATGCACGTTCACACATTAACTGTATTGCATGCTCCAAGAGATTATTTGTGTATTCATAGCAGAAACACTGATTGATGGTACGCATTTATGCCATTGATGGTACAAATATCATTTGCTTGTGTTTTTAGCTGCTTGTTTTCTAAGCCACATCTTCCTTCTCTTTTACAAACCTATTATACCCATTTTGATTTCTCTTCCTTGTTTCTCGTCGCAGGTCGAGCGTGGGCACAATGATACTGATATACTTCACGCTCGCAATCAACGGTGGCAAAGCGGAGGCGTAGTCGTCACCGGAGCGAAACACGACAACGGTTTCAGAAGTGCATTTCATAGCTGGAATTTTCGCTTCTCGTTATCAGATTTTGGTTTGTTTGGGAGGAGAGAACTGGAGGAGGAAGCAACAGTAGCAGCAGCAATGATGCAGCCAGGCTCTCATGCCTGACACACAATGCTGGGAGTGTTGCTCGATCAGTGCTCCATTGTCACCTTTGCCTGACCTGATCTCCCTGAATTCTTTTGATCTGTACATGTAAATTGCTGTGAGGCCTTTGTTGAGAGGTAGAGAGAGAGAGAAAGAGAGATCCATGGATTGTTGTTGGTGTAAATGAGCTGGGGCGAAGCTATCCATTTCTGCCATGCGAGTCCCAGCTTAGCTGTAAAAGATCTGAAGCGAATAATTATGCCTTTGTGGAGTTGCAGTGCATCTGGGGTTCGGTTCTTGAATGCTCGTTTTCTGCTAGTGGCACTGGCACCGCCAACGACTCCCATTTACGATATGCGCGCAGGCTCTGCATTTTCTCTGCACTCTGCATTACACACGTGCTATTTGTCAGTCAGCTATAGCATAAACCTGTGGAATACTCTGTATATTGCAAATTCAAGGTAATTAGTTTACATTTATATTTGCGTAGTTTCAGCCAGATACTGTTTTTTTTTTCTCCTCTGAACTACCCCTCCGTTTCAGGATATAAGACTTTCTAGCATTGTCCACATCCATATATATATATATATATATATATATATATATATATATATATATATATATATATATATATATATATATATATATTAATGAATCTAGACATACATGTGTGCCTGAATTCATTAACATCTATATGAATATGGGCAATGCTAGAAAGTCTTATAATATGAAAGAGAAAGTAGTATATAATTTTGTTCATATCAATAGGATGCATCAAACACATTTTAGGTTGGTTTCGTGAACTGAGCGGCTCAGACGGAATTGAAAGTTTTAGAGTTGGCATAGGAAATTGTATTTTTTTTCCTGGGATTTTTAATGTGGATGCGCTCAGCATGGTTTGATAAACAAGGACTACAATGTTTTATAGTAACTCTAAAATTAAGTTTTAAAATTTAAATTCTGGCTGCAGCTCATAAGCTCAAGAGCGAACTATGGAGCTTTGGGATTAGGGAGTTGGCACAGCCTATTTTTCACTTTCATTTGTCATTTGCTCGTTTTCACTGCTTTCATGCACCATTCTTCCCTTGGTTTTCAGGATTAGCATGAACTTATTTTATGTTACTAGCCAAACAATACCTATGAGTTACAACAGGTTATTCAAAATAGCTAAAATAATATTTCATTCTTATTGGAAAAAAAATATTAGCTTCTACTTGAGAAACAAGATTCTTCATCTTAAAAAATAAAAAGAAAATCAATGGCTCCATCTGCTTTAACAAAATGCCCTTTTCATACTTCTTACCGTAAAAAATCGTCGGTGGTGTTTCCTTTTCACAAACCGAAATCGCAATGTAGGCCGAAATTATCTCGAGGCCGAGGCCCAACAAAAGTTTGTGTCCGTGGCCGTGGCCGTGGCCTGCTTCATCCGGGCGGCGTGCGGCGCGTGCAGTTGCGGGCCTCGCGAGCGAGCGAGCGAGCGATCTCCATCCCCAACCTCAACAATCCCCTTCCCTTCCCCCATCGCGCGATGCTGGTGGAGTGTGGCGTCGCGACCTAGCCCTAGCCCTAGCGCCACCGCCACCGCCACCGCCACCGCCTGCTCGCTCGCTCGATTCCCCGGCTCCCCGTCGCTACCTCGCTACCTCGCCGCGCCGCCACAGCCGCCGGCGCCGTCTCTCACCGGGATCGGGACAACAAGCGCCGCGCCGTTCAGTCAGGCGACGGGGGCGTGCGTCTCCGCTCTCTGGGGGGCCTCGACGTCGCCTCGCCGGTGTTTCGGAAGACCGTCGGCCTGGTTGGTATCTCTGATTGCTTGATTACTGCTAGGGAATGGATGGGTGGATGTCGTCGACGGGGTGGGTTTAGCTTTAGCGGATTAGCGCGTATCACATCCCCTGATTCCAGTCGAGTAGACAGGATAATAGCAGGTGGAGGGTTTGAATTTTTTAGTTATATAAAAGGATACCTTACGTTGGTGCTGTTTGATGGATTGGTAGAGGTGGTGCTATTCTTCCCTTCATCAGAATGTCAAGCGGCTTGCTTCGTGTGTAGATTACTACTAGTATTTTTAGGGTTTGGGTGCCTGCTAATGTCACCGAATAGGTTTCGTTAGCTTCTTATTAATGTTTTTAATGCACTTTGTCGCGATATGGATAGCGAGAACTGCTATTTGTGCCGTTTTGAGATGGTGTGTGTAATTTACTATGTCGTTATGGGATGTTTTTTTTTTTGTCTATTCCTTTGGCTCACGTGTCCCTCCTGCTGCAATACTCATTTTTGTTTGTTGGATGATCAGTTGTTTGAACCGCTTACCTTTTTTATAGGCGCATATAAAAGTGATTTGGTGGTCCTGGAGTATTCATTTGGTCATGTATTCTATATTTTGGAAACTTAAGTTTTAATGGATTAATCTAGTGGAGGATGTAGTCAAGAATTTTCTTTTGTTGGTTCCTAAGAGATTTCTTGGCTCGCAAGTTGCAACGCGAATTGGGCTCTCATGTATTTTACTATTTTAGAAAGCTTTTAATTATCACAGATATAGTAGCCGAACAGATTGGATATAGCTGTGTATTCGAGACATCTGTTTGTTATCTTATACAGGGCATGCTCCGCCACTGAAGTCAAAATGTAGGGAGATCTGTTAAGTTGTATACCATATTAGGCTTAGTTTATTCTTTTATCTTTCTCCATTTGTTCTGCTAGGAACTGAGCTATCCCATGGCATCACCACAAGAATCCAATTCCTTGTGCTTGAAGCGCAAGCTTGTTGATGACTGCCTGTCAAAAGAGTGCAAGTCTCGTCGCATCAAAACTGAGAAGGGACCATCATCTGATTCATCTGCCAAGCGCTGCAAATGCTGTTGCACTCGACCTAACCTTGCCAGTGATTGTGTCAATTACCTAAAAAGTGGAGTGCCCAGCCGTGTTATGTTTTACAAACAGGGTTCTTGGCACAATTTTCCTGAGCAGATAATGAAGTCTCTCATTGAAGAATTTAGAAGCAATAAATCTAGTGTTGTTGCTGTGATGGACGATGAGCCTGTTCTTGTTGATTTCTTGTCGATGACCCTGGTCAACCTAAAATCTAGAAAGCAGCGGTCTGTGGCATGGTTTGATGACACTGGGAAGTGCTTTTATCCTTCTCTATTCTTTGATGAGGAAGCTGATGAAGTGGCTAAAGTAGGCGGTGATTTTGAGGGCGCCACACAGGGAATAATGTTGGATAAGGTTGCAAATTCTCCACCAGAAGTGGTGAAGCAAGTTGTCCTTGAATCTAGTCCTCCAGTTCCACAGAAGCCTGCCACTGCAGACATATTACGCAAAAAGATCGCATCTGTGGAACGAGGCAGTGAAGGCTTTCTTTTTGCGCAGGACCTTTTCCTCTCTGGCATGGGTCCATTTGCAACGCCAAATAATATACTGCACATCCACCGCTACTCTCCGAATGATATCACTGCACAGTGTAGACTTCAAGCTTTTGAAAAACAAATGATGTCCACCAAGGAAGAACGTGGTGATGCAAATGTAAGGTATGGATGGCTGGGATCTAGGAAGAATGACATAGTTAGGATCCTAATTAATGGTTTTGGTAACAATGGAAAACCTGCTGAGAAGGCAGGCTTGAGTGCTGGTGTTTATCTTTCACCAGAAGACCGAGCATTTTCCAGGTACTTTTTATAAACTTAAAAAAATGTATTGACCATTCCATTTTAATTGTTTATGTATTTACATTATATCTTGCTTGACAGTGTTGGTCTTTGTGATGTTGACGAAAAAGGAGTGCAATATATGTTGCTCTGCCGGTTGATTTTGGGGAACATGGAGGCTGTCATGCCTGGATCACAAGATTCTTTTCCAAGCAGTGACATATATGATTCTGGTGTTGATGATTGCTCAAATCCAAAGTGCTACGTCATGTGGCCATCTCATCTTAGCACCCATATTCGTTTAGAATATCTTGTTAGTTTCAGGCTTTCCTCGAAAGTTCGAAGTAAGATGATAAATAATAGTTAAAGGTTTTTATCATGTTTTGTTGATATAGGTGGAGTGATATATTTTTTGGTTCACTTGTTTTCAGATTATTTACTTGGTTTGAAGGGTTTATGGTTTCACCCATCACCAAAGGAAGTTGCGGTGGATATTTCTACTCTTGTACCTGTGAGGCAACCTAGTTTTCTTCGTTTCTTCTTTTCCATTGACACTCTGGTTTTCCAGCTAGATGTGCATGTACTGCTAACAGTGGTAGAATAGAAGTCTGATCTGAGAGCAATCCAATTTCACTACAGATTGTTCCTCCCTTCTTTAAATGACAAATGATCTTGGCTTTGTTGTACATTTTTATGCAGATAATGAGTGGAAATGCTGAGGGACCAACTTCCCCTTGGATATCCTTCAGAGTTCTTTTTGCCATGATTCAAGAAAATATATCATCGGTAGCAAGGGAATTGCTCTTCCATCATTATGAAGAGCTGAAGGTACTAACTAACCAACAAGTTACACTGTGTTTATTTATTAGCATTGGCTGTGTGGTTGGTTGGTGTGATGGGTACTAAAATGTTTTAATTGTTTATTTGACAGGAAAACAAAATAACTCGTGAGGAGATGGTAAAGCAAATGATAATATTAGTTGGAGAGAAGTTGCTTTTGGAAACCTTGAAGAGGCTTCATTACTGTGTAAGTCGGCTGTCCCCTGCTGTTATCCTTCGAAACAATTTCTGGTGACATATGCTTGTTTTCTCAGTTCACATCCATACTAAGGATACTTTTAATGCTCATATACTTTTAATACATTATGGACAAGTTTGCATACGACAACAGGCACAATTTTAGGAAGTTTTTGTTCAGGTGTTGCAATTTTTATAAGATGGTTTATTATCACATTGTTTATCAAATCACACATATTTGTCAAATAAAGAAATATCTGCTAAATTTTTTAAACGAGTAATAAGAAAATTGGTAGGGGCTAGGAAACTAGCAAGGCCTTGAAAAAAATATAGGGAACTCTCAAAGCAGCCAAACATGCCTAAAACAGGCACAGGCCTTTTGAATTCATGTTTGGATAAATTATTTGGAAATTTTCCTCACTTGTTTCAGGCATCCTCTTATTTTTACTGTACCAGTTTATCTGTACTCATATTTCACATAGCTGTTGCTGCATCTGTACTGGTGTGATTAACTGCACCTTTCTTCTGATGCCATTGTGTCCTTGGCTTCTGTTGCAGCCATCATTATGGTATAAATCTGCTGGCAAAATAGCATCTTCTGATCCTGCGAGGACAGCTGCAGAAGACAGGTCTTTGGATCAAACTGGGAATTGTTCATTAATTGTTAGTGTTGCGCATGGTGATTCTCATGCCCCAAATGCAGTAGCTGAAAACAGCACCAGTCTTTGCACCAAAGGATGTGATACTCCTGCAACAGGCATGATTTCCAAGGGCTATGATTCTCTGGCACCAAAAGGTGTGCCGGAAACTTCTACTTCTGTCGGCCCCGTACATGGGGCTTCTCCAAGTGTGGAACCCAAAGTGAGGGATTCTCCTATACAAACCGTTTTATCAGGAAACATTGCTACTGATTGTGCCAAAAGGCAAGATCCATTGGTATCAAGAGTGGCACCTGTAGCTCATAATGGCCTTTTAAGGATGCCATCTGGAAAATCAGCATCTCTCGCAGCGCAAGTTTGCAATTCTGTTAGACCAAGCACAGGACCTTCAGGTCGTGCTTCTACAGAACCAAATAATGCCTCTAAAAGTTGTGGGATTTTTGCTCCGGGTATCAGGCCAAAGGGTGGTGAATCTCTTGTTCCTAGTTTGGCATTAGGAAATTCCAAATATGCAGGTGTAGAAGGTCTCAATTCTGCACCAAGAGCGACACCTCCGGGTATTAGGCCAAAGGGCGGTGAATCTCTTGTTCATGGTTTGGCATTGGGAAATTCCAAATGTGCAGGAGCAGAAGGTATCAATTCTGCACCAAGAGTGACTCCACTGGGTATCAGGCCAAAGGGCGGTGAATCTATTGCTCCTAGTTTGGCATTGGGAAATTCCAAATGTGCAGGTGCAGAAGGTATCAATTCTGCACCAAGAGTGACTCCTCCGGGTATCAGGCCAAAGGGCGGTGAATCTATTGCTCCTAGTTTGGCACTGGGGAATTCCAAATGTGCAGGTGCAGAAGGTCTCAATTCTGCACCAAGAGTGACACCTCCCGGTATCAGGCCAAAGGGCGGTGAATCTTTTGTTCCTAGTTTGGCATTGGGAAATTCCAAATGTGCAGGTGCAGAAGGTCTCAATTCTGCACCAAGAGTGACACCTAAAGACAAGGAGTTTCTTTCATTGAGTATTTCATCACAACAAAGCCCAGTTCTTAATTCAGGTAAAGGCCATGATGGGACATCAGGTGCCGCACGTCCAGTACATGCACCAGGTTTACCCTCTTCCAACTGCAGATCATCTGTAGCACTTCAAGGGTTATTCTTGTGTACAAAATGTAGATAATCAATGCTTTCATTAACGTGCAGGGCATGGAAATCCTAAAGCTTTGGCCACTGAGGCCCGTGGTTCTCTATCTCTGAGTATTGCACCGAATGTCCATGACCCTCCAGCATCAAGTAAGGAGCCTAAGGACGATGCATCTCCAATAGCAGGCATGGTCTCAGAAAGCCAGCACTCTCAAGCACCTAATGCAGTCACCAAGGGGTATAATGCTCCCACACCCAGTACGGTGCTTGGAAACTCTTGCCATGGAACAACATTGTTGGTAACATCACTTGTTTTTTTGCTAACTCTCATGCTTCCTTGGTGACTGCAGTACCTAAGGAGTCAAAAGGCCAGCATTTACAGAGTGGAGTGCACAGTCAATCGTCTGGGCCAGACGATGCTAGCAGCAGCAATGTCGCTCGGGCAGCTGATACCATCGTCGCCCTATCAACTCTTCGAGAGAAGGGCAGGTAGATGTTGCAGCCCCTTGTGCTGATCGCTCTTTGCTTTTTGCTGGGCCGTTCTCTAGTGCTGTACATGTGATGTGAATGTTATACACCGTCCTGCCCAAAAAGCGTTTACCGTCGTACCATGGTCCATGGGTCGGTCCGTTTAACTTATAGGTGGTGTAAACCGGTTGGATGGATTCGTTTGTTGTAGGTTACCTGTCACCTTGTCGACTTGAACGTGAATCGTTGCACATCCCTGGCAGTAAACTTTGTCATGGCTGGTATCTTCGGTGTCCGTATGGGTTGTGTTGCCTCGGTGTCCGTATGGGTTGTGTTGCTTCGGTGTCCATATGGGTTGTGTTGCCGGTTTTCCAGTTAGCTATACATACCTGCCTAGTTCCCATGTCAAATTTAATCTTTCGTTTACTCTAGTGTACATTTAGTGTTCCTGGAATATATGGGTAGTGCTAGATAGTAGTTTTGAGATGCCAATATGCAAGCTTGGTTGGCATAGATTGATAGATAGGCTTGTGTTGGGCTGTTTTTGCCTGGGATCCAGTCTATTCTCTATGTAGACTATGGGCAGGATTTCCATCTAAATTTCGGCCCAAGTACTATTTTTCACAGTTTTAGCGGAGGGCATTCTCTATAGTCTATACATACCCATCCAGAATTTAATCATATAAAAGCCTAGTAGTTTGAGAAATGATTCGATTGAGCAAAAGGCTAGTCGAGCCTAGCAACAAATGGAATGGACAAAAGGCTTGAGCATTTAGCATGTAGCCATTATATACCATCTCGTGCTGCTTGCCACGTCGGATCATGATGGCTTGCACTGGAAAGGCCAGTCTAGCCTTTAGGCCATTTGAGTGCCAAGCAGCACACACACATGGCACTTTGATGAGTCTTTCCTCCTTTCGCTGCCTGGCAATCGTGGCACTTTGAGGTGATGTCTCCCTTGCTTAATTAGTAGGCACACTGACCTGCCTGTCAAAGAATGATATGATTACTCGATCGTAGTAGACTTTTTTTGTTAACTAGGATGCCTGCACCATTAACCTCCACTAATCGGGGTGTAAAGATTCATCAGACATCTGAGTCCCAGTTCAGATAGCATTAACCTCCACTGATGATGCTAGTGGTGTCGCCTCATGTCAGTGTATGTCACCCTGCAATTTGGTCTTCCCTGGATAAAAGCTTTGTGGAAGATGAATGGATAAAATAAGCATAAAAAAATGAAACAAGAGGAGCACCAGATGAAAACTCAAAACTATACTGTCAGTCTGTCATGATTGATCAGCATTGATTAAAGATTTTTTTCTGGAAAATGTCTATCATAATAACCAACAGAAATACTTTGTGATGAATTGAGCAGTCACAATGTGCACTATAGATTCTTTTGTGATAAGCCCCAAAAAAGAAAAAAAAAGGAGAACGATGCTATCAGGAGAACCATGTCGTGGTCTGCACTCCAACAAAGTAGAAATGCTGTGTTCTTTCAGAAAGAAGTAGAAATGCTGTGCAAGTGGAGGAACAGAATCACATACTCCATTTTCTCCCCGGCATTTCTAGTCCAAAGTCAAAACAAGAACAAGAACCTTTGGATGGTCCAACTAAAACTTTCTTGGAAACGTACGGTTGATTTTGATCGATGGCCCAGCACCCAGAATCTGAACTTCTGAAGCTTGAAAGAACACGCATAATTTTCAGCTGGAATTGGTTTGCATCATTATTTCAAACCTTGAACAGCTGCAACTGTAAAACATTGACCAGCGGCTTAATTACAGTTTGAACATATAGCAAATCACTAAACAGTAAAAAAAAAGAAACACTTGCCTGTGGCAAATTAAAGAAAATTAGCAACGAATCAAGGAACCCACGTGAAGTGAAAGTGAAATGCAGGCATGAATAAATGCACGGCACTAGAAGTGGAAATGGCACAATTTGGAATCAACACACAAGTGGTAACCTATGCTTGCATTAGCAGTGGTGGTCGCCTGGGCATGCACGTCAAAATTAATCCCTGGCGATTAAGCGATCCTAATGATGATCATTGACGCGAAAACAGTCGCCATGGCCGGCCGGTTTCTCGTGTTCATCGAACAGGATCATCACTGGTACTGTGCTACTAGGCACCACACCAAGGCAGGCATGCATGCTTAGCTTTGCGAAAAAGTTGAAAGGCTGACACTTAACCACCACCACCACCTGCAGCTAATAGCTAGTACGCCAAATGCAGAGGCCCATCTCATTCATGCTCCTAGCTATATATATCCATCCAGTTCTTTTTTTTTCATGGACCCATATCTAAAATCACTCTGGTTTCCTTCTTTTCCCTTGTGAGATTCGGTCTCGAATCAACAAATTAGGAGGGTAGATTCGTCATATATTCCGCGCAATATTAGGCTTCCTTTGGAATGGAGAAATTTTAGAGATTCCTTTTATGAAAATTGAAGTAATTCGTGTAAAAATCCTGAAATTTTTGTATATGTTCTGAAGGAGCCCTGCTGCTAGCTAGGCCCTTAACTGTGCAATTTGTGAAATATGTTTCTTCCCAAACATGCTTTAAATTGAGAGATGAACCTAATGTAATACATGATTCCACCTTGAATTTGATAAGTTCAAAAAATGGACGGCTTTAATTTTTCACCTAAGTAATATATTTAGTTTCTAAATTTCATGCGATTTAAATTAGAGGTAGTTAAATGCAGTTAAATTTGCACGGAGTTGGTTTAAAAAATATCACTCCATGTCCATTGATAAAAAAAAAACTTGTGTTAAGAAATGACCTATGGTGAACAACATCATATATGAGACAGGGAGCTCAAAGCACGAGTTAGAGCGGATTCTGCATGTCGAGAGGCTAGGCTTCGTGACCTTTTTTTTTTTAACTGAATTTGGTCGAGGTCTTTCTTACTACCCATCAAAAAACATAAAAACCTGGAACTGGATAGGACTGTCGAGTGGTCTACTCCTTCTTGTTTTCTTTTTTCTTTAAAGAAATACATCCCTTTAAAAAAACAAATATGTTTTATTATAATAATAGAAGCTTCACTTATCTCAGTCAAGTATACATCGAGGTGATCCAATTACACCGAGAGCACTCCCAAACTCGGCATCACTAAAATGCACACAGCCAAACACACACTCAAACGCTAAAAGAGAGATCATAGAGAGTATTAAGGACCATCAATCATAAATTGCATAAACATTATTCTTTCTCCAAACCTATAATTAACAAATTTCTTAGATAATGTTTTGACAGAAGAGAGCTTAGGTACGGACATATAGGTGAGCGGCTCAACGCGTTTCAAGCCTTCAACGTACAGCCGGTCCAACGTACGATTCTCATATATACCTTCCTTGAAATAAACTCAGACCTTATTAATCAAATTTTCTTCTTTCCCTCTCAACATCAAGTTCAAAATCCAGCTAAATTTGCAATACTAAAACCTGTACTTGTTCGACAATGACTGGTATTTTAATGAACGATTAAGCAGCAGCTGTCTGATCGATCTGGTGATCTCATCATTTTTTCCCCCTAATTAAGACTCGCTGGAGACCACAACATCGTTAGATCGCCGACTACGACTGCTGCCACTGACCAGCTGCCAAGTGCATATGCAGATCAGACAAACAAGTTTTGGTCAAAATTTTCGCGTAAGCTTCCGTTTGTCCGAGAGATTATTCTCCTAATCTTGATGCGTACGTACGTGGCTACGTTAGCTCCAGCGGCAGTGTGGCTGGCGATCGAAATGACGAGCAAATTAACCATCCATCGCATGCAGCGTGCGACGACTGTCCACGTGCGCCGCCGGCATGTGTTGACTGAACTTGCTGCCGTCTTGCAGATCTAAACTTAAATTCATCTCGCTTTCAGATGTAAACGTTTCAATGTAGCGTTTACTTCAAGCTCTTCTTGCTTCTAGATTATTTATAACCTGTTCGTAATAGGAGAATGCAAATGGCAGCATGCTTTTTCTGAGCTTCTAAATGGTATGTTATTTTTTTAAAGGGGCAATTGCAAATTTACCACTACTTTAAATCATTATTGCAAGACTGTCACTAGAAAATTGCAAAAATGCCACTAGAACTATCATTCGAGTGGCATCCTTGTAATATTGAAAAAACCGGTGGCAAATTTGCAAATTCCCCTTTTTTAAAAGAACTTTTAATATATGTTCTTTTATACTTATATGTTTTAAATCCACCTTTCAGTTTCATAACAGTTAATTTATTTATTTATATTCTCGAATAATTATCACATATCATTCATGTATTGGCCGTTCCAGTCCATTCATTAAAAAAATAAATATTATTAGAAAGCAAGTTGAACCGCTTTAAATAATTTAGGGTGTAAAATAAGCTGAAAAAAATTGCTTAGGGGTTAAGTGTTCAACAGAAATAGTTTGGAAGTAAAATGAACCTTTTTTTCAAAAAGAGAAAAAAAGACGCTTTCAACTGTATGATACTGCAAGCAACAGAAATTAATGATGTAGTATTATGCATATATATATATATATGGAGTAAATTAAAGATTCCATGTATGAAAAATGCAGGTTTAACTAACTGGCGCTGAAGTCAAAGTTATCTGATTTTTTTGTCGTCCTGTTTTCTTGGTTAGAGTCCTATGGGCATATAGAAACCTAAGTTTTGTATGAATCGAATCTTGTTTTGGTTTTGACAATTTTGTGGGTTTGCACCTAACGGATCAACCTACCCTAATTGTTAATGGGTGAGAACTGAGCTTAAATATTAGCTGTAACCAGTTCTACTTAGTTTTAATAAGTTATTAATTAGCAGCTAATGTCTCATCTAGCTAGCTCAAAGTGCCTGCCTTGGCGTCACATACTCACATGCAATGCAAAGCTTAATTCAGCTAGCATGCATTGGCATGTTTCTCTGCATAGACTGGCTTAGTGCGTACGTGATCGATCCACCCATATGAATTAATTTCTTACCGTAATCAAGGGCATGATTTAGGGGATTTAATTAATCGATCTCTTCTGCCACTGTTACACTCTGAACTGATGAATTCCTTGCAAGCCTCGTCCTTAGTTAATCTTGCCTCTTTATTTGTTCTTGACAAATTAAGGAAAATCGAAAAATGTAATAGCCTTTTCCATCCTATATTGATTTGCAATATATCATGCCATAATAATTGGATTCCTGCTCATCAACAAAACAAGTTGGGAAGTTGACTTGTATTGTGTGGGGGCAGAACAAGGTGACTAGGTGAGGAGTTGGTGGTCATGTGTGTCGACCAAAACTTGGATAATCTATTCGGTTTCTTTTTCAGGATCAACGCTTGCACTATCTTCTTGGCATGCAGTTCTGGTCTGACATGATCTAGCAACTCCACTGACCACTGTATGATCCCAGCCCTTTTCTCACTGTCATCACCATATGGGAACAGGACACGATCTGCATGCAAATCGACAGCCAGGTTGTTCTTCGAATCGATACTATTGGGGTAGTAGTAGAAGAAGAAGGTTAATTAATTAAATTAATCAACTGCATGTGATTCTGCATTTCTGAACTTTCTGAACCGTGATCCCAGGCAAAGCTAGTCGATTATATTAGTAATGTAGTATAGTATTATCGGAGCTAGCACAACGGTTACACCACGTTCGAGATATTGACTTGGCGACGTCAACGCAGCAGCAGCACCAAGCTGCCATTTTTAACACACCATCCAGTGAGCTTAGAGATAGCTAACTGCGATTGATTATACTAATACTAGTAGCTAGATAGTGCAGTAATTAACCTTTCGTGGAAAGCTGAAGGAAACATGCTTGCCATGGAAGCAATGCAGCAATGCACATATATCTCTCTTTTCTGCAATTGGAGAATGCAAAGTTCTCTGTACTTGTTCAGTCTATATGATCTATACTCCATATTCTAGTATCAGATGCATAAACGTTAAACACACGTCTCGTTCCCAGCAACCAGTAGGCTCTTGCTTTTGGCTGAATTCTGCAGATTTTCTGGGTCAAAATTGCAGAAAATGTCATGATCATGTGTCCCCGACGTGGCCGTCACGGACGCCGCGGATGTTAAGCTGCGTCAACGTGTTATTAATATTCACCTCGGTGTAAGAAACACCTAGCTTGATTACCTATGTATAACTTGAGCAGTAAGCATGGCTTTGCTTCAATTCTTCAATGTTTCAGCATTTGAGGCATAGTAGCATATATGTTCAGACTGCAGTTCAGTTCAGTTGTTCATAGAAAAAGGGGCATAGATGTTTGCTTACACAGCAAGCACAGCATATAGGATGTTGGCTGCTATAGCTACTAGTAGGACACAACTTTAATTTGAGGTGTCACTTGTGACTCGCTACACAATTGGTTACTACTAATATTGAGACACTAGTTAGTATACTTTGGCACAAAGCGATAACAAAGTTTAATGGTCAAATTGCCATCTAATTGGCTTTGAAAAATGCCACACAAGCTTTTTTTTTAACGAACCAAGGTAAGAGTCAAACAGAAACGATGGCCTTTTCTGGGCTACACTCAAGATATCAAGGGCCCCAAATATAACTTTCCAAAAGTGTGAACAAAGCTACCTTGCCAACCGCATTGAGGACTCTACTGCTCTTTCATATATAGCCACTTGGCCAAATTCTAATGCTTTGCTCTCTTTTTAAAAAAGAAGAGGAAGGATTTTCTCTAAAAAAAATAAGAAGAGGAAGAAAAACCAAAAATGCATGCTCACCATTGATCCTCCCTATAGCTAGCTGTTTGATTAGATTATTAGGTAAATTATTGCTACGAATTATATATCTACTCGATTATAGTGATAAATTAAATATATTAAATATTTTAAGAAATAAATTTAATAGATAGTTAAAATAAATGGTCTAAGCTAAAGGGAAGTTTTTAAAGAAAACATAATATTTGAAATATGAGCAAACAATCCGTTTCAATATTCTGGTGAATAAGATGCAAAGAAATGAAGAACCGGGTCGACCCTGAGTCCTCACTAATTTAATCGCTTTCATATACAGTCGTCTTAATTTGTTGTGAATATATAGTGTCAAACCGTGTAATACTAAATATTAGTATTAGCTAGCAACGTCGTCCATGCATGTGTTTCTTAGTTTCAGACCGAGTAAAAATAGGACGGCCCGAATCGCAGTCGCCGTTTCTAGAGAAATTCGCTGAAAATAACGGACGAGAGAATCGGTCCAAAAACGGGTCGCGAAAACGTGCCCGGTCTAGTGGAAACAGATGCATGAGCAATTTGCGTAGGAGAAGGTCCAGTGGAAACGGATGCATGGGCAATTTGAGAAGCCGCTTTGCTTGCAGGGCGGAGCAAAGAATATAGGCGGAAAAAGCAAAGCCAAGCCAGCCACCGAGGTAGGTGTGGACAAAAAAAAACTTAAAAGCTCGTGATTCGGATTGATTTGAACTCATAGTCTTCATATATACTTAGAGGTATAGCTCGATAGCCTAACGAATTTATCTAGCTACTCTCTCTGTTTTATATTATAAGTTATTTGACTTTTTCATAGTCAATATTCTTTATGTTTCATCAAATTTATAAAAAAAATAGTAACATGTATAATACCAAATTAGTTTTATTAAAGTTAATATTAAATATATTGATAATATGTTTCTTTTGAATTGAAAATATTAGTATATTTTTTATAAACTTGATCAAACTTAAAAAAAATTGATCAAAAGATGTAAAATAATTTATAATGTGAAAAAAAAGAGTAGCTTCCAAACCAACCTAATCTTTTATAGCTTGTTAGCGCTAACGAACCGAGCAGAGTCGTTAAGATAATGAGCTCAAACAACCGAGCCCTATGGGTTGAGCTGACTCATGTAAAACCCTAGAAGATGAATATAGGACTCGAGAGGAGGAGTATGAAACCCTAGAAAATGAATATGGGATTCCAGAGAACGAATATGAAACCCTAGAAGATGAATATGGAATCCTAGAGGACGAATATAGGACTCGAGAGGAGGAATCCGAGGACGAATATGGGAGTCAGAGAACAAATATAGGCCCCGAGATCCACCCCTCCACCGAGGCGAGCTGCGAGCGGTGGCGCGGAAAGAAACCGACGAGGTGGCGTGCGCGCGCGCAACGCGCGCGTCGAACTGAACATACGTAGCATACGCGCCCGCGACGCGCGACGCGCGCCGGCTGCTCGCTCGCCTCGCCTCGGCGCGCGGCGCGGCGGCCGCGGCGCACGAGCGAGCGTTTCGTTCGCACGCGGAAAACGCCCTCCACGCGTCGGCACGCGCACGCCACGCCACGGCGTCTCGCGCCATGCGTACGTCCAACTGTTCACCACAGCGAAGGCGTTTAAGCCCATGCGCCAAGTAGACGAGCGTGCTTGACCAAAGTAGGAATGCGTTTTTTCCCCTTTTTTTTTTCTCCAAAGGAAAAAAAAATGATTATCAACGAACTGTTGCCACAAAGATGGTTGAGAAAATCCAACAACCGGTAGAGTAACAACCAAGTCTGTCTCCGTGACTGACAGAGTGATCACCTAGCAGCATCGGTTAGGTCTACAGTTCGTTTGTTGCACGGACAGCTAGCTAGCCAAATGCAGATGATAATTTGTCCTCCGCTTATCGTCCACAACAACATCGACAAACACACAACCTGAATAGGCTGTTGCTGTTTTTGTTTCCACGTTACAACAAGTTGAATAGTGGAGTAGCATATGTTTTCAGGACAATTTTTCGCGTACTGTACCAGAATCTACAACTTTGATACTCCTATCTAGCGTTGTTACCTGGAGTACCAGCTGGAGTAAAATCTTTGCATCGCCAGCAAGGTAATTGGTAGGCCTAACCAGCGTTTACATTACCGTTGGTAACCGCCCTTACCGCGAGGTACGGTAATAGAAATATCATGGTAACCTCCTTAAATTTAAATAAATTTAAAAAATAATTTAAATTTTTGATAAATTTTACACGGTTTTATACGGTTACCGCGCGGTAACCGTGCTTAATCCCGGTTTCGGTGGTTTGGAAAACCCTGAGCCTAACACTGCCTAGCTTGGACCTTCCCGCTTTACTTTCCTTTTGCCATTTCATTCCTTCTCATCTTTTCAATTTCACGACCCGTCTTTTAATCTTTTTTTTTTCGCTGGACACAGCTCTGACTTTGCCTTTGGATGCTTTACTCTTGGATGTCCCAAGCAGCTGAACTAGCCAGCCATTCACCTAAAATTCTGCACATTCATAAAGACGAGCATTACCTACACGCAGACAAAATTCAGCGGATGGAAAAGAGAATTCAGTGATGCATGCAAAGGTCCATATCAAAACCAAAAGAGGAGCAGCAGTACGTACCAGGGGTACTAGAAGTGTACCCCTCCATAAAAAAAAAACCAATACTAGCAGCGAACCTAGACACATATGTGTTCAGATTCATTACTAGGATTGGATTCTTTTTAGGATAGAGTAGTAGGAGTATTCTGCAAATGACCATAGCGTTTAACGTAGTACTAGTATCTCATCAATTCGTCAATGTAGGATTAATCTGGCAGCCATTAACTAAGACAGCGTGAAACAGGTTAGATTGTGTTTAGTTTCACACCAAAATTGGAAGTATGAAGAGATTAGAACGATGTGACTCTAAAGTTGAAAATTTGTGTGTAGGAAAGTTCGATGTGACGGAAAAGTTGAAAGTTTATATGTAGAAAATTTTGATATGACGGAAAAGTTGGAAGTTTGAAAAAAAAGTTGGAATCTAAACATGGCCTTATTCGTCATAGTGATAAATTAAATATTTTAAAAATATACTTAGTATATGGAATATTCCCTCCATCATAAAATATAAAAAGTTTTGGTTGGATTGGACACATACTAGCACTACGAATTTGGACATATTACTTGTCGAGATTCATAGTATCAGGATATATCTCATCCAACAAAAACTTTTAGTAATATTTTGGAACGGAAGGAGTAGCTTAGAACATGTAGTCCAAACATACAGCATTAGGAAAAAATTATCCAGTGAAGAAAATGAAAAGAACTAGCACAATTGTCAATCCAAAAAAAAAAATACGATTCCCCCAAAAGAAGAAAAACTGATCGGAAGTGTGGCAAAATTTAGCATCAAACCAGGTCTAAAACCACAGTAAATTTTGTGCATACATGTAGTGAACATTTTCAGCAACTACATAAAAAATTGCATATTTTCCAACAACAATGGTGGTCTTCTTTAAAACACAGGAATTTGTATCATGACATTTTCTTAAAAAAAAAAGATGGACATTATACTCCACTGTTCTTGGTTCTCCCAGCGTAAGCAAAAGCTCATATTAATACTGAGCAAGTGAACAGTTACTACCACTTAGTTCATCGCTTCATAGTAAATTCATTTTTCTCCCATTTATCCAAAAATAAGTTTATTTTTAAATAGTTATTACATTGGAGTCTATGAAAACAGAGAATAATTACATTGAAAATAGATAAATAAAGAATAGTTACAATATAATTTGATAAAGAGTGTGTTGAGTTCACGTCAAAATTAGAAATTTGATTGAAATTGGAACGATGTGACGGAAAAGTTGAAAGTTTGTGTTTGTAAGAAAGTTTTGATGTAATGGAAAAATTGAAAGTTTGAAGAAATAATTGGGAACTAAACCAGGCCAAAATACATATATTGTAGTCTTTTTATTACTATGTATTAATATGTGTGAAATGATCGGGGAAAAATAATCCTCTACTGTCTCCACAGTTCTACCACCACCAGCAGCAGCATCGGATCCATCCATCCACGCATTGATGTTGCAGCGCAGACCCGTCGTTACTCGTAGCTTAGTGGTAACAGTAACCCGTCCACCAATTGCTCCACCCGTTGCAGTCGCCATCGACTTGACTCTGACCTGCCCCTTTCTCTTTCTCTTATTCTTCAAGAGTGTGTTTAGGTACTTCCAAAGTTACTAGTTTGGATTAAAATTGATACGATGTGACTAAAAAGTTATGTATGATAGATTAACGTGATGGAAAAAGTTGGAAGTTTGGATCTAAACACGGCCCAAGAGAGGGTGTTTAGATCAAGGTGTAAAGTTTAACGTGTCATATAAGGTATTATATAAGGTGTTATATGGGGAGTTCATACACTACAAAGAAAACCAATTACATAATTCGTCAGTAAACCATGAGATAAATTTATTAAACATAATTAATCCATCATTAGTAAAATTGTCAAAACATGAAACAAGTAGACTTAAAATATTCGTCTCGTAAATTAGTCGCATTCTGTACAACTAGTTATTTTTTAACCTATATTTAATATTTTATACGGGTGTTGACATGAAGCAAGTAGACTTAAAATATTCGTCTCATAAATTAGTCGTATTTTATACAACTAGTTATTTTTTAACCTATATTTAATATTTTATACTGGTGTTGAAACGTTTCGATGTAAGGCCAGTCACAATGGCTAGTGTCATTGCACGGCTACCCAAAATATTATACCATCTTCTCTCAAATGAAATCTTTTATGAAACAATCCCCACAGTGGAGGGGTTTCACTTTGACGTTTCCAAGACTAAGCAAAGCATTTAATTGATACAAGTTGCTGGGATCATTTGTACCCAAAATCCGGCGCGGCGCGGGAGAATGCGGAGGTCGCACGGCGGAGGCGGACGCAAGAGATCCGGTGAATGAAACGAATCGGCCTCAACGGGGGTTTCACTCTGTTACCGAGGACTTGGAAACGACGCTGACGAGTTTCACCAGGATGAAACTCTTTCCTTCTCTCTCATCCCCATTTCATGCAAATAATCATTTTTTATTCAGTCTTACCCCTATTAAATGTGCATGACACACCAGTGAAACCCCCATTGTGACTGGCCTAACACCCCCTCAGTCTATCTCTCTTCAAAGTCCAAGCAGCCCACGAAGTACCCGGCATTTATTTTCCTCACCCATTTTCTCCACTAAAATACGCGCCGCTTATTAAATTTCCCCCGCCTTTGCTTTGCGTCACCATATCAAATGCGCAACTAGCACTGGTGCGGCCTACCAGTGAGCGAGTCTGCGAGTGAGAGAAAAGAGGACACGAGAAAGCTTTAGAGAGAGAGAGAGAGGAAATTGATTTTTTTTAAGTTTGCGATGAATGAATAAACAAATCTGGTGAAGAGGTTGGGAGGAAGAAGAACGGCTGCTGATGAGAGCCGCATTGGAGTCAAAACCAACCGTCTCTTTCTCTCCTCTGACTTTCCCCCACTCTCCTCCTCTTCTTCTTCTTCCTCCTGTGATGCCATCCTCCTCTTTCGGCGCCTCACAATCTTGCGATCCAGCTCATGTGGCGGACGGAATGAGAGGGAATTTCCCGTTCTTGCGCTCCTGGATTTCTTGCCCAGAGGAGGAGTCTTGACTCTTGCGAGCGTGTTCGTTCTTGGTGATTAGATTCATGCTGCCTCGTTGCAAGGTGGTGTGAGTTGTTTTCCTGGATTCTTGAAGTTGTTCATGCCCTGCAGGAAGAAGGGGTTCATTTTCTGATTCCGTCGACGGCGGAGATGAGAGGTTACTACTGCTTCTTCCATTTCTTGGTGGTGTCCGTTCTGCTCCACGTCCATGGCGGCCGCTCCGAGAGCCAGACGTGCGACCCCACCGACCTGGCGGCGCTCCTGGCCTTCTCCGATGGCCTGGACACGAAGGCCGCCGGGATGGTCGGGTGGGGCCCCGGCGACGCCGCCTGCTGCTCGTGGACGGGCGTGTCCTGTGATCTCGGGAGGGTGGTGGCGCTGGATCTCTCCAACCGGAGCCTCTCCCGGAACTCGCTTCGCGGCGGCGAGGCGGTGGCGCGGCTCGGCCGGCTGCCGAGCCTGCGGCGCCTCGACCTCAGCGCGAACGGCCTCGCCGGCGCGTTCCCGGCGGGCGGCTTCCCGGCGATCGAGGTGGTGAACGTCTCCTCCAACGGGTTCACCGGGCCGCACCCCGCGTTCCCCGGCGCGCCGAACCTGACGGTTCTTGATATCACCGGCAACGCCTTCTCCGGCGGCATCAACGTCACCGCGCTCTGCGCTTCGCCGGTCAAGGTCCTGCGGTTCTCGGCGAATGCCTTCTCTGGTGATGTGCCGGCCGGCTTTGGTCAGTGCAAGCTGCTCAACGACCTCTTCCTTGATGGCAATGGCCTTACTGGGAGCCTCCCCAAAGATCTGTACATGATGCCAGCGCTGAGAAAACTAAGTTTGCAGGAGAATAAGCTCTCCGGCAGCCTCGACGACGACCTCGGTAACCTCACTGAGATTACGCAGATTGACTTGTCATATAACATGTTCAATGGCAATATCCCTGATGTGTTTGGGAAATTGAGGAGCTTGGAGTCCTTAAACTTGGCTTCCAACCAATTGAATGGCACATTGCCTCTATCCCTGTCGAGCTGCCCGATGCTTAGAGTGGTCAGCCTGAGGAACAATTCGCTGTCCGGTGAGATTACCATTGACTGCAGATTGCTCACGAGGCTGAACAACTTTGATGCTGGGACCAACAAGCTGCGTGGTGCTATACCGCCTCGCCTTGCCTCGTGCACTGAGTTGAGGACGCTGAACCTTGCAAGGAACAAGCTTCAGGGGGAGCTACCGGAGAGCTTCAAGAATTTGACATCACTGTCATACCTTTCTCTTACGGGGAATGGTTTTACCAACTTGTCATCAGCATTGCAAGTCTTGCAGCACCTGCCCAACTTAACTAGCTTGGTGCTCACCAATAACTTCCGTGGTGGTGAAACCATGCCAATGGACGGCATCGAAGGGTTCAAGAGAATGCAGGTTCTTGTCCTGGCGAACTGTGCACTCTTGGGCACGGTTCCACCTTGGCTGCAGAGCTTGAAGAGCCTCAGTGTGCTGGATATTTCATGGAACAATTTGCATGGGGAGATCCCGCCATGGTTAGGCAACCTCGACAGTCTTTTCTACATCGATCTGTCCAACAACTCATTCAGTGGGGAGCTTCCTGCAACCTTTACACAGATGAAGAGTTTAATTTCAAGTAATGGCTCAAGTGGGCAGGCGTCAACAGGAGACCTCCCATTATTCGTCAAGAAGAATTCGACTTCCACTGGTAAAGGCTTGCAGTACAACCAACTCAGTAGCTTCCCGTCATCACTGATCCTCTCAAATAACAAGCTTGTTGGGCCAATATTGCCAGCCTTTGGCCGTCTAGTGAAGCTTCATGTGCTGGACTTGAGCTTTAACAATTTTTCTGGGCCAATTCCTGATGAGTTATCAAATATGTCGAGCTTGGAAATATTGGATTTAGCCCACAATGATCTCAGTGGGAGCATACCATCATCTCTAACGAAGCTGAACTTTCTGTCCAAGTTTGATGTTTCGTACAACAATTTGTCTGGAGATATCCCGGCAGGAGGCCAATTCTCCACGTTCACTAGTGAGGATTTTGCAGGCAATCACGCACTACACTTTCCTCGGAATTCCTCCAGCACAAAGAATTCTCCTGATACGGAAGCACCACATCGTAAGAAGAACAAAGCAACCCTTGTGGCCCTTGGACTTGGTACTGCAGTGGGGGTTATTTTTGTCTTGTGTATTGCTTCTGTGGTTATATCAAGGATTATTCATTCAAGAATGCAGGAGCATAATCCAAAGGCAGTAGCGAATGCTGATGACTGCTCAGAGTCTCCGAACTCAAGCTTGGTGCTGCTTTTCCAGAACAACAAGGATCTTGGTATTGAAGATATATTGAAGTCAACCAACAACTTTGATCAAGCCTATATAGTTGGTTGTGGTGGTTTTGGACTTGTTTACAAGTCAACACTACCAGATGGGAGGAGAGTTGCAATCAAGCGGCTTTCAGGCGATTACTCTCAGATTGAGCGGGAGTTTCAAGCTGAAGTGGAAACACTATCACGTGCCCAGCATGACAACCTTGTTCTGCTAGAAGGCTATTGCAAGATAGGCAATGACAGACTACTGATCTATGCATACATGGAGAATGGCAGCTTGGATTACTGGCTTCATGAGAGGGCTGATGGTGGTGCCCTGCTGGATTGGCAGAAGAGGCTACGGATTGCACAGGGATCGGCAAGGGGGCTGGCATACTTGCACCTGTCGTGTGAGCCCCATATATTGCACCGAGATATCAAGTCAAGCAATATCCTCTTGGATGAGAACTTTGAAGCTCATTTGGCTGATTTCGGGTTGGCAAGGCTCATATGCGCATACGAGACGCATGTCACAACAGATGTAGTGGGAACCTTGGGCTACATTCCACCTGAATATGGGCAGTCACCTGTGGCTACTTACAAGGGTGATGTGTACAGCTTTGGAATTGTTCTTCTGGAGCTACTCACTGGGCGGCGGCCTGTGGACATGTGCAGGCCAAAAGGGAGCAGAGATGTAGTGTCCTGGGTGCTTCAGATGAAGAAGGAAGACAGGGAAACTGAAGTATTTGATCCAACCATATATGACAAGGAGAATGAAAGCCAGTTGATCAGAATCCTGGAGATAGCACTGCTTTGTGTGACTGCTGCTCCTAAGTCAAGACCAACATCGCAGCAGCTAGTCGAATGGCTTGACCATATCGCTGAAGGTTAAGGTTCAGTCAAGTTCTTAAATGGTTTCAGTTTGATCGATCAAGATCCATCCTGATAGTTTCTTAAGATGATTAGTTCTGTAAATAATATTTACATAGCGTGAAATGCCAAGAGTTCAATTTCCTTCTCATGCCACCCTTCAAGTAATAGTTCATATCATCCTCTTTCCTTTCTTCATAAGGTGGTTGCAAGATCACCACAATGTAAAAAATGCATTGTAGGTTTAAACCCTCAGGATAACACCCTAGCAGTTACATAACCGGCTTTTCTACAGATTTATTGTATGTTCTGTAATTTCAGCTACTGCTATGGTATGAATGAACTTTTGTGGGGCATTTGTTTTCAGTGATTTGCTCCAGCTAGTGCTATCTTATATGTCCATTTTCCATTTTTCACATCTGATCCTTCTCACTGCATGTAAAATATGAGAAATCAAGGTCTTATGCAGCGCTGCAGAATGCGAGCACCGCCATATCAGAGTCAGATACAGATGGTATGGCCAGTTACATTGTTCTGGAATTCATTCAGCCTATACTGGTAAATTGCTGTATGGTTTTATCTTTTATGATCTTGTAGTAGCTCCATTGTCTTCATTTGGCTGATGGTTTGACCTTGCCAGCATTCAGTACTGGCACTGCAGTGCTTTGGCAGGGGTGATTTCTTCCACGTTGCATGCTGTTCTCTCATATTTGTTCGAAAGATTTAGGTTGGGAACTCTTTTTCGTGTAGGTAAAACAGGATACTTATTAGAACAGGAATAAATAAGTATTATAGCTAAAATAAATTTGAAAAATGGATTAATTTGATTTTTGAAACAATTTTCCTATAGGTTTTTTTTTAAAAAAAATATTTTTGAAGCGAGTAGAAGTTTAGAAGGGAACTTGTAGTACCCAAGCCTTTTTTTTTCTTTTTTTAAAAAAAGCTATGACCTATTCTGGATAGGCCTCTCCTTTGCTCATGCACAAAATTGTCGACCGTTCTACAGTGCAGAGGAAAAACACGGAAGGAGCAGAGAACGGCGTGGTACAGCGTACCAGATCAACCACCACCCGTGAATCGACGGCGCGTGCAGGGGATTAGCCGGCGAGGCCGCCCGTCGCGCGCGCGGCTCCATGGTTAATGGTTTCTTCCGGCCTCGCTCCCTCAAGTTGAACCCGAGCACATCACAGGCAAAGGCAAGCCCTCGGCGTAGGCGGCGTAAAGAGGGGGAGAGGAGATAGAGCCGGACGAATCCGAACGGCAAAGCCCGCGTGGCTGGCTGGCGGCCTTTCGGCCTATTCTCACGCGAGCGGCTCGGCCCAAAATAAGCCTATTCGCATTCTCTTCTCTTGGTATTTTCCACTGGTTGGGCCAAAAAACGGGAACTACAAGCAGATGCAGATAAGCTCAACAACAGCAACACCTGACCAATGCTGGTCGTACGACTACAGCTGCTCGCTGTAGCCTGCTGCCCTGCTGTTTCGAGTATCACACGACACTTCTTCACTTGTGTAGTGTACGTATATATGGTTGCTTTTTTTGATAACTATATATATGTGCTTGGTTGGACCGCTAAATCTTAATCTTAGCAACGGGCATCCTTACCTACGTGGAGTGGATTAGGCCTGTAAAGTTATTAGATCTCGATCCAGCACTGTGGAGCCTATTTAGCCAAAGCTCTTCTCTCCTGTCCCATAAAACTTAAGCAGTGCAGACTCTCGCTCCTCTCTCCTCTTTTTCACCTCTGCAATCTGTACAGACTGTACTTGCCCCCACGTAGTCTGAATCCATCGGTTTACACACAAACTCCTAGTTGTACAAGATGGTGGTGGTCGCACCTCATAAAAATCAACCAGAACACAGCGTGCAGTAAGCCAAACAGAGGCAATAACACGCACTAAACACTGACAGCGTGGGGTTTCGCCTTCGAGGCTTCGAGCTAGTCGATCGTGTAAGGCCCTGTTTACTTCCCAAAAGAAAAAAAATTCCACCCATCACATCGAATGTTCAGGTACATGCATTAAGTACTAAATGTAGAAAAAAAAACAATTACACAGTTCACGTGTAAATTACGAGATGAATCGATTAAGCCTAATTGCGCCATGATTTAATAATGTAGTGCTACAGTAAACATTTGCTAGTGATGGATTAATTAGACTTAATAAATTCTTCTCGCAGTTTTCTGACGAATTCTGTAATTTATTTTGTTATTAGACTACGTTTAATACTTCAAATGTGTGTTCGTATATCTAATGTGACAATCAAACCTAAATTTTTTTCCCAACTAAACAAGGCCTAAGGCCAAGTTTAGATCCAAAGTTTTTCTTCAAACTTCTAACTTTTCCATCACATCAAAACTTTCCTACGCACATAAACTTTCAACTTTTCCGTCACATTGTTCCAATTTAAACCAAGGGTGTGTTTAGTTCATGAAAAAAGTTAAAAGTTTGAAGAAAGTTGGGAGTTTAAAAAAAAAGTTAGAAGTTTATGTATGTAGGAAAGTTTTTGATGTGATATGATGTGATAGAAAGTTGAGAATAGGGAGAAACTAAACACGGCCCAAACTTCTAATTTTAATGTGAACTAAACACACCCTAAGTAAATTTCTCTATATCGAGTAAATCGGAAAAAGGGAGCCATGGGAATAATTTCATCTCCCATCCACATAGGAGAAGGCAATGCAACACGGAAGCAGGGGCAGGCTGCAGGCTGGCTGGGTGGGGGACCCCGGTAGCAGCAGCAGCAGCAGCAGCAGCAGCAGTAGCAGTAGTACTTGGCGGCAATGGCATTGGCATTGCATTGTCATCTCACGATGCAGGGGGCCAGAGGGGATGCAGTGCAACATCTCTCTCTGGTCCTCTCCGGCCACCATTATTACCACCAAGGACTCTCGACCGCAACAATGGTGGTGGTGCCCCTCGGCCCGGCTACGCGCACGCACAGCGCAAGCGGCAAGCGGAAGCCGATCGCCGCCACGCCAGCGGGTGACCCACACCTCGATCACGTTGGTACAACATTTGGTCCGCTGATAGTATGTGCTCGGGGCACATCCGACGGTGCCCTGGAATCCAAAGCTTGGACGATCCATCATCCATGTATAGAGTTGTACTACTTCTACTATAGTAGTAGTGATATGAAAAAAAAATTGATTTGTTCTTTCTTTTTGAGAGGTAAATGATTTGTTCTTTAGCCACCATTTCCATCTCTCCTTCTCTCTCTACAAGGACCAGCATGTAGTTGCGACTTGCAAGTTGCAAACGCAGTGCGTCATTGGATGGACTGCATTGCGGTGCAGACGAGGGAGCAGATCTCAGAGGGCGGGTTTATAGTGATGGTGGATTGGTGGGTGGCTACTTTTGCTTTCTACTTACTCCGTCTCATGATACTCGTCGCTTTGAATTTTTATTTATAAATTTTGATCATTTGTCTTATTAAAAATATTTTAAAATTATTATTTATTTTATTTGTGACTTACTTTATTATAAAAAGTATTCTAAGTATGATTTATCATTTTTTATATTTACACTAATTTTTTAAATAAGACGAATGGTCAAACGTTACAATTAAAAAGTCAAAGCGACATCTACGATATGACGGAGGTAGCGCTAATCCCAAAACTCAAGCCAAGGCGAAGCCAAGGCAAGTCCTCTCCTCCCCCAGGCAAGCCAAGCAGCAGCAGTGGGCGCAGTGGCGCAGCGCAGGCGAGAGGAGGCCCATGCACCCATGCATGCGATGCGTTGCCATGTTGGGGTCTCACACTCGCAGCAGCCAAAGCCTGTGTGTGCCTGCAGCCCGCGGTGCCGCTTCCCCCCACTGCGCCGCGCACCTGGCCAAAAGTTGGCCGATCGATCACCACGCCGCCCCCACCGCACCACCACCATACTACACATACTCCAGTTGCACGCACGCACGCACGCACGCACGCACGCACGGCATCGACCCATCAGCCACCACTGATCGATTTGAGAGCGTTTTCTTTTCGGTTTTCCCCCATCCCCCCTCTTCTTTTTCTCAAAGACAACCACACTGATCAATGGCGTGCCTGCCCAAGCACGCAGTAGGCGGTGCATGTGGTTCAACACACACCCCCAAAAGGAAAAAAAAATCCATAAATTAAGAGAAAAACATTTGTAAAATTCTAGTTTTGATGCACTTTTAACTGAGTGTAAATGTGCTGTAACTAAGCGTAATTGCTATGTAGGAGTAATTAAGTGTAAGTGTAAGTGCATCATACGAAATATAAAAACCTAAAAGTCTATCGTAAGTGAAATAGCAAAACCGAAGAAAAAAGAAAGAAGGAAAAATCGAGAGAGATATAAAAAGTGTTATCGTTGATTCGTTTGTTGCTTATTGGCTTATAAACCGCAGCAAAATTTTAAATTTTCAAACTTTATTTTAAATTTTTTAGGTGTTTTTTCATCGCATTTTTTCTTGGTTTTCTAGATCAACCACGAAGAGCCGACGCCAACCAATGCCACTGCATTATCAAATCATGTTCATGTTCGGGAAGGCAAGGAAAGGGACACCAGGAGGGAGAGGAAACGGAAGATGCCCCGAGCACAGATCAGGTTTGCAAAGCGATCGAGTCTACGAGATAGTTGTGGTTTTGGACGGGTTAACGGGACATCTCCACTGAACTTGCCCTTTCCTTTCCCTTGGGGATGCTGGCTGACTCGCTTGTTGGGTGGTGTGTGACGAGCACTTTCTGGGATTGCATAAGGTGTTGGTTCTCAAGTATGCAGCAATTATTTAGCGAGGCTATTGCTGTAGATCCACAATTCGTGATCGTGCCTCTTCATGGGGATGCCATGTTATTGGCTCATTGCATCTTAAGCTCCCAAGCACAAAAGTTGTCCTCAGCCATTCCTAGTAGGATCAAGGATGCATACATGCATGCTCGGTAAGTATTAATTATCCCCTTCAAACTTAAATTATCAAGACCTCGAATTTTTTTTAATAGAAGACATGTGACCAAAACAGCTAAACATATATGGTAGTAATATTTAGGCAAAAACTTTACACCCTTTTTAGTGGTCCAAATGTTAAAGCTAAGTCATGAAACTTCAAAATTAAGTTCTAAACTTTAAATTTATCATCTTAAAAGTGGCCAGTAAACATGCATTTTTTTCCCCTTTGAAGGACTATTACATGTCATATCATCTAGGAGTAGTAGCAAACTAATCACTTGTATTGATCTAACTCCTAGACTACCAATACTGCTACTGTAGAAGTAGTGCTAGTATATAGGAGTACTCCGTATACTCCTGTACTACTTGTACAATCAATACAAAGGCTACTGGGGCTTGCGTCACCGAGCAAACTAGGCTTACGTTCCCTGTTGGGCAGATCCTAGTACTAGCAGACCAACGCAAGCTACTCCCTCCGTCCCATAATAGATGACGTTTTTGACTTTTTATTTGTAACGTTTGACCATTTATTTTATTTAAAAAATTAGTACAAATATAAAAAAATAAGTCATATGTAAAGTACTTTTGATAATAAAGCAAATGACAAACAAAATAAATAATAATTTTAAAACTTTTTAAATAAAACGAATGATCAAACATTGACAAACAAAAACTTAAAAAGTAATATGGAATGGAGGTAGTACACCAACAATGTTATTGAGACGTACTCCTTCCTGGGAGTAGTAATGGCGATCCACAGGAGATTCCTGGGATAGCTCGAATTATTGTTTTCGCTGCTCCTAAATCAGAGCAACGCGAGCGGAAACATTGTTATTTGGTGACTGGGAGTTATTCCCTCTGTTCCAAATTATAATACTTCATCTGTCCCAAAATATAATAACATATCCGTTAACATTCCATTCCCAACCAATCACAACCCTCCACCATCACTACTGGAGAAGTGATCTTTGCTGGGTCGGCCGATTTCCACAATAGCCCCGGTTGCTTGAAAAGCCGGGACTAAAAATGATCTCTGGTCCAGGTTTATTTGTGCAAGGGGACTATGTGATCTTTAATCCAGGTTCACCTCGTGTCAGAGGCTATCAGGTCCTCAAAGATCTTTAGTCCTAGTTGGTAGATCTTAACTTTAGTCCTGGTTGTTGTTCCTAACCGGAACTAAAGTTTATAGAGATCTTTAATCCCGATTGGTATTCGGTTGGTAAAACCAACCTGGAGTAAAAATCAATATACCGTATATAATCCCTTTGCACGTATCCTCAAAAATTTCTATCTACTCTTCCTCCTCGCTCTTATCCTCTCCTTATCTTCCTATTCCTCCTCCTCCTCCCCTCTCTCTCTCTCTCACAGTTTTATCCTCTTTTCTCATAGAGCCGGCGAGGAGCTGGCGACAGCGGAGGCGGCGGCCCGCGCGCGCGGAGGAGGCCGGGAGGGCGGCAGGCGGCGGGTCAGCGATTTTTTCTATATAATTTGTGATTGGAGATCTGAGATGCATTTGATTTGTGTGTGATGTATTCATGTGATGTATTTGTGATGATTTTTGTAGAACTTGTGATGTAATTTTTTAGAATTTGTGTTGTATTTGGAGATGATCGATTTGAGGATTTGGAGATAATTTTTGTTATGTGATTTGGATTTGTAATCTGTGATGATTTATTTGGGGTGATTTGGGGATGGAGTGAAATCAATATTCAATGTTAAAGGCAATAAAAAAAAGTAGCGATCGATGCTGGCCTGGCATCTTTAGTCCCGGTTATTTGAACAGGGATTAAAAACCGACATCTTTAGTCCCGGATTCTCCCTCCCGGTTCGCTACCCGGGAGTAAAGGGGGTTGCGAACCGGGAGATATGAGGAGTTCTCCAGTAGTGCATTCACTTTTCCCACCTACCTCCACTACTCATCCAATCATAACCCTCCACTATTCACTTCTAACTACTTTATTAATAATTGTGTCCAACTCTAAAACTTCTTATATTTTAGGACGGAGGGAGTAACTTATAGACTTCAACATTTATCTAAAAAATATAACAACTTATTTTTTTTCTCACCCAATAACAAACTTCCACCTCTTAATATCCCCACCTACCTTCTCTTTTAACCAATCACAACAATTACACGTTTAGTTTTACCTACTTTTTTAATACCTAGTATGTCAAATCTAAAACTCATATTTTGGGTATTTTGGGGCGGAGGTTGTAAGAAGAAAGAGACCAACAGCCGTATGTGTTGTGGCAATAGGAGAATTTTGACTATTATTATTATTCTGGAGGATGCATGGCTAGCTGGAGTAGCTAGGATCAGTACCACTAATGTTGCAGCTGCTGCCTCCAGGAGCAAAAGAGCAAAACGGGACGTAGACGGAGATCTATGCTGCCTCCTGGAGCAGCAGGCTAAGCTATAGCTTCTCACTGATGTGTGCTGGGTGAATTATGGACGAATCATTCAGAGTTTTGCCGCTAAAGTTGGGGGATGGTGCACGGCAACTTGCCTCGACCGCCCCGGGGGGGGGGGGGGGTGGGGGGGGGGGGTTCAACAATACGGGGACCATACTAAAAAACCACACAAGCTTTTCCCTCTCATCTCATCGATGGATCACCATTTTGTGATCTGTTGGTGTTGGTGTTTGCGACTGCGCGAGTGGCCGGTGGGGCCTCGTGGGCTCTCGATGAGTAGTGATCGATCGATCTTTTTTTTTTTCAATTTTTTTTCTTGGAGACACGGGCCGACTGCTGATCTGATCCAGTGTGCCGCCCAACATTGTGGGTAGCTTTTTCCAGATCGTGCTTCTCCCTTTTGTGGCTGTGAACCTGCCCAACTTTGGGCTGCCAACTTTCTTCGCCCTTTGCTCGAAAACATTATCTACTGGCATATATTTGCTCGATCTATCATGCATCGGCTTGGACTTGAGAAACCCGGGATCGATCAATTGTGGGGTTACTACAAGCTTTCTTCATAAGATAATCAAACTGAATTTGATGCCACTCCGTGTAGACAACCAAACAGGAGGCTACTATGTGCTCCGTGCAGCAGACACGTGCATGTAACAGTTAACGCCGTGGCCGGAAGTAGTAGTAGCACTAGTACGTGTGGTACCACCGGTTACAAAGGCACAGGTAAATTCAAGGCGATCCTCCACAGAAACCCTGATGATTGGCCATCCGAATCCCTAGCTTTGTGAGGACACGCTCGGGGGTATGTGCACCGCAAACAGATCGCACACGTGCACGGGCGCCCCAGTCGCACATGCCGCCCACGTATGCACGCACGCACGCGCGAGTGCGGCATGGAACGAACCGATCGAACGGGAGGAATAAGGCTGTAGCTGTAGGAGACGGACGCGACGAGATGAGCATGACTCGTCGTCAGTCATGCCCCTGCACGCGCGGGTACAGAAGGAACAGAAGCGAGTGGTAGCTAGTCTAGTCAAGCAATAGCTAAGAGGCTTGCCGCTCCGCTGCTGTGTGCCTGTGCGTGCTGCGAATTCATCAGCCACGCCAGCGCGCGGTGGCCAGCCATGGGCGGCGAGTTGAAGTTGAACGGGTGCAAGCTGGTGGCTTGGCGCAGCGCAGGGGATGGCCAGGAGGGGCGCACGTACGGTGGTCGTCGGCAGAGAGCGAGAGGGTGGAGAGGAGGAGGAGCCCGCAGCTTTTGGCGCAGCGGGGTGGGCCAGCGCGCTGCTCCCCCGGCTCTGTTGAGCGTGGAAAATTCAGAAGGGGGTGGTGCTGTTCCTGCGCTGTCCCGCCCGCCGGCGCCGGGTTCCTTCCTGGACGCCGTCCACCGCCTCCACCTGATGGACCGCCACCTAGCTACATATACCATTGATCTGTTCAGAAAAAATAATTTTTTTGGATGATTTCGATCGTATGAAAATCTTTGTAACAAATGATTTAATCATATCTTATTCTTTAAAATTTTTATGAAATAAGTAATCCTATAAAGATTTTGAACAAAAGTTAGCAGGAGGTTCAACCACTTAAAAAAAATTCTTTGAGTCTATCCCTCTTATCTGATTCATACATTTTTCATGTGGTTTAATCAAACGATCATTCCTATATTTTTTCCATGTTTTTCATTTCTTTATTTTACACTTACATTCATGTTAGAATCCCGTGTTTTTTCTATTACTTTGTTTTTCAATCATGCTATTCAACTGGAACCTAAACGATAATTTCCTTGGCACGTTTCACATGCATCTTGCTAAATGATATATTTTCTAAATATTTCTATATAGAATTTATTTTAAATTTTAAATAAATTATTTTTTTAGTTTATATAGTTGTTAATACTTAATTAATCATATGTTAATGAGTTTTCATGGGTGTCTTACCAAACTCAGAAACGAATAAGCCCTTAGTATTAGAGGTAGAAAAATATGGATTTTGAAATAATAACTACAGTAGTCTTGTACAAAACTCCTATTATACGTTCTCAGTGAGCCATATGCATGTAGCAGACATGTGACTCGGATTTTGGTGTTATAAAACTGATGTTAATTATATTAACTCATCTACCAAAATTTGACATGAGATGGTCAATCTGTCTTCGGCTACAAATATTTGATGTTTGACCTATCAAAAAGAAAAAAAAGGGGTACAGGACAAGATTTAATTTAACTTTTATTGTTAATTTTATATTAGTTATAGTGTATAAATTCTTATAATTTCTTAATATTGTGTGGTGGTAGTTTTTAAGACGAATCTACACATCATTTTTTAAAACTAAATATTTAAGAGATTATTAATAGTTAAAAGTTGAAAGAGTTTGATTAAATTTTATCAAAAACATCAAATACTATCTGTGATTAAAAAGAGTACTATCGCAAATAGTAAAGAGTAAAGAGGACTAATCAAACGTATACCATGGCACGACATGCATGCCATGCTATAACCGTGAAACACGTCGAGACACAAATAGTCAAGCTTGTCTAAAGTTTAGTTCGGCTAAGTGTGACAGGAAACCACATTTTCAAGCCCATGTTCCCCGTTTAAGCTCGGTCCACGCGACAGGAATCGTGGACGCAGGCCAGTGATGGGAAACAGAAAATCATCCTCTGATAGTAGGCGCTGGATATGTTTGCTAGCTGATGAAATCCAGCTACCATGCTCCATGTCTTAGGATATTTGTTGCAACTGTACTTACTCATTAAAATAGGGAGATTCCATCTAAACAACTTCCTTCTGTCCCTAATCTCAGTCTTGATCCTCCAAATTTTTAATAAGAAAAATACGGCTACACAACAAAATATAGCTGTATAGAGTGTACACAGACTGGTCCATATCTTAATTAGTAGAACTTCTGCTGATAATTTACTGTTCATCTGCACTTCTGGGAACAAACATAGGAGTATTGATCAATAGAGCAGCTAGCTGGTACAAAGTCTACTATCCTAATAAACCCAAGGTAAATAAAAGCATATACTCCCACTCTTTATCATTCTCAACAAATAAACCCAACTTGCTCGCGTACAGTACATACAGTACATAGGAGTACTGTAGTGCAGGCCGGAGCACCAGTACACTGAACTGCTGCACCCAATTCATACTAGTACTCCTTGTCAAGCTCATTTAAGTTGATACGCACGGTCAAAAGCTCATTTGTACGGATGGCTCCGGAGCCTCTCGTTTGGCAGCTGAGATGATCTTTTCTCTTTTAATTTTTGGGTTAACATAACACAAAAGATTAACCTGAATATGCCATAAACTTTACCAGTTTGGACCCAGGTAAGTAGGATATAAAGCATGAGCCTCACTTGTCATCAACTTTTCAGGTCACATTTCCTTTGGAAGGTTAATTTACACTTTACACCCCCCCATTACCACCATAATTAACATGACTCATCTTTTTTGCAGACGTTGGAAGCTATAGCTAGCACAACAACATCAAGAAATTAAGACTCCCATCCATATATATTGACGTCAATCTACAGATATAGGGATGTCGACAGTCTTGGCAATGAAGACTATGATCACGTCGAAGCAATTTCAGTGTTACTATCGGTACAGCGATCGAACAGGCTTGTACAGCTATGGAGAAAGCGAGAGATCATCAAGAGGGCCAATCCGAAATTCTTAGAAAGTACTTATGCACTAATCCGATGCACAGCACGAGTACGAAACTACGGGCAAAATATTCACTCGATCAGTAGATAGGGGCAAATGCATGCAACGTACACTGGTCGACTAGTACCATTCTTCTTTTTTTTTTTAAAAAAAAGGTTTTTACCCAACACATAGAATGTTTTAACATATGCATTGAGTATTAAACGTGAAAAAAAATCAATTACATATTTTACGTGTAAATTGCAAGACAAATCTTTTAAACATAATTGCGCTATGATTTGATAATGTGGTGTTACATTAAACATTTTCTAAATATGGATTCATTAGGCTTAATAAATTTGTCTCACAGTTTTCTGGCAAAATCTTTAATTTATTTTGTTATTAGATAATATATATTTAATACTTTAAATGTGTTTCTGTATTCCACTTGTGTTTTTTCTTACGACGAGTTAAAAGATTTTTTTTCCCCTCCTGCGACGTAACGTCAAGTCATCCATGTAGTACGAGTCAAACGTGTTTTCCATGTCTATGTCGCGTCTTCTTTTTTTAATCGGCGAAAGAGGACGAGGACGCCATGGACATGGCATGCAGTGGTCGACAAGAGCAAAAAAATAAAAAAATTAAAAAATCTCGAGTTCTTTTTTTTTCTTTTTCTTTCACGGTTGGATTGGTCACGTCACGGTACGACCGGCATGTCGCGCACACTAGGGTTGGGTTGATGTGACAAGATTGCTCCGTACGTACACACCCCCATCCCTTTCCTCCTTTTTTAAAAAATGACCCCCTGTTTGTGCGCTGTCACGTAGGGGACGTTACGTTGCTGTTGTTGGGGATGGTAAAAACCGGCCGGACTCGTGGAATCAAAGGCTCTAGGACAGGTTGCCCGTTTGGGGTGTGGATGATGATGATGATGATGACGACGACGACATGGGTTAAGGAGGCAAGGTTAGCTGTAATCAAACATATGTGTACGTAGGAGGACAAGCATACAAGGACTGATTATATAAGCATCACAAGTGGCTCCCAGTTAATTAAGTACTACTAGTCGCTAATCCGCAGGCAGCTCTTTAAGTGGAAAAAAAAAGATAGTACTTGATTAGTCTTGTCATGATTATGGTATTTTTGACTAATTGTGATTTCCAACTCATAAAATAGAAGCATCAAGTACATAATTTTTTATACCTATAATATATGTCTCTTATTAACATAGAAAGTAATGTCTCGAGATATTTATGTACTAACTCGATGGACCCGTTCCTACTTTTACCATGGCTTTTATTAGACAGACTGTAAGCACTATAGTCAGCGCATCGAGAAAGTATGTCCCAAGATACCTAATGCTCCCCTCTCTGTTCACCGGAGCTCTACGTATATAAAATATTGCCTACACCTGGTTGAATATATTCTGTTGAGCGATTAACATTCTATGTAGTAGGAGTACTCCCTCCGTCCCACATAAAACCCATTCCTATCATGCTAAGGTGAGACTAGTGAAGAGTAAAAATGACTAAAATACCCTTTTATTATTGAAAAAAATAGTAATGTTGAAAGGTAGGTAAAGGGTTTTTAAGGGAGAAAACTTTTCGTTTTATGTGCCAAGGTTAGGTAGGATGGTAGAAGTTGATTTTTTATGGGACAAAATTTAAACTATAGAAGTTGATTTTATTTAGGACGAAGGGAACATATAACAAAATTAGCACCATAAGACCATATTGTTAACCCAAATAATGAAATCAATACTTCATGATACCGGTAGAATCTGGAGGACGGGACTGGACAAACACGTAGGAGGAGCAGTACTAGCTGTAACACAGACGGGGAGGAGTTCACAAACCAACACGGGCTACAGGTTACAAGGAACGGTAGTAGTACTCCAGTGATACAACAGTGGTGCCCCACGGGAACACCAGTCTGCGCTGCGTGCGATGGAGAGCTGCATATGCCGGGATGGTGGATGGATCTCTCTCATCACCATTAGAGCATATATAATAGCAGACTATTAGCCAGATATAAACATATTTTAATAAGATAAGTGATCGCGGGCTATAGATATGTAGCCAGCTGCAGCACGAACTTCAAGACACAATATATGTAATATGTGAGACCATATATTAATAATATATTAAATAATTATTGTACGAATTAGCTATTAAATTGGTTATAGATGAATTAAAGCTAGTAGTGAACTATACTATTATACTATTAAACTTGCTCTTACGGCCGTGGTTACACCGACCCGACAGCCGCTTACATGAGCCCATAAAATACGGCTTTTTCAAAACCCCCTCGCTTCCCAACTTTTTAAAAACTCTTCAGACACTGTGCGGGAGCTCACGCTACTGTACGGCCCCCTGCGCTGCGCCCCCCCTCGTCGCGCACACGCACACACGCACTCGCACTACTCGAACCACGCGAACCCCTCTCTTTCTCTCTCTCTCTCTCTCTCGCTTAAATGCCACAAACCTAATCATTTCCACCCCTCTTGCGCTCTCTCTCTCTCTCTCCAACCCCACCCTTTCTCCCCACCATGGTGGCGATCTCCGAGCTCGGGTGAGCGGAAGAGAAAGGTTGGTTGGTCCCTTGCCGGCGGGGTGGGGGTTGGATTGATTTTGCTTTGCTTTGCTCTGTGGTTTGTTGATGCTTGTTGTTGGTGTTGGTGTTGGTGGTGGTGGTGCAGAATGCGGCCGATTTGAGGAGGGGGATGGGGTTTTCGGGTGGATTTGTGAGGGGATAGATTAAGAGTTTGTGCTTCTCTGGTTTGGTCGGAGGAGGAGGAGATGAGCTCGTCGTCGGCGGCCAGCATCGGGCCGCCGCAGCCGCCGCCGCCCCCCGCGCCGCCCGAGGAAGGTGGGTGGCTAGGTTTGTTTCCGCCGCTTCGCTTCGCGGTTCGCTTTACTTCCCTTCTCGTTTGGTTGATGACTCGATCTGCTGCTGCTGCTGCTGCTGCAGAGAAGAAGTGCCTCAACTCGGAGCTATGGCACGCCTGCGCCGGCCCGCTCGTCTGCCTCCCCACCGTCGGCACGCGCGTCGTCTACTTCCCGCAAGGCCACAGCGAGCAGGTGAGGCTGAGCTCACCTCCTCAGCCGTCTCGTGGGCGCGCTTGCTTTGCTTCTCTCTCTCTATCTCTGCTGGTTTCTCTTGTTTCTGACGCGGGTGAGCTTTGCATACGTGAAGGTGGCGGCGTCGACGAACAAGGAGGTGGAGGGTCACATCCCGAACTACCCCAACCTGCCGGCGCAGCTGATCTGCCAGCTCCACGATGTCACAATGCATGTACGTGGTTCCTTGCCCTAATTTCTCGGGGCATTTCTCAGATCGATGCGGCGTCACCTCCACTCCACTCCTCCGGTTTATCTCCATGGCTGTCGGTGCTGACTTGGGCTGGCAATTTTTTTGCAGGCGGATGTGGAGACTGACGAGGTGTACGCGCAGATGACGCTCCAGCCACTGAACCCAGTAAGGCGCCTGGGGTTTTTGCATGATGTTTGCAGTGCTGAGGTTTTGATGGTTTGAAGGCGTGAAATATTCTAAGCGGTTAATTTGATGGTTTTTTTGGATGTGTTCATTCGTGCAGCAGGAGCAGAACGATGCGTACCTTCCCGCGGAGATGGGGATAATGAGCAAGCAGCCGACGAATTACTTCTGCAAGACATTGACGGCGAGCGACACCAGCACGCACGGGGGGTTCTCCGTGCCCCGCCGTGCTGCTGAGCGCGTCTTCCCTCCTTTGGTGTGATGAGTGGTGTAATTTGGGGCTGTGCTCCTTTCTTGTACTTCTTGGGTGGTTGGGTTTTGCTGTTGCCAATAACAGGTGGTATAGTGTGGTTTGTAGGATTTCACACAGCAGCCTCCAGCCCAGGAGCTAATTGCACGGGATATTCATGACATCGAGTGGAAGTTCAGGCACATCTTTCGAGGTAACTTCTTAAAAATCTGTAGAGCTTATGGCAGTCTTGAATTCTTCATAACGGTGAATTATGATATTCTTAAAGGGAATTTCCTAATAATCATCTCTGCCCCTTTTCCATTCGATAAGTTCACCCTTTGTAATCATGGCTTAAAACCTTCCTAATAAAAACGTTTTCAAGTGTTCTGAGAAAAACTTCAACCATTCTCACACAATGTGATGTAAGCGTCTTTTTCACTTAAAAATCAGTTGGTGTGAATGGAGCAAGAGATACTTGATTGAATTAGGGTTATGCATAGAAATGAAGTTACGAGATCATTAATTGGATAAGCACATAAAAAATATCAAATTTTAATATGTTAGGATAGTTAGCAGTGGATCAAGTTACAATTGACATATGAATACATGATACTTTCAGAGGCGTACTGAAATATTTACTAGAGTTCGCAGGTCTTACAAAATTGCACAATGAGCAATCACTGTACTGGACAGTATAATTCTCGGTGTAGGCTTCTTTTTGTATGCCTTGAATTCCCATCTTTCTGCAGGGTTGAACTTATTGTTAGTGTGTTTTCTGACACAGAATGTACTTTGTATTGATCACAATAACTAAAAAAATGTTGTCTTAACATAAATGTTGATAGTACATATGCTTGAGGTACTTGTGCTGTATTGATTATGAAATGGGATCTGCTCAACACTAATGATGTTGTTAGTAATTGTGTTTAGTAGTTTTATATTTTTGAACATGCCATGTTACTATCTTTTGTAGTAATATGCTGTTTTTGACAGGCCAACCCAAACGACACCTGCTAACCACTGGCTGGAGCGTTTTTGTCAGTGCTAAGAGACTTGTTGCTGGAGATTCTGTGCTTTTCATATGGTTTGTTTTCCATCTCTCTTGCATTTGTGATTTTCTTTTTTACCTGTGCTAATGAGTAGGGCGCATTGTTGATTCTCTGACTCAGGAACGAGAAAAACCAGCTTTTACTTGGAATAAGACGTGCCAGTCGGCCACAGACTGTGATGCCTTCCTCTGTTCTTTCAAGCGATAGCATGCACATAGGTCTCCTTGCAGCAGCAGCTCATGCTGCTGCTACAAACAGCCGTTTCACTATTTTCTACAACCCCCGGTAAGTTGGACTTTTAAATTAGTATATATGCATTGTTGTTTTTCCTCCCCATGTACACCGTTAATAGAAAGAGTGTTTGTAGGGCAAGTCCATCAGAATTTGTCATACCACTGTCAAAATACATCAAGGCTGTTTTTCACACCCGGATATCGGTTGGGATGCGGTTCAGGATGTTGTTTGAGACTGAGGAATCAAGCGTTCGCAGGTGACCTAGCAAATGTCAATGCTCAGTCCTTATTCTATAATCTAGGCCAAATATATAAATGATGGTACTTTTTTTAGATAATACTTGGTTACCTAGCACCAGGAGATCCTATACATGTTTGTAGGATGTATGTGACTATGCCAGTGGCTGAAATTGCCATTATCTGTACTTTTTATGCTTTCACGCGTTGATGTTCTTGAAAAATCTGCGCATCTGTCAGGACATCACCCCATTATTTATGGGAATTTTATAATTGGGCCTCTATAAAAATCCATAATATACTAATGCGCCCAATGCACACTTTAATGAAACACAGGTATATGGGGACTATAACTGAAGTTAGTGATGCAGACCCAGTCCGTTGGCCTAGTTCCTATTGGAGATCTGTGAAGGTAATTTTTATATTACTTGAGGTTGTTCTAAAGAGCTGTGGGGGTTTAAACGTGATTTGTGTTGTCTTTCCTGATTATCTTCATCTTCTTTAGTTGCATTTTCTTATGATCTGTACCTCTGGTTTTCATTATAACAATCATGGAACTGCCTTCAGATGTTATTGCACTAGTGCTTGCTTCCACAGTTCCACTAACTAGTGTGATATTTTCAGGTTGGTTGGGATGAATCAACTGCAGGGGAAAGACCACCAAGAGTTTCTTTATGGGAAATTGAACCATTGACAACCTTTCCAATGTATCCATCTCTGTTCCCACTGAGAGTTAAGCATCCTTGGTATTCAGGAGTTGCTTCCCTGCATGGTACGCTTAAGATTCTTGTTACTGTGTGTCAGGCATAAACTAGTTTTGAAGCTATTTTGCTGTATGCTTGCTATGTGTGTGCGCCTATCATGTGGAAGTTTATTTGGTGCATTTACATAGTGTTTTAGCCATCACACTCAAATTACTGAAGCCACAGCCTTAATAAATTTCTGAACCTGCCACATCAACCAGCTGATGATTCTAACTAAAATAACCTGAAGTTGAGATTGTGGTGCAAGAGCAAGAGGCTATAGTTCAAGTCAGTGTTCTCTACTGTGAACAATATGCCTCAAATGATGGTTCTGGATACAGAGATTGATCAGGGAACTTTATAAAATGCTCATATAGGCTAAAAGTAAAACAAGTTATGGTGTAAGTGAAAAGTTGATCTCTTCCTTCCATTTCTTAAGCACCCAAGGTGGATCAATGTTATTTGATAAGGCTCTTCCGTAGCAAATGTAACGTTCTATAATATGCATTCTTTTTATTCATTGTCTTTCTGTGCATTCTTGTTATGGAGAATGCATTGATCTGCCTGACATAATTCCATTTTCTAGTATCTCTCATTCATATTTCTGTTCTTTTATTAACTGCTGTATCACACTTAAGATGACAGCAATGCTTTAATGTGGCTGAGAGGAGTTGCTGGTGAGGGAGGTTTTCAGTCTCTGAACTTTCAGTCACCTGGTATTGGCTCCTGGGGACAACAGAGGCTCCATCCATCCTTACTGAGCAGCGATCACGATCAGTACCAAGCAGTAGTTGCTGCTGCTGCTGCTTCCCAATCTGGTGGTTACTTAAAACAGCAATTCTTGCACCTTCAGCAACCTATGCAGTCCCCTCAAGAACACTGCAACCTCAACCCATTATTGCAGCAACAAATTCTGCAGCAAGCAAGCCAGCAACAGATAATTAATCCTGATGCCCAAAATATCCAAACGATGTTGAGCCCAAGTGCTATACAACAGCAACTCCAGCAACTACAGCAAATGCAGCAAGTTCAGAATGATCAGAAGCAGAAGATTCAACCAGATCAAAGCTACCAAGTTCCTACAAGTGCAGTTCTCCCAAGTCCAACATCATTACCGAGTCATTTGCGAGAAAAATTTGGCTTCTCTGATCCTAATGCGAATTCTTCAAGCTTCATCACCTCTAGCAGTAGTGATAACATGTTGGATTCGAGCTTCCTTCAGGGAAGTTCGAAAGCTGTGGACTTATCTCGATTTAATCAGCCTGTAGCTAGTGAGCAGCAGCAGCAGCAGCAACAGGCATGGAAGCAGAAGTTTATGGGTTCACAGTCAGTGTCTTTTGGGGGCTCGGTTTTGCATAACTCACCCACAAGCAAAGATGGTTCTGTTGAAAACAAAATTGGTCGTGATGTGCAAAACCAGTCCCTTTTTAGTCCACAAGTTGACTCTTCATCCCTCCTGTACAACATGGTTCCTAATCTGACTTCGAATGTTTCGGATGGCAACTTATCAACGATCCCTTCTGGATCAACTTATCTGCAGAATGCAATGTATGGTTGCTTGGACGACTCTTCTGGTTTATTGCAAAATACAGGAGAGAACGATCCAGCAACCAGAACATTTGTGAAGGTAACTAGTATAATTTGCATTGTTGCTAGGTCAAATATGAGCTCCTCTTTTTCCTCCAAAAAATATATATTCTTCTTTTCATGGAACCATTGTAAAATTGCAGGTTTACAAGTCAGGTTCGGTTGGGAGGTCGTTGGACATAACCCGGTTCTCTAATTATGCTGAACTTCGAGAAGAACTGGGTCAGATGTTCGGCATTAAGGGTCAATTGGACGACCCTGATAGATCAGGCTGGCAGCTTGTATTCGTCGACAGGGAGAATGATGTGCTTCTCCTTGGAGACGACCCTTGGGAGTAAGAAATATTCTCAGAATTCTGATTTATTTATTAGTTTTAGTAATCAATATCCATGCATGCGCACTACAAATTCAAGTTTTAGTAAGCAATATAAATTTAAGTTTCATCTTACCGTTCTATGATTTGGTTGCAAAAAAATCTGCTTAAATTTTAGTACTACACTTGGCATACCCTGTCCATGTGTGCACACTACAAACTGAATCTCTTAATTGATGTTGGCCTCAAAACGGCCAAGTTAACATGCTAAGTAAAAATTTCAAATCTACATCAGGCATTGTAACTTCATTGTATATCTAAATAATTTAAAGATATTAAACGTGCCTAAGATCAACAAAATTTGGCTTGACTAGCAAGTGCAAAAGTGGCTGTCTTATACTTCCTCCGTTTCATAATGTAAGACTTTCTAGCATTGCCCACATTCATATAGATGTTAATGAATCTAGAAATATATGTGTGTCTAGATTCATTAACATCTATATGAATGTGAGCAATGCTAAAAAGTCTTACATTATGAAACGGAGGGAGTACAATACTTTGGTTTCCTGGTTTCCACAACTAATAGCTTATCGAGGAAAGGTATGTACAATGTGAATGGATATCCCTTCTTCATTCACTGAAAGACATGTTGACAGCTCATGGACAGTATCTAATGAATATGTTTAAAAGTACTAGTGTTATATGGAGTATATTTTTGCAATGTTCGGTGCCTAATTGTGATCTCAAACAGAATTCATGTGCATTCAGTCATACATCTTTAATGTGTATTAATATGTTAAATTTTTTTACTAGACTGTTCTTCCTTCAATAATATGTGTTGGTCAGTCACTATATGTTGATGCTCAGTTACCCAAGACCCTTCGTGAGAGTAAACATCAGACATGATTCTTCTTGAAACTGACCTTCCTCATATGATGTAGGTCCTTTGTGAATAGTGTATGGTACATCAAGATACTTTCACCTGAGGATGTGCATAAGATGGGAAAGCAAGGAAATGATCCACGGTATCTGTCCTGAAGTGAGAGAACATGGTGCCATTTCTGGTAAGATGTCATAATTATATTTATTGTAACGATTACCAAATCCCACACTAATCCTTAAAAACCTATGACTGGATAGAGATGTTCTTTTCTGAGTAAATCTGTTATCATGTTGTGTACTTCGATAGTTGTTGACATATTGGCATCATGTGTTTTTTGTCCCTTATTGAATGTAAAATGGTCTCATTGTGCGGGTTGAAGAATGTCTGTTTGCTCTAATTTTTATTGCTCGGAATAACTCACATCTTAATTGACGACTCAAATTTAATTTAGAGTCTTTTTATGCATATTCATCTCTGCATACTAACATGTCCTGGTATACTATCACAGGGCTTCCAGGAGGATTCTGCAGTGCATGGTGGCACTCTTGCTCTCGACAATGCACGTCGTCAGAAGTCCCAAATTTGTATCTTGCATGTACGCCGTACATGTTTCCAGAACTCTCTGTTACCTATTCGGTGCAGGCCACCGGAACCACGAAACCTGATATTTTGTAGGTTCCACTTAGGAATCAGTATCGGTTTAACTCTTATCCTAGATGATTTGTAACTCGCACGGCAGTCCACTGTTTTCATGTTTCATCGAGTCTTCCTAGACATTAAACTTAGTTGATATTGTATCAGGATTTATGTGTATTGAGATTCCTCTACATGCTTTCAACCAAAAAAAACTGCAATAATCGAAGCGCACGAGGATTGTTTCAATTCGTGTTGTAGGATCTGGATTTTCACCGATTGTCCGGTTATGTCAGTTTCGAGAGGAGCTGTCAATCTGAAGTTTTTTCTGTAGTGCCTAATATTTTGCTTTTATTATTAATGCTAATCATATACTGTTGTGATATTTTCTGTTGTTGAATATCCAAATCTAAAGAACAGAATTCCCGATGGTTCACTCTACAGAATACATAGATCGACGAACTGGCAAGAGAGTAAGATTTGAGGCAGAGTGAGCAAATACCGTTTTGCGTGGGCTCGTTTGTGTTTGCCTTTCTCCTTGCGCCGCCTGCCACCGTCGTGTGCGCCGAGTTTCTTATCCGGGACGACGGCGAGGGAATCAACTGGTGGTGGAGGAAGCTGTAATTTGTGGGAGCTTTCGCGTGGAGTGAGATGGGATCCATGATCCAACACAGGCTCCATGGCGGCGTATGCCGTTATAAAGGATTGGAATGTACGATCTGTCGCAGTTGTTTTCGCACCTCCTTTCTGACGAGGAAACCTGGATTGCCCCCGATTGGGATTATGTGATATTCCCCCGTGACACGAGAATGTCATGGGGAATGTCACCGAATCCCAATCCGATTGCCCCCCCCTCCTTATTTTTCCTGACCACATAGTACTAAACTGTTCCCGATCAAAAAAGGAGAAAAAAAAGAGGGAGCAATTTCTTTTTCACCAAAGCCGTTTAAAAAACTTTTTGATCCCGACAAAATCTGATTAATTTTTATATAAAAAAATAAAAATCTACTTTGAACTTTTTTTGAATTTGATTGTTAAACTAAGCGGTTTATGTCCTCGAACCAGCCCGAGAAATCGAGTTTTTGTCACCATCCGGTTTTCACTAGTTTTGTAAATCCTAGTTCTTTGGGGCAATTCTATCAGAAGAGTGATGTGGCTCGAGCCTCTACTATTGATGCGAGGATTATGGACAACTCACATAATCTCTACAATTTTTTTTTTGCCATACATAGATGGAAATGGAGCTGCTGTTCCTTTGTCTAATTTCTTAGACATCCTGCTATTTTTTTCTGGATACGTCATTGCTGGCCCTGTTATAGTTGGAGACAATAACATCACATTAGGCAAGGGCTACCATAAAAGATGTTTGAGAAGTGTAGATAATAAATTCTTTTACAAGGGTGTTGTGATGAGTTAACGGATTTGTTCGGTAGACTTTTGCTACAGCGTTTTAAGCTGTGTTGCACAGCTTAGCCGTTCGGCTGCACAAACACATGGCGCAGGAAGCTGCTGCTTGCTGCTAGATGCCTGGTTGTAGTGCAACCACAGCTAGGCCGTATGAACAAATCCAATAATTGAACAAGTGAATTCAAATGTAAAACGTATTCCCTAGAGAGAAAAAAAGGAAAATGTAAAATAGAGTTGTTCTACTAGTAGTGGTGTACTACTCCCCTCTTCTCAAAATAAATTTATATTTCACTCATTATGCACGTACGAACAAAAATAAAAATAGTATAATATCCCACTTTATTAAATCCTAATATAATTATTGTTGTTTTTATCTATTTTCAATGTATTTATGTCTTACTATACAAACTTTGATATGATGAATAAATAATTAAATAAAAAATTATTTTGAGTTAAATAGATGGAAAAAGTCACTAACATCACCGAGCAGTGAGTCAAAGACATCACAGAGGTACTCAAACCGGAGTAGCACTGTGCTATTCAACGGTCAACCTATTGCATAGACAGAGAGGCGCAAGCGCAACCCAAATCGGATTTACAGAAAAACCCTCCCGTTGCCGTTGCCTATAATACCGACCTTTTCCCAATTATTTTATCTATTTATTTATTTTTTTAAAAAAAACCTGCGGCGTCCACCAACCCAACCCTTTTTCCCCAAGTCGACACGCGCAGCCAAGAGAGGCGAAGGGCGCAACGCAACGCGAACCCCTCCTTCCCCCGTCGCGCCCAACCCTAACCCGCCTCCCCTCCACGTAGATCCAATCCCGCCGCCACCGCCGAACCCTAGCCCGCCCCACCTCCCTCCCCGCCGCCGCCGGAGGCGCGCGCGCGCGCGATCGGCGTCCTCCCGCCGCCGCGTTCGTGCGGGGTGGGGTTGGGAGGAGGAGGAGGAGGAGGAGGGCCCGACGGCGGCTCCTCTCGAGACGGGGGCCATGGAGGCGGACGGTGCCGCGGCTGCGGCGGCGGCGGGGGAGGCGAGCACGGAGGCCGGCGCGAGGCCCCTGGCGCCAGAGGAGGAGGCGCTGCGGCGCAACACCGACTGCGTCTACTTCCTCGCCTCGCCCCTCACATGCAAGAAGGTGTGTGCTCGTTCTCTCTCGACGATTCGTCGTCTCTTTTCCCTCGTATATAAGCTGGTTTGGTTTTTGGGGCGGGGTGGTAATTCGTCTTTTCTCGATTGGAGCTTAGAATTTGAATTCCGCACCTCGTTTCGGGAATCTTGATTTCTGAGCTAAGTAAACACGAATTTCTTTGGTTCAAGATGGAATCTTTTCATATGGCTATTCCCCCTCATCCAAGATGTGATGCTTAATGTAGATAACGTAATAATATAAGTTCGTAGTGCCTTCAGGTTCGGGGTATTTGTTGCCTCTTGGTGTTAGCCCCTGAATTTTTCAGGGTTTCTATGCTAGGTCAAATTCTGAATCGGCTCTATAATTTAAAATTTGAATGGTATGGTTGTCCTGAATTGATGCTCCTTCGGGTGAAAAGTGAAAACAATGTAATTTACTATCGCATTTGTTCCCAATATATCGCTATTGCAGTGGCTACATGGCTTTTAGTAGTACGGTAAGGTAGGAATTGTAATGCTTCCCTTGTCACCAGGAGCACTATAACAATATGTTAGTATCCTTATTAGTCTAGTTATTCAAGATCATTGCTTCACAATTTTTTTGTTTCTCTTTGGGAATCCTTGCTCGGCTCAGAATTCCATTTGCTTTTAGCCCCTCTATTATTTTGGAATACGTATGATGCTGTACTGATTTAGTTCTGGAGCTGTTCTGATGAACTATGGTTAAATTAGAGAGAGGCAAAACGCTTGCCATAAATCAAATCTGTCACACAATCTGATGTGTTGTAACTTTGTAATCTTGTTTGATAATACTATCAAAATTATGCTACATTAATGCAAATATGTGCAATTCTCTATATATAAACATTAATGTAACACTAAAAAAATGCTACATTAATCCTTATGGGCTTTTGTGTCTTATTTACCATGAATATTTTGTCCATCATGGATTTGTTACTAACTTCTAGCTTGAATATTTTAATTGATAATGATTCTTTTTGTTCCTTACATCAGGGGAACGAATGTGATTTTCGTCACAGTGATAATGCTCGTATGAACCCTAGAGACTGCTGGTACTGGTTAAATAGCAATTGCTTGAATCCAAAATGTCCGTTTCGCCATCCGGTATGTCCCTTTCCTTCCTTTTTCCCCTTATGCACTGGTATTATGTTTTTTTATCAATACTTGCCAGCAAGCAGCATTGTCTAAGACTAGTAAATTTGCTGTTATGTTTCTGTTCATCAGAAACTAACAGGGTGTTTGCTCCTAGTTATTAAGCTTAATATTATTTGGTCATTTTGTCCAGTGAAGTTATTTGGAGTCTAATTCTGTCTTCTACTTTTACCCAGCCAATTGATGGTATGTTTGGTGCTCCAACTACTGGAATGCCTGCAGTTTCTTCACACTACGCTCCATTTAACTCTGGAAAGCAGTTGGTTCCATGCTATTACTTTAAAAAGGGAAACTGCTTGAAAGGTGACAGATGCGCATTTTATCATGGACCACAATCAGTGGGAAATAATCCATCAGAACAGGTGGTAAAAGTTTCTTCCTTACCTTTGGAGCAGCTTCAGACTCAAAAGAATGATTTGTTGGGCATTAAAGATTCTGTGCAGTCTACTAATTCCATTCAGCATGGTGCTCCAATAACTAATGAGAGGGGCAAAACAGCCGTTGATCGGTCAACGGTTAATTCTGCCAGGACAGCTACAGTTGCAATACCGGTTGCTTCCAATGCAATGTCTTGTCCTAAGTCAGAGAAGGTAAAAAGTAGTACGCCAGCAGCACTTAAGGAAAGCTTCACTACTTCTTCAGGTGGGGATCATCCTGAGTGCTACCAGAACCATTTTCCAATGGATAGTGATCCTGTGCGAGATTGGAACCAAAGTTATGAAATGCCCCCTGCAGATGATCTGCCCCAGAACAGTAGGGAGGCTGATGAACTTTTGGGTGAATCTTCACCAGGTTTTGATGTTCTCGTGGACAATGATGCAGATGGTGCTGCTTATTTACATGATGAAGATTTTGGAGGAGATATGTATCCAGTGGAAGATTATGAATATGCTCCAGCTGATTTTGATGTTCGTGCACATCATGAAAGAGAGCGGTTCAATGGTATGGATGAGCAAGACCAGATGGGACATATGTATGATGGCTACGAGAGAAAACGGCGTAGATCATCTGAGAGGAGCATGGAACGGCCTTTCCACTCAGAAAGAAGGTTTCTGCAAAGAGATAGAGACCGTGTCGAGATGGATGGATCGGATTTACGTCATCGGCTCCGTAGGAGAAGAATAAATGAGTCTTCATTGGCAATTAGTCCAGAACGCAATGGAGAGCAACGGCGGAGGGATGAGCGCTACAGGGAAAGGGCACATGGTCACCGTTCACACAGGGATCATCACCAGAGCTCTCGAGGAAGCACTCTTAGCTCTCGTCTGCAAGGCAGAATAAAGCTTCCTGGAAGATCTCCTGACAGAGTTGATACTCGCTCCGAGAAAGAGCGAGATAGAAGAAGACTCCGGGACAGGCTGTCTCCAGTTAGGCGCACGGAATTTCAGGGTACCAGGCATAGGGAGGCAGGACAACATGAAGAGCAGACCCAGCGGAGATCAAGTGAACTTGCTTTAGGTTCCAGGAATGCAGATGGCCAGCATTTGACAAAGGATGTGCCTGACTCACACAACTTCCCTCATCGCAAAAACTCGAGGGACTCCAGTAAGGCCAATGGAAGTGTTGAGCCTGAAGCATCGCTTGATTTTGAGGGCCCAAAGCCCCTTAGTGTCATCTTACAGCGGAAAAGAGAGGCAGCATGGGCCAATGGCACATCTGCCTGTAGCCCCAAACAAGATAAATCTGCCGAGGTCTCACACAGGCAAGCTTCTCTGGCTGAAGCTGAGAAGGAAGGTGACAACATAATTAGTTCTGATGAATACAAAAGTGGATCTGGCGATGAAGAATTCAGAGACGAAGGCCACATCCCTGTGGAGGGCCATGGGCAATCTTCATCTCATGGTGACAAACTTGAGGCTGAAGATATTATTGAGGTGGATCCCGTGGAAAATCAAGATGCTGATAATTATGACCAGAGGGAGGGGGAGTCCTACTATGAGCCTATCGAAGGCCAGGACTACAAATCCGATGACGAGAATGCTTATGAAGATGATGATGAAGAGTATGATGACGATGATGATTTTGCTCGGAAAGTAGGGGTTGTTTTCTCTTGAGCTCTGTGGGCCTTCTCCTGGTTTTGTTGCATGCAGCAAAGCTGAAAATGCTTGCCTTAGTGAATCTATTTGGATAAATTCCTCTGGTGCTTTGTGTTTTGTTCTTGAAGTTCATAGTGCCAAAGCCTTTATTTATAAGGCTGATAACTGATAAGTATAGGTCAGGTATGAAGCGGGGGTAGGATTCATAAATTAAAAGGGCTTTACGTGTAAAAACTGCTGCACTCGTTGTGTTCAGCATATATCTGATCTATCCTGAAACTATTGTATTGTATTAGTTTCCTAACTAACAGACAAGATATTTCTTTGATAAATTTTTTGCCTGATATGGGTAATATAATCAGCCCCATTTTGGAGGGGTTCTTTTCTTCACGAAAGAGTAATGTGTGATTGTACATATGTGGTTCCTCAGTTTTCCTAAGATTCTTAAGATGGCATCAGCCTCTGAACGAGGGAAGGAACTATTTTATCAGGTCAACTAATTTGGCCGTCTGGGACTCTGTAAAATTTTGCTGCTTCATTCAAATATAATCATCTTATAATCATAACGAACTATTTTATCAGGTTAACGGAGTGTGATTCTCAACTCACGATCATCTCTATCTCTACTAATTGAAAATGTTTTTGCTAGTACTTTAATATATCATCCGTGTATGAGTCGGTTTTTAAGTTTGTTTGATTTTGGAAATACACATCCGTTCAGTCGGGTTTTAAATTCGTTTGCTTTTAAAAATATCGAAGGAGTCATATAAGATATCTCTTTAAAAATCTCACATGCTAACTTGAGATGATCAAACTCCTAATTGCAACTCATGATTTTCTAGAAAAATATATATCCAAGCCGCGAATTCCTAGAGTGAATATCATCTTAACTAATAAATCGTATAACAACAATAAATTAAAGAGTAACGTGTACGAACATTCCTTAAACTTGTAGGGGTGTGTCATCTAGGTCCCTGAACTCTCAAAATACATATCCAAATCCTAGAACTTGTCATAATGTGTTATCTAGGTCTCAAATCGTCATAACCCCTTCAAAAATCTACGAGGCATTGATGTGACATGCCACACAGACATGACATGGCATTATTTTTTCTTTTTCTTTTTTTCTTCTCTTTTTTCCCATTTATTCTCTTTTCTCTATGACCCGTGTAGAAAAAAAGAAAAAAAAGAATGGGAAGAAACCGAAAAAGAAAAATAAAAGAAGAAAAAAAAAGAGAAAAAGACATGTCACGTCCATGTGGCATTGCCACATCAGCGTCACGTAGGATTCTAGAGGGGATGTATCAATTTGGGACATAGATGATACACTTTGACAAGTTATGGGACCTGGATATGTATTTTGAGATTTTAGAGACCTTTATAACATAACCTTACGAGTTTAAGGACTGCCAATGCACTTTACTCTAAATTAAAATAACCTTCACCCGTTGTAACGCGCGAGCTTATTTTTTTCTCTAGTCTTAATTAGTATCTTTTAAATATACTCGTGATCGTGCCGCGCCTACTGGATCTCTGCTTCTGACCAAAATGTTCCGCATTGAATCATCACAGGACTGAAAATCAATCCTCGCAAACCACGAGATTATCAGTATATTAAGTCTCCTGGGAAGCTCACATGTATACCCTTGCAAACTGTACTGCTATATGCTAAATTATCTGCCTGCATGATCATTGAACGCAATCGTGAGATTCTATGGCCTTCTTAAGAGCAACAAATGCACACCTTTCTGGACGGGGAAACCAACAACCAAATGCATATATTGTTGCACATCATCAAATGCCCTTCAAAATTGTATTAGGGCGCATGTGTATTTCTTCCGTTAGATCAAAAATTACAATTCAAATTAAAATTCAAAAAGAGAGAGAGAGAGAGAGAGAGAGGATTGAGAGAGTAATCCTGAAATGCAATGTTTTCTGTAAAATACAATCGGCTTGTGGTTTTTCCCCAAAGAAACAACATTGGATGTTACTCCTAATTAAGAATTTCGGCATTTAGCAAGTACTAAAAAATACCAGTAACAATTTCATTATAAAAAAAGATAGGATAAATCACGATCGCAAAAACTGAAAAAGAAATTCTCAAAAGAATGAAACAGTTTGCATCATGAGAAGAAGAAGACAAGAAGAGGATGAGCCTTCAGTGGCATATATAAAAACTGGATTACTACTGTACTACTCTCAGTCTCTCGGCTTCTAGACTAGGGAAGCTCACCAACCCAAGAACAAGAAGTGATCGGAGATGGCTCCCAAGAAGGTGCTCCTGCTCTGCGGAGACTACATGGAGGACTACGAGGTGAGGCAAATCTTCCTCTTGTTCCGTGTCTTGTGTGTTCGATTCGTGTCCTCGCGATTCCAATGGGGTTTTCTTGGAATCTTGTGGATCAGGCCATGGTTCCGTTCCAAGCGCTGCAAGCGTACGGGGTGTCCGTGGATGCTGCCTGCCCCGGCAAGAAGGCCGGCGACTCGTGCCGCACCGCCGTCCATCAGGGGATTGGCCACCAGGTACTTGGAATGATTCGATTCCGCTCGATTTGGATAGGGTTTAGTATAACTAGTTAGGGCTTGGTCTGATGAATTGAACATGGCGGATTCCCATTCTAGAGTGGTCAGGAATATCTTCGCTTTCTTGCCTTTGAGTAATTTTAGGATGTAATTTCTAGGATTAATACACATCTGCTCATCGCAATTGGCAGAAGGGGGAAAGAAAAGGAGAGTACACACAGTCACACAACGGGACAGGGAAAACATATGTGCAACTAGGTTTATTTTTGAGAGCTCATAATGAAATGACAGATTTCTTGGTATGATTGATCCATTAGCTTTATCTGTTATTCTTTCTATTCTCCAAATATCTGGTTTAGCATTGCGAGATAAGTTTGACGGAATAATCAGTCATGAGCAGAAATATTCCTTAACTGTCTACAAAATGGGATAGCTCTTCTGCATGATTGAATGGAAAAATCATTTGAACATTTTGGATACTGAATATACTTAGACAGCCATTCTTATTTCTTTCGTCACTTAAGTGAACTGTTGATTGGTTCATGATTTGGGGGTTAACTGTTGCTGTAGAGATTTCTTATAAATTCATATCCTTGTCTGTTTCCCATATTATTGCATTAGTTCCTGCTTCTCTTTAGATGGTGTTGCTTCTTTCAAAACTAATTTGGGGGTCCTCTTTGTCTACTGGACTACTACTCCCTTTAGTAATGGAATCTTTGTTTTCTCTGAAGCACTCGATTATAAGGATCGTCTGTATTGTTGGTTCTTTTAGGTGTGATAGTATGGTGGTACTTTTCGTCTTTCTAACATAAGTTTGCTTTGACAAATTAAATTAGATTCATTTTGATTCATCATGCAGACATATGCTGAGTCAAGGGGCCACAATTTCGCACTTAATGCTTCGTTTGATGAGGTTAATATCAATGAATATGATGGCTTGGTAATTCCTGGAGGCCGTGCACCAGAGTATCTCGCCATGGATGAAAAGGTTCTTGATTTAGTAAGGAAATTCTCTGATGCGAAGAAACCTATTGCATCAGTTTGCCATGGACAGTTGATTTTGGCAGCAGCTGGAGTAGTCCAGAACCGTAAATGCACCGCATATCCTGCTGTTAAACCAGTTTTGGTTGCTGCTGGTGCTAAGTGGGAAGAAGCTGATACTATGGACAAATGCACAGTTGATGGAAATCTTGTCACTGCAGTGGCTTACGATGCACATCCTGAATTCATCAGCCTTTTTGTGAAAGCGCTTGGAGGCTCTGTAACTGGCTCAAACAAACGGATATTGTTCCTTTGTGGGGTATGTTTAGGGAAATTTCATTCAATTGAATTCGTATGACTACTTTCTTATTTTCTTCATTTTTCATAAGTCATACCATCTCTGCTGAACCTCTTTGCTTAACTACATGCTTATAACAGGATTACATGGAAGATTATGAGGTTATGGTACCATTTCAGTCTCTTCAAGCCCTTGGTTGCCATGTTGATGCAGTTTGCCCTGACAAGGGTGCTGGGGAGAAATGCCCAACTGCCATACATGACTTTGAAGGTGACCAAACATACAGCGAGAAGCCTGGTCACGATTTTGCTTTGACAGCATCATTTGACAATGTGGATGCATCAAGCTATGATGCACTTGTAATTCCTGGTGGACGGGCTCCTGAGTACCTTGCACTGAACGATAAAGTCATTAGCCTTGTGAAGGGCTTCATGGATAAAGCAAAGCCAGTCGCCTCAATTTGCCATGGCCAACAGATTTTATCTGCTGCTGGAGTCCTTCAGGTACATGATAATGATTAATTTTCTACCATTGCTCTACATTAATCGTACTTACTTGATTACTTCTATACCTAGTGTTGGAATATAAAGTGAATTGTCCGTCTTTCCTCATCAGCTTAAGCTTTTGGATTGAACTGGTCGGTGCATGCAACTCAATACCTAGCGATAGGAAAATTTACCTTGAACAAAACAAAAATAATGCAACAATATCTATTCTTGATTAATGGATAATTAAATGATTAAATCATTCCTGCAAAGTAAAAGCATTTTCATAGTGTGGTAAGGTAGGCAACAAGACGTACTATTACAGTATCAGTATGTCACTATCCTTCTTAGCGTAGTTATTCAGGATCACTGAATTGCTTCCGAAAATCTCACACAAATGGACACAAACCTGTTTGATGCACGCAGCGATGCTCCCCAGTCTCCCTAATTGTGGATGATAATATGATATGCAGGGAAGGAAATGCACGGCGTATCCTGCGGTGAAGCTGAACGTGGTGCTTGGCGGGGCGACATGGCTGGAGCCCAATCCCATTGACCGCTGCTTCACCGACGGCAACCTTGTGACCGGCGCGGCATGGCCTGGCCACCCGGAGTTCATCTCCCAGCTCATGGCATTGCTTGGCATCAAGGTCTCCTTCTGAAGCAACGAGAGGTCAGGTCCCAGCGTTTTTGCACGCGATATAGCAAGACACAGCTTTGGGCTTTCGTCTAAGATATATACAGTCTTACCGATACTGTACCAGTCTGCTGTCGTTTTTTGTGCTTGAAATAATAAGATAATTACTAAAAGGGTTTGCGTGTTTATAGTATTATGTCTGTACGAGCAGAAGGAGCTGCACCTGGGGATTGCCTGTGTATGATATGAACTGCAGTTGAATTTCATGAGCTCTCGCCTCTCGCCGACCTGGGCAGTACTTCTTGGGCCGTGCTTCACCGTGCGGCCCACTAAAGTCAGCCCATCACCGCGAGAGCGATCGGAGAAGGAAAAAGTCCAACGCTACTCCCTAAGACTGAGTTTGAGGAGAAGAGGATTGAGAAGATTGGAAAGATACGTAAAACGGGGTGAGCCATTAGCGCATGATTAATTGAGTATAAATTATTATAAATTTCAAAAATAGATTAATATGATTTTTTTAAAGCAACTTTTCTATATTTTTTTTAAAAAACACACCGTTTAGTAGTTTGGGACGTGTGCGCGAGGAAAACGATGTGATTTCTCACTCAATGTCACTTGAACGAACGCAGCCATATAGGTTGAATTTAATTTGTATCCCTTGAACGCAGCTATGACGACTTCTTAAACCGGTATAAAATAACTTCAAAGTAGTATTGAAGGTGGTATTCACTGACGGCATATTGCCCTTGGTCAAACCACCTGAGTTGGCTGTTCTCCTCTCCTCTGATCTCCATCTCTCAGGGCCTATTCATTTTTTTTTAAAAAATAACACATAAGAATAGGAGAAGTGAAGGAATAGGAATGCATGCGAACTTCAATCCATAGGAATTTTCCAATTGGTCAGAGCGGATGAATTTTTTTATGTTTTCTTTTTATAACTTGTAGGAAAGAATTTTTTTGTTTTCCTATATCTAGATTTCTTCGAACCAAATGGATTTCATAGAAATTAATCCTTAGAAATCCAAGTCCTTTGAAATTCCCCTTAGAGGCTATGGCGCCGGGTCCTTCTCCCTCTTGCTTTTTGTACCTTCCTTCTCGACAGACGTCCACCACCCTTTCCCATCCCTCCTCTTTCTGCAGGCTACAGAGCTTGCAGAGCTTCTTCGATCGATTTGCTCTTTATACCATTTCCTCCGTTTCGTAACGTAAGACTTTCTAAAATTATCCACATTTATATAGATGTTAATGAATCTATACACATATATGTGTCTTACATTGTAAAACGGATGGAGTAGTCATTCTAGCATTTCCCATATTAATATTGATGTTAATAAATCTAGACTGTGAGAAATGCTAGAATGACTTATATTGTGAAACGAATGAAGTAAAAGATTTTGGGTGGATGTGATACATTCTAGTCCAAATTAGTACAAATGAATTTGGATTATTTTTAGCAGGGAGGGAGTAACAGAGTAATAATAGTCACACCTATGTATAAATTAATCGTCTGAAACTCTGAATCTTCCTTTCATTTCATCTCCAATATTGCAAAAATTAGGTACGGCGCTGTTAAGGTTTGGGTAAAGCGCATGGCACCAGCGCCACCTGCCGATCGATGGAACCAAAAGCGGCAGGAAATGAGATAAGCAGAGAAAGGTCACCACGCAAGCACGCACTACATCACGTATGTGTGCCTGCTCCAAGCTAAGCTACTCTTTCTAGCTAAGCTTTGGGCTTAATTTGCCGGCTTTTCGCTTTTTCGTGAACGCGCAAAAAGATTGCACCTCAATATATTATGCCGGCTTTTCGCTCATGCGCGGCAACGAAATAAACACTGAATTGATGATGATGATGATGATGATCTGAGGCTGCTAATCTTGCCACCTAATTTTGCCTCAAGAAAAGCTCGCCACTTACGCTAAAGATGGCGACGAAACGGCAGCTCCGAGCCCTTTAATCCTAGCGTGCCCTTGGCCTTTCTGCGCTACCGCTTCTTCTACCTTATCCTTCTCACACGCCATTCTTCCAGAAAACATAATGCTATTCTTAGGTCGTGATGTTCAGTTATGTTTTTGAAAAAAAAAACAAAAAACATAAGTGATCTTCAGTTACGTTATTACGTCCCCTGTAACTGTAAGCTGATGAAGCCTGAAGAACCTCTCGCCAAAAGATCGAATATGGTGTGTAACCGCTTATTGTACTTTCTGAAGTTTTGGAGCATTCACCGACGAATCTGTTTCACTGCTCCTAACTGTTACTGACATTGATGTTACACTGAGACTGGACTGAAGACGTGGAGGCTAATTACCTAAAAACGCAAATATTAGAAAATGACCTAATATCAAATAAATATAAGATGTGAGATTTCGAACCCAAGCCGACTAGCCCTCCTTATGAAGTTAGCCGGAAGACTGATGGGCGTTTCTCCGATCTGGAGGCTTACTAAAGCTACACATAAGACATAGCTCTAGCTGGCTCTGAGGCTGGCCCTAAAGATGGATGATCTAATCCCACACACGCAAACAGCTTTCATCAGAGGGAGAAACCTTCATGAAAACTTCATTTTTGTCAAAGGTTTGGCGCAGCAATTTCACAGAAGGAAGAAAGACATGATCTTGCTCAAGCTGGATATATCTAAGGCATTCGACACCGTTTCCTGGAGTTTCCTTTTGGAGATGTTAGAATTCAGGGGATTTGGTGCTGGTTGGAGAAGATGCCTGTCTGCTCTGCTTCTAACGGCTGAGACAAGTATTCTGATCAATGGGATCACTTCTGATCCGGTGAAGCTGGCGAGGGGGTTGAGGCAAGGTGACCCGCTGTCACCCCTTCTTTTTGTGTTGGTTATGGATACGCCTGAGGCTATCATGACCCAAGCCAGGACGACGGGATTGCTCTCTCCTCTCAATGCTGCGAGATTTTTGCCCAGCACTTCAGTGTCTTCTTCCGCCCGGTGACTCAGGAAGCGTTGGTTATTCAGGCTGTGCTGGATCTGTTTGGGGAGGCCACTGGATTGAAAACAAATCTCGCAAAGAGTGCCATCACGCCAATTGTGAAACCATGTGTGGTTATAGTTCTTTTGTGATGGGAAATTGACAAGTACCGGATGTGCAAGAAGTGTGTGTGTGGACTAACGTTGGTCAGGTTGCGACATCTGTGCCAAGACAACGGTTGTTTGGTTCATGTGTGTGCAGGTGATCGGGGTCGATCTTGGTCAACGGCGGATCGGGACTAGACTCAGGGAGGAGTTGAGGTCCAAAGCGATCAAGGATGCCGGGTGACAAGATTGGACACAAGGTTGCACACGGTGGACGAACACCGTGTGAAAAGGTCTTTGCAACAGGCTTCACAAGGCCAAGTGTGCAAGCATCGGATTCGCGAAGAAATCAGAAGGGACTGTGCAAGTGCATTGCTGCTACAGTACTTGCTGTAGGTAGCATACATGCATGTACACGTACTGTACTTGTGCAAGGAGGAGCTTGCACTGTACTGGTTGCTACTAGCATGGCTCGGTGGAAAAGTCAAGCTAGCTAGCTGTGCATGTGCGCTGTGATTGGTTGGCAGGGAGGCCAAGCCAATCCAGCCGTTCCACGTGGCCCAAGATGGTGAATGGCTCGGCTCGGCAGGCCTGCATCGTCCAAGCAGCGACGGCCCAAGACGGCGGCCCATGGCGCATGGGCTCAGGAGGTGCAGGCAGCTTGCATGCGCAAGGACGCGCGCGGAAAAACCGTACGCGGCAACCCCCGTTTCGCGTGACTCGATCGGAGGCGGGTGCAGGAGCGCGGGACCCACACGCGATTTTGCAAGCGCGCGCGGGAGCGGCTCAGCGGGACGCGTGGCGGCTTCGGGCTGGTTGGGCGCTGGCGAGCGCGCGCTGAGGAAAAGGAGACGGAACGCGCACGACGCGGCTAGGCAACGTGGCAAGTTTGGATTCGTCAAGACGGAGAGCACGCGGATTCATCAGCAAGAAGACCATGTGAGGGTTCGGATCGATGAGGTGGCAATCATCTGGAGCTTTTCCTTTGAGTAGAAGGAACAATGGATGGACCAGATCTGTTCTGAGTTAGGGTTTCGCCCTAGGGGTATTTGAGACAATGTCTTAGGGGTCTTAGGCTATAAATAGAGAGATGGATGCAAGGGTGGAGGTTGCTCCTTTTGGTAATCATTTTGAGATGCTCGGTGAGAGAGTTTCCGTGTGAGTTTGGAGTGTGTTTGCCCGAGAGGCTTTTGTATTAGGATTAGTTTGGAGTGTGTTTGTCCGAGAGATTTTAAGTTTGTGTTAATGTTCCTCTGAAGGTGTATGTTTGCTCCTAGTTGAGCGGTTATTTTGCATCACCTATAAATGAAATGATTTGAAGGATTTCATTTTTGCCTTGTCCATTTAAATTCCGCAATTTAAATTCCGCTTGCAATTTGAACTTTGCGATGATGAGTTTTGCTCTCTCTTTCTCACCTCACTTCTAGTTTCGGGAATTCCTTTTCTCTTCCTCCTCTAGTTTCGGGAATTCCTTTTCTCTTCTTTTTCTCTCTTCTTTTCTAGATCCGGCTTCTCTAATAGCCGCGATTCTAGTAAGGATTTTGAGAAATCCGGCTTGATGAGTATTTTCGGGGGCAAGATTTGAATTGCTATATTCACCCCCCCCTCTATAGCTGTTCTTGGTCTTTCAATTGGTATCAGAGCCCGGTTAAGTTCGTTGTAACCTAACCGTGGCAACGAACGCAGCTATGGAGGAAAAATACTCTGCGAAACCATTTGTTTTCGATGGACACAATTTTGTCATTTGGAAGGCACGAATGGAGGCCTACCTCCAGTCGCAAGGGCATAATGTGTGGAATAAGGTTAAATCTCCTTATACTGTGCCCGATGATGCTGACATCACGCCTGCAAATATGGCTCAGGTTGATTTTAATTATCGTGCAAGAAATGCAATCATTGGTGGAATTTCTTCTGGTGAATTTAATCGTGTTCAACACCACAAGTCCGCTCATGACATGTGGACTGCTCTGTGCAATTTCCATGAGGGAAACAATGATATTCAATTGGTTCGTCAGAATCAATTTCATAAAGAATATCAAAGATTTGAGATGCACCCAGGAGAGTCCATTGATTCTTATTTCAAACGTTTTGGAGAAATTATTTCGAAGTTGAGATCTGTTGGAAAAGAATTTTCTGATAATGATAATGCTCGCCATCTTTTGAATTGTCTTGATTATGGTGTTTGGGAAATGAAAGTTACTTCCATCACAGAGAGTGCACCTCTGAGTGACCTTACCATGGACAAGCTTTACTCAAAGCTAAAAACCCATGAGATGGATGTTTTCCATCGGAAAGGCCTCAAACACTCGATGGCTTTGGTAGCTGATCCCTCTGGTAGTACTTCTTCTAATGACTCAGCCTTTGTGTATGGTGGCTTCTCTCTTGCCGCTTTACACTCAGTCACTGAGGAGCAATTAGAGAAGATCCCTGAAGATGATCTTGCTCTTTTTGCTAGAAAATTCTCAAGAGCTTACAAAAATGTGAGAGATAGAAAAAGAGGAAAAACCAATGAACCATTTGTGTGTTTTGAGTGTGGAGAGCCTAACCACAAAAGAGTGAATTGTCCCAAGTTGAAGAAGAAGAGTGACAAGACGACCAAGAAGCCCGAGGGACAAGGGCGAAAGGGGAAGAAGGATTTGATGAAGAAGGCGATCCACAAGGTCTTGGCGGCTCTTGAGGAGGTGCAGCTTAGCGACATCGACTCCGACGACGATGATCAAGAAAAGGGGGACAAGGACTTCTCCGGGATGTGCTGTCTCGCCAACAACGAGGACTTCATCAACCTGTGTCTCATGGCGCTTGAGGATAAGGATGACTCATCGGAGCATCCTGAGGTATGTCTTGATGATATCCCTTCCTTGGATGGTTCTCTTTGTGATGATTCTTGCTCAGATAATGACTCTGTTGATGATGAACTAAGCAAAGAAAGAATGGCACACTTGATGATTGAAATTAGTGATAAGTATAGGTCTTCTAAGTATAAAATTGAGAAACTAAAATCTGAAAATGATGGAATGGCGCTAGAAATTGCTAGGCTTCGATCCATGATTCCTGAGGAGGATACCTGTTCTACTTGTGCTTCATATCTTTCTGAAATTAATCTCCTCAAGGATAAGTTGAAATCATGTGCTTTAGGAGCTGGGAATCCTTCTAGTGCTAGTGCTGCTTGCTCTACTTGCTATGAAATGAAAGTTGATATGGGTTTGCTTGAGATGGAATTGAAAGAACTAAAAGAAAAATTTGTTCATGATAGGATTGGTAGGTGTGAAAATTGTCCCATTCTCACTAGTGACAATGATGAATTAAGACAACAAGTTGCCATGCTTAGGACCAAGAATGATTTGTTAGAATCTTTTGCTACTAAGGAACCTATTCATTCTTCATGTGCTAATTGTGCTATCCTGGAAACTGAACTAAAAGATGCTAAAACTGTCATTGATTCTATCAAATCTATTGATTCTTGTTCTTCATGCATTTCTCTGAAAGTTGATCTTGAGTCTGCTAAGAAAGAGAACTCATACCTACAACAATCTTTAGAGAGGTTTGCTCAAGGAAAGAAAAAGTTGAACATGATCCTAGACCAATCCAAAGTGTCCATAAACAATCAAGGTATAGGCTATGATTTTGCTGAGTCTTTGAGGATAGGTACCCATGAGATTTTAGGTGTCACAGATGGGATGATAGAACTAGCTCAAAAACCTATAACCTTCAAGTCTGCAGGTTTCATTGGAAACACTAGTTCTAGTACACCCAAAACCTCAGAACCAAAGATGGTACCTATGACTAGCAAGTCTAAGCCTGTAGAGTTACCTAGACCCAAAAATCCAAAACAAGTTGAGCACAAGCAAAACCAGAGACAAACCAAGCCTGTAGAGAAAACCAAGTATGAGTGCACCTATTGTGGGAAAGCTGGTCATTTGGTAGGTTTCTGCTTTAGAAAGGCTAGAAAAGAGCGACAAGAACGTCTTAGGACTAGAAGAGCTACTAGAGTCCCTGAGAGGTTCGAGTGTGCGTATCATTGTCGTTCAAGTGGTGTATCTCGCTTTCCTCGCCGAGATGTGCACCCTCGACGTGACCTAGCAGGGTTGGGGCAAAACAGACATGGTCATCTTGCATATAATTCTGCTCATAACACTAAAGATGCTTGTACTTCTCGCATGATTCAGTACTGGATTCCTAAGTCATTTTTCACTAACCCCAGTACTGAATCATCGAGATCTGCTGTGTCTTTCTTGTAGGATTTTGGAGTAGGGAGAAGTAATTCTTGGCTTGTGGACTCCGGTTGCTCACGCCACATGACCGGTGAAGCCAAGTGGTTTACTTCTCTCACTCGTGCATCCAGTGATGAGACCATCACTTTTGGGGATGCGAGCAGTGGACGCGTGATGGCTAAAGGAACAATCAAGGTCAATGACAAATTCATGCTGAAAGATGTGGCACTAGTAAGTAAGCTTAAGTACAATTTGCTCTCTGTTTCACAACTCTGTGATGAAAATCTGGAAGTTCGTTTCAAAAAGGACAGGTCTCGAGTTCTTGATGCTTCTGAATCTCCTGTTTTTGACATTTCTCGAGTTGGTCGAGTTTTCTTTGCTAACTTCGACTCTTCTGCTCCTGGTCCTTCTCGTTGTCTCATTGCCTCAGAGAATAGGGATTTGTTTTTCTGGCATCGACGTCTTGGTCATATTGGCTTTGACCACTTGTCTCGCATTAGTGGTATGGATTTGATTCGGGGTTTGCCTAAGTTGAAAGTTCCGAAAGATCTTGTGTGTGCACCATGTCGTCATGGGAAAATGACATCTTCTTCCCACAAGCCTGTTACAATGGTTATGACAGATGGACCGGGACAACTGCTTCACATGGATACGGTTGGTCCTGCTCGGGTCCAGTCAGTTGGGGGGAAGTGGTATGTCTTGGTTGTTGTGGATGATTTCTCTCGCTACTCTTGGGTCTATTTTCTTGAATCAAAGGAGGAAACATTTGGCTTCTTTCAGTCTCTTGCTCGTAGTTTGGCTTTGGAGTTTCCTGGTGCTCTTCGAGCCATTCGCAGTGATAATGGCTCTGAATTCAAAAATTCTGCATTTGAATCTTTCTGTGATTCTTCTGGAGTCGAACACCAGTTTTCTTCGCCATATGTCCCACAACAGAATGGGGTGGTTGAGAGGAAGAACCGCACCCTTGTGGAGATGGCACGAACTATGCTTGATGAGTTTACGACTCCAAGAAAATTCTGGACTGAAGCTATTTCTGCTGCTTGTTTTATCTCCAATCGTGTGTTTTTGAGAACTATCTTGCACAAGACGCCATATGAGCTCAGATTTGGTCGTCGACCAAAAGTTTCACATCTCAGGGTCTTCGGTTGCAAATGCTTTGTTCTTAAATCTGGAAATTTGGACAAGTTTGAATCTCGATCATTGGATGGCATTTTCCTTGGCTATGCTACTCATTCTCGGGCTTATCGAGTTTATGTTCTTTCAACCAACAAAATTGTGGAGACTTGTGAAGTCACTTTTGATGAGGCTAGCCCAGGAGCTAGACCAGAAATTTCAGGTGTTCCAGATGAAAGCATCTTTGTGGATGAGGATTCAGATGATGATGACGATGATTCTATTCCTCCACCTCTAGACAGTACACCACCAGTGCAAGAAACCGGTTCTCCTTCGACTACATCACCTTCAGGAGATGCACCAACTACATCATCTTCAGCAGCTGAGGAGATTGATGGTGGCACATCAGGACCGACAGCTCCCCGACACATCCAGAACCGACATCCGCCTGACTCGATGATCGGAGGCCTGGGTGAAAGGGTAACTAGAAATCGGTCTTATGAACTTGTCAATTCAGCTTTTGTTGCCTCTTTTGAGCCCAAAAATGTTTGTCATGCTTTATCTGATGAGAATTGGGTTAATGCCATGCATGAAGAGTTAGAAAATTTTGAAAGAAACAAAGTTTGGTCTTTGGTAGAACCTCCCTTGGGTTTTAATGTGATTGGAACAAAATGGGTTTTCAAAAACAAACTAGGTGAAGATGGTTCAATTGTTCGAAACAAAGCCAGACTGGTTGCACAGGGTTTCACCCAAGTTGAGGGCTTGGACTTTGAAGAAACTTTTGCACCAGTTGCTAGATTAGAAGCTATTCGAATTCTTTTGGCTTTTGCTGCTTCAAAAGGTTTCAAGCTTTTTCAAATGGATGTGAAAAGTGCTTTTCTGAATGGAGTTATTGAGGAAGAGGTCTATGTCAAACAACCTCCTGGTTTTGAAAATCCAAAATTTCCAAATCATGTGTTCAAACTTGAAAAAGCTCTTTATGGTTTAAAACAAGCTCCCAGAGCCTGGTATGAAAGATTGAAAACCTTTTTGCTTCAAAATGGTTTTGAAATGGGGGCTGTTGATAAAACTCTTTTTACTCTTCATAGTGGTATTGATTTTCTTCTTGTCCAGATATATGTTGATGACATCATATTTGGTGGCTCCTCTCATGCACTTGTTGCCCAGTTTTCTGATGTGATGAGCAGGGAATTTGAAATGAGCATGATGGGAGAGCTGACTTTCTTCCTTGGACTTCAAATCAAGCAAACCAAGGAAGGAATCTTTGTACATCAGACCAAGTACTCCAAAGAGCTCCTGAAGAAGTTCGACATGGCCGACTGCAAGCCAATCGCCACTCCCATGGCAACTACTTCATCGCTTGGTCCTGATGAGGACGGTGAAGAAGTTGACCAGCGCGAGTACAGAAGCATGATCGGCTCCCTCCTCTACCTGACTGCGTCAAGGCCGGACATCCACTTCTCCGTGTGCCTGTGCGCGAGGTTTCAGGCTTCTCCAAGAACATCACATCGCCAAGCAGTCAAGCGCATGTTCCGCTACATCAAGTCTACACTTGAGTACGGTATTTGGTACTCCTGCTCTTCTGCCCTTTCAGTTCGAGCTTTTTCAGATGCTGATTTTGCTGGGTGTAAGATTGATCGCAAAAGTACTTCTGGCACTTGTCATTTTCTTGGCACTTCTTTGGTCTCTTGGTCCTCTCGTAAGCAGTCTTCTGTTGCTCAATCAACAGCTGAGGCTGAGTACGTAGCTGCTGCTAGTGCATGTAGTCAAGTTCTTTGGATGATTTCAACTCTGAAAGATTATGGTCTGTCTTTCTCTGGTGTTCCTCTGCTTTGTGATAATACAAGTGCAATCAATATTGCAAAAAATCCAGTTCAACACTCCAGGACCAAGCACATTGAGATACGGTACCACTTTCTCCGAGACAATGTTGAGAAAGGTACCATTGTGCTAGAATTTGTTGAATCTGAAAAACAATTGGCAGACATTTTTACAAAACCACTTGATCGCTCTCGTTTTGAGTTCTTGCGGAGTGAGTTAGGGGTGATCCACCCCTATGGCTTGATTTGAGGGGGAGTTGTTTTTCTTTTGCATGCATTTGTAACATATTGCATCATGTTTACTTTATGCATTGTATTATACACTCTTCAATTGAGCTTTGCTTGTTATCTCTTGGTCATCACTATGCTATGGATGTATCACTCTTATGCTAGTTTGATCTCTTGTCTAGCTTTCATTTGCTTAAGTAGCTTGTGTGATCATGTTATGCTGTTCAAGCGTGTTGAAACCTGCTTAAATTAACTATTCATTTGAACTCAATCAATGTGCAATGCTTGCTCTAGAAGTTTGTTTAAATTGAAGTATCCTTCTCATACTCATGCCATGTTTACATTCTTTTCGCAATAACTGTCAGTACATGCTTATGAATGCTCATGCTTATGCGTCCATACTTTGTATCAATCATGCTTTACAAGTTTTATCTCTGTTTTTGTCCGGGCTACTGAGTGCGTTTACGCATGAGTAGTGCCGAAGATAGCACTGAGACAGCCTGTAATGGGAACTCTAGCTGGAAAACTTGATTGAGGTCAGACGGCAGTGTTTGGCACAACCATCACTTGCTGACTGATAAGATCAGGTGGACCGTCGTGATTGTGCTATTGTCTTTAAAGAAATTAAAAAAAAAATCATAAAAATAAAAGTCATGAGAAAAGATTAAAAGCTCATGTTCTATGCTTTGTTATCATGTTGATACTCTTTATGAACTGGGCATTAGCACATTAGCATGGGTTCATTGCTTTGTTTATGTAAATCTTGCATGATTATGAGCTGGTTTGCTTCCTTTTAAGCTTCTTCTAGAAATAGCTTTGCACACTAAATCACTAATTCACTTGAAAGCTTTTTGCTTGCTGGCGATACTAACTTGATATTCATGACTTGTTTCATACTTCTTATGCACATGCTTAGCTAGGCTTGAGCACATGCTTGTATCTGTGTGATCCATGTCTACCTTTTGATGCCTTTAGATAACTCTCAAAGCTCTCAAAACCTAAAATTTGCAAGTTTCATCTCATTTTTATCTTGCATTTTTGTCTCTTTTGATCTTGATGGCATCATTGACAAAGGGGGAGAGAAATTTGCACTTATTGAAAATTAAAACTTGCTTTAAATCTTGGTGAAAGGGGGAGTTTGGCACATAGGGGGAGCATTCTTGCATTTGCATTTGCATCCCTTTTTTCTTCTTGTCACTTGGTCTTGATTTTTCGCGATTTCAAAATGACCAAAGTTCGCTTTTGCAAAATGGTTTGCTTTGTGAATCAAAAATCAAATTTTCAAAATTTTGCTTGAGATTGTCAATGTTCCCATCAAGGGGGAGATTGTGAAACCATGTGTGGTTATAGTTCTTTTGTGATGGGAAATTGACAAGTACCGGATGTGCAAGAAGTGTGTGTGTGGACTAACGTTGGTCAGGTTGCGACATCTGTGCCAAGACAACGGTTGTTTGGTTCATGTGTGTGCAGGTGATCGGGGTCGATCTTGGTCAACGGCGGATCGGGACTAGACTCAGGGAGGAGTTGAGGTCCAAAGCGATCAAGGATGCCGGGTGACAAGATTGGACACAAGGTTGCACACGGTGGACGAACACCGTGTGAAAAGGTCTTTGCAACAGGCTTCACAAGGCCAAGTGTGCAAGCATCGGATTCGCGAAGAAATCAGAAGGGACTGTGCAAGTGCATTGCTGCTACAGTACTTGCTGTAGGTAGCATACATGCATGTACACGTACTGTACTTGTGCAAGGAGGAGCTTGCACTGTACTGGTTGCTACTAGCATGGCTCGGTGGAAAAGTCAAGCTAGCTAGCTGTGCATGTGCGCTGTGATTGGTTGGCAGGGAGGCCAAGCCAATCCAGCCGTTCCACGTGGCCCAAGATGGTGAATGGCTCGGCTCGGCAGGCCTGCATCGTCCAAGCAGCGACGGCCCAAGACGGCGGCCCATGGCGCATGGGCTCAGGAGGTGCAGGCAGCTTGCATGCGCAAGGACGCGCGCGGAAAAACCGTACGCGGCAACCCCCGTTTCGCGTGACTCGATCGGAGGCGGGTGCAGGAGCGCGGGACCCACACGCGATTTTGCAAGCGCGCGCGGGAGCGGCTCAGCGGGACGCGTGGCGGCTTCGGGCTGGTTGGGCGCTGGCGAGCGCGCGCTGAGGAAAAGGAGACGGAACGCGCACGACGCGGCTGGGCAACGTGGCAAGTTTGGATTCGTCAAGACGGAGAGCACGCGGATTCATCAGCAAGAAGACCATGTGAGGGTTCGGATCGATGAGGTGGCAATCATCTGGAGCTTTTCCTTTGAGTAGAAGGAACAATGGATGGACCAGATCTGTTCTGAGTTAGGGTTTCGCCCTAGGGGTATTTGAGAAAATGTCTTAGGGGTCTTAGGCTATAAATAGAGAGATGGATGCAAGGGTGGAGGTTGCTCCTTTTGGTAATCATTTTGAGATGCTCGGTGAGAGAGTTTCCGTGTGAGTTTGGAGTGTGTTTGCCCGAGAGGCTTTTGTATTAGGATTAGTTTGGAGTGTGTTTGTCCGAGAGATTTTAAGTTTGTGTTAATGTTCCTCTGAAGGTGTATGTTTGCTCCTAGTTGAGCGGTTATTTTGCATCACCTATAAATGAAATGATTTGAAGGATTTCATTTTTGCCTTGTCCATTTAAATTCCGCAATTTAAATTCCGCTTGCAATTTGAACTTTGCGATGATGAGTTTTGCTCTCTCTTTCTCACCTCACTTCTAGTTTCGGGAATTCCTTTTCTCTTCCTCCTCTAGTTTCGGGAATTCCTTTTCTCTTCTTTTTCTCTCTTCTTTTCTAGATCCGGCTTCTCTAATAGCCGCGATTCTAGTAAGGATTTTGAGAAATCCGGCTTGATGAGTATTTTCGGGGGCAAGATTTGAATTGCTATATTCACCCCCCCCCCCCCCCCTCTATAGCTGTTCTTGGTCTTTCACCAATACAGTGCAACCCGTCGCAGATACAAGCTGTGGAGGCTATTTTGCATTGTCAGGTTCAGCATTTTCCAATTACCTACCTAGGCCTCCCTCTTTCAACCAGAAAGCCGACTAAGGCGGAGATTCAACCGATTCTTGATAGATTGGCTAAAAAGGTTGCTGGCTGGAAACCTAAACTCCTCTCCATTGATGGACGCCTCTGTCTCGTGAACTCTGTTCTTCAGGCTTTGCCGGTGCACTTCATGACAGTTCTTCAATTGCCTAAGTGGGCGGTGAAAGACATAGAGCGTAAGTGTCGCGGTTTCCTTTGGAAAGGCCAAGAAAAAGTCAATGGTGGTCACTGTCTGGTCTCCTGGCGCAAGCTCTGTATGCCCATTGAGAAAGGCGGCCTCGGGGTGATGGACCTAGATCTGTTCGGGCAAGCGTTGAGGTTGAAATGGCATGCCAAGAGCCTTGAGCAGAAAGGAAGGCCGTGGACTCTGGTTTCCTACCATCTGGGTAGCGACGTCAATGCTATCTTCAATTGAGTGGCGGATTTCGTCATCGGCAATGGAACTGACACTAACTTCTGGACGTCGAATTGGACGGGAAAGGGAGGTTTCGCTTGGAGATGGCCCATCCTGTTTTCTTATGTTGGGAGATCACGTCTGACGGTGGCTCAGGCGATGATCAATCACAGGTGGGTTCGTTGTCTGCTGCGGCCCTATGCGAGTTCTTTCAGCTCTGGGACGAGGTCAGAAACACCACGCTGCAGAATGGTGATGACTCTATCCGATGGAAGGTCTCTCCCGACGGGCAATTCTCAGCATCGGCAACTTACAACTTCTTTTTCACGACCAAAGAGGACTGTCCTGTGGGCGACCTCTTGTGGCACTCAAGAGCACCTTCCAGGGTTCGATTCTTCATGTGGCTAGCTCTCAAAGGAAAATGCTTAACGGCCGACAATCTTGCTAAAAGAAATTGGCCCCACGAGGATCACTGCGTTCTTTGCCAAAGAGAAGAGGAAGATTGCCAGCACCTGTTTGCTGACTGCAGCTTTACCTCTGCGGTCTGGGGATTGATCAGGAGCAGAGTGAATTTCAACTTCCCGATTCCCACCGAGGAAAACTGCCCACTAATGTGCTGGTGGCTTCAGCCGAGAGCCCGTTGCCGGGTAAGCTACAGGACAGATTTTGACAGTCTAGTCCTTCTTACTTGCTGATCAATTTGGAAGGAAAGAAACGCTAGGATCTTTGAGCATCGTTTTGAACGGCGAACCATCTAGTGGAAGACATAAAAGAAGAAGCGTTGATGTGGAAGGAAGCCGGGATTTTTTCCCAAGAGTGCGAGTAGTCAGTGTCCCGTTTGTTTGTTCCCCTAGGCTGAACTCTGTTTCGGCTTTCTTCCCCCTCGACATCCTCATGTCGATGTAAATCTTGTAATTTGTAACTTATTTTTTCTCCTATCTTAATGAAATTGGCCGGCCATCCTTTGGCCGTCCCGGCAAAAAAAAAGACACAGCTCTAGCTTGAAATTAATATTCAGGGATTCTGAAGGTACGCACAACACATGCAGGATCACAGATCGAATTGCAAGTGGGTTATTGGTGCCGGACATGGTCCAAGATGGACCTCTGGCTAGCTAGCCAAATTATATGCCATCAATCAGACCATGCATTCACGGGCATATTAAGCACCAAAATATCCTACTCCTATCATCATCCATTTTATGCAGATCCAATCCACCGGCCTACGGAATATTGCATTATTGGTAATAAAGATGCAGTCAACATCTAGCTGCTGATTGATCATTGCTGATGAGACATCCAGCCTCTAGAAAACTGCAGGTTTATCAATCAATGAATATACATTTTGATTGCTTAGAATCTATGATAATATACTGTACAATTGACAAATCCAACACATAACTACCCTACGGTTCAAGATCCCAGCGACAATTGACTGAGGACATATAAGTTTCGATACATTTATCGTACACATCAACTTAAAAAACTGACACAAGAAATTCTAAAAAAAACATATATGTACTTCTAATAGTATTGCACATATATGTATAAAGTCTAAACTTCATATTACAAATGACAGCAGCTAGCCAACAGAACGGTTTACACTTCAGCTGCACAAATTACAGTTATTCGAAGTAAGTGTTACATAGAGGTAAATTGAGCAGAAGAGTTGCACACATAGTAAATCATTCAGAGTAACTGCGATAATTGGTAGTTGCAGGAGGATCTATCACCTATGGCATCTGTCAACAGAGTTACCTGGGCGTCGTCATGCTGGATGCTACCCGTGCAGATCAGACAAACAACAAGAACAGGCTACAAGATACGCAACATGTCCATACATATGAGTAATGCAGGCCCCAGAAGGGCCCTTTTCGTTACAAATAAACTAATCCAGGCACCTACCCTATGAATGGGATGTAATTCGGTATATGCAATCTTTTGAAACTTCCTTATTCATTCCCCTGATATCTTTAGATTAGAAAAGCCACACCATATCGTTGTCATCTCATACATGTCTGATTGTTCCCCTTGCTGAAAAGATATTTGGAAAGTTAACAACCGAGAATGATGAACCTAATCTTTGGTAGCTACCCTTTCTGTGTTTTTCTTCAGGCACATGGTAAATTGCCTAGAATATTCAGTGTTAGTACTCCACCCAGTCCAACTGATCTTTTAAAACCAACTTATCCATAGGAAACATGTTCTTTGGATGTGGTAAAATACGCAGAAAAGCAAAAGACCTTCATTAACATCCTCATCTGAGCATCTAAAAGCAAGGAAAGAGAGAGGTTGCATGGTCGTCATTTCATGCGTTGCACATCTTACACCACTAAATCTTTTGTGAGCCTTTGCTATCGCAGTTCACATTTCTCATTGATGAGCTGAAAGGTATGGAAACCGAATAATGCTCTTCACCGGCCGTCAACTGGGCCAGGATGAATCATTCATTCACATCATTCTTCTCAGGTTTTTATCATAAGGATTGTTACTGCACTGGAGTACCCTTCCTCCCTGATAAAAGCAGGGAAGATCCAGATGGAATGGAACAGATGATAGCTGATCCCAAAACAAAACAGAAGCTGCCAAGTTGATCAGATACACACTACATACCCTGTTGTCGGTTTTAACAGATAAAACTCTGAATTCAGTGGAAATTTCCGCTGTTAGACACAGAAAAATAGGAAACAGGGTCGAAGGAATATCGTCCGTCACATAAACGTAGGGATATTTTCGTCTACACCTTATAAAAACTCTTGTAAGTAGTGTACCAGGTTCCTCCACCCAATACATTGATCCCATTCTTGAACTTTAAGATTTACTAAAACATAAATTTGTGGCACAGAATTTCGCATAAGCAATTGAATCCGTGTGATGATCATGCGAGGAAGTTAATGGGTCCAAACCTGAAAACCTGCATCTCTCCGGTGAAACCGGCCGCGGGATTGTCAGCTCAAGAACTCGTTAACAGCAAATGCTCTCTGTCCCGGGACCTGAACTGAGCTAAGCTTGCTGCTGAATTGTGACAACCAAAACAGGTGTATACAGTTCGTGGTGGGCCCACTTTGCAGTGATATTTTTGCAGCTTGATTGACGTGGAGAGAATCCGGGGAAGGACGTGGGCCCTACACAGAACCAACGGACAACCGAAACCAGCTTCCCTTTGCCTTCCTTCCTACTAGCTTTGTCTGAATTTTCTGATGCTGCTCTTTCGTCTCTCACGCTGCAAGCCTGCAACTGCAGTATGGAGTTGCACAATTTGCATTTGCACACCCTCCATCTTGGAATTTGGAAAACTATTGCTGATAACATGAATCATTTCGTCTTCATGTGAGCGACGCTGATGCATTCTATCTTCTACTGCAGTGACTGCCTCACTGCAGGTACAGTCACCGAGAGAATCATCTCGCAACAGCTAAGCTAATCTCTGAACGTGCCGAGAAAACACTTAGAGACTATTCTTACCTTACGTGGCATTCATTTTTCTATCCAGTTTCTTTCCCTGCTAAAACTACATCACCATCTAAATTGAAAGCAGCTGTGTTGATTCATGAATCAGCTAAAAAATATCATCGATCTCGCGCGTGGGCCATGACAATCAATCCAATAATTTTGATGGTGGTGGGGTCCGGAGGCCTGCACTTTGCGCCTCCTCCTCGACAAAACAGCTCGATCGATCCATCAAGAGCCAGATGCGATCAATCATACCTGCAATTAACGTACAACCTAATTCCCCTTTATATATGGCTATAATCAGCTGCATCAACTGCCCTGGCATGGCAATCGCTGTAGCCGATCGCCGTTGCTACTGCGATTGCCTTTCTTGTTTCCTCTACTCTTCTGAAGCTCATCGCATTTTTTTTTTCAGTCGGATGTGTACAGATCACCTAATGCTAAGTTAAAGATCACAGTAAAATCACTTTTTGGAAACTAGCTAACTAATTACTTCATCCGTTCTCGAATAATTGACACTAGCAGTACTATTCAAGCTCAAATTTGTTTTTTCCTGAAATTTATAAACACCTAAGGGTGTTATATTAGTCAAAGTAAGATGATCGTAGTCATCAGTGGCAGTAATTCGAGAAACGAGGGAGTAAACAATTGGCTCATATGATTGGAGAATCATTGTCATACATGTAGCAATGAACGCATGGATTATACAAGAACTGAAAGAGGCAGTAACATGCTGCATGGCACACTAACTGAAAGTCTGAAACTCTCCAAGAGAATACACTACCACATCGAGTCCAGAAAGCCTGGCTGTCCTTTTCTCTCCCCTAGAATATACCAGCTAATAGATAGCACAATTTATCAAGGAAAAGCAGGGGAATATACCCTAAATATGGAGATCCCCATGGACCATGCATGTCTGGTCTACTTGCCGAATGTGGAGTTGTCCGTGTACGTCTCGGCCAACCACCGGGTCTCTCGGCTACTCTGGAGGGCCATTTTCTTCTGCAGCTTATGGTGTCTTTGAAACCCTCTATTAAACAGCGCGTTAGCCACGTGGAACGGGATGATTCATTAACATGTAATTAATTAAGTATATATTATTATAAACTTAAAAATAGATTTATTTAATTTTTTAAGAAAACTTATATATTAAAAAAAACATATCATTTATTAGTTCAGAAAACGTGCTAATGAAAAATAATAAAGCTGTAGTTTGGAGTTGAAGTTTAGAATTCAGCTGACACAAATAAGGCGGTATGTGAAAATTACTCCAGAAACCCTTGTGATTAACAGGCAGTATAATCTAGATTTGACAGGCCTTACATTGCTCGTGGTTGATGTTAAATACAGTACTGAAGAAGTGTTCTCTGTTTGTAGTGCATTCGTTTCATACTGGACCATCAGATTGGCTATTCTGTCACTGGTGTTTGTCTGCTCTGCAGCTTGATTCTTCTTCTCGTCCGGAGAAAAAAAAACTGTCACAATACAATACTGTGCTCTTCAATTTTTTTTAAAAGGAAATGCTGTGCTCTTCATGGTACAGTATCAGACTATCTACGCTGTTGCTGACAGTAACAAAGGAGCACATGCACCATGCATTGAGCCCAGAAACCAAAGCACACGTGTCATGGTCAGTTAGAAGCTTTCAGAAAAAGCTGTGCGCAGCCTTCGTAAAAAAAATGCGATGTGAAGTCTTTCATTCTGACATGGTCCTACACAACACTGATGATAATGCACGCGTAAATTTCATAAAATTAAAATTATGAGAAAACTATATATTTAAATCAATGTATCATAAAGTATATAATTAGAACTAAATTTATCACCAAACAACAAATTTAGCAATAAAATTATCATAAAAATTTTATGTCTTCCACCAAGTACAAAACTACAACTTTTATAATTAACTTTATCATAACGGTACTGCTAGATATTTAAACAATGTGATAACTTCAATATTAAATTTGTAGTTTTGAAATACTTGATCTTAAATATATAGGTTTACGATAAATTTTGAAATACTTGATCTTAAATATATAGGTTTACAATAAATTTTGTATAAAGCATACCTATAATTTTATAATACAACATATTAAATATATACTTTTACGATAACTTAATCAACTTCCACACAGTTTTGTAAAGTTTACCCGTAAATCACAATGCATGCAACATTGCAACACTCCAACACACAGGATTTTCAGCATCACATTTTTTTTAACAATGCCGTTGTATTTTGGTTTGGTTGTGAGAATTCACAAGAGCCAAGAACTCTGCATCGTTCTAAAAATAATTACAAAAAAACTCTGCATCGACGGAGAGAGTGAGAGTGGATGGACCACATGGACAGGTGCCCATCCAGCTCGGCTGTTCAAGCCGGCTCGATCTACGAGCCGGCCGTGTTTCGAAATAACCCAAAAAAAAGAGGGGTCAAAACGCAAAAGGGGCATCGCTATAAAACCGCGGCTCCGCGGGCGCCAATCCACCGCATCATCGGCTTCCCTCCGGCTCGAGCCAATCTCTCGCTGTGTCTCTCTCGCGCTCTCCACTAGCACCGGCTCGGCTCGGCTCGCGCGGCGGCGGCGGCGGGGCGGCGTGGCGCCGAGGGAGGGGAACGCCGGTGTGGGGAGGGCGGCGGCGAGGGGACTCGCCGGCGACGAGCTGGTTTGGGTATGAGAGGGGTTACCCATGCGGCGCCGACCACGAGCGTCCCCCGCCGCGGCTCCATGGACGGCCTCCTCATCTTCGTCTTCTACCTCTCGCTTCCTATACGTGGTGGCCGCGACCACTCGTTAATCTCCTCCTCTAATTGTTAGCCGATCTCGCCTCTCCCCCACACTCTCTGATCCCGCTCTCTCTCTCTGCTTCGATTCGATTCGATTCGATCTTCTCCACCTCGTCGCCGTCGAACGCAACTCGGATCGGGAGGATAATGGACCAGCCTTCTAATGGCTTCGCCGCCGGAGGTGCGTCTCCGATCAGAATACTCCCCTGTTCTTTTTTTTCCATTTTTAGGTAGAGAAGTCATTTTTTATTTTATTATTTTTTTGCAAATTGATATGTTCATCAGTGCTATTCAATTTCAACCATGCATACAAATCCCACACGCAACTTTAGATTACTATCCAAGTATAAAATCCAAGTTGATTGTGTTACGGCAAATATTGCTGTCGACCTGTCGTGGACTGGCGTCCCAATCGCAATCGATTGTGTGAGTATGACAGTGCAGTGCTTTAGTGTCACAAATCGTAGGGGTCAGAATGTTTCGATTCAGTAAATGCTGATATGGAGCCATCCTTTTTTTTCTTTTTTTTTTTGGTTCCGGTGAATACGCAAAAGGGGTTGCGTAGCCATGGATTAAGGTGGTGAAAGCAAAGCTAAAATCCTATCGAATATGAAATGTGTACATATCTTTAACTTTATACCTTTTTTGTTCTATGTAATAATTATATAAATACATAAAGTAGGACCCTTCATTACTGTTTTCTTTTTTAAAAAACGAAATGTTGTAAAACGATCCTTTAATTGATTGGGGACCATCCCCCATTGTTTTAAATCTTGCAATATCAGATGAGTCACAGTAGTGTAGATACCATCAATCAGCAAGAATCTAGAGGAAAGGAAGGGATTGTGATGGCAATTTGCTAGCAAAACTGTGAAAGAGATGTGGAACAAGGTTCCAAAAATTGAGGTCTCTAAAAGAGTAAAAGGTCAATAGGAAAAAAATGGTATCCCTTGTCCAGAAGAAGTAGCATCCGAGGCCGAATTGTTTCCTTGTTCTTGATTGCATTTTTTGCAGAATATGCTGCTGCATCGATTAATCCAGACTGCTCTGCGTCAAATAACTCTATGGATCATTCTGCTCAATCTAATTCGAACATGACACTTTATTGCCAAAAACCAACTGTAATGAATAAATCACTAACAAAGATTATTCAGTTGGCCACTTGTGGGCTCGAAAGCACAACTATTTTCAGTCATAAATTTAACAAATGACACATGGTTGCACTGAATGAAACTTTAAATGTGCTTATTCATGTACATGTTTGAGAAATATGTGATATTAGTTGAGCTACAATTCCAAATTGATTTCAATATTTAACCCAGAAATTTACTGTGCGGTGCATTCAGGTCTTTTTCTTCGTCACATTGATGGGCAAAATGCCTCTCCCCCTTCTGTCATTGTGATTGGTGGAGGGATTTCAGGCATTGCAGCTGCTCGTGCGCTGTCTAATGCTTCGTTTAAGGTAAATGCTGTCATTGAAAGATGAAATAACTATATCTCTGTCTTCTATATTCTATTAGCTTATTGTCCAAAAATAAGTTAATGTTTTGATGCTTCCCGGGCCCTTTTTCTTAGATACTTTTACATAACTACAGGTCACACTATTAGAGTCACGGGACCGACTTGGTGGCCGTGTGCATACTGACTATTCTTTTGGCTGCCCAATTGACATGGGAGCATCTTGGTTAGTTGCATCCCAGAAGTAGCTATTTTCGCCGCCTTGCAACGTGTTTGGTTTTCATCTCATGGTTTTATCATGTGGTTCAGGTTGCATGGTGTATGCAATGAGAATTCATTGGCACCACTGATTAGGTTGCTTGGCCTTAGATTATATCGCACCAGTGGTGATAACTCTGTGCTATATGACCATGATCTGGAGAGGTTAGGAGTTATTCCTAACCCATAAGTTTATCCTCAACTTGATGGGCTTTCATTCTCTTACAATTGTTGTTTTTGTTCATTTAGCTATGCTCTCTTTGATAAGGATGGTCGTCAAGTTCCCCAGGAGATAGTGACAAAAGTCGGGGAAACATTTGAGAAAATTCTTAAGGAGGTATTGTCATCGTTTGCATTTCATTTGTTATCCATCAAATGCTTTTATGCAACTCTTGTGAGCTTACTTTGTTAATATTGCAGACGGTGAAAGTAAGAGCTGAACATGAAGATGACATGCCTCTTATTCAAGCCATCTCAATTGTGCTTGACAGGAATCCACACCTAAAGTAAGTGGAATTTAGCATTCACCTATATCTGGAATGGTGGTGCTTTAGCGACGGGGTGAAATGTTCTAATGATATGCATTCACTCTTACAGGCTTGATGGTTTGCAATATGAAGTACTGCAGTGGTGCATATGTAGGCTGGAGGCATGGTTTGCCACAGATGTGGATAATATATCTCTGAAAAATTGGGATCAGGTATGCAATAGGGGGCACTTTTGTATTTACATGCGCACATGAAGAATTGTTGTATTCACGTAGAGCAGTGGACTGACCTTTCAAATTTACAGGAACATGTTCTTACTGGTGGCCATGGGCTTATGGTGCATGGTTATGATCCTGTTATCAAAGCTCTCGCGCAAGATCTTGATATCCACCTGAACCACAGGTATGCAGTTACATATCCTCATGGCCAAGTAATTCACATAAGTTCTGTTTCATAGGTTTCATAGTTATAATCCCAAATCTATAGTATCTTATCTCTTAACTTTCCTCCAGGGTTACCAAAATCATCCAGAGGTACAACAAAACTATAGTATGTGTTGAAGATGGGACAAGCTTTGTTGCAGATGCTGCTATAATAACTGTCCCTCTTGGTGTACTTAAAGCAAATATCATCAAGTTTGAACCTGAGCTCCCAGATTGGAAGCTTTCATCAATATCTGATCTTGGTATTGGCATTGAGAACAAAATAGCCCTCCGCTTCAATAGTGTATTTTGGCCAAATGTAGAAGTGCTAGGCAGGGTTGCCCCAACATCAAATGCCTGCGGTTACTTTCTTAACCTTCACAAAGCCACAGGGCATCCGGTTCTTGTATGCATGGTAGCAGGAAGATTCGCATATGAATTCGAGAAGCTATCCGATGAAGAATCCGTAAACTTTGTCATGTCTCAGCTCAAGAAAATGCTACCAGGAGCTACTGAACCGGTAAATCCTCAAAATTCATTTTCAGACCATGTACAGTTGAGTACTGTCAATTTCAGACTATGAACAGTAGCTCTAACACTTGTGCTACACAACTGCAGGTCCAGTATTTGGTTTCAAGGTGGGGAACCGACCCGAATTCGCTTGGTTCTTATTCCTGCGACCTTGTTGGGAAGCCAGCTGACTTGTATGAAAGATTCTGTGCTCCGGTGGGCAACCTGTTTTTCGCTGGGGAGGCCGCCTGCATCGATCACTCTGGGTCCGTGCATGGAGCTTATTCTTCAGGCATTGTTGCTGCAGAGGATTGCCGAAGGCATCTGTCGACGCAGCTAGGCATCTCCGACCTTTTCCAGGTTGGGAAGATTATCATGAGGGAGGAGATGACTGAAGTCATGGTCCCCTTCCAGATATCCAGGCTGTGAAAGAAGAACAAAGCCTGCCTATTTAGCACCGTGTTTATCCTGCAGCTGCTATGGTTAATATTGTAGCTGCTGCTCTGTAGTTTCCTAATTATCTCAGATCCTGTACCGTTTCACAGTTTGATCGTTTATGTGTATTCAAATAAAAACAGAATAATTATATATCAACAGACCTTGTTCTCTGAATCCATGGATATTGCTTTTCATTTACACATTCCCAGTCAGTACTGCTGAATTTATTTTAGTTTTCAGTGTTTGCCTTGAGACTGGAGGGCTGTAGTAAACTAGTAATCGTCTGATCGAACTTGGCTTGCGCCCCCATTTGCTTCATTTTGCATGTATATAGGGTTGTAGATGCAGGCTAGTTGCAGTTCAATGGTCATAAACAGTGGAGGTTTTTCTTTCTTTACTTTCATACGTAGATCTCCACTAATAATAAACCATACAGCATCCTGCATATTCGGAAACGATTCCACCATCGTGTGAACCATATCAAACGCATTCATTCCACTGTAACATCTGCTGCCACAATTTGCAATGTCCATCCCATCCTGTAGCATCAGACTTGTAAATTGTAATAGCCACAAACAGAGAATACATTAATTCCCTCCCCCACCACCTAAAAATCATTTTTTTTCTTTCAAAAATACATATTTCATTAAAAAATCTATTATTTATTTTCATTGTATTTTGTTTTATCATAAAATGCATTTTACCATGATTTGTATTTTACATATTTACACAAAATATTTAAGACGAATATTCAAACATATATGTCTAAAAGTCAACAACCACATATTAAAAAACGGACTCAATACTACCTCCTTTTTAAATAGATGACGTCGTTGAGTTTTGAATACACGTTTGACTAATCGTATTATTAAAAAATACGTAATTATCATTTACCATATTTTTTAGTTGTTTTATCATTAAAATTACTTAAAGCATTATTTATATGTTACGTATTTGCACAATTTTTTAACAAGACGATACTCAAACGTAACGTTATCTATTAAAATACAAAGGGAGTATATATATTATCTGTGTTCTAGTAGTTCCTCTTGTAAAAGGAAGAAAAGATAAAAACAAACTGGTGCCGACGCCAACTATTTCCACCGCATTTGGGCCCACATGTCCGGGAGCCAAACGCGGCTACGCGACCCAAACGCAAACGCAAAGGCGGAAGCTGGGATCCCGTGTCGTCGCCGACTCCGACTCCTCCTCCTCCGCTCCATATAAGACTCGCCCCAACCCCCTCATCAACTTCATACCAAACCGAACCGAAGGACCCCACCCAAAATCACACGCGCCAACCAGATCAAACCCACCTCGCAGGAGAAGAGAAGCGATCTACCTCTCCTCGAGGTGGTGGTGAGGATTTGGAGTTGAATTGTGGGGAGGGGGACCTCGCGGGTGTTGCCGGTTTGGAGCCCAAGATAGGGTTATGAGCTGCTTCGCGGACCGCCGCTGCTACGCCGCCAGCCGCCGCCAGGACGGCCTCCTCGTGTTCATGTTCTTCATCTCGATTCCCATACGTACTAGTAGCAGTAGTAGTAATAATTGTAATTCCAGTAGTAGTATTAGTAGTAATCTCCTGTAAGCGGAGTTCCTCCTCGCGGCTGCGTGTACGGGGACGGGAGGACCTTCTTCCTCTTCGTGTTCATCTTCTTCTTCTTCTTCCTCTCTTCCTTCGGCTTCGGCGCTGGCGGCTATGGATCCCAATAGCCTCAAAACTGGAGGTATGAATTATTCCCACTTTTTTGTAATTTTTTTTTCTGAAATTTTATCTGGTAGGAGTACTTGGTAGTGGTGCGTCGTGAAAGGTGGGAATATTTCCCATTGATCATAGTATTTTTAGAAATCTATCTATTGTACTTTAGAATTAAATTTTCCACATAGGGAAGGTGATCATCACACTTTAGATTTTACAAGATTATTAGAATTTATAATTCTAGTTGGGTACAAATTGGTTAGTTAGTTGGTAACTTGGGTATCTACAGTATTATGTAGATTAGTGAGCTTGATGTTCAACGTGATTTCTCTCTCTTATGATTCACATACCTGACAGTAAAAAACATTTTTTGTTCAGGCCTCTTGCTTCCGACCATTGAGAGGCAATGTGCTTCGCCTCCATCCGTCATCGTGATCGGTGGGGGAATTTCAGGGGTTGCAGCAGCCCGTGCTCTCTCCAATGCTTCGTTTGAGGTGACTGTTTTGGAGTCCAGAGATCGCGTAGGCGGTCGTGTCCATACCGATTACTCTTTCGGATGCCCAATTGATATGGGAGCCTCATGGTCAGTCTCACCCTGAATTGTTAGTGTGAGAAATTCACTTTAGATTCTGTTCATACAAGCTTACTTACTGTTCATTCCAAAAATTCAGGCTCCACGGCGTTTGTAATGAGAACTCCTTGGCACCATTGATTGGCTATCTTGGGCTGAAATTATATCGCACTAGTGGCGACAACTCTGTTCTGTATGATCATGATTTAGAAAGGTAATCTTTTAGCTCTTGATCTTACGCTTTTCTTTACCGATCCGCACAATCCTTGTTGATTCTTACATCAACTCTGTCAATTGATTCTGTTACAGTTATGCACTCTTTGATAAGGCTGGCCATCAGGTCTCAAAGGAGACAGTTGCTAAAGTTGAAGAAACATTTGAAAGAATTCTTGATGAGGTACATAATGAACTCATTTATACTTGGTACTTCTGGTGCCGTTTGAAGAGCATGTTCAGTTCACTATCTAATTTCTGTTGCATTAATGTTCCAAAAAAAATTTTCTGTTGCATTGCAGACAGTTAAAGTGCGTGATGAGCAGGAACATGACATGCCCCTTCTACAGGCGATTTCACTTGTTCTTGAGAGGCACCCCCATCTGAAGTATGCACATTCTTGTACCATGCTATCAATTTACTCACAACATACTTAATAAATTCCTAGGATGCATCATGAGAGGTTGACTGATATGGTTACCATTATTTGTAGGTTACAAGGGATAGATGATCAAGTCTTGCAATGGTGTGTCTGTCGGCTTGAGGCATGGTTTGCTGCAGATGCTGATGAAATATCTCTGAAAAACTGGGATCAGGTTAGCTGAAATCAGTCTATATTAGCACACTGCACATTCTTATAGTGACATTAGTTTGCTTAGTGAAGGATATTGGTAAATTACATCGAATTGTTTGCCATCTTGCATAGTTAGTTACTTATGTTTGTATTCCTCTTAACTATGCAGGAGCATGTTCTTACCGGTGGCCATGGTCTGATGGTGAACGGATACTATCCTATAATTCAGGCTCTTGCACAAGGTCTAGATATCCGGCTTAATCAAAGGTGTGTTCTTTTACCTCCCGAGCATACAAACACAACAATTAATTTCAGCATACTGAAGTCCCTTTTTCAGTGTATTTTGGCTCCACAAAATTACTTGTCGTTTCACTTGTCAATATTGCTAAACAGTTTTGCTTACTCGCTTTTGCTACTGCTAAATCTTCAGGGTAACCAAAATTGCCCGCCAATTCAATGGAGTGACAGTTACCACTGAAGATGGAACAAGTTACTCTGCCGATGCTTGCATCATTACAGTACCGCTCGGTGTGCTCAAGGCAAACATAATCAAGTTCGAGCCTGAGTTGCCCTCATGGAAGAGCTCTGCAATCGCAGACCTTGGTGTCGGTATCGAGAACAAGATCGCCATGCACTTCGATACAGTCTTCTGGCCTAATGTTGAGGTGCTGGGAATGGTTGGCCCAACGCCTAAAGCATGTGGGTACTTCCTGAACCTCCACAAGGCCACCGGCAATCCGGTCCTCGTCTACATGGCCGCCGGTAGATTTGCTCAAGAAGTGGAAAAACTGTCAGACAAGGAGGCCGTTGATCTGGTCATGTCTCACCTGAAGAAAATGCTACCTGACGCCACTGAACCTGTGAGTTTGCCATCTCAGATCATGGCCACAGTTAGTTCCATTTTCGAGTTCGCATTATCTGAATGAATTCGTTGTTCTTGCGACTGACAATTTGCACTTGTTGATTTGTGTTATTGCAGACGAAGTATTTGGTTTCACGCTGGGGTTCTGACCCGAACTCGCTGGGTTCCTACTCGTGCGACCTGGTCGGGAAGCCGGCCGACGTGTCGGCGCGGTTCGCCGCACCGGTGGAGAACCTCTACTTCGCCGGCGAGGCGGCCAGCGCCGACCACTCGGGGTCCGTCCACGGCGCCTACTCGTCGGGGATCGCCGCCGCCGATGAGTGCCGGAAGCGCATCCTGATGCAGAAGGGCATCCCTGACCTCGTCCAGGTCAAGGCCTACGAGGAGATGGCCGGAGTCATTGCTCCCCTTCAGATTTGCAGGACCTGAAAAAACTGAACCTGCTCCACCCTGCCATTGTCATGGAATCTGGATTGATTCAATTGCCATGCCTATGCCCTGGAATCTTGATGATTCAATCACTCATACAAGTTCAAGTTCATGTAGGGGATTAACTGCATGAATCAAAATTATTAATTAATAATTATGTAATTGTCATGTTATTATTGAATAAATAAATCGAGATCATGCTTGAGATCTTTGTACTGGGACACAGTTTCAATTAATTAATGCTAGTAACAACCTTGGAGTGAATGAATGTGAGTAGTTGGGCTGGAGTTGCTTGTTCGTCTTTTGCTGCTGTGATTGCAACCTGCGAGGGAGAAGTGCACGGCTGTCTCGTCTCATGCCTTTGCTTGCTTTGAGCCTTTGACCGTCGCCGGCGGTGGATGGCAGCTGACCTCGACGTCGACGTGGTGGAACACAAATTTGGCGCCACGCATAGTTCTGAAGATGACAGGTCATCTTGTGACTACAATAAAACGCTACTTCCTTAAAAAAAATTCAGTTTTTAATACAACATTTAACTCTCCGTTTTATTTAAAAATCTTCTAATTAGTATTTTTATTTTCGTTAGATGATAAAATGTAAATAGTATTTTATACGTAACTATATTTTTAAATTTTTATAAATACTAGAAAAAATGTTCGTGCTGAAGTATATTTTAATTGGGTGAAGTATATTTTAATTTTATTATTGTTATATGGATTAGTTAAGATGAAATTTATTGTGGGAGTTCGCTTGGATATATATTTTTTTAGAAAATCATGAGCTGTGGTTAGGAGTTCGAGATCGTCTCAAGGTAGTATGCGAGTTTTTTAAACAGACTTCTTATATGATTCCTTCTGTATTACAAAAATAAATAATTTTAAAAACCGACTCAAATATATATATATATGTATTTACTCCATCGTCACTTAGAGATTTGGGAGGGAGACCGGTTGAGCTGACATGTCCACGATGGCAGAATCTCCCAAGATTCCACGTGGAACCCTAACCTTCCCTTTCCAAAAAGAAAACGAGAGCCCTTTTCCTATTGACGCACGTGAGCGCACCGCTTAAGCCACGCTACCCACGCTACGCCTCTCTATACCTAACGCTTTCCCCGAACTCCAAGAGATCAAAAAAAAAAAATCTCAAACGGCAAAGTCAAAAAAATACTACTACTCCGACACGAAAAACAAACAGAAAATCGGGGGAAAAAAATCTCTGTCCATTCGTTCGCTTCT